>NC_092725.1:143510512-144110512 GCF_047496885.1 Scyliorhinus torazame
GACCCCCCGCCGGGTGCCGGATTCTCTGGCACCGGAGATTCGGCGGGGGCGGGAATCACGCTGCGCCGGTTGGCAGCCCCCCCCTCCCTCCCTCCCTCCCCTCCCCCCCTCCCTCCCCTCCCCCCCCCTCCCTCCCTCCCTCCCCTCCCCCCTCCCTCCCCCTCCCCCCCTCCCCCTCCCCCCTCCCCCTCCCCCCCCCTCCCCTCCCTCCCTCCCCCTCCCTCCCCCCCTCCCCCTCCCTCCCCCTCCCTCCCCCCCCCCCTCCCCCCCTCCCCCCTCCCTCCCCCCCCTCCCCCCCCCCCTCCCCCCCCTCCCCCCCCCCTCCCCCCCTCCCCCCCCCCTCCCCCCTCCCCCCCCTCCCCCCCCCCTCCTCCCCCCCCTCCCCCCCCCCTCCCCCCCCTCCCCCCCCCCTCCCCCTCCCCCCTCCCCCTCCCCCCCCCCTCCCCCCCCCTCCCCCTCCCTCCCCCCTCCCCCCCCCCTCCTCCCCCCCCTCCTCCCCCTCCCCCCCCCCTCCCCCCCCCCTCCCCCTCCCTCCCCTCCCCCCTCCCCCCCCCTCCCCCCTCCCCCCCCCTCCCCCCCCCTCTCCCCCCCCTCCTCCCCCCCCTCCTCCCCCCTCCCCCCCCTCCCCTCCCTCCCCTCCCCCCCTCCCCTCCCCCCTCCCCCCTCCCCCCTCCCTCCCCCCCTCCCCCCCCCCCTCTCTCCCCCCCCTCCCTCCCCCCCTCTCCTCCCCCCCTCTCCCCCCCCTCCTCCCCTCCCCCCCCTCCCCCCCCCTCCTCCCCTCCCCCCCCTTCCCCCCCCCTCCTCCCCCTCCCCCCCCCTCCCCCCCTCCCCCCCTTCCCCCCCCCCTCCCCTCCCCCCCCTCCCCTCCCCTTTCCCAACCTCCGCCCCCCCCTCCCCCCTCCCCCCTTTCCCCAACCTCCGCCCCCCCCCTCCCCCTCCCCCCCTCCCCTCCCCCTCCCCCCCCTCCCCTCCCCCTCCCCCTCCCCCCCCTCCCCTCCCCTCCCCTCCCCCCTCCCCCCCCCTCCCCCCCCTCCCCCCCTCCCCTCCCTCCCCCCTCCCCTCCCTCCCCCCCTCCCCTCCCTCCCCCCTCCCCTCCCTCCCCTCCCCCCCTCCCCCTCCCCTCCCCCTCCCCCCCCTCCCCCCTCCCCTCCCCCTCCCTCCCCTCCCCCCCTCCCCTCCTCCCCTCCCCCCTCCCCTCCCCCCCTCCTCCCCTCCCCCCTCCCCTCCCCCCCTCCTCCCCCCCTCCCCCCCCCTCTCCCCCTCTCCCCCCCTCCCCCTCCTCCCCCCTCCCCCCCCTCCCCTCCTCCTCCCCCCTCCCCCCCCTCCCTCCTCCTCCCCCCTCCCCCCCCTCCCCTCCTCCTCCCCCCTCCCCCCCTCCCCTCCTCCTCCCCCCTCCCCCCCCCTCCTCCCCCCCCCCTCCTCCTCTCCCCTCCCCCCTCCCCCTCCCCCTCTCCCCTCCCCCCTCCCCCTCCTCCCCCCTCCCCCCTCCCCCTCCTCCCCCCCTCCCCCTCCCTCCCTCCCCTCCTCCCTCCCCCCCCTCTCCCCCTCTCCCCCTCCCTCCCCTCCCCCCCTCCCCCTCCCCCCCCCTCCCCTCCCCCCCCTCCCCTCCCCTCCCCCTCCCCCCCCTCCCCTCCCCCCCTCCCCCCCTCCCTCTCCCCCCTCCCCTCCCCTCCCCCCCTCCCCCCCCCTCCCCTCCCCTCCCCCCCTCCCCCTCCCCTCCCCCCCCTCCCCTCCTCCTCCCCCCCTCCCCCCCCTCCCCCCCCTCCCCCCCCCTCTCCCCCTCCCCCCCCTCCCCTCCTCCTCCCCCCCTCCCCCCTCCTCCCCCCCTCCCCCCCCCTCCCCTCCTCCCTCCCCCCCTCCCCCCCTCCCCCTCCCCTCCCCCCTCCCCCTCCTCCCCCTCCCCCTCCCCCTCCCTCCCCCTCCCCCCTCCCCCCTCCCCCTCCTCCCTCCCCCTCCCCCCCCCTCTCCCTCCTCCCCCCTCCCCCCTCCCCCTCCTCCCTCCCCCTCCCCCCTCCCCCCTCCCCCTCCTCCCTCCCCCTCCCCCCCCCTCTCCCTCCCCCCCCCCTTCCCTCCCCCCCCTCTCCCTCCCCCCCCCCCTCCCTCCCCCCCCCTCTCCCCCTCCCCTCTCCCCCCCCCCCCCCCCTCCCCCCCCCTCCCCCCTCCCCCCTCCCCCTCCCCCCTCCCCCCCCCCCCCCTCCCCCTCCCCTCTCCCCCCCCCCCTCCCCCCCCTCCCCCCTCCCCCCTCCCCCTCCTCCCCCCCCTCCTCCCCCCCCCCTCTCCCTCCCCTCCCCCCCCCCCTCCCCCCCCCCTCCTCCCCTCCTCCCCCCCCCCTCCCCCCCCCTCCCCCCCCCTCTCCCTCCTCCCCCCCCCCCTCCCCCCCCCCTCCCCCCCCCTCCCCCCCCCCCCCCTCCCCCCCTCCCCTCCCCCCTCCCCTCCCCTCCCCCCCTCCCCCCCCCCCTCCCCCCCTCCCCCCCCCCCTCCCCTCCCCCCTCCCCTCCCCCCCCCTCCCTCCCCTCCCCCCTCCCCCCCCCCTCCCCTCCCCCCTCCCCTCCCCCCTCCCCCCTCCCCCCCCCCCTCCTCCCCCCCCCCCCCCTCCTCCCCCTCCCCCTCCCCTCCCCCTCCCCCCCCCTCCTCCCTCCCCCCCCCCCCCTCCCCCCCCCCCCTCCTCCCTCCCCCTCCTCCCTCCCCCCCTCCCCCCTCCCCCCCCCTCCTCCCCCCCCCCTCCTCCCCCCCCTCCTCCCTCCCTCTCCCCCCTCCTCCCTCCCTCCCCCCCCTCCCCCTCCCTCCCCCCTCCCCCCTCCCCCCTCCCCCCTCCTCCCCCCCCCCCCCTCCCCCCTCCCCCCCTCCCTCCCCCCTCCCCCCCCTCCCCCTCCCCCCTCCCCCCCCTCCCTCCCCCCCTCCCCCCCTCCCTCCCCCCTCCCTCCTCCCCCCCCTCCCTCCCCCCCCTCCCCCTCCCCCTCCCCCCTCCCCCCCTCCCTCCCCCCTCCCTCCCTCCCCCCTCCCTCCCCCCTCCCCTCCCCCCCCCTCTCCCCCCCCCCTCCCCCCCTCCCCCCTCCCCCCCTCCCTCCCCCTCCCCCCCCCCCCTCCCCCCCCTCCCTCCCCCCTCCCTCCCCCTCCCCTCCCCTCCCCCCCTCCCCCCTCCCCCCCTCTCCCCCCTCCCCCCCTCTCCCCCCCTCTTCCCTTCCCTTCCCCCCTCCCCCCCTCTCCCCCCCCCTCCCCCCCCTCTCCCCCCCCTTCCCCCCTCCTCCCCCTCCCTCCCCCCCCTCCCCTCCCCCCCCTCCCCTCCCCCCCTCCTCCTCCCCCCCCCTCCCCCCCCCCGTCCTCTCCCCCCCTCCCCCCCCCGTCCTCTCCTCCCCCCCCTCCTCTCCTCTCCCCCCCTCCTCCTCTCCCCCCCCTCCTCCTCTCCCCCCCCTCCTCTCCTCCCCCCCCCTCCTCCTCCTCCTCCCCCCCCCTCCTCCTCCCCCCCCCTCCTCTCCTCCCCCCCCCTCCTCCTCCTCCTCCCCCCCCCTCCTCCTCCCCCCCCCTCCTCCTCTCCCCCCCCTCCTCTCCTCCCCCCTCCTCCTCCTCTCCTCTCCCCCCCCTCCTCTCCTCCCCCCCCTCCTCCTCCCCCCTCCTCCTCCCCCCCCCTCCTCCTCCCCCCCCCTCCTCCTCCCCCCCCCTCCTCCTCCCCCCCCCTCCTCCTCCCCCCTCCTCCTCCCCCCCCCCCTCCTCCTCCCCCCCCCCTCCTCCTCCCCCCTCCTCCTCCCCCCCTCCCCCTCCCCCCTCCCCCTCCCCCCTCCCCCCTCCCCCCTCCCCCCTCCTCCCCCTCCCCCCCTCCCCCCTCCCCCCTCCTCCCCCTCCCCCCTCCTCCCCCTCCCCCCTCCTCCCCCTCCCCCCTCCTCCCCCTCCCCCCTCCTCCCCCTCCCCCCTCCTCCCCCTCCCCCCTCCTCCCCCTCCCCCCTCCCCCTCCCCCCGCAGTATGGTCAATAGGATGATCTCGGAGATTATATGGGTGGGTAAGGCACCCTGGATGAGGAGGGTGTTCTTGGAGAGGGACAG
Organism: Scyliorhinus torazame; assembly: GCF_047496885.1. NCBI lineage: Eukaryota > Metazoa > Chordata > Chondrichthyes > Carcharhiniformes > Scyliorhinidae > Scyliorhinus > Scyliorhinus torazame. The sequence continues at coordinate 143,514,551 of NC_092725.1, forward strand.
TGGGAGAGAGGGTGGGTTGGTGTTGCGAACCTGCTGAATTATTACTGGGCGACGAATGTTGAGATGGCCAGGAAGTGGGGAGAGGGTGGTGTGTGGGGGCGGATGGAGAAAGCCTCGTGTCGAGGAACAAGTTTAAGGGCACTGTCATTGGCAGCTCTTCCGTTCCTGCTGGCCAGATACTCCATGAGCCCGCCGGTGGTATCAGCGCTAAGGGTACGGAATCTATGCCAGCAACATTTTAAGATGGAGGGGGTGTCATTGTGGGCGTCGATTTGTGGCAATCACGGGTTTGTTCCGGCAGGCCTAGATTCCCCATTTCCATCATGGGAGAAGGCAGGGATAGAGAGCTTGAGGGACTCCCCGCCCCCCTCCAGCGAATCCCTAATTAGGAAGACCCCCACCCCTCTAGGGACCCCCTTAATAGGGAGATCCCCCTTTAGGTAGGCGGTCTCTGTGGGGAGGGGGTTCCTTCAGTTAGAGTGTCTTAGTGGTGGTCTCCTTATTCATGGGGTCTCTGGGGGGGGGGGGGGTCTCCCTAGTAAGGGGATGTCTTGGGGATTGTCCCATTTCTGAGGGGGAGTGTGGGGGTTGATCTGGTAGGGGAGGGGTGAGCAGCTAGTCCATTGTTGGGGGGGGGGGGGGGGAGGAGGGTGACCCACTGATCGTCTTTGGGGGTAAGTCCTGAAAGAGTTTCCTCTTGGGCCACCGGGAGATCCACCATGTCAGGTTCACGTTTGTTGAGATCTGTCGTAATTCCTGCCCACGTGATTTTGGTTCTGGGGACCGGGGAATGATGGAGGGCTGGAGATTGGGGCGCTGAGCCTGATAAATAGATGCAAATGAGTCATTAAAGCCCAGTTTGCAATCATTTACAGCCTTCTGCTGGCCCGCGGTTGTGAACCTCCATGTCCGGCACCGATCCTGATTCTCGGTCTCATCGGAAAACCTGCTTCGGGTGCCCTGGGATGGCGAATTCACCTCAATATTATTGAAGTGAGTTGCAGTGATTCGAGCTCACCTATTGTGATGCTAACAAAACCAGATGGAACACAATGATTGTGTGTGGACAATTTTGAGTGTGAGTGTGCGCTTTTCAGTGTGTGGGTAGGTGTGTGCACTTTGGGAGTGTGTGTGCGCACCTTTCAGTGTGTGTGTAGACCTTTCGGTGTGTTTGCACTTTTGTGTGTGTGTGTGTACACACTTTTGGGTGCGTGTGTGTGAACGTTTGAGCATGTGTGTATGTGTGTGTGCATGTGCTCCTTCGGGTGTGTATGCACTTGTGGGTGGGTGTTCCTGTGTGTGTGTGTGACACTCAGTTCTTTTGGAAGGTCCAAAGGGTTCTGTGGCGAGAAAGGTTTGGGAAACCCTGACCCAGAACATGTCCAAAACAAAGGCAATTCAGATTCATAATAAGGGGCACAGATATCTGAAGGGTTGGAGGATGTAGGAGATCACAGCTGTAGGGAGTAATGAGAATATTGAAATCGAGACGTTAGTTGAACAGGAGCACAGGTCAGTGGGCACAAGGGTATGGGTGAACAAGACTTGGTGCAACTTTAAACTTGGGCAGTAAACTTTTAGTTGGCTTCAAGTTTCTGGATTGTAGAATGTTGGAGGCAAATCAGGAATGACCTGGAATAGTTGAGGTAACAGTGAAGGTTTTCAGAAGCAGACAGGTTGATGCTGCAGTGGAGTTGGCTGATGTTATGGATTGGCAAATAGATAGTTTTAGTGATGCTGCTGTCAATATAGATGTATAGGTGATGCGACCAGTCCTTGTCCTGAAAGATATATATAGGAACTGAATTAGGCTCCTCAAACACACACAAGGCCTGTTAGATGCTCAATTTAACCGGTCTCTGATTCACTTTGCATATGCAGATTAAGCACCTTAATATTTACAAATTAAATCAATTACCGCAGAATTAGTGCAGACTGAGAGGAATGAGTTATATTTCTTCTGTCAGAGCCAACGATGAAGTGAGACAGAGATGCATGAGCTAATAGTAATTTGTTCATAAAAAGTTAATATAACAAACAGCATTCAAATTTTAAACACTGAGAATTACAGAAAAAATGCAGTATTTCAGCCGCAGTAGGGTTTTCTTGATTAGAACATCGTTAACTGCAAAGTCTACTTTAGTAAACTTATATATACAGTGTGTATCCAGCATTGTAACAAAACTCAAAACACTTATCGTAAGAGACAGTGTGAGTCAGGAATTCCAGTCCCAGTTGGCCTTGGATCCTCTAATTATAATAAAAATCTTTATTATTGTCACAAGTAGGCTTACATTAACACTGCAGTGAAGTTACTGTGAAAATCCCCTAGTCGCCACACTCCGGCGCCTGTTCGGGTACACTGAGGGAGAATTCAGAATGTCCAATTCACCTAACAAGCACGCCTTTCGGGACTGTGGGAGGAAACCGGAGCGCCCGGAGGAAACCCACGCACACAGCGGGGTGAACGTGACCCAAGCCGGGAATCGAACCTGGAACCCTGGGGCTATGAGGCAGCTGTGCTTAACCGCTGTGCTACTGTGCCTGTGCTAGCTGGGAAATGGCCACACATCCACAGTTGTCAGTTTTTCCCGTCTTCGGAGCAGGAACCGACCCTGTGCACTGCCGGCGAAACAGAGAAGTGAATAGAAGGTGCAAAACTACAGGCCATGTGACCTGAACTGGAGTGCTGAAGGTGTCCTAAGGGGCAGGATATGGGGAAGGTGACAGGGAAAGGTTCCAGAAGAACGTCCCATGCAGGAACAAAACAGGGATCAGAAAGAGGTCCCAGAAGTCAAATGGAAAGAAAGGAGCAGAACAGTAGACTCTAAGTTAAAGAGAGAGCTTCAAGGAGCAGACTGGAAGTGAGGCGGGCTTGAAAGAAGCCTCGAAGATCTGAGGAGGCAGCCGAAGATTGGTGACTCCTTACTGTGGGCTTTTTGGAGTGATTGTGTTCTGCTTGCTCAGCTTAAAGATCAGAAACTGGGCTTGAAAGGTTAAGCTTGAGCATACTTGGAAATCCAGTGGAAAGAGTCTCAAAAGGGGAGATTGAAACCCTGGATGTGGATCCTTGTCGAAATGCATACTTTGGTGGCTACAAAGTCGGTCCTTGTAAATGCATACTTCACAAATGAGGACACAAATAAGATACCAGAAATGCTGGGGCCGGCAGAGTTTGGTGAGAGGTAGGAATTGAAGGAAATCAATATTAGTAGAGAAAAGGTTTTGGGGAAATTAATGGGTTTGAAGACTGATAAATCCCAAGGGCCTGATAATCTACATCCCAGAGTCGTTAAGGAAGTGAATGTAGAAATGGTTGATGCATTGGTAGTCATCTTCCAAGATTCTATAGACTCTGGAACAGTTCCTTCAGATTGGAGGGTGGCTAAGTGTAACCCCACTATTTAAAAAGGGAGATAGAGAGAAAATGGAGTTGTATACCCTGGAGGCAATGGTAATGGGAGAAAAAGGAGCCATTGTTAAAGCTATGCTGATTCAGGGAAGCGGGAATGGAAATCGGCCAGGCATTCTGATGGAGATGATGGTGGAGAACGGTATGATCAGCCTGACTGAAGAGTGCAGAGATTTGAGGAGCACCCCAGTCACAGGGGGTATCATTTTGGCCAGGGCAACAGCTGGGCTGAAAGGATTCAACGAGGGAGGCAATAGTGTTTGGAGGGTCTTAGAAATGAAAGGAAGTTTCGAGAAGAATGAATACTTCCTTTTTATGCCTTTGAATGTCCACAATGAAGTAAATTGCTAATGGATGTACAGCTAAGCACAAAATTAGATTCAAATGGACACAGATTAACACTCACTCGAAAAAGAATGGATGTGTATCAGACAGAACAGAGAAATAAAGCATCTATGTGGTAGTCTCTGCACCTTTGTGGTTAGGATTAAGACACATTTTTAGACAGCAACATTGGTCCAGACTTTCCAAAAGGTATTTTAATGCCAGTTTAAACCTATTTAAAATAAATAGATTAGCAGTGGCAAAAAATACCACCAATCAGAAATTAACCCGCATTAACCAGACCCAGGAGTACTCACTGATCTCTGCGCAGGAACACATTTTCAGAAGTCACTTAAAAGCCACTTAACCATCCACTGCTAATTGTAAATGTACTTTCCTTTACCTTTATAGAGCAAGAAGCAATTATGCCATTAGACATATTTAGCAGCTGTTACATAAATTACTCATTTTAACATCTTTCCTTAAACTGTTTTTATAAAAGCTGCAGTGCTTAAAAGCTTGTCACTGAAAACCTTGAATTTCTTATTCTCTTGGCATTTACAATTTATCAGATGTCAGGTTTTCATGCCTCTGTCAGTTGAGGTACTTTACCTGGATTTCAGCAAAGCCTTTGACAAGGTCCCACATGGGAAACTTATAGAGAAGGCACATGCACCTGGATCCAGGGGAACTTGATAAGGTGGATTCAAAATTGGCTGAGCTGTAGGAGACAGAGGGTGATGACAGACGGCTGCTTTAGTGACTGGAAGACAGTGAGCAGTGGGGTACCACAGGGATCTGTGCTGGGCCCCCTATTATTCATCATTTATATAAATGCCATAGACAGGGCAGCACGGTGGCGCAGTGGTTAGCACTGCTGCCTCACGGCGCCGAGGTCCCAGGTTCGATCCCGGCTCTGGGTCACTGTCCGTGTGGAGTTTGCACATTCTCCCCGTGTCTGCGTGGGTTTCACCCCCACAACCCAAAGATGTGCAGACTAGGTGGATTGGCCACGCTAAATTGCCCCTTAATTGGAAAAAATTGGGTACACTAAATTTAAAAAAATAAAAATAAATAAAAAATAAATAAATAAATGACATAGATGACTATGTGGGAGGGCTTTGCGGATGACACAAAGATCGGCCAGGTGTTTAACGGTGAGGGTGAGTGTCTTGGGTTACAGGAAGATACAGACGGGCTGGTCAAATGGGCAGATGGAATTTAACCCTGAAAAGTGTGAGGTGATACATTTTGGAAGGTTAATTTGACAAGGAAATATTTAATGAATGGCCTGATACTGGAATGTTCTGAGGAACAAAAGGACCTTGGCGTGTTTGTCCATAGATCTCTGAAGGCAGAGGGCGGGTTAATAGGGGGGTGAAAAAGGCATATGGGACACTTGCCTTTATCAATCGAGGCATAGATTACAAGAGCAGGGAGGTCATGTTGGAGTTGTGTAGAACTTTGGTGAGGCCACAGCGGGAGCACTGTGTGCAATTCTGGTCGCCACATTATAGGAAGGATGTGATTGCACTGGAGGGGGTGCAGAGGAGATTCACCAGGATGTTGCCTGGGATGGAACATTTAAATTATGAAGAGAGGTTGGATAGGCTTTGTGGTGATTGAGAAGGTATCTACAGCTAACATTGTTACTGCACCCTGAGCATGCGTGGGGCCAATTTGTGCCCCATTTCACCCTGAGTCGCAACACGGTTGAAATGAAATGTTATTTTTAAAATATCCGAGGTGTTCGGCTGCCCAATAACCAGTCACCAGACCCCTGCCGGGTCGGAGAATCGCCGGGGGGCGGCGTGAATCCCGCCCCCACCAGCCGCCGAATTCTCTGGCAACGGAGATTCGGCGAGGTCGGGAATTGCGCCACGCCGGTCGGTAGGTCCCCCTCGGCGATTCTCCGGCCCGCGATGGGCCCGAAGTCCCGCTGCTGCTATGCCGGTCCCGCCAGCGTGAATTGAACCAGGTCCCCTACCGGCGGGACCTGGAGGCGCGAGCGGGCTCCGGGGTCCTGGGGGGGGGCGCGGGGCGAGCTGGCCCTGGGGGGTGCCCCCACGGTGGCCTGGCCCGCGATCGGGGCCCACCGATCTGCGGGTGGGCCTGTGCCGTGGGGGCACTCTTTTACTACGCGTCGGCCGTGTAGGTCTCCGTGATGGCCGATGCGTAGGTGACTCCCCCCTGCGCATGTGCGGGGATGACGTCAGAAGCCGCTGACGCTCCCACGCATGCGCGGACTCCCGCGTGGTGCCAAAGGCTTTCCACGCCAGCCGGCGGGACGCCAACCACTCCAGGGCGGGCCTAGCCCCTAAAGGTGAGGGCTTGGCCCCTAAGGGTGCAGAGGAATCCGCACCTTTGGGGCGGCCCGACGCCGGAGTGGTTCCCGCCCTCCATCCCGCCGGGACCCCCCGCCCCGCCGGGTAGGGGAGAATCCCACCCCAGGTTTGTTAATTCAAACCCAATTAACTTTTTGTTATTAACAGTAACTATAATTAAACAGGCAACAAATACAACTGGTTAATCTCTAACCTGCCTCCCCTTTTAACTTGCCCCACCCTCTACACACACACAGACAAACAAAGCCAAACAGGAAAGAGGGGTGTAAAATAATGATGAAAATAGAAGTGTCCGCGAATCCGGACACAATGGGCGAATCATGCGCGAGCGGGGGCTGGGACAATCTCGCCATCCAACTCGCTCCGCCTGGCGGGATCTGGATCTCACCCTCATTGGGCAAGATCCAGATTTGAATATTTAAATGAGCCCTTAAATGCCCGGACGTTGGATTCACCCGGTGCGCGGGACTTGGTGGACGTGCCTGGGAACCCGAGCGAGGCCGCCGTTTAGTCTGGTCCACACAAACGTCCTGACGGTACCTGGGCGGAGACACTGGGTGATCAGGGACAGGGTGGTTTGGCACCCTGGCACCCGAGCACCTTGGTACTGGCCAGCTGGGCATCTTGGCAGTATAACCCGTGTGCCCTGGCAGTGATACCCTGTCACTGCTAGGTGCCTGCGTGGCACTGCCATGATTCCAGAGGCACTGACAGGTTGACAGTGTCAGGGTGCCTGAGTGCCAGGTTGGTACTGCCAGAGATCGGGCCCAGGGGACCTTGCCAGGTAGAGGCCGGGCGAGGGAGGGGGGGGGGCTTCCCCAAGGTTGGATTGTCAGGGGGGGCTCACAAAAACTGGAGGAGCCCTGAAAGAGGGGGTTGAGTGGAAAGATCTGAGGCAGCCTCCCAAAATGGCTCCCCAATCTGCAAGGAGTCTTTCCTGCTGATGAGCTTCAGCCCGTCAGGAGGAAACCCCACTGAGTGAGGTCACGGCGAAGGGAATCTCCCTGCGGCCAAAACAATGGCAAAGTGCCATTGAATAGTCGGGTATTTCTCGGAGCTGCAGCCACTGAGAACCACCCCGCTGAACGCCCCATTCGCAGGCGGACTGAAGTCTGCTGAATTACGCCCTGTTTTTAAGATGGATGCATTCTTCTTCAGTCTAGTCTTTCAATGGATGTGTTATCTTTTCTTTCAGCTTGTACAGTTTTCACTTGAGGCTCACAGGAATAGCAGGCAGCTCGCGTTCGAAGAGAGCGCAAGAGAGGCAGCTTCTTCCTTCAGACAGCAGGCAGCAGAGAGAGAGAGAGCAGGCAGCAGAGCAGAGAGAGAGCAGGCAGCAGAGCAGAGAGAGAGCTGCTCACACTTTGAGGGTCCAATTCTTTCTCCTGCGTTCTTTGCAAAAAAACTCCACCTGATAGGAACCAGGAACCAATCACTGTCCTTGGCCAATCCACTGGCCAGCAGCCAACCAATTGAAACAAACTTCCAAATTACAAAACTTTGGAACACGATGGGCGAAATTCTCCGGTATCGGCGCGATGTCCGCCGACTGGCGTCCAAAATGGCGCAAATCAGTCAGGCATCGCGCCGCTCCAAAGGTGCGGAATGCTCTGCATCTTTGGGGGCCGAGCCCCAACCTTAAGGGGCTAGGCTCGCGCCAGACGAATTTCCGCCCCGCCAGCTGGCAGAAAAGGCCTTTGGTGCCCCGCCAGCTGGCGCGGAAATGACATTTCCGGGCGGCGCATGCGCGGGAGCGTTAGCAGCCGCTGACGGCATTCCCGCGCATGCGCAGTGGAGGGAGTCGCTTCCGCCTCCGCCATGGTGGAGACCGTGGCGAAGGCGGAAGGGAAAGAGTGCCCCCACGGCACAGGCCCGCCCGTGGATCGGTGGGCCCCGATCGCGGGCCAGGCCACCGTGGGGGCACCCCCTGGGGCCAGATCGCCCCGCACCCCCCCTGCAGGACCCCGGAGCCCGCCCGCGCCGCCTTGTCCCGCCGGTAAGGTAGGTGGTTTAATCTACGCCGGCGGGACAGGCATTTTAGCGGCGGGACTTTGGCCCATCCGGGCCGGAGAATCGAGCGGGGGGTCGGAGAATCTCGCCCCTTGTGCGCACAGTACACGGAGCATTGACCCCCTGAGCAAAGCAACAAAGACAGAAATGAGTTCCAAATGGCGGTGACTGAGGAATTCAGGAGGGGAACTGTGATAAATGTAAGAAATTGTTATATATTATATTTTGTAGTAATGCCATTAAAAACCCCGCGTTCAAATACATAAAGACAGTGTGTCTGCTAAAGCTGTGATTGAGGGGTGACAATGGTGAGGTAATAATTGATTTTCAACATTAACTTGTATTTAGAGATGAGGGGCGAAATTCTCCATCCCGCCCCGCCACATTCCTGCCCCGACCGGCCGGCGGGAGTCTCCGTAACACCGGCCGGTCAATGGGGTTTCCCATTGTGGGGCAGCCCCACGCCGTCGGGAAACCCCCGGGCGCCGGCAAAACGGAGACTCCCGCCGGCGGAGAATGACGCCCCTGGGTCTGGATTCTCCTTTTCGGAGAATATGTCCCAACGCCATCGTGAAAACCTTTTACAGAACAGCTGGCGGCAAAAGGCCACAGATTCACTGCCCTGCAGGGGGCTAGCAGCGAGCCATCATGAAGCTCGCAGCTCCAGCTGCAGATACGGCCCCTCACGCTTCCGGGTCAGAGGCCGCGCACGTGCATGGTGGTGGACTCCAGGGGCCGCTCCGTGCTCCATGGAGGACTCAGACCATGGACCTGGACCGCGGAAATAGTGCCCCGATCGGCTGCGTGCCCGACCCTGACCACCCGCACAATAAAGGCCCAGTCCCGTATGAGGCCCCCTCTGCCCCCCGACCATGGCGGCCGTGGACTGAGTCCGAGCCTCGCGAATTTATCGAACAGCTAGGACAATATTAGAATTACGCCGTCGGGACATCGAGGGTGGAGAATAGTGGGGCGGGCCTCAAGCAATGCCGCAGGCGTATTCCCTGAGTATGCCGCTTTTCGGAGGCCGGAGAACCGAGGAACTGGCGCTGGTCCCGATTCCATGCGTGGAACTGGATTCTCTGCCGGGGCGCCGAATGTGATTCCGCCGTCGGGGTGCGGGGAATCCAGCCCCGGACTAATTAAGTATTGTTTAAGTTTGAGAGGTTCCCTCGGTGTAGATAGTTTGAGGAATTATATTAAGTCCTAGCTAAGCAGGTCATGGGACATCTTAGTGGGAGGAGGCTGGAGAGTGCTTTGTGATTCAGATACAGATTATGTAATTAATGGAAGGAGTCAGATCTGTCTGTAGTTTTGCAGTCTGTAGGATTTGAGTCTGACATGACAGGAGGATTTTCAGTTTGTTCCTGAAATGGTCTCTCTCCAAACATCTGCACAGAGAAGCAAGTAACTGATTGTTAACTTTATTTAGAAGTGCCATTTGAACTGTACTGGGTTGCTTAATTGAATTATAGTGGCAGGTGTGGACAAGGAGTTAAAGTTTTTTGTTCTTTTAATTTAATTGGAAAACGAAGCCGTCTCTCTGCCTCGATTTATTCTCTGCTCCACAACCAGTGTGACATCCAACTGGTTATCCTTTCAAAATCATTCTGCACTTTTCACCTCCTTTTAAAATCTACTTGGGACAATCAAAGGCATTTTTCTCTCTGACCCCACCCCTCTATTTTGTTTTGTCCTGCCTGGAACTTGCTTTTCTTTCTAACCAAATGTGTTTATTTCAATCAATTTCAGATTTTCAGCATTTTAAATATTTTCTTTTATTCACAATTAAATCTAGCTGCCCCACCCACTTGCCGCATATGGGTGCTTTTATAAACTCAGATATTCACCTTTCCAAACCTGCTATTCCTTCAAATGTGCTTTTGCAAACTCCATTACTGTAGCAATGGAGCCCAATGACTCTTTAAACATATCAGTGTCCAGAGGGATGGTAAGGTAAAGTCACCACAGTCCCAGATAATCATTGGCTGCTTTCCCCTTTGAGGGGGGAGAGCTGACTGGTGGTGATTTAACCTCAGGGTCACCACACCTCAGGCATGGGTCAAGGTTGAGAAGGCATGAATAACCTCAGCCGGTGTGGGAATTGAACTCACGCTGCTGGTCTCGCTCTGTATCACAAACCCGCTGTCCAGCCCACTGAGCTAAACTGGCCACCCACAGCCAGTACCCAGAACAATAGTTCCAAATTGAGTGGGAAAGCAAAAAGTGCAGAGGATACTGGAAGTCTGCAGAGGGATTTGGATAGGCTAAGTGAATGGGCTAGGGTCTGGCAGACGGAATACAATGTTGACAAATGTGAGATTATCCATTTTGGTAGAAATAACAGCAAAAGGGATTATTATTTAAATGATGAAATATTAAAACATGCTGCTGTGCAGAGAGACCTGGGTGTTAGACGTTTTAGTTGCTGTGATATGAAGAGTCTAAAGTTCTGTTCCTTTTTCACAAACACTATTTATTTCCTTCCAACAGCCTTTGCACAAATCTCTCACTATACATCACCTGGCAGAGGCCACCTGAAGCCCCTTTACATATCAGTGTCATTTAATGGATACTTAACATAAATGAGACAACTAATTGCAATGTCTCTTAACCCATTACTTAACCCTTCCTTGGAGAAAAAAAATAATTAGGTGAAAACAAAATTTCAAGAAACTCAAAAACACACACATGGGGCGTCATTCTCCGACCCCCCGCCGGGTCGGAGAATGGCCGTAGGCCGCCGTGAATCCCGCCCCCCCCCGCCGAAGTCTCCGCTCCCGGAGATTGGGCGGGGGCGGGAATTGGGCCGCGCCGGTTGGCGGGACCCCCCGCTGGATTCTCCGGCCCGGATGGGCCGAAGTCAGGCCCAGAAATTGCCTGTCCCGCCGGCGTAAATCAAAGCTGGTATTTACCGGCGGGACCAGGCGGCGTGGGCGGGCTCCGGGGTACCTGGGAAGGGGGCGCGGGGCGATCTGGCCCCGTGGGGGTGCCCCCACGGTGGCCTGGCCCGCGATCGGGGCCCACCGATCCGCGGGCGGGCCTGTGCCGTGGGGGCACTCTTTCCCTTCCGCCTCCGCTACGGCCTCCACCATGGTGGAGGCAGAAGAGACTCTCCCCACTGCGCATGCGCGGGAAACTGACAGCGGCCGCTGACGCTCCCGCGCATGCACCGGGAAACTGTCAGCAGCCGCTGACGCTCCCGCGCATGCGCCGCATTTCCGCGCCAGCTGGCGGGGCAACCAACGCCATTTCCGCCAGCTGGCGGGGCGGAAATCCCTCCGGCGTCGGCCTAGCCCCTCAATGTTGGGGCTAGGCCGCCAAAGATGCGGAGCATTCCGCACCTTTGGGCCGGCGCGATGCCCGTCTGATTGGCGCAGTGTTTGGCGCCAGTCGGCGGACATCGCGCCGTTGGGGGAGAATTTCGCCCATGATTTCCCCCCTTTCTTTTGTTTGGACGAGAAAAAAAAAACAGTCACAGAAACAAGCGCCCTTCATTAACAATATCCAAAAGTTTCTGTAAACTCGCCCCTCTTTTCGTGAAACAGTCTGACAGTTGATAGCTCCTGTCGACCCATTTAATTTTTGTTATTTCCCCTCTATCCAACATTTGCTTCAAACTTGCGATGTCTATCCGTAACCTCTTTTCATTGACACTTTTTGTAGAGTGCACATTTTCCCACAGGGATTTATTGTCAATGTGACAGTCAATAGGTATATTACCCAAATCACTTAATCCCAAAATTTCTGTCAATATCATACTTATATAAAAGGCCATATCCACCGCCTCTACAAGGCTTAACGTCTCAGCAACCAAAATGCTTTTTACCACTCTCCTTATTTTCTTTGTTTCCCACACAAGTGGGCAACATTTACCATTGTTCCCCAAAAGGAAAATTATAAAACCTCCTGTGCTTGAAACCCCATCACATAAATTTTCGTAGGACGCATCACTATAAACTATGAATTTCAAGTGCTTAAGGTCACCTAAAACCGGGAACTTCAAAACACACTCCTGCATTTTTAGTTTGGCCAATGCTTTATTTGCTCTTATTATGTCTTCCACTTTGGGATCATTCATTTTTGTACTCAACTCGAAGACATCAAAACTCACATCTGGTCTAATCTATCTACCTAACCAGTTCAGTTGCCCAATTAAACTTCGCAGTTGCACTTTTTCTATCTTTGAAACCATTGCGTCTTTTTTTGAAACTCGGCCACGACTAATTGCTATTGGGGTGATGCTTTTCAAATAAGATTGCTGACGTAAAGTTGCCCCTAATTTAGTCTGTCCAATTTCCAGTCCAATATATTTAAATGCACCGGAAGCCTGACTTCCAACCCTGAATTCTTTCCTCAAACCAGAGATTACAATAGCTTCAAAATCACTAGTCCCACCCCACAAAAAATCATCGACATGCATCATAAAAATGCCAGAAAGATTTCCTTTATAGTGCCAGTAAAACATTGCAGGATCTGCTTTCAACTGACAACAGCCTAACTTTAACAAAACTGACCTTACCTAAAAATACCAGACTCTAGATGCATCATTTAATCAATATACACATTTGTTCAACTTCCAGAGTACCCCTTCTGTGTTAGCTGCTTCTTTAGGACGGAGAAGGATGTCTCTCTGGAGCTATGCCCCTGCAAAAAGGCAGCTTTTATATCTATAGATTTACATTCCCATGCCATTGTGGCTAATAGAGCCAAGAAGATCTTCAAAATAACCTTTCCTGCTGTAGGTGAATCTACCCTTAAATCCTGATCTTCTAAGTTTTCTTCAAATCCCCTTTCCACAAGCCTGGCCTTTGCCTTATAAGTTCCATCTGGAAGAACCTTTTCCGTGCAAATCCACCTGTGGGATAGAGCTCTTTGTCCCCTATCCGGTACTTCCGTGTATGCCCCAAATTCACTCCAACTGTGCAATTCTTGCTGTTTAGCTTCTTTGATAGCTTTTTCATCTAATTTATTTGTCAGTAATGGAATACAATAGTGTCCCGACTGTGTAAATTGTAAATCCAGCGTCTTCCCAAAACTGTTGCCTTATCCTGTTCCATATCCAGTTTCTTCATCGATGGTCTGCTCAGAAGCAAAGGTATCTTACTTGATACAACATCCGTGCTAATGAAATGATTCACTCCGGCAATATTGCAAGGGATCACCACTCTTTTCAGCGACTTCAGAGTATTATCATCCCCAAACCTGAAACTTGTGGAACTTTCAAATTCCTTAACCTTGTTACTATTTTCAGCATTCAGGGAGTCCAGGTAACATTTTAACCAGTCAATTCCACACACAGTCGATGTGCAGCCACTGTCCAATACAGCACAGTTGAAGGATTCTGCAACCAACACCCTCATTACCAGCGTAAAACTGCTTGTCAATAGGACAATGCCTTCTTTCTGGTCACTATCTTTTTCCTCTTCTGACTCTTCCGTGTCATGTGTCGCTTCACTCTATCATAACGAGTTGGACAGTTGAAAGCATAATGGTATTGAGAGTCACATCGGAAACATCGATTTATCATGCCCCGTGCATTTCTGGGGTTCATCTTCCTATTGTAGGTTCTAACTGGGTTTCTGTCTTCATAATGTCCTTGTCTCGGTCTCCTTCTATAGTCTTGAGCCCTGTTCGTAGCCATGCGATTTCGCCATCCTGTTAGTAGTGTGTCTTCCATATTCTGCTTCATAGCAGGCTGACCTATTTGGGTCATCAGAGCCATCGGAATCGAATGTTTCCCCAGAAACATTTGTAAAGCTTTTGTCATCTGTTCAAATAAGGTATCCTTATCAGTAAACTGAACTTCTGTCAAAACCAGGAGCCTATCCATGTTGCTCACTCTAGCACAGTCAAGTAATTTAAAGGCCAACACAGACATAGAACATAGAACATAGAAAATACAGCACAGAACAGGCCCTTCGGCCCACGATGTTGTGCCGAACCTTTGTCCTAGATTAATCATAGATTATCATTGAATTTACAGTGCAGAAGGAGACCATTCGGCCCTTTGAGTCTGCACCGGCTCTTGGAAAGAGCACCCTACCCAAACTCAACACCTCCACCCAACACCAAAGGCAATTTGGACATTAAGGGCAATTTATCATTGGCCAATTCACCTAACCCGCACATCTTTGGACTGTGGGAGGAAACCGGAGCACCCGGAGGAAACCCACGCAGACACGGGGAGGACGTGCAGACTCCGCACAGACAATGACCCAATCCGGAATCGAACCTGGGACCATGGAGCTGTGAAGCAATTGTGCTATGCACAATGCTACCGTGCTGCCCTTAAGAACAAATAAATCTACACTATATCATTTTACCGTAATCCATGTACCTATCCAATAGCTGCTTGAAGGTCCCTAATGTTTCCGACTCAACTACTTCCACAGGCAGTGCATTCCATGCCCCCACTACTCTCTGGGTAAAGAACCTACCTCTGATATCCCTCCTATATCTTCCACCTTTCACCTTAAATTTATGTCCCCTTGTAATGGTGTGTTCCACCCGGGGAAAAAGTCTCTGACTGTCTACTCTATCTATTCCCCTGATCATCTTATAAACCTCTATCAAGTCGCCCCTCATCCTTCTCCGCTCTAATGAGAAAAGGCCTAGCACCCTCAACCTTTCCTCGTAAGACCTACTCTCCATTCCAGGCAACATCCTGGTAAATCTTCTTTGCACCTTTTCCAGAGCTTCCACATCCTTCCTAAAATGAGGCGACCAGAACTGTACACAGTACTCCAAATGTGGCCTTACCAAAGTTTTGTACAACTGCATCATCACCTCACGGCTCTTAAATTCAATCCCTCTGTTAATGAACGCGAGCACACCATAGGCCTTCTTCACAGCTCTATCCACTTGAGTGGCAACTTTCAAAGATGTATGAACATAGACCCCAAGATCTCTCTGCTCCTCCACATTGCCAAGAACTCTACCGTTAACCCTGTATTCCGCATTCATATTTGTCCTTCCAAAATGGACAACCTCACACTTTTCAGGGTTAAACTCCATCTGCCACTTCTCAGCCCAGCTCTGCATCCTATCTATGTCTCTTTGCAGCCGACAACAGCCCTCCTTACTATCCACAACTCCACCAATCTTTGTATCGTCTGCAAATTTACTGACCCACCCTTCAACTCCCTCATCCAAGTCATTAATGAAAATCACAAACAGCAGAGGACCCAGAACTGATCCCTGCGGTACGCCACTGGTAACTGGGATCCAGGCTGAATATTTGCCATCCACCACCACTCTCTGACGTCTATCGGTTAGCCAGTTTGTTATCCAACTGGCCAAATTTCCCACTATCCCATGCCTCCTTACTTTCTGCATAAGCCTACCATGGGGAACTTTATCAAATGCCTTACTAAAATCCATGTACACTACATCCACTGCTTTACCTTCATCCACATGCTTGGTCACCTCCTCAAAGAATTCAATAAGATTTGTTAGGCAAGACCTACCCCTCACAAATCCGTGCTGACTATCCCTAATCAAGCAGTGTCTTTCCAGATGCTCAGAAATCCTATCCTTCAGTACCCTTTCCATTACTTTGCCTACCACCGAAGTCAGACTAACTGGCCTATAATTCCCAGGGTTATCCCTAGTTCCTTTTTTGAACAGGGGCACGACATTCGCCACTCTCCAATCCCCTGGTACCACCCCTGTTGACAGTGAGGATGAAAAGATCATTGTCAACGGCTCTGCAATTTCATCTCTTGCTTCCCATAGAATCCTTGGATATATCCCATCAGGCCCGGGGGACTTGTCTATCCTCAAGTTTTTCAAAATGCCCAACACATCTTCCTTCCTAACAAGTATTTCCTCGAGCTTACCAATCTGTTTCACACTGTCCTCTCCAACAATATCGCCCCTCTCATTTGTAAATACAGAAGAAAAGTACTCATTCAAGACCTCTCCTATCTCTTCAGACTCAATACACAATCTCCCGCTACTGTCCTTGATTGGACCTACCCTCGCTCTAGTCATTCTCATATTTCTCACATATGTGTAAAAGGCCTTGGGGTTTTCCTTGATCCTACCCGCCAAAGATTGTTCATGCCCTCTCTTAGCTCTCCTAATCCCTTTCTTCAGTTCCCTCCTGGCTATCTTGTATCCCTCCAATGCCCTTGTTTCCTCAGCCTTACATAAGTCACCTTTTTCCTCTTAACAAGACATTCAACCTCTCTTGTCAACCATGGTTCCCTCACTCGACCATCTCTTCCCTGCCTGACAGGGACATACATATCAAGGACACGTAGCACCTGTTCCTTGAACAAGTTCCACATTTCACTTGTGTCCTTCCCTGCCAGCCTATGTTCCCAACTTATGCACTTCAATTCTTGTCTGACAACATCGTATTTACCCTTCCCCCAATTGTAAACCTTGCCCTGTTGCACGTACCTATCCCTCTCCATTACTAAAGTGAAAGTCACAGAATTGTGGTCACTATCTCCAAAATGCTCCCCCACTAACAAATCTATCACTTGCCCTGGTTCATTACCCAGTACTAAATCCAATATGGCCTCCCCTCTGGTCGGACAATCTACATACTGTGTTAGAAAAGCTTCCTGGACACACTGCACAAACACCACCCCATCCAAACTATTTGATCTAAAGAGTTTCCACTCAATATTTGGGAAGTTAAAGTCACCCATGACTACTACCCTGTGACTTCTGCACCTTTCCAAAATCTGTTTCCCAATCTGTTCCTCCACATCTCTGCTACTATTGGGGGGCCTATAGAAAACTCCTAACAAGGTGACTGCGCCTTTCCTATTTCTGACTTCAACCCATACTACCTCAATAGGGTGATACTCCTCGAACTTCCTTTCTGCAGCTGTTATACTATCTCTAATTAATAATGCCACCCCCCCACCTCTTTTACCACCCTCCCTAATCTTATTGAAACATCTGTAACCAGGGACCTCCAACAACCATTTCTGCCCCTCTTCTATCCAAGTTTCCGTGATGGCCACCACATCGTAGTCCCAAGTACCGATCCATGCCTTAAGTTCACCCACCTTATTCCTGATGCTTCTTGCGATGAAGTATACACACTTCAACCCATCTCCGTGCCTGCAAATACTCTCCTTTGTCAGTGTTCCCTTCCCCACTGCCTCATTACACGCTTTGGCGTCCTGAATATCGGCTACCTTAGTTGCTGGACTACAAATCCGGTTCCCATTCCCCTGCCAAATTAGTTTAAACCCTCCCGAAGAGTACTAGCAAACCTCCCTCCCAGGATATTGGTGCCCCTCTGGTTCAGATGCAACCCGTCCTGCTTGTACAGGTCCCACCTTCCCCAGAATGCGCTCCAATTATCCAAATACCTGAAGCC
Source organism: Scyliorhinus torazame (assembly GCF_047496885.1). NCBI lineage: Eukaryota > Metazoa > Chordata > Chondrichthyes > Carcharhiniformes > Scyliorhinidae > Scyliorhinus > Scyliorhinus torazame. Next base: position 143,531,988 of record NC_092725.1, read on the forward strand.
CTCCCTCCTACACCATTCCTGCAGCCACGTGTTCAACTGCACTCTCTCCCTATTCCTAGCCTCGCTATCACGTGGCACCGGCAACAAACCAGAGATGACAACTCTGTCTGTCCTGGCTTTTAACTTCCAGCCTAACTCCCTAAACTTGTTTATTACCTCCACACCACTTTTCCTACCTATGTCGTTGGTACCAATGTGCACCACGACTTCTGGCTGCTCACCCTCCCCCTTAAGGATCCTGAAGACACGATCCGAGACATCCCTGGCCCTGGCACCCGGGAGGCAACATATCTTCCGGGAGTCTCGCTCGCGACCACAGAATCTCCTATCTATTCCCCTAACCATTGAATCTCCTACAACTATTGCTTTTCTATTCTCCCCCCTTCCCTTCTGAGCCCCAGAGCCAGACTCCGTGCCAGAGACCTGACCGCTAGGGCCTTCCCCCGGTAGGTCATCCCCCCCAACAGCATCCAAGACTGTGGAAATTCCAGGTTGGGTTTCTGCAGCCTTTTATATAGTCTGCCAAATTCCATTATATAGTCTTCCATGGAGATATCCTCCATTTTCCGGTACTTATCAAAATCCGACCATGCTTCATACGCACTTAACAAGTCATCTTTCTTATAAATCTTATCCATATAATGTAATAAAGTCTCCAGACCTTCTGAGTCTAACTCTTCCAATTCCAGCTCAGAAAGCTCTTTGTTTCGGATTTTACTGCCATATGGTAGAGAAAGAGCCAATGCCATATCTTGTTTTCTCTTTCCCAAAGCAGTTACCTTAGTCCACATAACTACTGCACTTCTCCATTGGTCATACGATTCCCGTTCAGAAAATAAGGGAGGATAGTCATATCCAGCCATCTTTATCCTCGGTTCAGCCATATATCCCCTCTTTTTTTTTTTCTTTTCTCACTCACTCCTTGGTTTGATCTGGAAAGTTGTATCTTTCAACCCTTCACATTTACACAGCAACCATCCTCTGCTACCAATTGTTAGACGTTTTAGTTGCTGTGATATGAAGAGTCTAAAGTTCTGTTCCTTTTACACAAACACTATTTATTTCCTTCCAACAGCCTTTGCACAAATCTCTCACTATACATCACCTGACAGAGGCCACCTGAAGCCCCTTTACATATCAGTGTCAATTAATGGATACTTAACATAAATGAGACAACTAATTGCGATGTCTCTTAACCAATTACTTAACACTGGATGTCCTAGTGCATGAGTCACAAAATGTTGGTTCACCGGTGCAACAGTGATTAAGAAGGCAAATGGAATTTTGTCCTTCATTGTTAGAGGGATGGAGTTTAAGACTAGGGAGGTTATGCTGCAATTGTATAGGGTGTTAGTGAGGCGACACCTGGAGTATTGTGTTCAATTTTGGTCTCCTTACCTGAGAAAGGACGTACTGGCGCTGGAGGGTGTGCAGAGGAGATTCACTAGGTTAATCCCAGAGCTGAAGGGGTAGGATTACGAGGAGAGGTCGAGACTGTACTCATTGGAATTTAGAAGGATGCATAGAAACATATAAGATTATGAAGGGAATAGATAGGATAGATGCGGGCAGGTTGTTTCCACTGGCGGGTGAAAGCAGAACTAGGGGGCATAGCCTCAAAATAAGGGGAAGTAGATTTAGGACTGAGTTTAGGAGGGACTTCGTCACCCAAAGGGTTGTGAATCTATGGAATTCCTTGCCCAGTGAAGCAGTAGAGGCTCCTTCATTAAATGTTTTTAAGATAAGGATAGATAGTTTTTTGAAGAATAAAGGGATTAAGGGTTATGGGGCGGAATTCTCCCCCACCACGCCGGGTGGGAGAATCGCCCAGGCGCCGGGCGAGACCCGCCATGCCGTCCTGACGCCCGCACGCGATTCTCTCACCCCCCCAAACCGGCGCGGCGCGAATCATGGCTGGCCGGTGGGAGAATCGCTGCTTGCCGTTGGTAATGGGCAAGCGGCAATTCTCCGGCCCAGATGGGCCGAGCGGCCTGCCCAACACGACAGGTTCCCTCCGGCGCCATCCACACCTGGTCGCTGCCAGCGGGAACAACGCGGGAATGCTGGGGGGGGGGGCGAGGGGTGGTTCCTGCACCGGAGGAGGGGGGGGGGCTCAAAAGGGGTATGGCCCGCGATTGGTGCCCACCGATCGGCGGGCCGGCCTCTCTGAAGGAGGACCTCCTTTCCTCCGCTGCCCCGCAAGATCCATCCGACACCTTCTTGCGGGGCAGCCGCGGGGAGGACGGCAACCGTGCGTGCGCGGGGACGTCACTTACGTGGCTCCGGTCGCGTCATTTATGCGGCACCGCTTCTACGCGGTGCCAAGGCCCGGCGCGCGTAATTGACGCGGCGCCGCTCCTAGCCCCCAGGGGGCGGGAGAATAGGGGGCTGGGAACGGCCTCTGACACCGGAGTGAAACACTCCGGTTTTCACTCCGGCGTTGGGATGTAGTCTCCCGATGGGAGAATTGCGCCCATGGTTTCGGGCCGGAAAGTGGAGCTGAATCCACAAAAGATGAGCCCGGGGGCGAAATTCTCCGTAATCGGCGCGATGTCCGCCGACCGGCGCCAGAAACGGCGGAAATCAGTCCGGCATCGCACCGCCACAAAGGTGCGGAATCCTCCGCACCTTGAGGGGCCGAGCCTTAACCTTGAGGGGCTAGGCCTGCGCCGGACTGATTTCCGCCCCGCCAGCTGGCGGGAAAGGCCTTTGGTGCCCCGCCAGCTGGCGCGGAAATGACATTGCCGGGCGGCGCATGTGCGGGAGCGTCAGCGGCCGCTCACGGCATCCCCCCGCATGCGCAGTGGAGGGGGTCTCTTCCGCCTCCGCCATGGTGGAGACCGTGGCGAAGGCGGAAGGAAAAGAATGACCCACGGCACAGGCCCGCCCGCGGATCGGTGGGCCCCGATCGCGGGCCAGGCCAACGTGGCGGCATCCCCCGGGGCCAGATCGCCCCGCGCCCCCCCCAGGACCCCGGAGCCCGCCCGCGCTGCCTTGTCCCGCCGGTAAGAGAGGTGGTTTAATCCACGCCGGCGGGACAGGCATTCTAGCAGCGGGACTTCGGCCCATCCGGGCCGGAGAATCGCCAGGGGGGGGGGGGCCCGCCAACCGGCGCGGCGCGATTCCCGCCCCCGCCGAATCTCCGGTGCCGGAGAATTCGGCAACCAACGGGGGCGGGATTCACGCCAGCCCCCGGCGATTCTCCGACCCGGCGGGGGGTCGGAGAATCTCGCCCCTGATCTCATTGAATGGCGGAGCAGGCTCGAGGGGCCAGGTGGCCTACTCCTGCTCCTAGTTCTTATGTTCTTATGTAAATGATCTTTTCACCTCACCCCTTCTGTTCTAATGTAAATGTGTTCTCATTTGTCTTTACATAATAGATTAACATTTGATCTAATTTACAATCCCTCCGGGGGAAATATGTCCATTACAAAAGGGAACACGAAAATTTCACTGATTTGAAATACATCATTTAATGAAATCATAAAGTCTTTAGTGACTAATAGAGCTTCGGGAAACAATTCTGAATTCTGAATCCCTGCTGTCTGTTATGGACTATATACGCAATAAGAGACGAGGGGAGATTAACAGCATTAAGGCGAGATCTGGACTGATGAAAGATGATGGGCTGATTAATGGGAAAAAACTAATATCCCACACGGAACTTGCGGGGTGGGAATGATCATCTCCCCTGTGGATCTCGCGGATTACGAGCTCCCCCCGCTGAGGGGTTGGGAACTCCATTTAGCAATGTATAAAAGGTCGGCCAATAGGTCACCGACCAGAGAGAGAGACTTGATAGGGATCTACTGGGAGGTATATATACCATCTTTGTAAATCAATCAAAGTTCTTTATATTACTTGGTGTGGTCTCCCCATGTTCTTATCAAACTGGCGATGAGGAGTAAACTAGTTTGCTGTCGACATTGCCACCTTCCCGACTGAGCCACCTCCCTGATTTTTTGGACCTAGGTTGGAACCAATTATTTTGCCGTGCCTCTATCCGGGCATCTATCCGGTGTTGACGAGTGGAACGAGTACGCAGAAAGGCTCCGTTACTTTGTCCGGGCCCACGACACCACGGAGAATGAGCGCCGAACGGTCACACTGTGGATGGCCTGCAGGGTACACACGTGGGGGATTCAGGCGTCTCGTGTACCCGGTGGCACCAGATACACACTCATTCGACCAACCCGTGGTACTTGTGGTGCAACACTTTGACCCGACCCCGTCAGTGATCGTTCAATATTATCCTTTCACTACGGCGGAGAGGGCGCCCGGTGAGTCCGTCACAGAGTTCATATCACGGCTACGGAAGATAGCTGAGTTTTGTGAGAATGGAACTGCTTTATCGGATATGCTCCGCGATCGTTTGGTCTGCGGTATAAATAATGCGTTAATAAATCTTTGGGTGATACCTCCCTGACTTTTCAACAGGCGCTACAGATCACTTTGTCCCGGAAGAGTGTGGAATGCAGCATCCAAGCAATCTAAGGAATGGTGGTGAACGTTTAGGGGCATTGCCCCTCACATGGTATCCCCACGGCCAGGACCGGCCATCCCAGCAGCCCCGGCCTCCGGGTTCAGGGCCGGCCGTCAAGATGTGGGACGTCCCCGGACTCGGCTGGAAGTGATTCCGGGCTGTGTGCGACGTGTGGGCGCCAGTCTGGGTGTAACCGCAGGCAGCGGGAGGGCCAACGCTCCAAACGCCCCAGTCGAGGTAGGCTTCAACCCCAGGGCCAGGCCTTGCATCTGGAGACCCAGAGGAGGTGCAGGATGAGGCTGAGATGCAGCTGAACTGTTTGGCAGCGTCCCGCGTGGTCCCTATTGATGTTCCGATACAGGTGAATGGCCATATGGTCCAGGTGGAGTTGGATAGGGGAGCTGCCGTTTCTGTGGTGACGCACAGCACTGTTGATCTTATTAAACACGGTGTGCACACTTTGACTTTGGCTGACACTGCAGCTTGTTTATACTGGGGAATGAAGCGTCGCGGGGACAGTGGGTACTCCGGCAGTTTATGGCCGCCAACCTTGGGGGGGCGGGGGGTGGGGGGGGGGTGGAGGAATACAGCACGGCACTTACAGGGTGGGAATGATTATCTATCCCATGGTTCTTCCTGAGGGGCGGGGAACTCTATTCTACTACGTATAAAAGGTCGGCTAATAAGGCACTGACCATGGAGACACCCTGTCGGGATCTACCAGGAATTGTATATAATAAACTGTAAATAAATTAAAGTTCTTTATTTTACTCTGTGTTGGCTCCGTGTCCTTATTAAAAAGACTTTTATTTAAAAATATTAAGTAATACACAGTATATGTAAAGTGAATTCTGGGATAGAAAAACAGGGATAACAACGGAAAATGATTTCCTTTGCTCAAAGATTTCCTCCTTTTTTTTTTTAAATAAATATTTTATTGAAAATTTTTGGTCAACCAACACAGTACATTGTGCATCCTTTACACAACATTATAACAATACAGATAATAATGACCTTTTTTATATAAACAAAAAACAACAAATAAATAAATATTAAATAACAAAAATGAAAACTAGCCCTAATTGGCAACTGCCTTGTCACAAGCTATACCCCCCCCCCCCCCCCATCCCTCCCTCCCCCCCCCCCCCCCCCCCCCCCCCATGTCCTGGGCTGCTGCTGCTGCCTTCTTTTTTCCCCCATCTATCTTTCCGCAAGATATTCGACGAACGGTTGCCACCGCCTGGTGAACCCTTGAGCCGACCCCCTTAGGACGAACTTAATCCGCTCTAGCTTTATGAACCCCGCCATATCATTTATCCAGGTCTCCACCCCCGGGGGCTTGGCTTCTTTCCACATTAGCAATATCCTGCGCCGGGCTATTAGGGACGCAAAGGCCAAAACATCGGCCTCTCTCGCCTCCTGCACTCCCGGCTCTTGTGCAACCCCAAATATAGCCAACCCCCAGCTTGGTTCGACCCGGACTCCTACTACTTTTGAAAGCGCCTTTGTCACCCCCACCCAAAACCTCTGTAGTGCCGGGCATGACCAAAACATATGGGTATGATTCGCTGGGCTTCTTGAGCATCTCGCACACCTATCCTCCACCCCAAAAAATTTACTGAGCCGTGTTCCGGTCATATGTGCCCTGTGTAATACCTTAAACTGAATCAGGCTTAGCCTGGCGCACGAGGACGACGAGTTTACCCTGTTTAGGGCATCTGCCCACAGCCCCTCCTCGATCTCCTCCCCCAGCTCTTCTTCCCATTTCCCTTTTAGTTCGTCCACCATAGTCTCCCCTTCGTCCCTCATTTCCCTATATATATCCGACACCTTACCGTCCCCCACCCATTTCTTTGAGATGACTCTGTCCTGCACCTCTTGTGTCGGGAGCTGCGGGAATTCCCTCACCTGTTGCCTCGCAAAAGCCCTCAATTGCATGTACCTGAATGCATTCCCTTGGGGCAACCCATATTTCTCGGTCAGCGCTCCCAGACTTGCGAACTTCCCATCCACAAATAGATCTTTCAGTTGCGTTATTCCTGCTCTTTGCCACATTCCATATCCCCCATCCATTCCCCCCGGGGCAAACCTATGGTTGTTTCTTATCGGGGACCCCCCCAATGCTCCGGTCTTTCCCCTATGTCGTCTCCACTGTCCCCAAATCTTCAGTGTAGCTACCACCACCGGGCTCGTGGTGTAGTTCCTCGGTAAGAACGGTAATGGGGCTGTCACCATAGCCTGCAGGCTTGTCCCCCTACAGGACGCCCTCTCTAATCTCTTCCACACCGCTCCCTCCTCCTCTCCCATCCACTTACTCACCATTGAAATATTAGCGGCCCAATAATACTCACTTAGGCTCGGTAGTGCCAGCCCCCCCCCTATCCCTACTACGCTGTAAGAATCCCTTCCTCACTCTCGGAGTCTTCCCGGCCCAAACAAAACCCATGATGCTCTTTTCTATCCTTTTAAAAAAAGCCTTCGTGATCACCACCGGGAGGCACTGAAACACAAAGAGGAATCTCGGGAGGACCACCATCTTAACCGCCTGCACCCTCCCTGCCATTGACAGTGCTACCATATCCCATCTCTTGAAATCTTCCTCCATCTGTTCCACCAACCGCGTTAAATTTAGCCTGTGCAATGTGCCCCAATTCTTAGCTATCTGGATCCCCAGGTAACGAAAGTCTCTTGTTACCTTCCTCAACGGTAGGTCTTCTATTTCTCTACTCTGCTCCCCTGGATGCACCACAAACAGCTCACTCTTCCCCATGTTCAATTTATACCCTGAAAAATCCCCAAACTCCCCAAGTATCCGCATTATTTCTGGCATCCCCTCCGCCGGATCCGCCACATATAGTAGCAGATCATCCGCATATAAAGATACCCGGTGTTCTTCTCCTCCCCTAAGTATTCCCCTCCATCTCTTGGAACCTCTCAGCGCTATCGCCAGGGGCTCAATCGCCAGTGCAAACAGTAATGGGGACAGAGGACATCCCTGCCTTGTCCCTCTATGGAGCCGAAAATATGCCGATCCCCGTCCATTCGTGACCACACTCGCCACTGGGGCCCTATACAACAGCTGCACCCATCTAACATACCCCTCTCCAAAACCAAATCTCCTCAACACCTCCCACAGATAATCCCATTCCCCTCTATCAAATGCTTTCTCGGCATCCATCGCCACTACTATCTCCGTTTCACCCTCTGGTGGGGCCATCATCATTACCCCTAACAGCCTCCGTATATTCGTGTTCAGCTGTCTCCCCTTCACAAACCCAGTTTGGTCCTCGTGAACCACCCCCGGGACACATTCCTCTATTCTCATTGCCATTACCTTGGCCAGGACCTTGGCATCCACATTTAGGAGGGAAATTGGTCTGTAGGACCCGCATTGTAGCGGATCCTTTTCCTTCTTTAAGAGAAGCGATATCATTGCTTCAGACATAGTCGGGGGCAGTTGTCCCCTTTCCTTTGCCTCGTTAAAGGTCCTCGTCAGTACCGGGGCGAGCAAGTCCAAATATTTTCTGTAAAATTCAACTGGGAATCCGTCCGGTCCCGGGGCCTTTCCCGTCTGCATGTTCCTAATTCCTTTCACCACTTCTTCTACCGTGATCTGTGCTCCCAGTCCCACCCTTTCCTGCTCTTCCACCTTGGGAATTTCCAGCCGATCCAAAAAATCCATCATTCTCTCCCTCCCATCCGGGGGTTGAGCTTCATACAATTTTTTATAAAATGTCTTGAACACTTCATTCACTCTCTCCGCCCCCCGCTCCATCTCTCCTTCCTCATCCCTCACTCCCCCTATTTCCCTCGCTGCTCCCCTTTTCCTCAATTGGTGTGCCAGCAATCTGCTCGCCTTCTCCCCATATTCATACTGTACACCCTGCGCCTTCCTCCATTGTGCCTCTGCAGTGCCTGTAGTCAGCAAGTCAAATTCCACATGCAGCCTTTGCCTTTCCCTGTACAGTCCCTCCTCCGGTGCTTCCGCATATTGTCTGTCCACCCTCAAAAGTTCTTGCAGCAACCGCTCCCGTTCCTTACTCTCCTGCTTCCCTTTATGTGCCCTTATTGATATCAGCTCCCCCCTAACCACCGCCTTCAACGCCTCCCAGACCACTCCCACCTGAACCTCCCCATTGTCATTGAGTTCCAAGTACTTTTCAATACATCCCCTCACCCTTAGGCACACCCCCTCATCCGCCATTAGTCCCATGTCCATTCTCCAGGGTGGGCGCCCTCCTGTTTCCTCCCCTATCTCCAAGTCTACCCAGTGTGGGGCATGATCCGAAATGGCTATAGCCGTATATTCCGTTCCCCTCACCTTCGGGATCAATGCCCTACCCAACACAAAAAAGTCTATGCGCGAATAGACTTTATGGACATAGGAGAAAAACGAGAACTCCTTACTCCTAGGTCTACTGAATCTCCACGGGTCCACACCTCCCATCTGCCCCATAAAATCCTTAAGCACCTTGGCTGCTGCCGGCCTCCTACCAGTCCTGGACTTCGACCTATCCAGCCTTGGTTCCAACACCGTGTTGAAGTCTCCCCCCATTATCAGCTTTCCCGTCTCTAGGTCCGGGATGCGTCCTAGCATTCGCCTCATGAAGTTGGCATCATCCCAGTTCGGGGCATACACGTTTACGAAAACCACCATCTCTCCCTGTAATTTGCCACTCACCATCACGTATCTGCCCCCGTTATCCGCCACTATAGTCTTTGCCTCGAACATTACCCGCTTCCCCACTAATATAGCCACCCCCCTGTTTTTCGCATCCAGCCCCGAATGGAACACCTGCCCCACCCATCCTTTGCGCAGCCTAACCTGGTCTATCAGTTTCAGGTGCGTTTCCTGTAACATAACCACATCTGCTTTAAGTTTCTTAAGGTGTGCGAGTACTTGTGCCCTCTTTATCGGCCCGTTCAGCCCTCTCACGTTCCACGTGATCAGCCGAGTTGGGGGGCTTCCCACCCCCCCCCCCCCTTGCCGGTTAGCCATCATCTTTTTCCAGCTTCTCACCCAGTTCCCACGCAGCTGTATCTCCACCAGGCGGTGCCCCCCCGCCCATCCTCTCCCGTACCCACTCCCCCCTTTCCCCAGCAGCAGCAACCCAGTAATTCCCCCCTCCCACCCCCCCCGCTAGCGTAATTACTCCCCCCATGTTGCTCCCAGAAGTCAGCAAACTCTGGCTGACCTCGGCTTCCCCCCGTGACCTCGGCTCGCACCGTGCGACGCCCCCTCCTTCCTGCTTCTCTATTCCCGCCATAATTATCATAGCGCGGGAACCAAGCCCGCGCCTCTCCCTCAGCCCCGCCTCCCATGGCCAACGCCCCATCTCCTCTCCCTCCCCACCTCCCCCCAACACCACCTGTGGGAGAAAGAAAAGTTACCATACCGCAGGATTAGAACATAAAACCCCTCTTCGCCCCCCCCATTCGCCCCACCACTTTGTCCAAACGTTCTTTTTCATAATCCACTCATTCCAGTTTTTCTTCTACAATAAAAGTCCACGCTTCATCCGCCATCTCAAAGTAGTGGTGCCTCTCTTGATATGTGACCCACAGTCTTGCCGGTTGCAGCATTCCAAATTTTATCTTCCTTTTGTGAAGTACCGCCTTGGCCCGATTAAAGCTCGCCCTCCTTCTCGCCACCTCCGCACTCCAGTCTTGATAAACGCGGATCACCGCGTTCTCCCATTTACTGCACCGAGTTTTCTTCGCCCATCTAAGGACCATTTCTCTATCCTTAAAACGGAGGAATCTCACCACTATGGCTCTGGGAGTTTCTCCTGCTCTCGATCCTCGCACCATAACTCGGTACGCTCCCTCCACCTCCAACGGACCCGTCGGGGCCTCCGCTCCCATTAACGAGTGCAGCATCGTGCTCACATATGCCCCGACGTCCGCCCCCTCCACACCTTCAGGAAGGCCAAGAATCCTCAGGTTGTTCCTCCTTGCGTTGTTTTCCAGTGCCTCCAACCTCTCCACACATCGTTTCTGGTGTGCCTCCTGTATCTCCGACTTCACCACCAGGCCCTGTATATCGTTCTCATTCTCGGCTGCTTTCGCCTTCACGACCCGAAGCTCCTGCTCCTGGGTCTTTTGTTCCTCTTTCAGCCCTTCGATCGCCTGTAGTATCGGGGCCAACAACTCTTTCTTCATTTCCTTTTTTATCTCCTCCACGCAGCATTTCAAGAACTCTTGTTGTTCAGGGCCCCATATGAAACTGCCACCTTCCGACGCCATCTTGGTTTTTGCTTGCCTTCCTTGCCGTTGTTCCAAAGGATCCGCTGCAATCCGGCCACTTTCCTCTCCTTTTTCCATCCGTGTCCAGGGGGAACACCCTCCTGGTTTACCGCACGGTGTTTTTAGCCGTTAAAATTGCCGTTGGGGCTCCTATCAAGAGCCCAAAAGTCCGTTTCACAGGGAGCTGCCGAAACGTGCGACTCAGCTGGTCATCGCCGCCCCCGGAAGTCAAAGATTTCCTCCTTAACGTGGCAGACACCAACCCATTCAAACTGACGTTTTTAGCACAACGCTAAACACCAATTGAATTATAATCGTTAGGGTGAATAACAGCAGAATTTAGCGCTCAATGCTCAGTCACCAAAGCAATTTAGGGAGATGCGAGACATCACAAACTGGCATTGACAAGATTACTTGTAAATGAACAAAGGCTCAAGACGTAGATGAGCAGGTAGCGGAATCCTGGCCAATGACCTTATGCATTCTGTGTCCATGAGTTTGAACAGACTAATAACGAGTTCCACCAAGAGTCACTCAATATACTTAGTCTGTGGTTGAAAATAAATTTGCAGCAAACCAAACTTTAAACCCAGCCTCAGAAATCTTTGATTTGTTTGCTGCAGGGGTAAGAGATACTGCACCCATTGAGATGGAGTTGGGCAGAATGCGTTTTTTTGTTCTTTAAGTAGTGCGTCACTGGCTGTGGCTACAGGAATGACAGTGGGACGAATAGCGTGTGAGGTCAGTACACACCGCAGCTCACCTCCAGCACTCAAAGGCAGTCTGCGCCTTTTAAAGGGAAGCTTACTGGATAACTGAAGGTGGCAAAGGACTAATATTGCTGCAGTTAAACAAAATGGACCTGGAACATCAGGGGAGAGGGCAACACAGCTGCAAGCTGCCACGCAGTAACGGCAGAAGTATACTCATGGAGAGAGGCCTCATTTCCACGTGGGAGCCCAGAAGCCCTCAAATGAGACCCTGTGAAGCGAGTTGGAGCAGGAGGCAAGGGAAGAACAAAGAGAACAAAGAACAAAGAAAATTACAGCACAGGAACAGGCCCTTCGGCCCTCCCAGCCTGCGCCGATCCAGATCCTTTATCTAAACCTGTCACCTATTTTCCAAGGAACTACTTCCCCCTGTTCCCCGCCCGTTCATATATCTGTCTACATGCATCTTAAATGATGCTATTGTGCCCGCCTCTACCACCTCCGCTGGCAAAACATTCCAGGCACCCACCACCCTCTGCGTAAAAAACATTCCACACACATCTCCCTTAAACTTTCCCCCTCTCACCTTGAGATCGTGACCCCTTGCAATTGACACCCCCATTCTTGGAAAAGGCTTGTTGCTATCCACCCTGTCCATACCTCTCATAATTCTGTAGACCTCAATCAGGTCCCCCCTCAACCTCCGTCTTTCCAACGAAAACAATCCTAATCTACTCAACCTTTCTTCATAGGAGTGAGAGGGAGCCAGACAGAGAGCAGGAGACAGAGAAACACACAAGCACAGAGAACCTTCTTGTGATGAAGCAGGAGTGGACAGACCAGGGGAAAGGATATCTCATGTGCCAGCTCATTGGAGGGTAAGGCTGCAGACGGATTCTGCTGCAGAGAACTCAGGGGCTGGTTTAGCACAGGGCTAAAGAACTGGCTTTTAAAGCAGACCAAGGCAGGCCAGCAGCATGGTTCAAATCCCGTACCAGCCTCCCCGAACAGGCGCCAGAATGTGGCGACTATGGGCTATTCACAGTAACTTCATTTGAAGCCTACTTGTGACAATAAGCGATTTTCATTTCATTTTCATGTGGATTCTGATGGAGTATCTGGTAAAAGACGGATGAGCATACACCCAGATGTTTGGCGAATCGTTAGGCCTGCAAGAGACCTTCCTGTCACTATCTAGAAACGTGGAGGGCATCCTTTTCACCGTGGAAGTGATGGCCAACTCCATGGAGCATATACTCAACCATGATGTAGTATCTGGGGTTGGGGGGTGGGGGGGTGGGGGGGGGGGGGGGGGTGGGGGGGTGGGGGGGGGGGGGTGGGGGGGGGGCGGGTGGGGGGGGGCGGGGGCTGCTGTCTCAGTTGCAGTACAGGTGGAAGCCACTAGGTGTCTCAGTGCTGCAGTGGGAACTCAGAGTGAGGTCAGAAGGTCCATACTTGTTGCCCTGCAAGATCAGACTGCTGTTGGCTGCAGTGTTCAGTGCTGAAAGGAAGCATGGAGGTTCTGGTAGAACCCCGGGATGTTGCCCCAGCGACAGTGAAGGTACAGGAGATACATTTCCAAGTCAGGGTGGTGAGTGACTTGGAGGGGAACCTCCAGGTGGTGGGGTTCCCAGGTATCTGCTGCTTTTGTTCTTCTAGATGGCAGTGACCGTCCATTTCTTGATCTATGTTACTGACCAATGGGGACCGTCACCACAGCCTCCATAACGGGGCCAGGCATTCCCCTCTTTCCTCCCACCTCCAAAAACATGGCACCTGTGCTTGACCTGCTCACGTCTGTGGTCTATCAATAAAAGACTAAAATGCTGCAGGTGCTGGAAATCTGAATTAAAAACAGAAAATGCTCAGTGGGCCAGGCAGTATCTATGGAGAGGGAAACTAAGTTAAACTTTCAGGATGATGACCTTTCTTGAGAACTTCTGAAGAAAGATGATTGAAGTGAAATGTTAACTCTGATTCTCTCTCCAATGAGTTTGCATTTCAGATCAATAACCTGTTTCTCATCAGATGCTGACTCATTTGCCGATATTTCCGGCGGTTCTGCTCTTTTTGCTCTGGCAGAGCGGAGTTTCGTTCCAGGCTGCAGGAACGGCAGCTGGTCCCAGGGCCTCTCTCTCTCCAGAGTCTTTTCTGCCACTTCCCAAGACCTTTCACCTGGTGATCAAAGGCAGTGACTGCAAAAGGGTGGAACAGAAAGGAAGTAATCTGCAGATCCAGACTCCCAAGGCCCACTGTTATTTTGCTGAGGTTTGTCAGGAGGCCCAGGTGGGGGCAAAGGGAGAGGGAAGTCCCAGCCAGGGTGATGATGCAGCAGCAGGTGTCACTGGGCAAGTTTTCCCTCATTACCTGCTGCGATCTAACCTGATATTGGTGGCTGGGATGGTGAGTGGTTCGGATCCGGAATGTACTGCCTGAAAGGGTTCTGGAGGAAGATTCATTCGTGCATTTCAAAAATGAATCGGATAAGCACCAGAAGGGATAAAATGCCAGGCTGGGGAAAGGTCAGGGTAGTGGGATAAGCTAATTGTTCTTGCAGAGAGCCAGTATGCGTTCGACAGGCCGAATGGCCTTCTTCTGTGCTATAACCATCCCATAATTGAGCAGGTGTTAATTACACATGTGGGTGGAGAATACAAAGAAGAAGCTCACTGAACATTTTGCTTTATAGTTGGGGAAAGGAACCGTGTCGAAATATATCGAACTCCAGGTTTGCTATATGTCTCCGTAAAGGACAGACTTCTCAGGCAGATGTGTCCCATAGATCTGTATAAAAACACGGCCAGCCTTGCTCTAGACTGAACACCTCGGCAGAAGACTCTCATTAGTTGACACCACTGCAGAGATGTCTGGATAAAGAGGTCCCTGCGGGAGATGGACATGTGAACACTATTAGCTGATTGCAAGAACATACTAGAAACTGATCGACTGGGACTTCACATAGAGATTCAAGCTGCGAGTGAGAACTGCTTGTCAATTTACTACATCCCTCTTGACAAGTCCAGCAGAACTAACTACAATATGTTTTGAAACTTCCAACATATCAGCAGGATTTTTGAAGTGAGCATTTTTCTGAACTAGCGCTCAATTATCTGTGGCTTCAGATTGAGTGTAGGAGTTGAATAAGTGTAGCCCACACTGAAACAAATGCTGTCTCAAGGTGAGCTCAAGGAGGTTAGGACCCCTGCCATCTACGAGCAATCAAACATGCAGAGATAAAGAGGCAGGACGTAAAATCAGCGAGTGAGGAAGGGAAAAGCAAAGACGAACAGAAAGATAAAAACACAGAGGCGAAGAGACAGAAGAGAAAGCAATGAGGGGGAAGAAAGACAGATATGAATAAGGACAGGCTAAAGAGAGTGTGATAAATGTAGGAATTTGGGATATTTTGTATAATCTGTACTTGGTGCAGTAAGGGTTAAAAACCTGGGTTAGTGTGTGCGGCTGCTGCAGTTATGTTTTTAAAAAACTCCTGGTTTGAAAGACAGCTAGGCTTTTTGGGAACCAGAAGGGCAATTAAAGCATCATAAAAGTTTGGGCTAACAGACTTTTATTTAGATTGAGGGTTCCCTGTGGAGTATTTAATTAGAGATATTGGGTGTGATTTAAACACCGCATTACGCCCGGCGTGGATTGGGGCATGCTGGGTGATTAGCAGGAAAGGCCACAATCAAGAGTCGCACGGGTGCAAATCAGTTTGCAATTCACCTAGCCCGCTCTTGACAGCAAGTTCCCCACCAAAAAGGAATACTAAACAACGCCCATGTGAATTCTCACTAGGGAGTTGGTAATTCCCTGGACGCCACTGCATTCGACTTCAGTTTCGCGAATGAGATTGAAATGAATGCAAATGAGGGTTAATGATATACTCGCCATGTTTGGGCAAGATCCGGAAATCGGGAACAAAGTAATATAAAGATGATTTCTTGAGGTATGGCTTTGTTAATTGTGCCAACTCAAATCAGGATGCAAAGCCCATGTGTGTTATATGCAGGGAAGTACTGGCAAATGAAAGTTTAGAACCCTCAATCTTCAAAGGCATTTGAAAACCAAACATGGCGAGTTCGAGGACAAACCTCTTGATTTTTTTAAAGGAGGCAGCGAGAACTTAAATCATCAGCTGAAGTCCTTGTCAGAAATGTAACACTGAATGACGAAGCAAGTGAGATTGTGAGGACCACCCCAGGACCCCGGAGCCCGCCCGCGCCGCCTTGTCCCGCCGTTCAAAAGGTGGTTTAATCCATGCTGGTGGGTCAGGCATTCCAGCAGCGGGCCTTCGGCCCATCGCGGGCCAGAGAATTGGCGGGGATCAGCCCACCGAACGGCGTGGCGCGATTCCCGCCCCCGCCGAATCTCTGGTGGCGGAGACTTCAGGACACGGCGGGGGCGGGATTCACGCCAGCCCCCGGCAATTCTCCACCCCGGCGGGTGGGTCGGAGAATCACGCCCATGATGTGGGGATAGAACAAACAAAGAATAAAGAAATGTACAGCACAGGAACAGGCCCTTCGGCCCTCCAAACCCGTGCCGACCATGCTGCCCGACTAAACTACAATCTTCTACACTTCCTGGGTCCGTATCCCTCTATTCCCATCCTATTCATGTATTTGTCAAGATGCCCCTTAAATGTCACTAGCGTCCCTGCTTCCACCACCTCCTCCGACAGCGAGTTCCAGGCACCCACTACCTTCTGTGTAAAAAACTTGCCTTGTACATCTACACTAAACCTTGCCCCTCGCACCTTAAACCTATGCCCCTGGTAATTGACCCCTCTACCCTGGGGAAAAGCCTCTGACCATCCACTCTGTCTATGCCCCTCATTATTTTGTAGACCTCTATCAGGTCGCCCCTCAACCTCCGTCGTTCCAGTGAGAACAAACCAAGTTTATTCAACCGCTCCGCATAGCTAATGCCCTCCATACCAGGCAACATTCTGGTAAATCTCTTCTGCACCCTCTCTAAAGCCTCCACATCCTTCTGGTAATGTGGCGACCAGAATTGAACACTATACTCCAAGCGTGGCCTAACTAAGGTTCTATACAGCTGCAACATGACTTGCCAATTCTTATACTCAATGCCCCGGCCAATGAAGGCAAGCATGCCGTATGCCTTCTTGACTACCTTCTCCACCTGTGTTGCCCCTTTCAGTGACCTGTGGACCTGTACTCCTAGATCTCTGACTTTCAATACTCTTGAGGGTTCTACCATTCACTGTATATTCCCTACCTGCATTAGACCTTCCAAAATGCATTACCTCACATTTGTCCCGATTAAACTCCATCTGCCTTCTCTCCGCCCAAGTCTCCAAACAATCTAAATCCTGCTGTATCCTCTGACAGTCCTCATCGCTATCCGCAATTCCACCAACCTTTGTGTCGTCTGCAAACTTACTAATCAGACCAGTTACATTTTCCTCCAAATCATTTATATATACTACAAACAGCAAAGGTCCCAGCACTGATCCCTGCGGAACACCACTGGTCACAGCCCTCCAATTAGAAAAGCATCCTTCCATTGCTACTCTCTGCCTTCTATGACCTAGTCAGTTCTGTATCCACCTTGCCAGCTCACCACTGATCCCGTGTGACTTCACCTTTTGTACTAGTCTACCATGAGGGACCTTGTCAAAGGCCTTACTGAAATCCATACAGACAACATCCGCTACCTGCATCAATCATCTCTGTGACCTCCTCGAAAAACTCTATCAAGTTAGTGAGACACGACCTCCCCTTCACAAAACTGTGCTGCCTCTCACTAATACGTCCATTTGCTTCCAAATGGGAGTAGATCCTGTGTCGAAGAATTCTCTCCAGTAATTTCCCTACCACTGAAGTAAGGCTCACCGGCCTCTAGTTCCCTGGATTATCCTTGCTACCCTTCTTAAACAGAGGAACAACATTGGCTATTCTCCAGTCCTCCGGGACATCACCTGAAGACAGTGAGGATCCAAAGATTTCTGTCAAGGCCTCAGCAATTTCCTCTCCAGCCTCCCTCAGTACTCTGGGGTAGATCCCATCAGGCCCTGGGGACTTATCTACCTTAATATTTTTTAAGACGCCCAACACCTCGTCTTTTTGGATCTCAATGTGACCCAGGCTATCTACACACCCTTCTCCAGACTCAACATCTACCAATTCCTTCTCTTTGGTGAATACTGATGCAAAGTATTCATTTAGTACCTCGCCCATTTCCTCTGGCTCCACACATAGATTCCCTTGCCTATCCTTCAGTAGGCCAACCCTTTCTCTGGCTACCCTCTTGCTTTTTATGTACGTGTAAAAAGCCTTGGGATTTTCCTTAACCCTATTTGCTAATGACTTTTCGTGACCCCTTCTAGCCCTCCTGACTCCTTGCTTAAGTTCCTTCCTACTTTCCTTATATTCCACACAGGCTTCGTCTGTTCCCAGCCTTTTAGCCCTGACAAATGCCTCCTTTTTCTTTTTGACGAGGCCTACAATATCTCTCGTTATCCAAGGTTCCCGAAAATTGCTGTATTTATCCTTCTTCCTCACAGGAACATGCCGGTCCTGAATTCCTTTCAACTGACACTTGAAAGCCTCCCACATGTCCGATGTTGATTTGCCCTGAACATCCGCCCCCAATCTAGGTTCTTGAGTTCCCACCCAATATTGTTATAATTAGCCTTCCCCCAATTTAGCACATTCATCCTAGGACCACTCTTATCCTTGTCCACCAACACTTTAAAACTTACTGAATTGTGGTCACTGTTCCCGAAATGCTCCCCTACTGAAACATCTACCACCTGGCCGGGCTCATTCCCCAATACCAGGTCCAGTACCGCTTCCTTAGTTGGACTGTCTACATATTGTTTTAAGAAGCCCTCCTGGATGCTCCTTGCAAACTCTGCCCCGTCTAAGCCCCTGGCACTAAGTGAGTCCCAGTCAATATTGGGGAAGTTGAAGTCTCCCATCACCACAACCCTGTTGTTTTTACTCTTTTCCAAAATCTGTCTACCTATCTGCTCCTCTATCTCCCGCTGGTTGTTGGGAGGCCTGTAGTAAACCCCCAACATTGTGACTGCACCCTTCTTATTCCTGATCTCTACCCATATAGCCTCACTGCCCTCTGAGGTGTCCTCCCGCAGTACAGCTGTGATATTCTCCCGAACCAGTAGCGCAACTCTGGCCAGGTCAGCATCGCCAAAGCGAGGATCAGGTCTGTGTGCTGCCAGGCTTGTGTGTTAACTGGGAGTGAGGGGTGAATGTCTTTAAAAGCAGCTCCCTCTTATTAGCAGCGAGAAGCTGAGGTGGGAGTCGGACGTATCAGACGGCGAAGGAGCCAATAATGGCAAGAATGTCATGGGGTTCATTTTTGGCATTAGTGTGGTTGATTTTGGGTTGCGATCTCGCCAATGCGACCGTTGAGAAACACCCACCAAAAGCGCCCAAGATGGAAATGTTTGTGTTATATCGCGCCCATTGTGTTCAGTTTAGTGAGATGATGTAGATAATGGGAGGAGCCTGGGGACTGAAGCAGTTAGATGCTGAGGTTCAGAGTTAGCCTCTGAGTGGAAGGAAAGGTGAGAAGCAGTTTCTAATGACATACAGCCAGAGATTCTGCATGGTTCTGACAGGGTTCAGGTCTATCTTTTCAAACAGTCACAAAATACATCTCTTTCCATCCAGTATTTCTGAGTCTGCTAACTAGTTAAAAGTGGATTGAGAGTTGAGATGGTTCTGTTGTTTTAGTGGGAATAAAGATAGCAGTTTAGGGTTATTGTGTCACTATTGATTAGCATTGTATAAGGGGTAATTGTAAGCTATTGTCGTGTGTGATGTTAAAGATATTTTAAAGTTTGTTTTAATATACCATGGGCGGGATTCTCCAAGTCCGCACTGGGTCAGAGAATCGCTGCGGGGGACGCGTGCATCCCGCCATTCCGCTCTGCCGCCGGGCCACCGATTCTACGGCGACTGGAGAATCGGCAGCAATAGCGCCGGCGCGGTCGCCGTGGCGCGGTCGGGGGCCACTGAAAGCGGGGCCCCCGTGGCGATTCTCCACGCTCGACGGGCCAAGAGCCCGCCGAGTCCCGCCGGCGTGGTTCACATGGTCCTGCCTGGTGGGACCTCGGCGTTCTGGTTGCGGGGGCCGTCCTGGTGGGGGGGAGCCAACTCCGGGAGGGCCCTCCACGATGGCCAGGTCCGCGATCGGGGGCAACCGATTGGTGGGCGTGCTCATTCCAGGGGGGGCCTATGTTCCTCCGCGCCGGGCCCCTGTCGGGCTCTGCCATGTTGCCTGGGGGCCGCGTGGAGATGGCCGTGGCACGCATGCACGGACCCGCGCCAGCTGTAGCGTATAGGCACAGCACTCCGGCGCCCTGCTAGCCCCCGAGGACGGGGAGAAAGACTGGGCCTGGAGGCCCGTTGACGCCAGTGTCGCTCACGCCGGTTTTGATGCCGTCGTCAACACTTGGCCGGGATTTCAGGGAATCCCGGCCCATATCCCTAATTTTGTGTGAAATCACTCCTGGAGTGAGTCTTACAAAATTAAACTAAAATACTGGTGTTTCTGCGATTGGGGTCTGGTCTGGGATTGTAATGAGAGAAAGGAATAAATGACATTGAGACGCTGCGGTGAAAGGGAGGGAGATAAATAAAATAAAGGTGTAGAGAGAGACTAAAGTGACAGAATAGTCAGTTACTGAAGTAAAGAAGGAACAAGAGCAATTTAGGGCGATATGTAGTACAGCAGTAATATTGGGGCAAAGTGGTTTTTATTTTGCATCCAAAATCATTGTGTCTCAGTCATGAATAACCAGGTGAATAGGAACGGCTGCGTAGTTGGATTACAAGCCTGGCAATATTCCCGAGACCCATTCATTGTCCTGGAGACATGAGGCCAGATTCCATCAGCTGGGGGAATTTAAATTGAATCAATTAACAAATTCGGAATAAAATTTTAGTCTCATTAATAATGACCATGAAACTATCAGATTGTCGTTAAAAATGCAGCTTTAGTGGATGAAATTTGCCCTCCTCACCCGACATGGAATCATAGAATCTCCACCGTCAGGAGGCCATTTGGCCCATCGAGTTTGCACCAGCCCTCTGAAAGAGCATCCTGCCTCGACCCCCTACTCCGCCCTATTCCTGCAACCCCGTAAGCCCACCTAACCTGAAATGAAAATCGCTTATTGTCACAAGTAGGCTTCAATGAAGTTACTGTGAAAAGCCCCTAGTCGCCACATTCCGGCGCCTGTTCGGGGAGGCTGGTACGGGAATTGAACCGTGCTGCTGGCCTGCCTTGGTCTGCTTTAAAAGCCAGCGATTTAGCCCAGTGTGCTAAACCTGTCTTTGGACTGTGGGAGGAAACCGGAACACCCGGAGGAAACCCACGCAGACACGGGGCGAACGTGCAAACACCACACAGTCACCCAAGGCCAAAATTGAACCCGGGTGCTTGGCACAGTGCGGCAGCAGTGCTAACCACTGTGCCAACTTGCCACATGGTTGACATTTAATTCCAGACCCACTGCAATATGGTTGGCATTTAACTGCCTTCTGAAATGGTCTAGAAGGCACTCAACGATATCAAATTGCTACAGAAAAATTAAATATAAATAAAATTGGATAGAACCCCTGGCAGCAACGCTGGAAGGATCAATGGTACAGTTGACAGTAGAAAGTACTCCTCACTATAACATCTGGGGGCTTGTGCCAAAATTGCGAGACCTGTTCCACAGATTAGTCAAGCAACAGCCTGGAATTGTCAGCAACATATGGGGCTGGATTCTCGTTCTATTTAAGTGCTGCGCCGGTGTAGAACTGCGCACTCCTGCAAGGAGCGCTGGCCAAGAGAAATTGCAAATTGGCCAGCACGCTGCCCTCATGCAGCCCACCCGTTTCCCAGTCACACTGGCGTCTGATCCACAGATCCATAGAACAAACAGTACAGGAGGCCATTCAGCCCATCGAGTCTGCACCGACCCACTTAAGCCCTCACTTCAACCCTATCCCCGTAACACGTTTTGGGCACTAAGGGCAATTTAGTGTGACTAATCCACCTAACCTGCACGTCTTTGGACTGTGGGAGGAAACCGGAGCACCCGGAGGGAACCCACGCACACACGGGGAGAACGTGCAGACTCCGCACAGACAGTGACCCAGCGGGGAATCGAACCTGGGACCCTGGCGCTGTGAAGCCACAGTACTATCCACCAGTGCTACCCATTCGCTGGGGTCAGGAATCGCATTCAGAGCCCGACAAACTTGAGCTTCACACAACACAGATTGTCATCACAGCCAAGAAGATGGCAACTAAAAGACCTGCTTGAAGATTCCGGGAGCTGGAGATGGATCGAATGCTGGATGCCGTTGAGGAGAGGAGGGGCGGCCTTTTCATAGGATTTACAGTGCAGAAGGAGGCCATTCAGCCCATCGAGTCTGCACCGGCTCTTGGAAAGAGCACCCTACCCAAGGTCAACACCTCCACCCTATCCCCATAACCCAGTAATCCCACCCAACATTAAGGGTAATTTTGGACACTAAGGGCAATTTATCATGGCCAATCCACCTAACTTGCACATCGTTGGACAGTGGGAGGAAACCGGAGCACCCAGAGGAAACCCACGCACACACAGGGAGGATGTGCAGACTCCACACAGACAGTGACCCAAGCCGGAATCGAGCCTGGGACCCTGGAGCTGTGAAGCAATTGTGCTATCCACAATGCTACCGTGCTGCCCTCAGGGTGGGGTGGCGACTCAAGCCCGCTATACTGAACAAGGCCTGGGATGAGTTGGCAGAGGAGGTGAGTGCTGCCAGCCTCACCAGGAGGACCATCATGCAATGCCGTATGAAGATGAATAACATCCTAAGGGCAGCTTGGATGAGGAAGCACCTCTGTGTCCCTGGCATCACTCCCATCCCTCACATCAGTCTCTAATCCCCTAGAGGCCAAACAACACCCCACCTGCCAATCGATCCTCCGCCAAATCCCAAAACATGTCTTGTCCTCTTCGGGAAGGAGCCTTGCACACCCATGCCACCAACTACAGACCCCCATGGAACTCACTTCCCAGCGTCTCACTAGGTCCTTTATGTGTCCTCAAGATAAAGTGGGCCACAATCGTTGAGAGCAACAGAAGATGGGAGGGAGTAGCCCAGATATTCATGTCCAAGCCCCCTCCGAGGCGAGGGTCCTGCAACTCATGGGGGAGGCCGAGGAGAGGGCAGTGGCTGTGATGGAGGTTGGCATGTGGCAAACAAGTGAGAGCCCAATGCAACGCAGATGTCCCTATAGCACGTGAGTCACCCTCTCCCACACACCAGTCCTACCCGAGATCTCACCCCATGTATTGTGTCTTGCAGAATCACCATCAAACGAGGGCAGGCCGTCCGGGGTTACTGCCCCCAGCCAGACCCTCCGAACACCCTGGAGAATGACTCCGGGGAAGTCACCAACATCTCGGCCCTGCTGTCACCTGCGCCCTCCATCATCGCAGAGACTATCACCTCGGTGGGTATTGATAATGATCAGGATCCTGGGTCACCCTCTGGCGAGCACCTCACACATTTTGCAGCACCATTTGTGGAGACACAGCCTCCTGAGAGAGCGGGCGTTCGGAGGGCTGCCCGATCCCCGGGGACAGCAGGAGTCCAGGCAGATTCGGGGCTTCTGGAAAAGATGATCCCTTCACCACTGCGGATGCAGAGCCAGAATATACAGGAGGGGATGTCAGCAGCTTCTCAGTGGAGTCCCGCCGCCTTCAGGTGGAGGAGACGGAGCTGACAATACGTTGCACCCAGGCCAACGCCTGCGTCTGCGGTGAAGGCCTGGGCAAGACGTCAGAGCCCTGGGTCACGATGCCCGGGGCTTGGGGCACACTGTGTGGTCTGTGTTTGAGGCAAAGAATGGGGGAAGTCCAGTCACAGGCAGACATGGTGCTGGCTCACAGGGTCACTGCTGCAGCCAGAGCTTGGCCCAGTCACAAAGTGTCAGGACAGAGGGCATCGGATGCTGACTGACCGTAGCCAGTCACAGAGGGGACATAACCCAGAGGGACAAACCCAGAGGGACATGGCAGAGGCACTGAGGGACACGACTCACTCGCTGAGGGACACGGCTCACTCGCTGAGGGACATGACTCACTCGCTGAGGGACATGACTCACTCGCTGGGGGACATGACTCACTCGCTGAGGGACATGACTCACTCGCTGAGGGACATGACTCACTCACTGAGGGACATGACTCACTCACTGAGGGACATGACTGAGTCACGGAGGGATCTGACCCAGTCTCAGTACGCCATGACTGAGGGCATTGAGACCATGGCTCAAACGAGGGTGGGCATCTAGAACTGGAAGTGCCAGGTGATTGTGGCTCCTCTGGAGCTCACTCCAGCCTCCCCTCCATCCCATGGAGTAGCCCAAGGACCAGCGAGAACCCCAAAGGAGGAGGAAGTGATGAACAAGGGAGGATGAATTGTGACAAGGATGCAGGGATCCTACAGCAAGATCTGGAGAGGTTGGGCCAGTGGACAAACCAATGGCAGATGCAGTATAATGAATGAAGTGAAATGAAAATCGCTTATTGTCACAAGTAGGCTTCAAATGAAGTTACTGTGAAAAGCCCCTAGTCGCCACATTCCGGCACCTGTTCGGGGAGTCTGGTACGGGAATTGAACCATGCTGCTGGCCTGCCTTGGTCGGCTATAAAAGTCAGCGATTTAGCCCTGTGCTAAACCAGCCCCTGGATTTGGATAAGTGTGAGGTTATTCATTTTGGGAGCAAAAACAGGAAGGCAGATTACTACCTGAATGGTTGTAAATTGGGAGAGGGGAGTGTGCTGCGGGACCTGGGTGTCCTTGTGCCCCATTCGCTGAAGGTAAGCATGTAGGTGCAGCAGGCGGTAAAGAAGGCTAATAGTATGTTGGCGTTCATTGTGCGAGGTTTCGAGTACAGGAGCAGGGATGTGTT
Organism: Scyliorhinus torazame; assembly: GCF_047496885.1. Lineage (NCBI taxonomy): Eukaryota > Metazoa > Chordata > Chondrichthyes > Carcharhiniformes > Scyliorhinidae > Scyliorhinus > Scyliorhinus torazame. The sequence goes on from NC_092725.1 coordinate 143,556,384, forward strand.
GCTATAATTATACAGGGTCTTGGTGAGGCCACACCTGGAGTATTGTGGGCAGTTTTCGTCTCCTTCTCTGAGGAAGGACGTTCTTGCTCTCGAGGGAGAGCAGCGAAGGTTTACCAGACTGATTCCGGGAATGGCGATACTGTCATATGAGGAGAGATTGACTAGGTTGGGAATGTCCTCGCTGGAGTTCAGAAGAATGAGGGGGGATCTCATAGAGACGTATAAAATTCTAACAGGACTGGACAGGGCAGATGTTACCAATGATGGGTGTGTCCAGAACCAGGGGTCACAGCCTGAGGATTCAGGGTAAACCATTTTGGACAGAGATAAGGAGACATGTCTTCACACAAAGAGTGGTGAGCCTGTGGAATTCATTACCACAGGAAGTAATTGATGCTAAAACATTGAATATATTCAAGAGGCGGATGGATAGAGCACTTGGGGAGAATGGGATCAAAGGCTATGGGGAGAAAGCAGGATTAGGCTATTGAGTTGGATGATCAGCCATGATGGTGATGAATAGCGGAGCAGGCTCGAAGGGCCAAAAGGCCTCCTCCTGCTCCTATCTTCTATGTATCTATGTAACTCCATGGCGGGAGGTTCTGGAACACCTCAGCACTTCCGACTCTCCCCCCCAACTGGACACTGGCGCATCCCATGGGCAGCGGGCAGAACAAGATGACACGTCGTCACCTGTGACACTCGAAAGCCAGCCGGGCCCATCCAGAGGACAACCCCCAAGGGCATCACAGGTCAGAGGGCAGGCCAAGCAGCAGGCCACTTCCACTCTTGTTGTCCTGTCTGGGGTAATACCTGGAAGAAGTGGCAGGCCACGAAAGATCAGAAAGATAGATGACTCTTAAGTTGGCAGGAGTGTAGTAGATAATCAGGGGCATGGGCACACAATGTAAATATTCACCATCAAACACGTTTCCACCACCAGTCCGACCTTCCTCTAACCTCTGTCTCGCGGGTGTGAAGGATGGGCTGGGGGTGGTGCGGTGTCTGGGTGGCCCGGGGGGGGGGCAGAGGGCCCATGACACATGAATGTCCCACAGGAGTGAACCTTTACCGAGATGTGGCAGTGTGCGCCACTTTGTGTGACAGCATCCCCCAGTGAGTGAGCCCTAACCGAGGGATCGCCTGTGTGGACAGCGGTCTGTTATCTTGAAGACATGAGACTGACTCTGTCAGACAATGAAGGACAGATCGAGACGTTCAAGACAGACGATCCTGACCTATACAAGAAATCCAGGTACGACCTCCGCAAAGCCACCCGAGATGCCAAGAGAGAATATCAAACCAAGCTAGAGTCACAGACAGACTCTCGGCGGTTGTGGCAAGGACTAAACAACATAACGGGCTACAAAGCGAAGCTGAGCAGTATCTCCGGCAGCAGCGCACCCCTCCCCGATGAACTCAATGCATTCTATGCTCGGTTCGAGCAGGTAACCAACAATCCACTGGCGAGTGCCCCGGCAGCCCATAATTCACTCGTACCCACCATCACAGCTTCAGATGGGCCTTCCTGAAAGTGAACCCTCGGAAGGCGAGGGGCCCAGACGGGATCCCTGGTCGTGCACTCAGAGCCTGCGCAGACCGGCTGGCAGATGTATTCGCGGACATCTTTAACCTGTCCCTACTCCGCTCCGAGGTCCCCACCTGCTTCAAGAAGACCACCATCATACCGGTACCAAAGAAGAACCAGGCAACCTGCCTCAATGACTACCGTCCAGTGGCCCTGACTTCAGTCGTAATGAAGTGCTTCGAGAGGTTGATCATGAAGCGCATCACCTCCATACTCCCAGAACGCCTTGATCCACTGCAATTCGCATACTGTTGCAACCGGTCCACATCAGACACCATTTCCCTGGCCCTACACTCATCCCGAGAGCATCTCGAAAACAAGGACTCCTACATCAGACTCCTATTTATTGACTACAGCTCCGCCTTCAACACTATAATTCCAGCCAAGCTCATATCAAAGATCCAAAACCTAGGACTTGGCTCCCCACTCTGCAACTGGATCCTCGATTTTCTGACCAACAGACCACAATCAGTAAGAATGAACAACACCTCCTCCACAATAGTCCTCAACACCGGGACCCCGCAAGGCTGCGTCCTTAGCCCCCTACTCTACTCCCTGTACACACACTACTGCGTGGCAAAACTTGGTTCCAACTCCATCTACAAGTTTGCTGACGATACGACCATAGTGGGCCGGATCTCAAATAACGATGAGTCCGAATACAGGAGGGAGATAGAGAACCTAGTGGAGTGGCGTAGCGACAACAATCTCTCCCTCAATGCCAGCAAAACCAAAGAGCTGGTCATTGACTTCAGGAAGCAAAGTACTGTACACACCCCTGTCAGCATCAACGGGGCCGAGGTGGAGATGGTTAGCAGTTTCAAATTCCTAGGGGTGCACATCTCCAAAAATCTGTCCTGGTCCACCCACGTCGACGCTACCACCAAGAAAGCACAACAGCGCCTATACTTCCTCAGGAAACTAAGGAAATTCGCATTTCCACATTAACCCTTACAAACTTTTACAAATGCACCATAGAAAGCATCCTATCTGGCTTCATCACAGCTTGGTATGGCAACTGCTCGGTCCAGGACCGCAAGAAACTTCAGAGAGTCGTGAACACCGCCCAGTCCATCACACGAACCTGCCTCCCATCCACTGACTCCATCTACACCTCCCGCTGCCTGGGGAAAGCGGGCAGTATAATCAAAGATCCCTCCCACCCGGCTCACTCACTCTTCCAACTTCTTCCATCAGGCAGGAGATACTGAAGTCTGAGAACACGCACGAACAGACTCAAAAACAGCTTCTTCCCCACTGTTACCAGACTCCTAAATGACCCTCTTATGGACTGACCTCATTAACACTACACCCTGTATGCTTCATCCGATGCCGGTGCTTATGTAGTTACATTGTATATGTTGTGTTTCCCTATTATGTATTTTCTTTTATTCCCTTTTCTTCTCATGTACTTAATGATCTGTTGAGCTGCTCGCAGAAAAATACTTTTCACTGTACCTCGGTACACGTGACAATAAACAAATCCAATCCAATCCAATGAGGAGCAGCAGAGTTCATCTCGTAGAGAGTGGTCGTCATCCTCTGTCCTGTGGTGATGCTGGTTTGACCCTCGAAGGGGGAGGGCGAGCTGCGGTGGTGGGAAGGATGGAGGAAAGGGGGATAGATGAGAGCCTCAGGGGAAGGTGGATTTTGTGTGTGGGAGGGTTGGAGTCAGGGAGGGGGGGGGGGGGGAGTTGGCGGCGTGGGGAAGCGGTGGGACAAGGCGGCAGAGCTGTCGGTGACCAGGCCTCCTAGTTGGAAAATCAGGAAGTAATGAGGTTGCTCCGTGTGCGGCGGCCCTGGAGCAGACGTTGAGTGGCCTGCTGTCTCGGATCGTGTTTTCAGGATCCTTAAGGGGGAGGGGGAGCAGCCCCAAGTCGTGGTCCACATAGGTACCAACGACATAGGTAGGAAAAGGGATAGGGATGTAAGGCAGGAATTCAGGGAGCTAGGGTGGAAACTTAGATCTAGAACAAACAGAGTTATTATCTCTGGGTTGTTACCCGTGCCACGTGATAGCGAGACGAGGAATAGGGAGAGAGAGGAGTTCAACACGTGGCTACAGGGATGGTGCAGGAGGGAGGGTTTCAGATTTCTGGATAATTGGGGCTCATTCTGGGTTCGGTGGGACCTCTACAAACGGGATGGTCTCCACCTGGACCAGAGGGGTACCCATCTCCTGGGGGGGGAGATTTGCTAATGCTCTTCGGGAGGGTTAGTTCAGCAGGGGCTTGGGAACCTGAATTGTAGCTCCAGTATACAGGAGGTTGACAGTAGTGATGTCATGAGTAAGATTTCAAAGTTGCAGGAGTGTACCGGCAGGCAGGAAGATGGTTTAAAGTGTGTCTACTTCAATGCCAGGAGCATCCGGAATAAGGTGGGTGAACTTGCGGCATGGGTTGGTACCTGGGACTTGGATGTTGTGGCCATTTCGGAGACATGGATCGAGCAGGGACAGGAATGGTTTTTGCAGGTGCCGGGGTTTAGATATTTCAGTAAGCTCAGGGAAGGTGGTAAAAGAGGGGGAGGGGTGGCATTGTTAGTCAAGAACAGTATTACGGTGGCAGAAAGGACGTTTGATGAGGACTCGTCTACTGAGGTAGTATGGGCTGAGGTTAGAAACAGGAAAAGAGAGGTCACCCTGTTGGGGGTGTTCTATAGGCCTCCGAAAAATTCCAGAGATGTAGAGGAAAGGATTGCAAAGATGATTCTGGATAGGAGCGAAAGCAACAGGGTAGTTGTTATGGGGGACTTTAACTTTCCAAATATTGACTGGAGAAGCTATAGTTCGAGTACTTTATATGGGTCCGTTTTTGCCCAATGTGTGCAGGAGGGTTTCCTGACACAGTATGTCGATAGGCCAACGAGAGGCGAGGCCATATTGGATTTAGTACTGGGTAATGAACCAGGACAGGTGTTAGATTTGGAGGTAGGTGTGTGATAGTGACCACAATTCGATTACGTTTACTTTAGTGATGGAAAGGAATAGGTATAGACCGCAGGGCTAGAGTTATATCTGGGGGAAAGGCAATTATGATGCGATGAGGCAAGACTTAGGATGCATTGGATGGAGAGGAAAACTGCAGGGGATGGGCACAATGGAAATGTGGAGCTTGTTCAAGGAAGAGCTACTGCGTGTCCTTGATAAGTATGTACCTGTCAGGCAGGGAGGAAGTGGTCGAGCAAGGGAACCGTGGTTTACTAAAGCAGTCGAAACACTTGTCAAGAGGAAGAAGGAGGCTTATGTAAAGATGAGACATGAAGGTTCAGTTAAGGCGCTCGAGAGTTACAATTTAGCTAGGAAGGGCCTAAAGAGAGAGCTAAGAAGAGCCAGGAGGGGACATGAGAAGTCTTTGGCAGGTAGGATCAAGGATAACCCTAAAGCTTTCTGTAGATATGTCAGGAATAAAAGAATGACTAGGGTAAGAGTAGGGCCAGTCAAGGACAGTAGTGGGAAGTTGTGCGTGGAGTCCGAGGAGATAGGAGAGGTGCTAAATGAATATTTTTCGTCAGTATTCACACAGGAAAAAGACAATGTTGTCGAGGAGAATACTGAGATTCAGGCTACTAGACTAGAAGGGCTTGAGGTTCATAAGGGGGAGGTGTTAGCAATTCTAGAAAGTGTGAAAATAGATAAGTCCCCTGGGCCGGATGGGATTTATCCTAGGATACTCTGGGAAGCTAGGGAGGAGATTGCTGAGCCTTTGGCTTTGATCTTTAAGTCATCTTTGTCTACAGGAATAGTGCCAGAAGACTGGAGGATAGCAAATGTTGTCCCCTTGTTCAAGAAGGAGAGTAGAGACAACCCCGGTAACTATAGACCAGTGAGCCTTACTTCTGTTGTGGGCAAAGTCTTGGAAAAGTTTATAAGAGATAGGATGTATAATCATCTGAAAAGCAATAATTTGATTAGAGATAGTCAACACGGTTTTGTGAAGGGTAGGTTGTGCCTCACAAACCTTATTGAGTTCTTTGAGAAGGTGACCAAACAGGTGGATGAGGGTAAAGCAGTTGATGTGGTGTGTATGGATTTCAGTAAAGCATTTGATAAGGTTCCCCACGGTAGGCTACTGCAGAAAATACGGAGGCATGGGATTCAGGGTGATTTAGCAGTTTGGGTCAGAAATTAGCTAGCTGGAAGAAGACAAAGGGTGGTGGTTGATGGGAAATGTTCAGACTGGAGTCCAGTTACTAGTGGTGTACCACAAGGATCTGTTTTGGGGCCACTGCAGTTTGTCATTTTTATAAATGACCTGGAGGAGGGCGTAGAAGGATGGGTGAGTAAATTTGCAGATGACACTAAAGCCGGTGGAGTTGTGGACAGTGCGGAAGGATGTTACAAGTTACAGAGGGACATAGATAAGCTGCAGCGCTGGGCTGAGAGGTGACAAATGGAGTTTAATGCAGAAAAGTGTGAGGTGATTCATTTTGGAAGGAATAACAGGAAGACAGAGTACTGGGCTAATGGTAAGATTCTTGGCAGTGTGGATGAGCCGAGAGATCTCGGTGTCCATGCACATAGACCCCTGAAAGTTGCCACCCTGGTTGAGAGGGTTGTTAAGGCGGCGTGCGGTGTGTTAGCTTTTATTGGTAGAGGGATTGAGTTTCGGAGCCATGAGGTCATGTTGCAGCTGTACAAAACTCTGGTGCGGCCGCATTTGGAGTATTGCGTGCAATTCTGGTCGCCGCATTATAGGAAGGATGTGGAAGCATTGGAAAGGGTGCCGAGGAGATTTACCAGAATGTTGCCTGGTATGGAGGGAAGAACTTATGAGGAAAGGCTGAGGGACTTGAGGCTGTTTTCGTTAGCGAGAAGAAGGTTAAGAGGTGACTTAATTGAGGCATACAAGATGATCAGAGGATTGGATAGGGTGGACAGTGAGAGCCTTTTTCCTCGGATGGTGATGTCTAGCATGAGGGGGCATAGCTTTAAATTGAGGGGCGATAGATATAAGACAGATGTCAGAGGTAGGTTCTTTACTCAGAGAGTAGTAAGGGCGTGGAATGCCCTGCCTGCAACAGTAGTGGATTCGCCAACACTAAGGGCATTCAAATGGTCATTGGATAGACATATGGACGATAAGGGAATAGTGTAGATGGGCTTTAGAGTGGTTTCACAGGTCGGCGCACCATCGAGTGCCGAAGGGCCTGTACTGCGCTGTAATGTTCTATGTTCTATGCTGGAGCAGACGTTGAGTAGCCCACTGTGCCAGCCCGGCCTCCATGCCTGGTTCTTCCTGGAAACCATCCTCATCCTCCTCAGCAGATGAGGCCTGCCGTTCTTCCTCCTCCAGCATGTTGCCCCGTCGCTGTATGATGTTATGAAGGACGCAGAAGGCCTGCACGATGTTTGAGACCCTCTGAGGGTTATAACGGGGAACACCAGAACATTCCACACATCGGAAGCACATCTTGAGCAGGCAATGGTGCTCCTGGTTGCTGCACGGGCGTTGTTATAACGGTTCTCCACCTCTGACTGGGGCTTCCACACAGATATCATTAACCATGACCTCAGTGTAACGCTTGTCGCCCACTAGCCAACCCCTCACCTGAGGGAGTGCCTCAAAGGTGCTGGGAAGCTCAGAGTGCGTCAGGATGTAAGAATATTGCCTGGGTATTGGGCGCAGACGTGCGTGATGTGCAGCTGGTGGTCGCACACGAACAGCACATTCAGGGAGTAGAACCCCTTCCTATTGATGAAGTGCCCCCCATGTTGAACCAAAGCTCAGGGGTTGAGATGCGTGCCAGTGGTTTCTCCATGGGGCATGCCAGCGATGGCTGCAAATCCTGGGTCAAGCGGGGGCCTGTGTGGGATCTTCCAAATATCCATGCTGTGAGGGGTGCTCTATAGAGTCACCGATGAAGCTGAGAGGGGCAGTGTGCCAGGGAGGGTTCCAGCAGCCAGGGCCAATGTGTCCTTTGTTTGGCGTCAGCTCTGTGCCACTGCGTTTTTAGCGAGTACACTGAGGAGTGCCAGCTAATCGCAGACCCCAACCCAACAGTGGCTCGGATACTGAACCCAAACCCAATATTTTAGTTTATTTTGTAGGTTGTGCTGAAAGAATTAGTTTACGATTGCATGAAAAATAGGGCTTTGGTATTTTTAACACAATATTAAACTCTTTAGCATCAAGCCCGAATATCATCATAGATTATCATAGAATTTACAGTGCAGAAGGAGGCCATTCGGCCCATCGAGTCTGCACCGGCTCTTGGAAAGAGCACTCTACCCAAGGTCAACACCTCCACCCTATCCCCATAACCCAGTAACCCCACCCAACACTAAGGGCAATTTTGGACACGAAGGGCAATTTATCATGGCCAATCCATCTAACCTGCACATCTTTGGACTGTGGGAGGAAACCGGAGCACCCGGAGGAAACCCACGCACACATGGGGAGGATGTGCAGACTCCGCACAGACAGTGACCCAGTGGGGAATCGAACCTGGGACCCTGGAGCTGTGAAGCAATTGTGCTATCCACAATGCTACCGTGCTGCCCTACATAGTTTGCAATTACCCCTTAAGACCATAAGACATAGAAGCAGAATTAGGCCATTCGGCCCATCGAGACTGCTCCGCCATTCAATCATGGCTGATGTGTTTCTCATCCCCATTCTCCTGCCTTCTCCCCAAGCTAGGGGATCAATCTTGGTTCAATGGAGAGTAGGAGAGCCAGGAGCGGCACCATGCAGACCAACAAATGAGATGCCAGCCTAGTGGTAACCACAACATGGGACGGCATGCACGTAAAAGAGAGGATGAAGCATGCTGTGGACAGAGGTAAGTGACTCCAAACCAATAGATCAAAGCTCTATATCCTGCCAGAAATCCAGTCATAAATAGTGGTGGGCAATTAAACAGCTAATAGGAGGAGGAGGCTTTAAATACATTCTCATCCTCGATGCTGGGGCAGTCCTTGCACATCAGGTCAAAGAGCATGGTTGGAGCATTCACAGCCATCTTCAGCCAGAAGTGCCAAGTGGATGATCCACCTCGACCTCCCCCTGAGGTCCCCGTATCACAGCCTTCGGCCTATCCTGTTCATTTCATGTGATATCGAGAAACAGCTGAAGGTACAGGATACATCAAAGGCTATAGGCCCTGACAATATCCAGGCTGTAGACGTAGCCACGCTCCTAGCCAAGCTGTTCCTGTCCAGCTACAACACTGGCATCCTGCAGACAATGGGGGAAATGGCCCAGCTTTGGCTTGTTCACAAAAGCAGGAAATATCCAACCCAGTAATTTACTGCCTGTACTCTCAAGCACCAGCAAAATGTTATCAACAGTCATTCAGCAACAACCTGAATACAAGAGCAGGCTAAAAGCTGGGAATTCTATGATGAGCAACTCACCCATAACTTCCCAAAGGCATAAATTAGGAATGTGATGGAATACTATCCACTCGCCTGGATAAGTGCAGCTCGAGCAACACACAACATACATTAAGTTCTGCATCATTCAAGACAAATGCAGCCCACTTGATCGGCACTCCTTATACTACTGGCAGACAGAGCGTAGTGGCTAGTCCCTTTAATACATCGGAGGGGGTCATGTGACATCATACTCAATGGGGAACGAGCGCAGGAATCTCATTGCAGAGCAAGTGTTTTTGCAGCTAATTGTGCTCCTGGTGCTGAGAATGAAGGCACCAATTATAGTCTGAATTTATAATAAACCCTTTGTTGTTAGTTAGCTAACTGGTGGTCGCCAATTATCATATTTACCACATTTGTAACGAGGTAAACAACTCAGATTGCAACAAAGAAAGAATTTTGAAGACATGTTCGGTTGCAAGAGTTGCAGAATTGGTCCAATCAAGTCCAGCCTGCAAAAGAGCAAAACATAGTCACACCTCTCTTTTGAAAATTAGAAGCTTTTGCTGCTTCTACAGAAGACTCAGTACAGTATGGGGAGCGTTTGGAATATTTTTTCTGTGCTCATGAAATAGACCTGAGGAATAGACCCCATTCACCTGAGGAAGGAGCAGCGCTCCGAAAGCTAGTGACATCGAAACAAACCTGTTGGACTTTAACCTGGTGTTGTAAGACTTCGTACTGTGCTCACCCCAGTCCAACGCCCGCATCTCCACATCATTAAATAGAGGGGGAGGATAAGAAGAAAGTTATATTGCTGACTGCATATGGGACCCAGACGTAAAGCTTGGGTGGCACGGTAGCACAGTGGTTAGCACTGTTGCTTCACAGCGCGAGGGTCCCGGGTTCAATTCCTGGCTTGGGTCACTGTCTGTGCGGAGTCTGCCCGTTCTCCCCGTGTCTGCGTGGGTTTCCTCCGGGTGCTCCGGTTTCCTCCCACAGTCCTGAAAGACGTGCTGTTAGGTGAATTGGACATTCTGAATTCTCCCTCTGTGTACCCCAACAGGTGCCGGAATGTGGTGACTAGGGGCTTTTCATAGTAACTTCATTAATGTAAGCCTACTTGTGACAATAAAGATTATTTTAAAAAAAACTTCATCTGATGTTTAGAATCTCCGGATGCTCCCGACACGAAGACTTTACAGAGGTCATTGAGATAGCAAAGGAACATTACACCCTTAAGCCCTCAGTAATATTATAACGGTACAATATTAACTCCACAGGGAAAAGCTCTGGGGTTTCCCATTGTGGCCACCATTGGGATATCCGCAGGCTTGAGTACACTGACGGCGAAGCGGAGAATCCCGCTGACGGAGAATCCCTCCCAGCTTTACCCTTACCTACATAGCATATATCCATAAACACAGAAATATAAACATCTCTCCACAGGATAGGAATAAATGCTCCTCTACCCAAAGATGTTTACCTCCCAACATTGAATAAAACATAATTGGATCAGGTTCACTGCTGCAAATCGGTGTGGACCCCTGACTTGGGCAATATATTGCCAAAATGATTATACAAACAGTAGCAAAAACACACTTTAGCTTTTCTCCTTGGAGTTAGAAAATAGCCATCAATTGCTTCTGCTGCCCTAACCAGGCCCAAATCATTGATCTTACAGTGACTCACTGCTGACCATCGCCCAGCTATTCTGGCTGATATAATTCTCTCTGATGGCTTCAGATGGACAACTCAATTAAAGTAAGACAGGCTAAAGGCTTTCAAACGTTGACAGAGACTAAAGAAATAGAACTGTAATCTCTTAAAATCAAGTAGAATGGCAAATCAAAATTACATTCAAACAATGTAAGTTATTCATTGTATCTTTGAGATTGTTGTACAAATCCAAAATACCAATTATTGAGACGTGTTATTCTAAGCCATTTTTGTCAATGCGATCGGTATCGACTATTTGGCCTCTTTCTCCCTGTCGTGGTGCAATACAAGGTTGGAAACTGGGGTCACCTAACAAAAAATGGGGGGGCTCAATTTCTTACCCGATTGTCCAGAACAAATGTGATATTGTGACAGATATTCTAGGAATATGCATTTATGTATCAAAACAAAGTGGGCTATTTAAAAAAAAAATTCAAATTTAACCTCTCTGTAACAAGAAGAGGCAGATGACATAGAACTTGCAGCAGAGGATGCTGTTTAGCAATGAGATTGGTGGCTGTAATAATGGGTATTAAATGAGATGGTCAAATGTTCCATGAGAATAACTGTTCTGTCCGTGGCTGATGAGGTGAAAATGACACCCATCCGGGGTTGAATGTGGAATTTTGAAGATGAATGTACATTCTGGGTGTTTACCTTTTTGGATTAGGGAGTATTTATCCCAAAGTTCCGTTGAGGAGATAGGATAGTCCATCTTAGGGGAATCCGTACACAGTCTATGGAAGGAGCAGAATCACATGGTTAATTAATTTTCTCTCATTTCATGCTTTCTTAATGTTCTTCCTACCAGTCTCACTGAGACACCTGTCTGCCTTTCTGTGCGTCTCTGTACATCTTTTGTTATGTAGTTTTGTCTTTTTGCTGATTCTTTTTGTATTCTGTTCCATTTTGATTGCTCTATTGCTGTTTGTCTCTTTATTGTTGCTGTGCCCCTGTTGGGATTGATTAGCTCAGTGGGCTGGACAGCTGGTTCGTGACGCAGAGCGAGGCCAGCAACGTGGGTTCAATTCACGTACCAACTTGATGTTATTCGTCTTTTAAACCTCGTCTCTCGCCTGAGGTGTGGTGACCCTCAGGTTAAACCACCATCAGTCAGCTCCCCTCCTCAAAGGGGATAGCAACCTCTGTTCATCTGGGACATTGTCTCTCTCTGTTACTTGTCTTTATTTTTCATTCCTATTGCAGAGTTCCTCTCTGTTATCAAAAGAGAAAATGCTGGAAAATCTCACCAGGTCTGGCAGCATCTGGAGGGAGAGAAAAGAGCTAACTTTTCGAGTCCAGATTACCCTTTGTCAAAGCTTTTTCTCTTTCAGTTTCAGATTCCAGCATCCACAGTAATTTGCTTTTATTCCTCTCTGTTATGTTCAGTTATCTTTGTCTCTCTAAGGGCAGCACTGTGGTGCAGTGGTTAGCACTGCTGACTCACGGCGCCGAAGTCCCAGGTTCAATCCCGGCTCTGGGTCACTGTCCGTGTGGAGTTTGCACATTCTCCCTGTGTTTGCGTGGGTTTTGCCCCCACAACCCAAAGATGTGCAGAGTAGATGGATTGGCCACGCTAAATTGCCCCTTAATTGGAAAAAATGAATTGGATACTCTAAATTTTAAAAAATATATCTTTGTCTCTCTATTGCTTTTTTTGTTCTCTATTTCTCAGTTTTCATTCATTACTTTATAGAGTTGTTAATATATATTTTCCTCTCCTCTGGTTTACCCATCTTTTATCTCAAGTGTTCCATTTGACACTCAGGAACAGTATGGGTTAAACGTTGGTTAAAGTTCCTTCAACACAAGCTCATTAAATGTTATTATGACAATTCCATCACTCGCATCATTCAGAGAATGTATCACATGGTACATCCTGAAGTACATTTCAAATCATCATAAAACAGGGATTGCATCAGAGACAAAGGAAACCAACAGAGATAAAAGGAAGTAATTAGCATAACAGAAGGCAAGAATAGAAAGCCATGACTATTCACTATTATAAAAGGATTTACTCCAGTTAAAGAATCCACCATTTAATGAGACTAGCGAGAGAACTCGGGAAACAAAAAGGTGAATATTTTTGCGATCTTCAGCTAACTGAAACAATAAAACTCACAAGAAGATGTGGTCCTGAAACATCCCTTTGAAAATTTAATTCTAGACTTGTTCCTCAGGGGAGAAAAAATAGAGAAAAAAAAGCAGTTGGCAATAAACATACTGAGAGAGCAGCTGAGCTGGTATATAATTTACTGTCGAAAATTGTTATTAATATGTTGCAGTTAATATATCCCAATGCCACACATTAAGTATTATGGAGAGGAATGGAGAGGAATTAGTGGTTCACGCTGCTGCCTCACAGTGGTGGGGACCTGGGTTCAATGCTGACCTCGGGTGACTATCAGTGTGGAGTCTGCACGTTCTCCCCGTGTCTGCGTGGGTTTCCTCCCACAGTCTAAAGATGTGCAGGTTAGGTGAATTGGCCACGCTAAATTGTCCCTTAGGGTGGGGTTACAGGGAGAGGATGAGGGATTGGGCCTAGGTAGAGTGCTCTTTCAGGGTGTTGGTGCAGATTGAATGGGCCAATTGGCCACGTTCTACACTGAAGGGATTCTATGTGAAATGTCTGGGACAAAATCAATCTATAACATTAAATTGATTTTACCGGTGAGATACTGATCTAGACAATTAGCGTGAAATGAATAAATCACCCAGTTCCTTACTAACTATATTTCACTACTGCTGAGGATCTCTCTTCATCTTTCCAAAGCTTCATTAATTTATCAATTTCTTTCAGATATCCAAAGAAATAGCCACCAAGTTATTATTAAAAGCATATTTCAGTGAAGTGTCATGTTGATTAGTACAAAGTCAGCACTGGGAAATGAAATTCTTCCAATTTGAAACTGAATACCAGGACTGAGTTCTGCCCTCTCAGATTTAATTTGATTTAGATGCATGATAAAACTCTCCCTTTCCACTATTCCATGAAGTGCACATGAGACATGAACATAGATAAGGTGCAGGATAAATCTACCTTGGAGTTGAGAATACTTGCTGGAAATAAGACAGTGAAGCTTTAGTCACCACTGAACTCATGCTGCTCTTGACCGGGACATGAGACAGTGTTGAGAAATATGTCATTACCTTCAAAAGCTACTTGAAAACTCATCTGTTCAATAAATCTCACCAGCACTCCCAGGTCAAGTGCAGCATAGGTTCAATGTTGAATAAAGCTTCCTTGACAACTATCCATCAAGCATTCTCAGATTAGGTCGGCAAATCAAGCTATGTTATGCCCTATGCTGATCTCTCCAAAAGCCAGAAATACCATACCAACATGTAGCCATCTGAGATGGCCACCTGCAAAGGACCATGGGAATTATGGCCAGCCCAGGACTCAGACAGATATAAAATGAAATGAAAATCACTTATTGTCACAAGTAGGCTTCAAATGAAGTTACTGTGAAAAGCCCCTAGTCGCCACATTCTGGCACCTGTTCGGGGAGGCTGGTACGGGAATTGAACTGTGCTGCTGGCCTGCCTTGGTCTGCTTTCAAAGCTAGCGATTTAGCCCTGTGCTAAACCAGAGCTTCTGTGTATTTGAAACACAGGTAGCTAGACCTGATTGAAACCCCCGCTTGTTTACATTTTAATGGCCCGTTCCCCAGAACAATAGGACTCCAATCAAGAACTGCTACAGCCCAGACTGATTGGCGCCACTCCCTTTACTCAGAGAGCCACAACTGCCAAGGTCAATGACCGCTAAGGACTCGCCCAGCACCGGCCCCTTTATTGGCCAAAATTGAAGGCAGTGATCAGAGCCCTGTTGAACTATTGGGTCCAAGGTTAAGGACCACCCCAAAGAGCGCGAAATCCCAGAGGGATAAAAGAGAGCACAGCCATGTGTTCTGCCTCTTTTGGACCCAGCCTGTTCTGCCTCCATTGAATCCGGCCCGTGCCAGCCAACTGTAGCAGGAACAGCAGCCAAGTTCAAGACCAATGATCGCTACCTGACGGATGAGCCCAGCAGACACAGAGCCACTTCTTCAAACCAGCCATGTGAAATCCAGATAAAGACCTTATCCATCTGCACAGTGCCGGTCGCCCTAAAGTTAAGTATCGGTTATTGTAGCTGATAGGTGTAGTTTAACTCGTAGTAGATATTGTGTTTGCATGTCGAAGTAATCCTTGTGTGTATAAATAAACCATCTTTTGTACTGACTAACTGGTTGTGTGGTCATTTGACTGATATAAGGGAAGGCTTGTGGTTCACCGAGATAAATAGAAATACCCACAGTATTGGCGATGCTGCTGGATCATAACATCATATTATAAATAGAGCCTCATTATTAAAAAGAGCAACAAACAGACTGTGTATTTGAAGCTTAATTAATTGTTTATTACACCAAACAAACAGAGAAACAAGTTTAAATCGAATAGTGTTGTACTTAATGTTCCTCACTTAAGCTGCTTTTAGGCCAAAGATGATAGAGTTTCAAGATTGTTGGTCTCCTTTTTCAGAGTCCTTTGAAATTTGTAAGAACTCTAGACACTACCCAGAAGTGCGGCTTGTTTGTCCAATACTAATACTAAAAATTGCAAGGATGAGTTTGACTGACATCTGATTTAAGTGTTTATAGGCTTTATACATAGGTCAACAGTCCGGGCTGGAATTTTAAATGTTGTCTGTCGTATGAGGAACGATTGAGGACTCTGGGTCTGTACTCGATAGAGTTTAGAAGGATGAGGGGGGATCTCATTGAAACTTACAGAGAGGCCTAGATAGAGTGGATGTGGAGGAGATGTTTCCACTGGTAGGAGAGACTAGAACCCGAGGGCACAGCCTCCGACTGAAGGGATGATCCTTTAAAACCGAGATGAGGAGGAATTTCTTCAGCCAGAGGGAGGTGAATCTGTGGAACTCTTTGCTGCAGAAGGCTGTGGAGGCCAAATCACTGAGTGTCTTTAAGACAGAGATAGATAGGTTCTTGATTAATAAGGGGATCAGGGGCTATGGGGAGAAGGCAGGAGAATGGGGATGAGAACAATATCAGCCATGATTGAATGGCGGAGCAGACTCGATGGGCCGAGTGGCCTAATTCTGCTTCTATGTCTTGTGGTCTTATGTCGGATGTTCAAAATATTAAATGGTGAATATCTACTAATGAGTTATATAAGTTAATGTTTGTTTAACTGGTTAAAATGATTACAATGGTGAGGCAGAGTAGAAGCAGTGATGGAAATGTTTGACCTCTTTATTAAGTAAACTCTGAGTTTGCAGCAGCAGATTTACCCTGCATAACTTGATTATTTCACTACTATAGTCTTGACTGGTTCCCTCTCGTAGACATCTAACCCGTACTTGTACAGCTGAATATGGAGGAGGTACCAAGAGGAAGTGAAGCAGTCTTACCATGATTCAAATCTGCTGTTCTGTCCACCATGGAGGAGTTGTTGCCGTTCCTGCTGTCCTGTGTTCGTGTTTTTATCAGGATGTCGATCGATTGCTGGATGCTGCTTTCGTCCCATTCAGGGAATTGCTGTTCAAATGGGCAGAGTCTCTACTGCAACTATGATCCCAGCAGCAGGTCTGTGATCCCAGCAGCAGGTCTGTGATCCCAGCAGCAGGTCTGTGATCCCAGCAGCAGGTGTGCGATCCCAGCAGCAGGTGTGTGATCCCATCAGCAGGTGTGTGATCCCAGCAGCAGGTGTGTGATCCCAGCAGCAGGTGTGTGATCCCAGCAGCAGGTCTGTGATCCCAGCAGCAGGTCTGTGATCGCAGCAGCAGGTCTGTGATCCCAGCAGCAGGTGTATGATCCCAGCAGCAGGTCTGTGATCCCAGCAGCAGGTGTGTGATCCCAGCAGAAGGTGTGTTCATGAGCTCGGAGTCCTGGCTGTTTAATTGGATTCCATTGCTGGTCTACTTGGGCCCAGTATAGTAACAGGGTTCATTTTTACTCGTTGGTACCTCAGCCAGTTATAGACTGGAACCTAATCAAGGCGTCTGACTTTTTTTTACTGTGAAGTACAAAGTAAGATCCAATCAAGGGCTTTGTCTGTTTTAAAGTTAAAGCCAAAGTTAAAGCGAGCACGCAGGAAACAATTTAAAAACCAAGTACCTGAGGGTATTTGTGATGATAAAGTTATTAAAATAGCAAGGGAGAGCAGGAAAAGCTCAAGTTTTCTTGGTTCTCCAAGGAAGTGCTGAGGGTTTTGGCCAAGGGTGGTATCATGACCGGTCCAGGCTTGGAGGGCCGAAGGGCCTGTTCCTGTGCTGTATTGTTCTTTGTTCTTTATAGGACAGGGATTGTCTTAATGACAAAGTTAGGATTTTTAAAAAGCAGCTTCAGCATTGGAGTTCCATTGAGTGCAGATTATATTGACTGTTCCCAGATGAAGCCCAATCAAGGCAGCAGCTGTTGTCATTCAACACATTTTCTGAAACATAATTTTCTCTTCAGCCTCTTCTGAATTGGAATGTGTCAAACGTTAATTGCTCGAGGATTGGTGAGAGAATATTAATGGTTGGATCTGATGTAGGTTCCAATGGTTTAAAATCATCGGAGTCACTCCAATATTCAGTTAGGCAGAGATTTCACATGTCAAGCACCCTCGTTTAAAAAGGGTCAGGCTGATCTGAAAGGTACTGGCTCCTGATGGGAATGCTGCCCTGCTGGGAATGCTGCCCTGCTGGGAATGATCTGATGCTGAAACTGAAGGTTTAACTCCGTTTGAGGAGGTTGGAGCAGCGGGCAAGTGAGTAACAGCAGAATGTGAGGGTACTCCAGCAGCGGGCAAGGGAACCACAGCAGTTGCCCATGGAGGTGAAGCCCCGGGTGAGGGTGCCCCAGGCCCGGCTCACGAATCCCCGCAGCCATGCCAGCGAGTTCCAGCACAGAGCCAGGATGCGGCAGCAGTGGGTGCAGTTGGCACAGCTGCTTGCCAGCCACTGCCAGCAGCGTGCCAGGGGCTCCAGGCACAGGCTGACCAGGTTCCAGCTCAGCCTGCTGGGGCTCCTGCAGGAATCCAGGCTCCTGCTGAGGCCTGAGCAGGGATTGCGGAATCTCCAGGTCAGGGAGTACCAGTGGTGGCGGAGATGCTGCCAGCAGTGTCCGAGCTGGGTGGAGATGCTGCTCAGGGGGTTTTCCTGGGCACTCAGCATGTTCCAGTCCCGCAGGAAGCTGCCCCAACAGCGCTGCAGCCAATTGTAGAAAAGCACGTTTGGGGGATCTCGATCTCCAATAAAACGCCAAACTGGGTGGCGGGAATCCCGCTTGCCCACCGCCAATCCCCGCTCACAGCAAAGGAGGAGCAAGTAGCACCCCTGGGAGAGGGAATTCCAGCCCCATTGGACAGGTCCCAATAAATACCTCCAGCCACTTTGCAGATATTCCCAGAACCATTCCAGCTGCTTGTAGACTGAGGCTGCTCCAGGATTGCTATACTCTGACCCAGAGAGGGAATATCCTTCCTCAGAGGCCAGGAGACTGACCTGGGAATCCTGCTCCATGGAGCTGTGCTGGAGCCCTCCTCACTCCCAGTTACTCTGTCCCCCTCCCCAGGCTGGTCTGCGCAAGGTCACCCTGAGAGCTCCTCAATCCCACACTGATTCCCTCTCACATGGACACCGATCACTGCTGTTTCACCCCTTGTTGCTGCAATCCTGGGAGAGTGCAGTGATGCCCTGAGCATTGGGTAGCCAGGGCTCTGAATCTTCAGCCTGCTCACAATCTCATCTCAACAATGGGAATTGGAAAGAATGGTGCCGGCGCTGCCGAGCGAACATTGTGAACATTCCATTGCTCTGACTACACTTGTTGCGCGGAGATTCGCTTGGAATAAGCAGAGTTCTGACACCAATGCAGAATGTCAGTGCTGGGCAAAGTCTTGTAGATACCCACTAGAATGATAAGACGTCATTCCCCTCCACAATACAAATGTGGAGATAATAGGCGATGCATTAATTCGTCGTTAAAAAAAACCCGAACTAGATAAAATCTGTGAAAGGGTCATTTTAGACCCGAAACGTTAAATCTATTTCCCTCCACAGACGTACACAACCCTGCTAGGTTTATCCAGCATTTCCTGTTCATATTTCAGGCTTCCAGCACCCGCAGTATTTTGCTTTTATTGGATAACTATCTGGTATTATTATTATTGGTTGGGCATGGGAGTGAAAGTGAGGAATACAGAGACAGTGATAAGGCAGGGGAAAGGTGTGGCTGCCGAAATGGGCCCAGGAGGGAGATTTTCAGTTTCTTGGGGCATTGGGATCAGTCCTGGGACTGGAGGAATCTGCGTAACATGGGTGGGCAGCACCTCCAGGGGACTGGGACCCCTGTCCTTCCAGCAAGCTGAGTTATATTGGGGGAGGGGGATATTTATTGGCCGGAGGAGGAATGCCAGGATAAAGAATGAAAGAGGGAATGCCAGATGCACAGAGAACTGGGGAAGGGTACCAACATTAGAACAAACAGTTTGGAAATAAGAGGGCTCAGGCAGAGATGAACGAGCGATAAGAAAAGGCAGCTACACAGAATGGAGCGTTACTGGCTTAGGACAGTCAGACACATTTACCTTTCCTCTCTAACCCGTGCCTCCGCCAATCGGGTGATCCCATCATAGACAGAATCCTGCTTCCACACAGCTCCAGGTATTCATTTCTTCACTGCTCATTCTGGACACTCTGATCAGCCACGTGATTCTGACCACCACTGCAAATAATTTGCTCTCCCCGTCATATTCTTTTTGTGCCTGTTTGTGATGTTCCCGTGCTGCTCTCTGCGGGTGTGGGAGGTAGGTTGCTGACTGTCTGGTCACATCATGGCTCTAACCCCCTAAGCTTGTGTACAGAGCATCGGTAAACATGATGACAGCAGCTCCAGCCTTGCTGACATGTGCTGTGTCTGTACGTTTCTGGTGGAATTGTACAGCCAATATCTTTCATTCCATTTGGCATGAGTCGTTTTTAAAACAGCTGCTTCCTCCCAATCCCCCAAATGATGTATGTTCTCTGCCCCACCTTCAACAGGAGGACCTCCAGAAACAGCTCCAAGAAATTGGCCATGTGACGCCACCCAGGAAGCCTTTCTGCTGAAGAGCACTCGAGGATATTCTGTGGCTGCAACTTCTTTGGGGAATTTGCCTGGTCCTTTAAGCTGGACTTTAAACACTTCAGTAACACTGGTTTTAACACTCCCTCAACCACCACCGGGAACACTCCCGGGAAGGAGATGGTAGCCAGATATTTACATTCGCCAACTCCTGAAAATCTGCTCCGATCTGCAGTAAACCGTGTGGGCAGAATCCCAATTCCCTGGCGCTGCCATGCTTCTTCTGGCATTACAATCATGCAAAAACTTTCCAGCTCCTTTGCAAGTAAGAACTTTGAACATGTCACTGCTAGATTGGACAAGGGAGGAAGCACTCAAGATTCTCCTGTATTCCTGGGTGTGCCGCTAATACAAGGATTAATTGATTTAAAAGGCATTAAAAATAACAAAATCAGATGAATTCCAGATGGTGATATTCAGTTTATATACAGAGATTAGTTTCCAAGCAACATGTTGTAGATGGATACATTACTTGCCACAAAATGCCAGGTAACCTCTGCCCTTGTTGAAAAATAATTAGAAATTTCAGAGGAATACTGATGAAATCTAACTTCTCACTACAGTTGCTAATTTAGTTGCAAACTGGAGTATCATTGTATTCTGCCTTTTATTTTTCAAATAGATCCAGAAAAGATATATCGAAATCTGTTGATTGAAGAGGAAATTGCAAGGACCCATCAAAGGCAAAATGTTGTTCACTTTAAATTAATTTAAGTATTAGATTTGTTATTTAATCCTTGAACCATTGAGCTTTCCATTGCAGACACCATGCTGGCCGCTATTCTGTTCATGGTGAATTACTGTGCTTCCAGAACATTGCATGTGCCAGAAAGGAATGCTCCTAACGACGTGGGCACATCATGTTGTGTGCGTGATTACCACATCATTGCCAATATGTTTTTTATGCTCCAATATACTCATCTTGCACAAATTCCCATTGTTAGGTGTCTCATCCTCTTCTTTAGCTTGGCCTCTAGGCATTGGTAATGTTACCATCCTCGCTAACACTCTGTCAAATGATGAAAGGAAATTCTCATTGAGTGCCTGAATGAAAACAAGTCACTAAATTATGGAGGTACGTGGAGGGATTCTATGCCGATGTTAATCGCTGTTGTAGTCGTACTGCTTTGTATCAGTTTGAATGTAGATCACGAAAAGCTCGAAACAAGGAAAGCCAATTTTGCTGAAAAAACTGTTGCTCCCACAATCCGTAAATTACGTCCTCAGCAATGGACTCTCTTCATGAATCCATACAAGATTCTCCTAACCAATGGGTCTGGTCTCACCAAGGCCCTGCATAATTGCAGCAAGACATCCCTGTTCCAGCATACCATTTGTCTTGTTTACCGCCTGCTGTACCTGTATACTTACCTTCAGTGACTGGTGTATGAGGACACCAAGATCTTGTTGCCCATTCCGCTCTCCTAATTTATAGCTATTCAGATAATAATCTGCCTTTCTGTTTTTGCCACCAAGTGGATAACATTTACCCACTTGATACTGCATCTACCATGCATTTGCCCACTCACTCAGCCGGTCCAAATCACACTGAAACCTTTCTGCATGCTTCTCACAGCTCACCCTCCCAAATTTGAAAATTTGGAGCTATTACATTTAGTTCTCTCATCTAAATCATTAATATATATTGTGAATAGATGGGGTCCCAGCACCGATCCCTGCGGTACCCCAATAGTCACTGACTGCTATTTGGAAAAAGACCCATTTATTCCTACTCTTTGTTTTGTGTCTGCCAACCCGTTTTCTATAAATCTCAATAAATCCCCCCCAAATCCCATCTGCTTCAATTTTACACGCTAATGTCTTATGTGGGACTTTGTCAAAATCCTTCTGAAATTCTAAATACACCACAATTCCTGTTCCCTTGCTCTCTCTGTCTGTCTCTCTTTCATTCTCTGTCTTTCACTCTCCTCTTTCCTTTCCTGAGCTTATCGTTCTCTCTCCCGAAAGTCTAGCTGCACCTTGAGCTTTTCGAGCTTGAATTTTGCTAGGGCAAGGGATTCTGAGTCAGCGCTGAACCTCTCACCTACCTGGTTAGTCAGATATGAGAGCTGCAAAATTCTGATCAGTGCGGTGGATGTTGTGTACATGGATTTTAGCAAGGCGTTTGACCAGGTCCCACATGGCAGATTGGTCAAAAAAAATAAAAGCCCATGAGATACAGGGTAATGTGGCAAACTGGATAAAAAGTTAGCTTCGTAGCAGGAAATAATGAGCAATGGTCGATGGCTTCCCTTCCGAATGGAGAATTGTTCCCAGTGGTGTCCCACAGGGCTCGGTGTTGGGACCCTGACTGGTTGTGTTATACATTAATGATTTGGACGTGAAAGTAGAAAGCATGATTGGGAAATTTGCAGAGACACAAAGATTGGCTGAGTAGTAGATAGTGTAGAGGATAGCTATAATCTCCAAAACAATGCAGATGGGTTGGTGGAGTGCGCGATAAAGTGGCAGATGGATTTTAACACAGAGAATTTTGAGGTCATGCATTTAGGGAGATCAAACAGTTACAGGGAATACACAATAAATGGGAATATACTAAGAGATAGAACTGAAGTGAGAGATCTTGGTGTACAGGTACACAGGTCCCTAAAGGCAGCAGTTCAAGCAGACAGGTTTGTTAAGAAAGCATATGGAATGCTCGCCTACATTGGCAGAGGTATAAAATATAAAAGTAAGGATATAATGTTGGAATTGTATAAAACACTGGTGAGGTCACAACTGGAGTATTGTGTGCAGTTCTGGTCACCACATTACAGGAAGGACGTTATTGCTCTGGAGAGAGAGCAGAGGAGGTTTACAGGAATGTTGCCAGGGCTGGAAAAGTGTGGCTACGAGGAGAGAGTGGATAGGTTGGGGTTATTTTCCTTGGAACAAAAAAGGCCGAGGGATGACTTAATCGAGGGGTACAAAATTATGAGGGGAAGAGATAGAATAGACAGGATAATTGGTGGAGAATTCTAAAACCAGGGAATAATAGATTCAAGTGGCAGAAGGTGTAGAGGGGATTTGAGAAAGAACTTTTAATGCAGGGGGTAGAGGGAGTCTGGAATCCGCTGCCCGAGTTGGTGGTGGAGGCAGAGACCCTGAACTCCTTTAAAAAGTACCTGGATCTGCACCGTCAGTGCTGTAAGATACAGAGCTATGGACCCGGTAGGAAGGTGGGATTAGAAAGGGCACCTGGGTGTCCTCAGGCTGGCATGGACAAGATGGGCCGAATGGCCTCCTTCGGTGCTGTAACCTTTCTATGGTTGTATGGTGTTGATGCCGCAAGGTGAAACTGATTGACCAGTTCTGTGGGTGATGGTACAAAATGTTCCGACAGAGTCTGGGTGGGTGTTATCCATCCTGCTCTTGTCCTGTTGTCTGTCTTCTATATGGTTTTCCTGCCAGATGATAAAACAGCAAACTGGGTGCGTAGCCCAGAAATTTTGGGTGTGAATCTCCGGCCTGCCAGCTGCGTTTTCTGTCGCAGTGCACCCCCACCGGCAGCGGGATTCTCCGTTCCTGCGGTCAGCCAAGGGGGGTTTCCCATTGTGGCCACCTCACGCCATCGGGAAACCCATGGGCAGGGCTGCCCGCGCGGCTAGCGAAGCGGAGGATCCCGCTGACAAAGAATTTTGTTCGTCATCTTAAACTGTTCCAAGGGCCGGAGTCTTGGGTGATGTAATCCTCCACTCCCACACTGACTTCAAAAGAATTTGGAATTGGATTTGTTTACAGGATTGATAATGGGCTTGTTTAGCACAGTGGACTAAACAGCTGGCTTGTAATGCAGAGCAAGGCCAGCAGCACGGTTGAATTCCCGTAACAGCCTCCCCGAACAGGCGCCGGAATGTGGCGACTAGGGGCTTTTCACAGTAACTTCATTGAAGCCTACTTGTGACAATAAGCGATTATTATTATTAATGTCTCAGCCATTATGGGCCGAAGGTATGTTGAGGGTCTGCCGTAGACTCAGCAGACACATTTCCAAGATTGCCGTTTCAGATGCAAATAGCGCGCTTTGAAATTGGGCACAACAGTCCCAGGCTGTCTGTTAATAGTTCCTTCGGCATAATGAGGTGTGACAATCCAGAAACTGGTGAGAGAATTCTTTTGTCCTGGAGAGAAAGGCCAATTTAAAAATAAAAAGTAGCAACAGCGTAGTGGTGTGGTGATGTCATTGGCCACATAATCTCGAGAACCAGGCTAGTAATGTAGGGACATGGGTTTAAATCCCACCATAGCAGCTGCTGGAATCAAAATTAATAAAATTTAATAAATCTGGAATGTAAAAAGCGAGTCTTGGTAATTGTGAAATTATCATCAATTCTTATAAAAACCCATCTGTTCACTAATATTCTTTTGAGATGGAAATCTGTGGTCTGATCCACATGATTGACATCAATGTAGTTAACTCTTAACAGCCCTCTGGAATCACTAAAAAATACAATGCAGAAGAGGCCCAATTGAGGCCAAATGGCCCTTCGGCCCTTCGAGTCTGCACTTGGATGTGATAAACACCTGACCTGCCGATCCTAATCCCATTGGCCAGCACTTGGCCCATAGCCTTGAATGTTAAGACGTGCCAAATGCTCATCCAGGTACTTTGTAAAGGATGTGAGGTAACCCGCCTCTCCCACCCTCCCAGGCCGTGCGTTCCAGACCCGCCTCTCCCACCCTCCCAGGCAGCGCGTTCCAGACCCGCCTCTCCCACCCTCCCAGGCCGTGCGTTCCAGACCCGCCTCTCCCACCCTCCCAGGCAGCGCGTTCCAGACCCGCCTCTCCCACCCTCCCAGGCCGTGCGTTCCAGACCCGCCTCTCCCACCCTCCCAGGCAGCGCGTTCCAGACCCGCCTCTCCCACCCTCCCAGACAGCGCGTTCCAGACCCTCACCACCCTCTGGGTAAAAAGGTTTTTCCTCAAATCCCTCCAAACCCCCTGTCTCTCACCTTGAACTTGTGTCCCCCTCGTAACCGACCCTTCAACTCAGGGTAACAGCTGCTCCCTATCCACCCTGTCCCTGACCCTCATAATCTTGTCCACCTCGATCAGGTCGCCCCTCAGTCTTCTCTGCTCCAGCGAAAACAACCCAAGCCTATCCAACCTCTCTACATAACTGAAATGTTCCATCCCAGGCACCATCCTGGTGAATCACCTCTGCACCCCCTCCAGTACAATCACCTTCCTATAATGTGGTGACCAGAATTGCACACAGTGCTCCCGCTGTGACCTCACCAAAGTTCTACACAACTCCAACATGGCCTCCCTGCTCTTGTAATCTATGCCTCGATTGATAAAGGTAAGTGTCCCATATGCATTTTTTGCACCACCCTATTAACCTGCCCTTCTCTTTCAGAGATCTATGGACAATCACGCCAAGGTCCCTTTGTTCCTCAGAACTTTCTAGTGTCATACCGTTTATTGAATACTTCCTTGTCACATTACTCCTTCCAAAGTGTATCACCTCACACTTACCAGGGTTAAATTGCATCTGCCATTTATCTACCCATTTGACCATCCCGTCTGTATCTTCCTGTAACCCAAGGCACTCTACATTGCAGTTAACCACCCGGCCAATCTTTATGTCATCCGCAAACTGGTCACTGGCTTCCAGTCACTAACGCAGCCGTCTGTCATCACCCTCTGTCTCCTACAACTAAGCCAATTTTGAATCCACCTTATAAAATCACCCTGTATCCTCTGTGCATTTGCCTTCTTTATAAGCATCCCATGTGGAACCTCATCAAAGACTTTGCTGAAATCCATGTAAACTACATCAACTGCACTACCCTCATCTACACACCTGGTCATCTCCTCAAAAAAAAATCACATTTCTCAGTCATGACCTCCCGCTGACAAAACCTTGCTGACTATTCCTGTTCAAACCTTGCCTCTCCAAGCTCCTTCAGAATTTGTTCCAATAGTTTCCCTCCCATTGACGCGTGACTCACTGGTCTGTAGTTCCCTAGCTTATCTCTCCAACCTTTCTTAAATATTGGAACCACATTAGCTGTTCTCCAGGCCTCTGGCACCTTCCCCATGGCCAGAGAGGAATTAAACATTTGGATCAGGGCCGGTGCAATCTCCTCCCTCACCTCCCACAGTATCCTGGGACATAATTCATCCAGACCTGGAGATTTGTCCACTTTTAAGCCCGCCAACACCTCCAATACCTTGTCCCTTCCTGTGACAGTTTGCACAAAAAACTCACAGTCTCTCCCTGAGTTCCATACCTATCTCATCATTCTCTTGGGTGAAGACAGAGGTTAAGTATTCAATCAACACCCTATCAGTATCTTCTGGCTCCACTCACAGATACCCCCTTGGTCCCTAACGGGCCCCACTCTTTCCCTAGTTATACTCTTCCCATTGAGATACTTATCGAATATCCTGGGATTTTCCCTACTTCTACCATCCAGAAATTTCTCCCCTCCCCTCTTTGCTCTCCTAATTGCTTTCTTCAGCTTCATCCTCTACTTTCTGTACTCCACTAATGCCTCTGCTGATTTGCTCCACTTGCACTTAGTAAAAGCCTCTCTCTTCCTTCTCATCGTATCCTGAATATCGCTGGTCATCCATGGTTCTCTGGGCTTGTTACTCCTTCCTATTACCCTAGAGGGGACATGTTGGGCCTGTACCCTCCCCAATTCCTCTTTGAACGCTCCCCACTGCTCTTCTGTAGATTTCCCCACCAGCAGCTCTTCCCAGTCTACCTTGGCCAAATCCTGCCTTATTTTACTAAAATCCGCTCTACCCCAATCCAATTTTTTTTTTTACAACTTGTCTATTTCTTTGTCCACAACAAGCTTAAATTTCACCATGTTGTGGTCGCTGTCACTAAAATGCTCCCCCACCATCACATCAACCACCTGTATGGCTTCATTCCCCAGAATTAGGTTCAGCACTGGACCTTCCCTTGTTGACCCTCTGCACATTGACCTAAAAGATTCTCCTATATACATTTGAAGAAATCCACTCCATCTCAGCCCTTAACACCATGACTATCCCAATCAATGTTGGGAAAGTTGAAGTCACCTAATACAGTTACCCTATTATTATTTTTACGCACCTCCATGAATTGTGCCCATATTTTTTACAGAATTTACAGTGCAGAAGGAGGCCATTCAGCCCATCGAGTCTGCACCGGCTCTTGGAAAGAGCACCCGACCCAAGGTCAACACCCCCACCCTATCCCCATAACCCAGTAACCCTACCCAACACTAAGGGCAATTTTGGACGGGCAATTTATCATGGCCAATCCACCTAACCTGCACATCTTTGGACTGTGGGAGGAAACCGGAGCACCCGGAGGAAACCCACGCACACACGGGGAGGATGTGCAGATCAATTTCCCGCTGACTATCTGGGGGTTTATAATAAACAACGTGGCTGACCCGTTTTTATTCCTTCTTTTTTTGAAAATGTTTTTATTGATGTTTTTCATTTTATACACTGTACCATGACCTCTGCCTTATTGCCCTCTTTCTTCAGGATGCCCTGCAGCTGTTCGGAGACATCCCGGACCCTGGCACCAGGAGGCAACACACCATCCTGAGTCACGATAGCGCCTCTCTGTTCCCCTGACTTTAGAATCCCCTAGCAGTATTGCTCTTCCTCTCTTTCACCCCTCCTGTACAGACAGGTTGCTTGTGGTGTCAGAATCTTGGCTCTGACCGCACTCCCTGGGGGAATCTCATCAGCCTCCAAAATGGAATACCGATTTGAGAGCGGGATTCCAGGGGACTCCTGAACTACCTGCGCGGTAGCATTGTGGATAGCACAATTGCTTCGCAGCTCCAGGGTCCCAGGTTTGATTCCCGGCTTGGGTCACTGTCTGTGCGGAGTCTGCACATCCTCCCCGTGTCTGCGTGGGTTTCCTCCGGGTGCTCCGGTTTCCTCCCACAGTCCAAAGATGTGCAGGTTAGGTGGATTGGCCATGATAAATTGCCCTTAGTGTCCAAAATTGCCCTTATTGTCCAAAATTGCCCTTGGTGTTCGGTGGGGTTAATGGGTTATGGGGATAGGGTGGAGGTGTTGACCTTGGGTAGGGTGCTCTTTCCAAGAGCCGGTGCAGACTCGATGGGCCAAATGGCCTCCTTCTGCACTGTAAATTCTATGATCTGTTACTCTCGGGCTGCCTGGTGGTCACCCATTCCCTCCCTTCCTCAAGTCCCTTCAGATACGGTATGCCCACCTCTCTGAACATGCTGTCCACGATGTCTCAGACTCGCGGATGCTCTGCAGTGTCCCCGGCCGCCATTCCAGCTCTGAAATCTGAGCTTCCAGGAGCTGCAGCTGGACACACTTCCTGCACACATGTTGGTCCCGGGTCTGGGAACGTGCCTGGCTTCCCACATAGGAAATGACCCAGCGAGCCACTCAGTTCAAGAGCATTTAGGGATGGACAACAAATGTAGCTCTTTCCTCCAAAGCCCATAACCCATGAAAGAAAAGAAAATATAGACAAAGCTTTTAGATATAAACAATGTCAGGGACTGGAGGGGAATTAATTCAAACAGCCCCGATTTCACCGGATCTCACGACCGGCCTCATAACAGATTTTTAATTTTGCCTTTTATAAATGATTGAACCTGTTCCCAACCCGTCTGTTTGCAGTGATCCAATCCTTTATTTAAAAAAATATATATTTTTATTAAAGTTTTTTACCAACACAATTTTTTTCCCCTTACAAACAGCCCCCCCCCCCGTAACAAAATAACACAAAATCGCACTGAGCAAGATATATACATGGCAAAATGGTATATTTACATAATTTTATACACTGGCTCTCGCCCGCACGTGCCAGTTTCCCCCACCCTCCATGTTATCTCCTGCTCCTCCATCCCCCCAAGCAATCCCCAATTCCCCCCCCCCCACCCCCCCCCCCCGGGTTGCTGCTGCTGCTGACCGACCTTCCTCTAACGCTCCGTGAGATAGTCTAGGAACGGTTGCCACCGCCTGTAGAACCCCTGCGCAGACCCTCTCAAGGCAAACTTAATCCTCTCCAGCTTTATGAACCCAGCCATGTCATTTATCCAGGCCTCCAGGCTGGGGGGCTTCGCCTCCTTCCACTTTAGCAAGATCCTTCGCTGGGCTACTAGGGACGCAAAGGCCAGAATGCCGGCCTCTTTCGCCTCCTGCACTCCCGGTTCGTCCACTACTCCAAATATTGCTAGCCCCCAGCTTGGCTTGACCCGGACTTTCACCACCAGAGATATTGCTCCCGCCACTCCTCTCCAGAACCCCTCCAGTGCCGGGCATGACCAAAACATATGGACATGGTTCGCCGGGCTCTCTGAGCACCTTCCACATCTGTCCTCTACCCCAAAGAACCTACTCAACCTCGCCCCCGTCAAGTGCGCTCTGTGAACCACCGTAAATTGTATCAGGCTGAGCCTGGCACATGAGGAGGAGGAATTAACCCTACCTAGGGCATCAGCCCACAGACCTTCCTCGATCTCCTCCCCCAACTCCTCCTCCCATTTACCCTTCAACTCTTCTGCTAACGCTTCTCCCTCTTCTTTCATCTCTTGGTGCATTGCCGAAACCTTGCCCTCCCCGACCCATACACCCGAGATGACCCTGTCTTGAATTTCTTGTGCCGGGAGCAGCGGGAATTCCCTGACCTGTTGCCTCACAAAAGCCCTCACCTGCATATATCTAAATGCATTTCCCGGGGGTAACTCAAACTTCTCCTCCAGTGCCCCGAGGCTCGTAAATGTCCCGTCAATGAACAGGTCCCCCATTCTTCTAATCCCCGCCCGATGCCAGCCCTGGAACCCCCCGTCCATCTTCCCCGGGACAAACCGGTGGTTACCCCTGATCGGGGACCACACCGAGGCTCCCACTGCACCCCTGTGCCGTCTCCACTGGCCCCAGATCCTTAACATTGCTGCCACCACCGGGCTCGTGGTATACTTTGCTGGCGAGAACGGCAGCGGTGCCGTCACCAACACCCCCAAGCTCGTTCCTTTACAGGACGCCATCTCCATCCTCTTCCATGCGTCCCCCTCTCCCTCCATAACCCACTTGCGGATCATCGCCACATTTGCTGCCCAGTAGTAGCTCCCTAGGTTTGGCAGCGCCAACCCTCCTCGGTCCCTGCTGCGTTCCAGGAACCCTCTCCTTTCCCTTGGGGTCTTATTCGCCCACACAAACCCCATAATACTCCTACCTACTCTCTTAAAAAAGCCCTTGGTGATCACGATGGGAAGGCACTGAAACACAAACAAAAACCTCGGAAGGACCACCATTTTTACCGACTGCATTCTACCCGCCAGCGAGAGCGGTAACATGTCCCATCTTTTGAAGTCCTCCTCCATTTGGTCCACCAACCTCGTCAGATTCAGTTTATGTAGGGCCCCCCAACTCCTGGCTATCTGGATCCCCAGATACCGAAAAAACCCCACCGCCCTCCTCAGCGGTAGGTCCCCTATCCCTCTTTCTTGGTCCCCTGCCTGTAGTACAAAAAGCTCACTCTTCCCTACATTGAGCTGATAGCCTGAGAACTCCCCAAACTCCCTAAGAGTCTGCATGACCTCCACCATCCCCTCCATTGGGTCCGCCATGTACAGCAACAGGTCATCCGCGTATAGCGACACCCGATGCTCTTCTCCCCCTCGGACCACCCCCCTCCATTTATTAGACTCCCTCAGTGATATGGCCAAGGGTTTGATCGCCAATGCAAACAACAGGGGGGACAGGGGGCACCCCTGCCTCGTTCCTCGGTACAGCCGAAAGTACTCCGACCTCCGCCGGTTCGTCACTAAACTCGCCACCGGTGCTCTGTAAAGGAGCTTAACCCAGCTGATAAACCCTCCCCCGAACCCAAACCTACGCAGCACCTCCCAGAGGTACTCCCACTCTACTCGGTCAAAGACCTTCTCCGCGTCCATAGCTGCCACTATCTCCGCCTCTCCCTCCTCCGATGGCATCATTATCACGTTTAAGAGCCGCCGCACATTAGTGTTTAATTGCCTGCCCTTTACGAATCCTGTCTGGTCCTCATGAATCACCCCCGGGACACAGTCCTCGATCCTCACAGCCAGCACTTTTGCCAATAACTTAGCGTCCACATTGAGGAGCGAGATCGGCCTGTACGATCCACATTGCAGTGGGTCCCTGTCTCGCTTCAGAATCAAGGAAATTGTTGCCTCCGACATTGTCGGGGGCAGGGTCCCCTCCTCTCTTGCCTCGTTAAAGGTCCTCACTAGTAGCGGGGCCAACAGATCTACATACTTCCTGTAGAACTCCACTGGGAACCCGTCCGGCCCCGGGGCCTTCCCCGCCTGCATGTTCCCCAAACCCTTGCTCAGCTCCTCCAACCCGATTGGTGCCCCCAAACCAGCCACCTCTTGCTCCTCCACCCTCGGGAACATCAGTTGGTCTAGGAGTCGTCTCATCCCCTCTTCCCCCCCTGGGGGCTGGGATCTGTACAGCTCTTCATAGAAGGCTTTGAATACCTTGTTTATTTTCGTTACACTCCGAACCGTGGCTCCCCTTCCATCTTTGATTCCCCCTATTTCCCTCGCTGCCGTCCTCTTACGGAGCTGGTGTGCCAGCATCCGACTAGCCTTTTCCCCGTACTCGTAGGTCGCCCCCTGCGCCTTCCTCCACTGTGCCTCCGCCTTCCCCGTGGTCAACAGGTCAAACTCCGTCTGGAGCCGTCGTCTTTCCCCAAGTAATCTTTCCTCCGGGGCCTCTGCGTATCTCCTGCCCACTCTCAAAATCTCCCCCACTAACCTCACCCTTTCCATGCCCTCTGTCTTCTCCCTATGAGTCCTGATGGAGATCAGCTCTCCCCTGATCACTGCCTTCAACGCCTCCCATACCACCCCCACCCGCACCTCCCTGTTGTCGTTGGCCTCCAAGTACCTTTCGATACACCCCCTCACCTTCCCACACACCACCTCGTCCGCCAGCAGTCCCACATCCAGCCGCCACAATGGGCGTTGGTCCCTCTCCTCTCCCAGCTCCAGTTCCACCCAGTGCGGGGCGTGGTCCGAAACGGCTATGGCCGAATACTCCGTCCCCCCCACTCTCGGGATGAGTGCCCTGCCCAGAACAAAGAAATCTATCTGGGAGTAGGCTTTGTGCACGTGGGAGAAGAAAGAAAATTCCCTGGCCTGCGGTCTTGCAAACCGCCATGGGTCCACTCCCCCCCATCTGATCCATAAACCCCCTAAGTACCTTGGCCGCCGCCGGCCTCTTTCCCGTCCTTGATCTGGAGCGGTCCAGTGCTGGGTCCAGCACTGTATTGAAGTCCCCTCCCATTATCAGGCCTCCTACCTCCAGGTCCGGAATGCGCCCCAACATGCGCTTCATGAATCCAGCATCATCCCAGTTCGGGGCGTATACGTTTACCAACACCAACCTCGTCCCTTGCAACCTACCGCTCACCATCACCTATCTCCCTCCATTGTCCGCTACGATAGTCTTAGCCTCAAATGACACATGTTTTCCCACCAGAATTGCCACCCCTCTATTTTTCGCGTCCAGTCCCGAGTGAAATACCTGTCCTACCCATCCCCTTCTTAACCTAACCTGGTCCCCCACCTTCAGGTGTGTCTCTTGGAGCATGGCCACGTCTGCCTTCAGTCCCTTCAAGTGCGCGAACACTCGGGCCCTCTTCACCGGCCCATTAAGGCCCCTCACGTTCCACGTTATCAGCCGGATTGGAGGGGCTCTCCCCCCCCCCCTGCCGACTAGCCATCTCCTTTTCTGGGCCAGTCCCGTGTCCGTGTCCCCCTCGCCCTCCAGTCCCCCAGCCGGGGGACCTCCGTCCCGACCACCTCTTCTGTGTCCCATTCCCTTTCGGCCAGTGCAACAGCAACCCTTTCCCCCCCCCCCGCCTTCCCCCCCTCCCCCACTTCCCCCTCTCCCCCACCTTCCCCCCCTCCCCTCCCCCGCTAGACCCCTGTCTAGCTTTTTTGCTCCCCCATATCACTCCCGTAAGTCAGCTGACATCTGCTGTCCCCGGCTTCCCCCGCCGTCCCTTTGACCCCCCCCCCCGTGTGGGAGTCGCCCAATCAATCCTTCGTTCCCCTTCCCGCCTTTCTTCCCGCGCGCGGGAAAAAAAAAAACGCGCTTTCCAAAGCCTGCCCCGCCCCCTCTGGCGCAGCTCCTGTCGCAGCCTAGTCTCTCTCCCCCAGCCCATATAACATTTCCTGCGCGTGATTGACCCCCTATATACAACAACCATCATACTTCAACCCTCAAACACCCCCCACTCTCACAAACCCTCAGTTAGAGTCCAATGTTTCAGCTTGTATAAAGGTCCACGCCTCGTCGGGCGTTTCGAAGTAGTAGTGTTGGTCCTTGTATGTAACCCACAGTCGCGCTGGCTGCAGCATTCCGAATTTCACTCCTTTCCGATGCATCACCGCTTTGGCCCGGTTGAAACCCGCACCTCGGCTTGGCAACCTCCGTGCTCCACTCCAGGTATATTCGGATCTCTGCATTGTCCCACTTGCTGCTCCGCTCCTTCTTGGCCCATTTCAGGACCCTCTCTCTGTCCGTAAACCGGTGAAATCTCACCACCATCGCCCTTGGCGGCTCATTTGCCTGGGGCTTCTTCGCCAGCACCCGGTGTGCCCCGTCCAGCTCCAGCGACCTCGAAGGGGCCTCCGCGCCCATCATCGCCCCGATCATCGTGCCCGCGTATGCCGCGGCATCGGCCCCCTCCACTCCTTCTGGGAGACCCAGGATCCTCAGATTCTTTCTCCTCGACCTGTTCTCCAGGTCTTCGAGTCTTCCCGCCCACCTCTTGTGCAGCGCCTCGTGCCGCTCCACTCTCACCGCCAGGCCCAAGAGCTCGTCCTCATTCTCACTCACTCTTTTCTGTACCTCCTGGATCTTCACCTCGTGGGCCTTCTGGGTCATCCCTAGTCCTTCAATTACCGCCAGCATAGGCGCCAGCATCTCCTTCCGCAGCTCCTCGAAGCAGCGCTTGATGAACTCCTGCAGCTCCGTCCCACACTCCTCTTTGTCCCCGGCCGCCGCCATTTTGCTTTTTTTCCCTCGCTTCTCCCGCTGCTCCAATGCCGCTTTTGTGGCCGTTGCACTTCGGGTCCGGTCCATAAAAGTCGGTAGGGGACCTCTCTCTTCTCTTCCCCACGGGTTGTCTGTAAAAGAAATTCCGTTGGGGCTCCTCTAGCGAGCCCGAAAATCTGTAATCGCGGGAGCTGCCGAATCGTGCGGCTTAGCTCCGCATAGCCGCAACCGGAAGTCCGATCCAATCCTTTATTAATAATTCCACAGCAAACTCAAGATAAAGTAACATAAGAGGGTTGGCTGATTTACACACACACAAAATGCAGGAAGGGGTTTCACAACCTTTTTGCACTTACACAGTGAAAGAGAGGTAAGGGAAACAAAGGGGTTCAGGACAAGGCCACAATAAAAAATAAGGGTTATGGTTTCTTGTGAGTAAAGAATCAAAAGTCCAGATACAGAATGATGTATTCCCTCTTAGGTTAGCTGATTGAAACAGTTGCAGAATCTGTCTTTCCAGAGTGAGGACTTCCATGATGGGAGAAGACACGTAGAGATGAATTAGTTTGAAGGCACAGACATAGAGGTTCCAATATTCCAGTTGTACACAGTGTAGATGTGGGCCAGGCCTCTCTACCTGGATAGAGCTCTTTCCGTTATCATGGTAAAATGGTAGAGCGCCTGGATTCAGTTCCTCACGGCAATATTACAGGTTCTAGCAGCTTGGGGAAGTCATGTGATATACCTCCCACCTCTCCTGGGTTTCGGACAAAGGATGTATTTTCCCAGGTTGGACATCTTGAGGAGTGTAATCGAGCAGTCAGGATCCCTTTTGTCCTTTGCAGACATGCCGTCTCTGTTAGCGGGAATGGTGCATTTCTTTGGAATTGTCTGTGGTCACAGAAGGCATTAGCACCTCTTTAAAGATAGCGAGGCCCCTAAAGGTTTCTGAAGGTTAGAAATTCTAGCTAGTCATCCTTGTCCATTAAAAAAATAATAATTTTATCGAATGGCCAGATTGATGCAGATAGATATTTTCCTTCCTGTCTTCTGACCAGGACAACAGTGTTGGATATATTTTTGGTGTTGGAGGAACCCAACAGTAGTAAAACCTTCTTTACAAACAGTTTTGTAGCATCAAAAATATTTTAACAAATAGTTTATTACATGCTGTACAGACAACAGTTTTGTTATGTTTCACAATTTATGCATGTGGTATTTACAAAATCATAAGACCTTCGCCAATAAGAAAGCCAATTAATGCAACCAGTAGAATTTAGCAGGATTCAAACACTATTCATAGAATCCCTACAGTGCAAAAGGAAGCCATTCAGCCTATCGAGTCTGCACCAACCCTTTGAATGGGCACTCTACCCATGTCCACATCCCTGTCCACACCACATTATCCCAGTAACCCAACTTGTACATCCCTGGACACTAAGGGGCAATTTATCATAGCCACTCCACCTAACCTGCACATCTTTGGACTGTAGGAGGAAACCGGAGCACCCGGAGAAACCCACGCAGACACGGGGAGAAACCGTCACCCGAGGCCGGAATTGAACCCGGGTCCCTAGCACTGCAAGGCAGCAGTGCTAACCACTGTGACACCGTGCCACACGTTATCATAGCTCAGAACTCTCCTTTTCCCTGGCGCTCCTTCTTTAAACTGTTGGTAGAACATCAGCAACCATCTTTAGGATGTGACAGGGAAAAACCAATCTTATGTGTGAATGATTGTAATACAAACTTCAGTGAACTGCCGCACAATGGAATAAAAACAAAGTTATGACTCATGGAATGAAAAGGTCAGTAGAAATATGACGACAAAATTGGCTGAGTGCAAAGAAACAGACATTGGTGATTAATGGATGTCTGTTGGACTGGAAGGAAGGGTTTTAATGGAATTCCCCAGGGGTCAGTGTTAGGATCTGTGCTCTTTTTATTATATATTAATGACTACGGACTTGGGGCACAGGACACAATGTGCAGATAATACAAAACTTAGAAGCATTGTGAACAGAAGGAAGACAGCACAGAACTTCAAAAGAATATAGGCAGATTAGGCAGACAATTGGCAGATGAAATTCAACACAAGTAGGTGTGAAATGATTCATTTTGGTAGGAAGAATGCAAAAATAAAGGCTACAATTCTTTTTTTTTAAATTTAGAGTGCCCAATTAATTTTTTCCAATTAAGGGGCAATTTAGTGTGGCCAATCCCCCTACCCTGCACATCTTTGGGTTGTGGGGGCAAAACCCACGCAAACACGGGGAGAATGTGCAAACTCCACATGGACAGTGACCCAGAGCCGGGATCGAACCTGGGACCTCGGCCCCGTGAGGCAGCAGTGCTAACCACTGCACCATCGTGTTGCCCTTAGGGTTACAATTCTAAAGGGGTTGCAGGACCAGTGGGATCTGGGTGGTATACATGCGCATATGTCACCAAAGATGGCAGAACTGGCTGAAAGAGCAAATGAAGCACACAATATCCCCGGCATTATTAATGGGGTGTGTTGAACCTGGATAAAACGCACTGCCTGAGTGTGGATCAGAGGCAGGTTCAATCTAGGCATAATTATCTGAAAAGGAAGAATGTGCAGGGGGCATGGCTGGGGAATGGCACTGGGTGACTTGTCCATTCAGAGAGCTGGTGCAGACATGGGGCAGGGTTCTCCATTCCTGAGACTGTGTTGACGCTGGGGCAGGATTTGTAGACTCCCACGACAGTAAGACTAGCGCTGATTCAGCGACTGTCGAGGGACCAGCCCCAGTGTCATGTGCAATACAATAGATTCTACTGAGAAACGGTGCAGGATTCGGCGGGTACGTGATTGACACTCAGGAAGTTGACAAGCTGTTTGATGGTAATTTAGTGTGCTCCGCCCCCTCTGAAATGACATCATCGCGTCGCATGGTGTTGGGACAGCCTTAGCGCGTCACCTAAAGGCCCTGCCCCGATGCTCCACCCCTGATGGGCTGAGTTCCAGACTGAGTGGTGGGGGGTGGCCAGGGGATGGTGAGAGGGTGGCCAGGTGGGCACTATCTGGCAGGTCGGGTCCGTGCATGGCAGGCGGTATATTCTACGGCGCGACCGCTGCAGGTCGTCGCCGTACGCATGCGCGGCCACACGGACCCGGCCATTCTCCGGGCGTTCATTTTGTGGATGCCGAGAGTTTCACGCAGTGCGGCAAAAGTGCAAAGAAAGAAATATTGAAAGACATTAATCACACATAAACTGACAATGGTAGTGAATCTGATTCTGGATACTGATGGCATTATCTTGAGGAGAATGATTCCACACAGAGATTTGTCAAAGATAAAAGTGAGTAGAGAATCAGATTCTGAGAACTTCAAGACTGAAGGTGACCACAAGAAAGAGGAGTCCGAGTCTAATAATAATAACAGTCATGAAGATTCAGACGAGTGTTCTGAATCTGATTTTGATTCTGATTATAAAGTAATGATAAACAACTGATAGTGAATAGACCTGTCACTAACTGATCTTGAATATATGGCAAATAATTCTTCCAAAGTTAATGGAGGAAGATGGCAAATCGGAAGAAGACAGTGACTTTGGACTTTCCAAAAAGTAACTTGTTCTAGCCTCTTGCAGTAAACCCATTGCCATTCACTTCAGGTACAAATATTTCCCAGAGCATGTGTGTTTTGAAGGGAAATATACACAATAGCATGGCATCAGCTTATCCAGGATGAGGACAGCAATGACTGTGAAATGGACACCAAGCAAAAAGCTGATGAACCCACATCCTTTTAAAGGCCCACAGTGCCTCTTCAAGGCAATGGGAGCAAATAGCAAAGGAGGTGAAATGATCAGTAAGCAATTCCTTTTGAAAATGAAGAGGGAGGTGGATGGAGAACCCTGTAGTGATTCTGCCACCGCATCAGTTAACAAAAACCAGAAAGTTCATGGAGCCAACAATATGTCAACCTCTGATTCTGAAAGTAAAGAAGAATAGTTGAAACCTGGAAAGCACTAATAGTTCCAGTCCTTTTGCTAAATGGAGATAAGGGCTGTGGTTATGGAGACTTCGCTGAGGAGGAAAAAGCTGTAGAGCAAAGAATGGAGCAAATACAGCCAACCAACTCTGAGGGTTCAACCCTCAGCTTTACGCGATGCTGAAAGTAACCATGTGAAATAAGAAAGAGAATGTAAAACTGGAGGGGCTAAAAATTATTTATTGCTTAAAAATAAACCAAATATTTCCTTCAGCGTTGACAATACTACTTGTAGCTTGGCTGCGGAAGATCCTCAAAATGGAATAAACATTTATTGGACAATTAAAAAAGACTGGCTGCATTACGCGAGAGGCAGGAAGGAACAGAAATGCAGAAGAAACTCTTTCAAGGGGTCCCCTCTCATTTGGACAGTCAGAAACCTGACAAAGGAGAGCATGTTGTCTATGATTTTGAAGGAGAGTGAAAACAAGGCACTGTTTGAAGATACCAGAGGGACATCTAAAACCAAAGATGAAAAACTATCAACAGCAGAACAGAGAGATGATATAATAAAGGTAGTGAAAGTGAATCGATGGAGTTTCAGGGAAACACCAGGGGGGGGGACTCTGTTAACTGATCATGATGTAGACATAAGAAACTCTGAACCAATAAAGCCATATCTGCCTGAGATGGCTCAGTTAGAGACTGAAATACGATGCATGTTGGATATGTTGCGGAAACAAGCAAAACCTTGTGGTCCACAGAACAACAAGTTGAGAGATTGAAGGCCATGTTAGTGAACAAATCGTGCTGGCCGTCTTGGACTTTCCCAAACTATTTGATGTGGCCACATGATGCCAGTGACCTGGAGGTAGGGGCAGTGGTACTACAAGATGGCGATGCAGAAATAGAGAGGCCAATGGGATATTTTTCAAAAAGAACGAATGCTATGCCAAAAAACCTTCCCCCGTTGAACAGGGAGCCTTGCTACTAGCCCTTCAGCACTTTGAAGTATCTGACAATCAACAAAGCTTTGTTCATACAGACCATGATCCAGTTGCATTTATAGAGACGTTTAAAACCTGGAATGCCACGTTGTTCCATTAGAGTTTATTATTCCAACAGTTCAATGTCAAAATTGTACATTTTTCCAGAAAGGATAATGGGATTGCGGATGCTTTGTCATGGCTTTAAGGGCTGACTATGGTCGGCACGGTGGCACAGTGGTTAGCACTACTGCCTCAAG
This sequence comes from Scyliorhinus torazame, assembly GCF_047496885.1. Taxonomy (NCBI): domain Eukaryota; kingdom Metazoa; phylum Chordata; class Chondrichthyes; order Carcharhiniformes; family Scyliorhinidae; genus Scyliorhinus; species Scyliorhinus torazame. The sequence continues at coordinate 143,595,330 of NC_092725.1, forward strand.
CTCCAGGGACCCGGGTTCAATTCCAGCCTCGGGTGACAGTCTGTGTGGAGTTTGCACTTTCTCCACGTGTCTGCGTGGGTTTCCTCCGGGTTCCTCCCACAGTCCAAAGCTGTGCAAGTTAGGTGGATTGACAATGCTAAATTTCCTTAGTGTTCAAAAGGTTAGCTTGAGTTATGGAGATAGGGTGGAGGTGTGGGCTTAAGTAGGGTGCTCTTTCCAAGGGCCGGTGCAGACTCGATGGGCCAAATGGCCTCCTTCTGCACTGTAAATTCTATGGTCCTCTGATTCTAGTTATCAATGTAGAGACTGGGAAGGTAACTTCTACAATAGGGTTGGATTGGAAGAATCTGTGTTTTTGTTTTATTCGTTCATGGGATACGGCATTTATTGCCCATCCCTAATTGCCCTTGAGGGCCAGTTAAGAGTCAACCACGTTTCTGTGGGTCTGGAGTTACATGTAGGCCAGACCGGGTAAGGACGGCAGATTTACTTCCCTAAAGGACATTAATGAACCAGATGGGAACTCACATGCTCTTGAATAGAGGCCCAGAACATTTTTCTATTTACCTGAGGGGTGTCAGCTAAGCTGTCCAAGGTGGAGCTTCACCTCGTGACCTTATGGCTTTGAGGAGAAAGGCTGATATCCCGTACCAGCCTCCCCGAACAGGCGCCGGAATGTGGCGACTAGGGGCTTTTCACAGTAACTTCATTGAAGCCTACTTGTGACAATAAGCGATTTTCATTTCATCTTTTGCAGAAGCGGGCAATCTAGAGGCTAACACTGGCGCTGCATGGCAGCCTTTTATATTGAACATAATTTGTCTGCGCACTACATCGTCTGATCGACTGGGTCATAGTCACTTTGTGTGACATTAGCTGTTACTGAGTCATCATGAATCTGTCATGTTAGCTGCAGTTTTGTGTCACAAATCATTCTGGGTGATGTTGGCTTCAGGCTATTGTTGCACGTTGACTCTCTGTGACTTTAGCTATAGATTAGCTGTTGTGGGCCATCGTTATTCTGTGGGGGTTAGCTGTAGTTTAGTTATTCTAAGTCACCAGTTATTCTGTGCGACATTAGCCTGAGCTGCTGTGGGTCAATTTGAAGGAAATGTATTAGCTGTAGGTTATGGTCCCAATGGAAGAGGAACGGGTGTTAAGGTCCTGTTGGAGAGGGTTTACTTTAAACTAATATAATGGAGGAGGCTAGAGTCTAGGTTTGAGATTAGAGTGGGAGAGTAGAAATAATAAAGGTTTTGGGAGAGAAATAGATGGTCGGAATTGTTTGCAGGAGGCTGGAACCAAGAGTGGTCAACAATCCTGCATTGTCTGGTGATGTACCCTGAAGTGTTATGTTGCTGATGGTCGCCATTTAATTGGCTGCCGCTAGGGCTGCCATCCTATTGAGGATGCCTGCCGGCCCCTAGACTTGCTGACCCAATCAGAGGGCCAGTATTTCAGCAATGACATTGCTCATGTGGCTGTTTCTGGGGCTAAGCCTGCAAGGTGAGGCTGCAAGGACGGCGGGTTACTCTCAGAGAAAGGTAGAAAGTATCTGGAAATACAGAGGCCTGGCTGGGATTGCTGAGGCCAGACGCTGCTGTTGCCAAGGCAGCATCAAAGTTCAGGCAGACCGCCACCTTGACAGTCATCGGGGGTGGGTGGCCTCCCTCATACCCCGCGGTGCCAGGCGCACATTCATCTGGCAGATGTGTCGCACTATTTCTCTGCTCAGTCAGTGTCTCTGACAGCATGCCCGGTCCAGCAGGTCCGTGAATGACAGGCGGTGCTGGTGCACACAAGGCCTCATGCGGCGCCTCCTTGGCACCTCCTCTTCCTTGGCCTGTTGGGCGGCTGGCCCTCCAGCCTGTGCAGCTGCCACCTGCCCATCTGCAGCACGCTCCTCTGCAGCCCGGTCCTCAGCTGCATACCCCAATGCAGCAGCTTCCCCCTCCTCTCCAAACAGCCCCCGCTCACGCGGCCTCAGGGCATCTCGCAGAGCTGCGACCATCATCAGAACGGCCACTAGTCGAACTCCAAACACCATGTCTTCAGGGGATGCAAGGGTTAGCATGGTGCATACTCCTGTGCCCAACCAGGTTCCATGGGCTACAAGGTGGTCTCAGTTAGCACTGCAGGCTCCCACTCCGCATGTCTCCACCCCCCATTCTCTCACCCCGCCCCAATCCCCTCACCGTGCCCCGTTGGTGTCCGGCACCGTGGGAGCCCCTGGTCTTAGCGCCAGGGACACCATTAGCTGGCACTGCCCTCACTGGGGGCTGCCGATGGATGATGTCCGGTTGGGCGGGGTGTTTAAGGCCGGGGGCGGGGAGGGGGGGGGGGGAGGGGGTGGTTGGATGTGGCGTTGGGCGCACCCATACGGTCACTGAGTAGAGCCAGGGGCCGAGATGGGTGGTCAGTGGGTGCTCAGCAAGGTGGCCGCTGAAATGGCGGTCAGTGCCTGGGCATCGCCACAGTCCGGTGAGGAATGGGCACTCCGGCTGCTCGGCCTGTTCCCCCCCTGGTCCTGGTAGGGCCCCCTCCATCGCAGTCAGCATGGCCTGTGTCCTGGCCGGCAGCTTGCAGTGAATGTTGGGAACTCGGCCCATCGGAGACGGTGAATGGCGGAGGCACCAGAGAATAGAGGTCAGGCCCGCGAATGATATGCCAATGGTGTTTAAACGCCACCTGGCGAGCGACGCAAGGTAGACAACAGCTGATTGGGAGGGATTCGTCATCACAATTTAAATTATTTGGTATTTAAACACACTGAGGACCTTCGCCTGTGGGATCTGTTATTATTTTATTTTAAAGGTGGATTTTGACACAGGCAATTTATCATTGGGTTTGGAGATAATGATGTTATCAGTAGGAGCATGTGGGCTCTTAGAACCAGAGGTCATGTTGGAGGAACAGCACCTTTACACAGCAACTGTGATCAGGAATGCCATCATTACTGGTGGAGGCACACTTATAACTTCAAGAACACTTGGCATAATTGCATTTCCTTGCAGGTAATTGGTTTTCCATTGGGCTTTTACGCACCTTTGCGCAGAGCAATGGGAAGTGAAAATTGAGACCAAGTGTAGAATATCACCCTTATCAGAACAACTGTGGAAAGATAAAAATTAAAGCACAGGGGTAAATAATGTGAGGCCTTCCTTGCACAGAAGCTCTGACATCTATGATTAATGTTAGCAATAAAAGTTTTAATTTGCCTACATGTCCCTGCAGAGCTATTGCATGCCCACTCAATACCACCCTTGTGGAATGATTTAAGATGCACTTTCACATTGCTGTTGCCCTATTTCGTGGCTCAGGAACATTTTAAGTCTATGTTGAACAGATATTGTTTAAAGCAATGAAGAGCTTTTACTAACAACTTAGAACCTTGTACAGTACGGCGTTGGGGTGCTGTGTCAATATACATTGTCCCTGAAACCTGCGATGTTGAAGTCGGGAGGGAGGGAGGACTGTGTCCTTGTCATGCACTAGATTTCCCTGATTATTGCCCATTTATCAGTCACACATGCTATATAGGTGGCCATGGCAGACCTGAACAAGGAAGAGTGGGCTGTTCATAGGTTACACAAGGTAATTGGCCGCACGGTAGCACAGTGGGCATCATTGCTGCTTCACAGCTCCAGGGTCCCAGGTTCGATTCCCAGCTTGGGTCACTGTCTGTGGGGAGTCTGCACATTCTCCCCGTGTCTGCGTGGGTTTCCTCCGGGTGCTCCGGTTTCCTCCCACAAGTCCCAAAAGGCATGCTGTTAGGTAATTTGGACATTCTGAATGCTCCCTCTGTGTACCCGAACAGGCGGAGAAATGTGGCGACAAGGAGCTTTTCACAGTAACTTTATTGCAGTGTTAATGTATGCCTACTTTTAAAAAATAAATTTAGAGTACCCAATTATTATTTTTTTTCCAATTAAGGGGCAATTTAGCGTGGCCAATCCACCTATCCTGCACATCTTTGGGTTGTGGGGGTGAAACCCACGCAGACACGGGGAGAATGTGCAAACTCCACACGGACAGTGACCCAGAGCCGGGATCGAACCTGGGACCTCAGCGCCGCAGTAATGTATGCCTACTTGTGACTTTAAAGATTATTTAAATTATTAAAATTTAATTGTGGTGGAGGCCTTTTCATTGTTTACCTGAACAGAAAGGTCATAGCCTCAGGATAAGGGATTTGCAGATTTAAAACAGGAGAGCATAAATGATTTCTCTCAAAGAGTGGTGAATCTGTGGCATTCACTCCCCCAGAGTGTGGTGGAAGCTGGGACAGTGAGTAAATTTAAGGAGGAGTGAGAGCGATTTTTAATTAGTAATGGGTTGAAGGGCTGTGGAGAACGGGCAGGACGGAGGAGTTGAGGCTGAGATGGGATCAGACATGATGGCATTGAACGGTGCAGCGGGTTTGAGGGGCTGAATGGCCGACTCCTGCTCCTAGTTCTTATGTTGTTTTGTTCTCTTATATAAATAGTGGTATCCACGACCTGGTGTTGGTTGAGCAGTCTAACAACACAAATTCAATGGAGGATTTGAGCGAGTGATGGAAACATAGATGTGGATCAACATTTGGAGATTGACCACCATATTTTTGGATGATGTTGCCAAATGGAAGCCTGTCGATAAGGATGATGAGAGGCCAAGGCTACATAATTGGAGAATTTGGAGTAGGTGATTTAAGGCCAGGTAGAGAAGCCTGGCTGGAAATTCTGAAGCTCCGACTGCATTGGTAAGAGTGGAACCAAGAGATGGCAGTGTCACCAAGCTTCAGAAAGGATGGTGTAGTTGATCATACTAAAGGCTGCAAAGAAATCAAAGATGAGTAATGAATGATAGGCACTGTCTGAGAGAATGCACTTCATGGTTTTAACTAGGGCAATTTTGGTGCTTTTGCAGGGCAGAATCTGATTTGGAGGGATTGAAAAAGGGAGTTTAGTGCTTGCCTTCAATGTTCTAAATTGAGGCTACACTGAAAACCACCAACCTTCTTCTGCAAGTGTTGCTTCACTCATATTTGTTTCTGCATTCAAGACAAAGTAATTGTCCTATTTAATACAGCTTTCATGGTGTATGAAGATTGTAGTCTGCCTACTGGGAATCACTACAATTAATGACAGTTTTAACCTCCCAAGTTTTCTATTCTGTTGCCTCACAAAGAAGGAAGAAGCCACACAGTCTGATCATGGTAATCATGCTCTATTATTTTTCACATCCCCGCTGCCTAGAAACTATACATGGAAACATTTTTACGCAGTGCTCGGTGCTGGAAGCTATAAGTGAAGGCTTCTTATAAGGATACCATTGGAATGTCAATTTCTTTTATCTTTTTCTGTAATGGTGCCAGAGAAAACTGAGGCCGGACTTGGCCTTGACAGTACTCGACAGCATGCACCATCATGTTCTGTTCTTCCGAAGGGGCAACTAAGATAAAACTAGCTGATTAAGTTTGTTATTTATATAAATACAAATGCGTTGGGTGAAATCCTGAGGGGTAGAGTTGGACTTCCTGGTATTATGTCTCACTATGTTAATTTCCGTTGACTGCAGTGTGGCGCAGGCTGTCGATTCCCCATCATCCATTTCACACCATCGCATGAAATCAAAACCTGCCGCAGTGTGTGTCCGAGTGAAGGAAAGTAGGTGATGGGGGCAGAGGTGAGTTGGAGCAGAAACAGCTACACAGAGGATCATTCCTCATCACCCTCTTCACTGACGACCCAGGGGACTTTGATTGACAGAAGGATGCTCAGTGAGTAATATGCATTAGTGCTGCCATTGAAAACTATTCCATGGTGTTGAATTGACTGGGTGGGGGAGTCCACTTGCATATTTGCAATGGAGACTCCATGCCAGAGGGTCTGACTAGCTATAGAGTCTCCCGCAAATATTCAAATTGCTGCCACATAGACCTGGATTTTAGGGCAGGATGGTTAATTGCTCCATTTTCAACAACTTTGAGGATAGATGAGAAGGATCTTGTTGGTTTTTAAAAATTTATTCATGGGAAGTGGACGTTGCCGGCTGTGCCAGTATTTATTGCCCATCCCTAATTGCCCTTCAAGGGGCAGTTAAGAGTCACCCCATTGCTGTGGGTTTGGAGTCACATATAGGCCAGTCCGGGTAAGGACGGCAGATTTCCTTCCCAAAAGGACATTAGTGAACTATTCATCCTGCTGGCAATGCGGCAGCAAGAGAAAGAGTAGGCCCACTCAGGGACACTGGAGAGAGGTTATGCATGGGACCACGCAAAGTGGGTGAAATCTTTAATGAGTACTTTGTATCGATATTCACAGGGAGAAGGACATGACGGATGTTGAGGCCAGGGATAGGTGTGTGAACACACTTGAGGATGTCAATATATCAAAGGAGGAAGTGTTGAGTATCCTAAACTGCATTAAGGTGGACAAGACCTGGGGCGGGATGGGATCTATCCCAGGTTACTGCGGGAGGCATTGGAGAAATAGCTGGTCCTTAACAGATATCTTCACATCCTCTTTGACCACAGGCGAGGTTCCAGAGGACTGGAGAATAACCAATGTTATTCCCTAATTTAATAAAGGAAGCAGGGACAATCCAGAAAATTACAGGCCGGTGAGACTGACATCAGTGGTGGCGAAGCTTTTGGAAAAGATACTGAAGGACAGGATACATGCACATTTGGAGGAAAATGGACGAGTTAGTGACAGGCAGCATGGTTTTGTACGGGGAAGGTCATGTCTCACCAATTTGATTGAGTTTTTTTGAAGAGTGACAAAGAAAATTGATGAAGGAAGGGCTGTGGTTGTAGTTTATCTGGACTTTAGTAAGGCATTTGACAAGGTCCCACATGACAGACTAGTACAAAAACTAAAATCACATGGGATTCGGGGTGGGCTGGCTAGATGGATACAGAACTGGCTTGGTTATAGAAGACAGAGAGTAGAGGTGCAAGGGTGTTTTTCAGATTGGAGATCTTAGCTAGTAGTGTTCCGCAGGGATCAGTGATGGGACCTCTGTTTGTAGTATATATAAATGATCTGGAGGAAAATGTGGGAGTCTGATTAGTAAGTTTGCAGATGACATGAAGATTGGTGGAGTTGCTGACAGAGCCGAGGATTGTCAGAGGATACAACAGGATAGAGATAGATTGGAGACTTGGGCACAGAAATGGCAGATGGAGTTTAATCCGGACAAATGCGAGGTGATGCATTTTGTAGGATCAAATCTAGGAATGAATTATACTGTAAATGGCAGAACCCTGAGGAACATTAACATACAGAGGGATCTGGGCGTGCAGATCCACAGTTCCTTAAAGGTGGCCACACAGCTGGCCAAGGTGATTAGGAAGGCATATGACATGCTTGCCTTCATCAGCCGGGGCATTGAGTGCAGGAGTTGGGGAATAATGTTGCAGCTGTATAAAACCTCGGTTAGGCCGCATTTGGAGTATTGCGGGCAGTTCTGGTCACCACATTATCAAAAGGACGTGGAAGCTTTGGAGAGAGTGCAAAGAAGGTTCACCAGGATGTTGCCTGGTCTCGAGGGTGTGTAGATAAGGGCATTGCATTAGATGTAGGGCTTGATTCAGTGACCCCATAGCGCCTGGCACGGGTCAGGGCCCAATGGGTGAATCAGGAGAGAGCCCCAAATCGGGCTCCCTGCTGGGCTGATTGCGAGTCACCCAAGGTTCTCCGCCTGGCCCAATGTGCATCTTACCCTCATGAGGCGAGATCCAGATCGGCATATTTAAATGAGCCGAATACCTGAGAGCTGGACCACCCGCCGCTGTCGTGCCTGCGAGACCTCTCCTGGTTTCCATAAAGGTGGACCATGTCTAACGGCACCTCAGAGGGTCTCTCAGGTCAGTGGGGACCACCAGGTGGTTAAAGAGAGGGCAGGGTGGTATCCTAAACCTCTCCCTAGCACCTGGACAGCTTGGCACTGCCTGCCCGACACCCTGGCAGTGCCACCCTGGCACCCTCACAGCACCGTCATGACACTGCCAGGGTGCTAGGGGGCTGGGGTAGGGCCTGGGAGGCCTCGCTAATTACCGGATGGGGTGAAGGGGGGTTACCTTGGACCTCGCTGCTGTCGCCGAGAAAGATCCCGTTAAACGTGCCCGACAGCGGACTTCTCTTTAAGCCAACTCAATCACCCCGTAGTCTACTTGGACCAGCAAGGATTCTGATAAGTTCCCATATGGGAGACTGAGCGAAGGTAAGAGCCCATGAGAACCATGGAAGTTGGCAAATTGGATCCAGAATTGCCTGAGTCGAGGAAGCAGAGGGTGATGGGCGAGGGGAGTTTTTCAGCCGGTGTCCAGTGGGGTCCCACAGGGATCGGTGTTGGGACCCAAGATGTTTGTGGTTTATTTAAATGATTTAGACATGAATGTAGGAGGGTTGATCTGTACGAAAATTAGCGGGGTGGTAAACAGTGAAGAGGGGATAGCCTTCAAGTACAGGAGGATATAGATGGGCTGGTCAGATGGGCTGATCAGTGGCAAATGGAATTCAATTGGATAAGTGTGAAGTGATGCACTTGGGCAGGACAAACAAGGCAAAGGGAATACATGATAAACGGCAGGACCCTGGGAAGCACCGAGGATCAGAGGGACCTTGGTGAGCATGTACACCCGTCCTTAAGGAGCGGAGCAGGTGGATACAGTGATTAAGAAGGCAAATGATATGCTTGCCTTTATTAGCAGAAGCACAGGGTTTAAAAGCAGGGAGGTTTGTAGCCACCTAAAATGGCTGATTCCCGATTAGAATGGTCAAACCCCGATCTAAAATGGCGAACGAAAGAGGCTGATGGGAAAATCAGCCAACAGGACTCAAACGGACAGCTGCAGGTAAAACAGTGTATTCGGCTCTGGGGAAGTCGGCCCAGACCGATACCTGCAACCATTAACAGCACAACAACCCAGCCATCTGCATACTAAGCAGCCATCCCCGGGAACAATTGCTGCACATTAGCAGCATAAAGCCGATCCAGACTTTTCGGCGCCAACAGTGGCTGAGACAAAGAAAGGTGGACGACCACCCCCCGATCAATATTATTGGAGCATATCGAACCAAGTGATTGGGACCAAGTCCAATCACTTGAAACCAGGGTCAAGGTCCGCCCCGAGAGGCGGGAAGCCCCTGGGAACTATAAAAATAGGGGCCAGGTTCAGATCGACCCTTCTTCTCCTGCTTGCAACCTTCGAGACCCTTTGACAAAAAAAACAAGTAAGTCTTACTCCAGTGATCGCTACCAGATAGGCACTCCAGACTATCGACTCATACCAGCCTTTTTGAATCCCTCAGGCTAGACCCAATTCAATAGACCAGTCATTTCCCTGACCTGGTGGGCCATTTCCAAAGTTAAGTATTGGCCTTTAGTGGTAGGTAGTAGTCGAGAAGTAGAATTATTGTATAAGTATTTATTGCTGTATATAATAAATGATCGTTGATTTAACTTTTACTAAGCGGTGTGCTGTATTATTAATCATTACTTGAGCTTGAACCACGTGGCGGTATCAGAAAGATACCTGGCGACTCGTGAGCAAAGGTGACAGAATTAGAGCTAATAAAACTAAGGCTAATAAGAGCAACAGGTTATGCTGGAACTGTATAAAACGTTGGTTAGGTCACAGCTAGAATCCACATTATAGGAGGGATGTGATAGCACTGGAAAGGGGGCAGAGGAGATTTACTCGGATGTTGGGCTGGAGAGTTTTAGTAATGAAGAGAGATTGGATAGAATGGGGTCGTTTTCCTTGGAGCAGAGGAGACTGAGAGAGGACGTGATTGAGATGTATAATAATGAGAGGCATGGAGAGAGTAGACAGGAAGAAACTTTTCCCCTTTGTGGAGGGATCAATGACCAGGGGGCAGAGATTTAAGGAAAGGGGCAGGAGGTTTAGAGGGGATGTGAGGAAAATCTTTTTCACCCAGAGGCGGGTGGGAGTCTGGAACTCGCTGCCTGAAAGGGGGGTGGAGGCAGAGAGCCTCAGAACATTGAAGAAGTATTTAGATGAGCATCTGCGGTCGCAGGGCAGGCAAGGCTATTGGCCAAATGCTGGAAAATGGGGTTAGAATACATAGATGGTTGTATTTGACTGGCTCATATGCAATGGCTGAAGGGTCTTTTCTGCGCTGTAGACCTCTATCACTTTATGAGTCTATGACAAAGCTGACATCTGAAAGAGAGTTTAGTGATTTTCAGAGTTGTAGACGGAAGACGTACCACGCGACCCCCATCCCAGAAAAGACCCCTGATCTGATCCCCTCCAACCAAACCCGTGGTGCCCCCACCCCGACCTTCACCTCCCCTGAAGGACTGCATTCGGCACCCTAAAGGTAATTTTAGAGGGAGTGCTTACCTCTTTTCTCCCCCTTGGTGTCCATGGCGCATGGTCCCACTTTTAGGGACCAGTCGTGATCTGCGCCTGGGTGACTTCCAGCTGTTACGGGGGGGGCGCGGGGGGGGGGGGGGGAGTTTACTGGGAGGCCAGAACATTCTGATTGAAACTCATTAATTACATTCAAATGAATGGTAATTAGTTTGGAGCAGGTGTGGACCGCTCTGGGGAGAAGCTGCCCTCGCCAGACGCAGCGGGCGGGAGACTCACAGTGGGTTTGACGCCCAGCGAGAATCCCGTGTTGGCGCTCACGCCCGATTCAACTGCCCATCGGAAATCCTGGTTGGCGTGACAGCCCCGGAGAATTGCCCCACTATTTGAAAGGGTGGTGAAATTTCATTCCACAGGAATCTTCAGAAGGCAACTGGATATTTTAAACAGCACTCGGAGTTCCATGAGTTTTGTTTGTGAAGACTGATAACTTATAATTCACCGTTATAGTGACACAATTGCAGAGATTCCAAACATTCACAGTTTCATGTGCCGGTCCTTAAATTCCACTTGCTCCGCCCCAGAGGAGAACCGCACAACATTTATTTTCTGGATTTGCTCCTGGTGCCGTCTTCTTGGATCTCAGTTGGAAGAAGAAGCAAATTGCAGCGATCCCTGTTCCTGTCGCTATCACTTAATTCCTCTTGACTGCCTGCTGACCGCCAGTGAACTGGTGCTGACCGCCAGTGAACTGGTGCTGACTGCCAGTGAACTGGTGCTGACTGCCAGTGAACTGGTGCTGACCACCAGTGAACTGGAGCTGACTGCCAGTGAACTGGTGCTGACCGCCAGTGAACTGGTGCTGACCGCCAGTGAACTGGTGCTGACCGCCAGTGAACTGGAGCTGACTGCCAGTGAACTGGTTCTGACTGCCAGTGAACTGGTGCTGACTGCCAGTGAACTGGTTCTGACTGCCAGTGAACTGGTGCTGATCGCCAGTGAATGATGCTGACTGCCAGTGAACTGATGCTGACTGCCAGTGAACTGGAGCTGACTGCCAGAGAACTGGTGCTGACTGCCAGTGAACTGGTGCTGACTGCCAGAGAACTGGTGCTGACTGCCAGAGAACTGGTGCTGACTGCCAGTGAACTGGTGCTGACTGCCAGTGAACTAGTGCTGACTGCCAGTGAACTGGAGCTGACGGCCAGTGAACTGGTGCTGACTGCCAGTGAACTGATGCTGACTGCCAGTGAACTGGAGCTGACTGCCAGTGAACTGGTGCTGACTGCCAGTGAAATGGAGCTGACTGCCAGTGAACTGATGCTGACTGCCAGTGAACTGGTGCTGACTGCCAGTGAACTGGTGCTGACTGCCAGTGAAATGGAGCTGACTGCCAGTGAACTGGTGCGACTGCCAGTGAATGGTGCTGACTACCAGTGAACTGGTGCTGACTGCCAGTGAAATGGAGCTGACTGCCAGTGAACTGGTGCGACTGCCAGTGAATGGTGCTGACTACCAGTGAACTGGTGCTGACTGCCAGTGAACTAGTGCTGATTGCCAGTGAACTAGTGCTCACTGCCAGTGAACTGGTGCTCACCGCCAGTGAACTGGTGCTGACCACAATGAACTGGTGCTGAATGCCAGTGAACTAGTGCTCACTGCCAGTGAACTGGTGCTGACCGCCAGTGAACTGGTGGTGACCGCCAGTGAACTAGTACTGACTGCCAGTGAACTAGTGCTCACTGCCAGTGAACTGGTGCTCACCGCCAGTGAACTAGTGCTGACCGCCAGTGAACTGGAGCTGACTGCCAGTGAACTGGTGCTGACTGCCAGTGAACTAGTGCTGACTGCCAGTGAACTGGAGCTGACTGCCAGTGAACTGGAGCTGACTGCCAGTGAACTGGTGCTGGACGCCAGTGAACTGGTGCTGACTGCCAGTGAACTGATGCTGACTGCCAGTGAACTGGTGCTGACTTCCAGTGAACTAGTGCTGACTGCCAGTGAACTGGAGCTGACTGCCAGTGAACTGGTGCTGACTGCCAGTGAACTGGTGCTGACTTCCAGTGAAGTAGTGCTGACTGCCAGTGAACGGGAGCTGACTGCCAGTGAACTGGTGCTGACTGCCAGTGAACTAGTGCTGACTGCCAGTGAACAGTTGCTCACTGCCAGTGAACTGGTGCTGACTGCCAGTGAACTGGTGCTGACTGCCAGTGAACTGGAGCTGACTGCCAGTGAACTGGTGCTGACTTCCAGTGAACTAGTGCTGACTGCCAGTGAACAGTTGCTGACTGCCAGTGAACTGGAGCTGACTGCCAGTGAACTGGAGCTGACTGCCAGTGAACTGATGCTGACTGCCAGTGAACTGGTGCTGACTGCCAGTGAAATGGAGCTGACTGCCAGTGAACTGGTGCGACTGCCAGTGAATGGTGCTGACTACCAGTGAACTGGTGCTGACTGCCAGTGAACTAGTGCTGATTGCCAGTGAACTAGTGCTCACTGCCAGTGAACTGGTGCTCACCGCCAGTGAACTGGTGCTGACCACAATGAACTAGTGCAGAATGCCAGTGAACTAGTGCTCACTGCCAGTGAACTGGTGCTGACCGCCAGTGAACTGGTGGTGACCGCCAGTGAACTAGTACTGACTGCCAGTGAACTAGTGCTCACTGCCAGTGAACTGGTGCTCACCGCCAGTGAACTAGTGCTGACCGCCAGTGAACTGGAGCTGACTGCCAGTGAACTGGTGCTGACTGCCAGTGAACTAGTGCTGACTGCCAGTGAACTGGAGCTGACTGCCAGTGAACTGGAGCTGACTGCCAGTGAACTGGTGCTGGACGCCAGTGAACTGGTGCTGACTGCCAGTGAACTGATGCTGACTGCCAGTGAACTGGTGCTGACTGCCAGTGAACTGGTGCTGACTTCCAGTGAACTAGTGCTGACTGCCAGTGAACTGGAGCTGACTGCCAGTGAACTGGTGCTGACTGCCAGTGAACTGGTGCTGACTTCCAGTGAAGTAGTGCTGACTTCCAGTGAACTAGTGCTGACTGCCAGTGAATGGGAGCTGACTGCCAGTGAACTGGTGCTGACTGCCAGTGAACTAGTGCTGACTGCCAGTGAACAGTTGCTCACTGCCAGTGAACTGGTGCTGACTGCCAGTGAACTGGTGCTGACTGCCAGTGAACTGGAGCTGACTGCCAGTGAACAGGTGCTGACTTCCAGTGAACTAGTGCTGACTGCCAGTGAACAGTTGCTGACTGCCAGTGAACTGGAGCTGACTGCCAGTGAACTGGAGCTGACTGCCAGTGAAATGATGCTGACTGCCAGTGAACTGGTGCTGACCGCCAGTGAACTGGTGCTGACTGCCAGTGAACTGGTGCTGACCGCCAGTGAACTGGAGCTGACTGCCAGTGAACTGGTGCTGACTGCCAGTGAACTGGTGCTGACTGCCAGTGAACCGGTGCTGACCGCCAGTACACTGGTGCTGACTGCCAGTGAACTAGTGCTGACTGTCAGGGAACTGGTGCTGACTGCCAGTGAACTAGTGCTGACTGTCAGTGAACTGGTGCTGACTGCCAGTGAACTAGTGCTGACTGTCAGTGAACTGGTGCTGACTGCCAGTGAACTGGTGCTGACTGTCAGTGAACTGGTGCTGAATGCCAGTGAACTAGTGCTGATTGCCAGTGAACTGGTGCTGACTTCCAGTGAACTAGTGCTGACTGCCAGTGAACTGGTGCTGACTGCCAGTGAACTAGTGCTGACTGCCAGTGAACTGGAGCTGACTGCCAGTGAACTGGTGCTGCCTGCCAGTGAAAGGTGCTGATTGCCAGTGAACTGGTGCTGATTGCCAGTGAACTGGTGCTGACTGCCAGTGAACTGGTTCTGACTGCCAATGAACTAGTGCTGACTGCCAGTGAACTGGTTCTGACTGCCAGTGAGCTGGTGCTGACCGCCAGTGAATGGTGCTGACTGCCAGTGAACTGGTTCTGATTGCCAGTGAACTGGTGCTGACTGCCAGTGAATTGGTGCTGACTACCAGTGAACTGCCAGTGAACTAGTGCTGACTGCCAGTGAACTGGTGCTGACTGCCAGTGAACTGGTGCTGACTGCCAGTGAACGGGTGCTGACTGCCAGTGAATTGGTGCTGACTGCCAGTGAACTAGTGCTGACTGCCAGTGAACTGGTGCTGACTGCCAGTGAATTGGTGCTGACTGCCAGTGAACTGCCAGTGAACTGGAGCTGACTGCCAGTGAACTGGTGCTGACTGCCAGTGAACTGGTGCTCACTGCCAGTGAACTAGTGCTGACTGCAAGTGAACGGGTGCTGACTGCCAGTGAACTGGTGCTGACTGCCAGTGAACTAGTGCTGGCTGCCAGTGAACTGGTGCTGGCTGCCAGTGAACTGGAGCTGACTGCCAGTGAACTGGTGCTCACTGCCAGTAAACTAGTGCTGACCGCCAGTGAACTGGTGCTGACTGACAGTGAACTGGTGCTGACTGCCAGTGAACTAGTGCTGACTGCCAGTGAACTGGTGCTGACTGCCAGTGAACTGGTGCTGACCGCCAGTGAACTAGTGCTGACCGCCACTGAACTGGTGCTGACCGCCAGTGAACTGGTGCTGACCGCCAGTGAATGGTGCTTACTGCCAGTGAACTGGTGCTGACTGCCAGTGAACTGGTGCTGACCGCCAGTGAACTGCCAGTGAACTAGTGCTGACTGCCAGTGAACTGGTGCTGACTGCCAGTGAACTGTTGCTGACTGCCAGTGAATGGTGCTGAACGCCAGTGAACTGGTGCTGACTGCCAGTGAATGGTGCTGACTGCCAGTGAACTGGTGCTGACTGCCAGTGAACTGGTGCTGACTGCCAGTGAACTGGTGCTGACTGACAGTGAACTAGTGCTGACTGCCAGTGAACAGGTGCTGACTGCCAGTGAACTAGTGCTGACTGCCAGTGAACTGGTGCAGACTGCCAGTGAACTGGTGCTGACTGCCAGTGAATGGTGCTGACTGCCAGTGAATGGTGCTGACTGCCAGTGAACTGGTGCTGACTGCCAGTGAACTGGTGCTGACTGCCAGTGAATGGTGTTGACTGCCAGTGAATGGTGCTGACTGCCAGTGAACTGGTGCTGACTGGCAGTGAATGGTGCTGACTGCCAGTGAACTGGAGCTGACTGCCAGAGAATGGTGCTGACTGCCAGTGAACTGGTGCTGACTGCCAGTGAACTGGTGCAGACTGCCAGTGAACTGGTGCTGACCGCCAGTGAACTAGTGCTGACTGCCAGTGAATGGTGCTGACTGCCAGTGAATGGTGCTGACCTCCAGTGAATGGTGCTGACTGCCAGTGAATGGTGCTGACCGCCAGTGAATGGTGCTGACTGCCAGTGAACTGGTGCTGACTGCCAGTGAACTGGTGCTGACCGCCAGTGAACCAGTGCTGACTGCCAGTGAATGGTGCTGACAATAAGTGAATGGTGCTGATCGCCAGTGAATGGTGCTGACCGCAAGTGAACTGGAGCTGGCTGCCAGTGAACTGGTGCTGACTGCCAGTGAACTGGAGCTGACTGCCAGTGAACTGGTGCTGACTGCCAGTGAATGGTTGTGACTGCCAGAAAATGGTGCTGACCTCCAGTGAATGGTGCTGACTGCCAGTGAATGGTGCTGACTGCCAGTGAATGGTGCTGATCGCCCGTGAACTGGTGCTGACTGCCAGTGAACTAGTGCTGACTGCCAGTGAACTGGTGCTGACTGCCAGTGAACTGGTGCTGACCGCCAGTGAACTAGAGCTGACTGCCAGTGAATGGTGCTGACAATAAGTGAATGGTGCTGACCGCCAGTGAACTAGAGCTGACTGCCAGTGAATGGTGCTGACCGCAAGTGAACTGGAGCTGACTGCCAGTGAACTGGTGCTGACTGCCAGTGAATGGTGTTGACCGCCAGTGAATAGTGCTGACAGCCAGTGAACTAGTGCTGACTGCCAGTGAATGGTGCTGACAGCCAGTGAACTAGTGCTGACAGCCAGTGAATGGTGCTGACCGCCAGTGAATGGTGCTGATCGCCAGTGAATGGTGCTGACTGCCAGTGAACTGTTGCTGACTGCCAGTGAACTAGTGCTGACTGCCAGTGAACTGGTGCTGACTGCCAGTGAACTGGTGCTGACCACCAGTGAACTAGTGCTGACTGCCAGTGAATGGTGCTGACTGCCAGTGAATGGTGCTGACTGTCTGTGAATGGTGCTGACTGCCAGTGAACTGGTGCTGACTGCCAGTGAACTTGTGCTGACTGCCAGTGAACTGGAGCTGACTGCCAGTAAACTAGTGCTGACTGCCAGTGAACTGGTGCTGACTGCCAGTGAACTGGAGCTGACTGCCAGTGAACTCGCGCTGACTGCGAGTGAATGGTGCTGACTGCCAGTGAATGGTGCTGAATGCCAGTGAACTGGTGCTGAACGCCAGTGAATGGTGCTGACTGCCAGTGAACTGGTGCTGACTGCCAGTGAACTGGTGCTGACTGCCAGTGAACTGGTGCTGACTGCCAGTGAGCTGTTGCTGACTGCCAGTGAACTGGTGCTGACTGCCAGTGAATGGTGCTGACTGCCAGTGAACTGGTGCTGACTGCCAGTGAACTGGTGCTGACCGCCAGTGAACTGCCAGTGAACTAGTGCTGACTGCCAGTGAACTGGTGCGGACTGCCAGTGAACTGGTGCTGACTGCCAGTGAATGGTGCTGACCGCCAGTGAACTGGTGCTGACTGCCAGTGAATGGTGCTGACTGCCAGTGAACTGGTGCTGACTGCCAGTGAACTAGTGCTGACTGCCAGTGAACAGGTGCTGACTGCCAGTGAACTGGTGCTGACCGCCAGTGAACTAGTGCTGACTGCCAGTGAACAGGTGCTGACTGCCAGTGAACATTTGCTGACTGCCAGTGAACTGGTGCTGACTGCCAGTGAACTGGTGCTGACCGCCAGTGAACTAGTGCTGACTGCCAGTGAATGGTGCTGACCGCCAGTGAATGGTGCTGACCGCCAGTGAATGGTGCTGACTGCCAGTGAACTGGTGCTGACTGCCAGTGAACTGGTGCTGACTGCCAGTGAACTAGTGCTGACTGCCAGTGAACTGGTGCTGACTGCCAGTGAACTGGTGCTGACCGCCAGTGAACTAGTGCTGACTGCCAGTGAATGGTGCTGACCGCCAGTGAATGGTGCTGATCGCCAGTGAATGGTGCTGACTGCCAGTGAACTGGTGCTGACTGCCAGTGAACTAGTGCTGACTGCCAGTGAACTGGTGCTGACTGCCAGTGAACTTGTGCTGACCGCCAGTGAACTAGTGCTGACTGACAGTGAACTGGTGCTGACTGCCAGTGAATGGTGCTGACAATAAGTGAATGGTGCTGACCGCCAGTGAATAGTGCTGATCGACAGTGAACTGGAGCTGACTGCCAGTGAACTGGTGCTGACTTGCCAGTGAACTGGAGCTGACTACCAGTGAACTGGTGCTGACTGCCAGTGAATGGTGCTGACCGCCAGTGAATGGTGCTGACCGCCAGTGAACTGGAGCTGACTGCCAGTGAACTGGTGCTGACTTGCCAGTGAACTGGAGCTGACTGCCAGTGAACTGGTGCTGACTACCAGTGAACTGGTGCTGACTGCCTGTGAACTAGTGCTGACTGCCAGTGAATGGTGCTGACTGCCAGTGAACTGGTGCTGACCGCCAGTGAACTAGTGCTGACTGCCAGTGAGTGGTGCTGATCGCCCGTGAACTAGTGCTGACTGCCAGTGAACTAGTGCTGACTGCCAGTGAATGGTGCTGATCGCCAGTGAATGGTGCTGACCGCCAGTGAACTGGAGCTGACTGCCAGTGAACTGGTGCTGACTGCCAGTGAACTGGTGCTGACTGCCAGTGAACTGGTGCTGACCGCCAGTGAACTGGTGCTGACAGCCAGTGAACTCGTGCTGACTGCCAGTGAACTGGTGCTGACTGCCAGTGAACTAGTGCTGACCGCCAGTGAACTGGTGCTGACTGCCAGTGAACTGGTGCTGACTGCCAGTGAACTGGTGCTGACTGCCAGTGAATGGTGCTGACTGACAGTGAACTGGAGCTGACTGCCAGTGAACTAGTGCTGACTGCCAGTGAATGGTGCTGACTGCCAGTGAACTGGTGCTGACCGCCAGTGAACTAGTGCTGACTGCCAGTGAATGGTGCTGACTGCCAGTGAATGGTGCTGACCGCCAGTGAACTGGTGCTGACTGCCAGTGAATGGTGCTGACTGCCAGTGAATGGTGCTGACTGCCAGTGAACTGGTGCTGACTGCCAGTGAATGGTGCTGACTGCCAGTGAATGGTGCTGACTGCCAGTGAATGGTGCTGACTGCCAGTAAATGGTGCTGACTGCCAGTGAACTGGTGCTGACTGCCAGTGAATGGTGCTGACTGCCAGTGAATGGTGCTGACTGCCAGTGAACTGGTGCTGACTGCCAGTGAATGGTGCTGACTGCCAGTGAATGGTGCTGACTGCCAGTGAACTGGTGCTGACTGCCAGTGAATGATGCTGACTGCCAGTGAATGGTGCTGACAGCCAGTGAACTGGTGCTGACTGCCAGTGAATGGTGCTGACTGCCAGTGAATGGTGCTGACTGCCAGTGAATGGTGCTGACTGCCAGTGAATGGTGCTGACTGCCAGTGAATGGTGCTGACTGCCAGTGAATGGTGCTGACTGCCAGTGAATGGTGCTGACAGCCAGCATCACGACCTGCCATTCTCACCCCGCACACAAACTTCACTCGGCCGCTCGCCGTGTCTTGCACAGGCCCCGAGCTCCGACCGTCCCACCGCGGGGAATACCGCCCCCACCTGCACCTCCGCCTATTGGTCAGCGGAACAGAGGGGCGCTGGATATGATGTTAGGAAAGCTGACCACCGGTTGGATAATGTGGTGGCAATCAGTTGGAGCGAAGGCAAAATGCTGCGTCTCCAGGCAGCCGCGGCCGGCAGTCTCATCCTAAAATCCGGTCACGGCCGTTGGACGCTTTTCCCATGATCGGGAATGCCACGACCGATCGCCCCGCAGCCCTCCAGACACCCGCCCGCGACTCCCGACCCTGAGTTTGAAAAACCCTGCCACAGCAAACAGGGGTACGGACCAAGTGCCGAAAACTAGTCTGAGAGTGGAGCGGTGCTCGGTGGCTGTCCTCGAATCGATGGGCCGAAGGGCCCCTTTCTGTGCTGGAAAAATTAATTTGCAGAATTCTGAGCGAACTTCCGAGATGTGGGACTAAATTGGACCTGTGCTGTAAGATTTTAAGATTTGGCAACAAAACGTTAAAATAATTACAAAATGAGAAAAGCGGGGGGCAAGGATTGGTAAGAGGTAAGAGGTGGGCAGCAAACGGAAGGGAGTTCAAATTGACAAGTTTGAAATTATATTTCAGTGTTTATCTTACGGATGGCATTCCAGCAATTAAGCCACTTTTCACATTTGAAAATCATCCATACTTTATTATTAATGTTCGAATCAGTGTCAAAATGCTGAGCTGAAAACTTTAAAACCTGGCTGATCTAGTGAGACCATAAGACCATAAGACAGAGGACAGAATTAGGCCACTATTCAATCATGGCTGATATTTTCTCATCCCCATTCTCCTGTCTTCTCCCCATAACCCCTGATCCCCTTATTAATCATGAACCTATCTATCTCTGTCTTAAAGACACTCAGCGATTTGGCCTCCACAGCCTTCTGCGGCAAAGAGTTCCACAGATTCACCACCCTCTGGCTGAAGAAATTCCTCCTCATCTCTGTTTTAAAGGATCGTCCCTTTAATCTGAGGCTGTGCCCTCGGGTTCTAGTCTCTCCTACCAGTGGAAACATCCTCTCCACACCCACTCTATCCAGGCCTCGCAGTATCCTGTAAGTTTCAATAAGATCCCCTCTCATCCTTCTAAACTCCAACGAGTACAGACCCAGAGGTCTCAACCGTTCCTCATACGACAAGTTCTTCATTCCAGGGATCATTCTTGTGAACCTCCTCTGGACCCTTTCCAAGACCAGCACATCCTTCCTTAGATACGGGGCCCAAAACTGCTCACAATACTCCAAATAGGGTCTGACCAGAGCCTTTTACAGCCTCAGACGTACATCCCTGGTCTTGTATTCTAGCCTTCTCGACATGAATGCTAACATTGCATTTGCCTTCTTAACTACCGACTGAACCTGTACGTTAACCTTAAGAGAATCGTGAACAAGGACTCCCAAGTCCCTTTGTGCTTCTGCTTTTCGAAGCACTTCCCCATTTAGAAAATAGTCTGTGCCTAAATTCCTCCTTCCAAAGTGCATAACCTCACACTTTTCCACATTGTATTCCATCTGCCACTTCATTGCCCACTCTCCTAGCCTGTCCAAGTCCTTCTGCAGCCCCCTTGCTTCCTCAATACTACCTGTCCCTCTACAGATCTTTGTATCATCTGCAAACTTAGCAACAGAGCCTTCAGTACCTTCTTCCAGATCATTAATGTATATTGTGGTCCCAGCACAGACCCCTGAGGCACACCACTAGTCACCGGCTGCCATCCGGAAAAAGACCCCTTTATCCTCACTCTCTGCCTTCTGCCAGTCAGCCAATCCTCTATCCATGCCAGGATCTTACCCTGAACACCATGGGCTCTTAACTTATTTAAGTCTCCTATGCGGCATCTTGTCAAAGGCCTTCTGGAAACCTAAATAAATCACGTCCACTGGTTCTCCATTGTCTAACTGGCTTGTTACCTTCTCAAAGAACTCTAACAGATTTGTCAGACACGACCGCCCTTTGACAAAGCTGTGCTGACTCAGTCCTATTTTACCGTGCACTCCCAAGTGCTTCGCGATCTCATCTTTAATAAATGAGGTTCCTTTAATTTTGTCAGTTTAAGGGTTAAAGAGACAATCCAGATTGCAGTTCAACAAATCACTGATCCTCTTACATTCCCGTAGCCACCCAAAGTAATGAAGTTGCTGTGATTTCTTGCAGCTTGTGCGTGGGTGAAGTCGCTTGAGGATAAAAATCAAGGACATCAGATAAACAAGAATAATAAAGCGGGGTAAATAAACGCAGCAAAAGTGCTGAATTTGCTTCATTTGGTTTGCGATAATGATAAAAATCCTGACAAAACTGTGGAAAATGGAAACATTTTGACAATGTGCTGAGGAGCTGATTAAAGCCTGTGATGGATTATTCTGACAGTGTGTAATTATCGCACACATTCTAACTACAGCGTTACATCAATGAAAGATGAATGGGGTGTCTCAGGATACATAAGGTCAATGCTGTCTGCTTTAATAACACTTGGCAGGGAAAAGCTGTCTTTGCTCTTTGTACTCCTGTGTCAATCTGGCCAGATTATCTGTGTTGACTGAGGGATTATCCACCTTGCCGACAGTAAGGGGCACAGAGCAGATTGCCCCGGGCTTTCCACATATATGGGTTTCCCCTTTTTAACTCTTCTGAAGGAACTATTTTTCTCGTGCTTCAATGAATATTGGGTTTCATTATTGGGGGGTTGAGGGACAGGGTTAGAGAGGTCAGGGGAGGAGGGTTAAAGTGGATGGGGGGAATGATCTGGAGGGAGGGAGCCCCTCACTCGATGCTGTACAGCGACCCGGGCAGTGAAAACTGCCAGGCAATCCTGATGCCACGCACAATCCTGCCACACACAGTATAGCAGCAGAGGGGGAACGAAGCCCTTAATTAATTGGCCGCTTATGAGGCCCCTAAAGGCCTAAGGTGGGCAATTCACTCACCAGCTACTCATCGATTACATTGTGTTCCTCCACCGCTGGGCTCTCCAACTCAATACTGCCGGGGCTAAAGAAATCTGCTGAATAATGAGTCTTCCAATTTACCCACCGCTCAGATCTCCTCCACCACATTGCTCAAATTGACACATTTTTGTGAGTTCCTTGATCTATTTTGGTGGATACGCTGGGTACATTAATGATACTTTAAGAATATTGAGTGTCTACCTTGTCTCAGTTGGTAGATCTGAACCACGTTTCAGGTTCAAGTCCCACTTGGGGTTTGAGCAGAGGAATCAAGGCTCGTACTGAGGGAGTGCTGCACCCATACTGAGGGAGTGCTGCACCCGTACTGAGGGAGTGCTGCACCCGTACTGAGGGAGTGCTGCACCCATACTGAGGGAGTGCTGCACCCGTACTGAGGGAGCGCTGCACTCGTACTGAGGGAGCGCTGCACCCGTACTGAGGGAGTGCTGCACCCGTACTGAGGGAGTGCTGCACCCGTACTGAGGGAGTGCTGCACCCGTACTGAGGGAGTGCTGCACCCGTACTGAGGGAGTGCTGCACCCGTACTGAGGGAGTGCTGCACCCGTACTGAGGGAGTGCTGCACCCGTACTGAGGGAGCGCTGCACCCGTACTGAGGGATCGCTGCACCCGTACTGAGGGAGCGTTGCACTCGTACTGAGGGAGAGCTGCACCCGTACTGAGGGAGCGCTGCACTCGTACTGAGGGAGCGTTGCACCCGTACTGAGGGTGCGTTGCACTCGTACTGAGGGAGCGTTGCACCCGTACTGAGGGAGCGCTGCACCCGTACTGAGGGAGTGCTGCACCCGTACTGAGGGAGAGCTGCACCCGTACTGAGGGAGCGCTGCACCCGTACTGAGGGAGAGCTGCACCCGTACTGAGGGAGCGCTGCACCCGTACTGAGGGAGTGCTGCACCCGTACTGAGGGAGCGCTGCACCCGTACTGAGGGAGTGCTGCACCCGTACTGAGGGAGCGCAGCACCCGTACTGAGGGAGCGCTGCACTCGTACTGAGGGAGCGCTGCACTCGTACTGAGGGAGCGTTGCACTCGTACTGAGGGAGCGTTGCACCCGTACTGAGGGAGTGCTGCACCCGTACTGAGGGAGTGCTGCACCCGTACTGAGGGAGTGCTGCACCCGTACTGAGGGAGTGCTGGACTCGTACTGAGGGAGCGCTGCACCCGTACTGAGGGAGTGCTGCACCCGTACTGAGGGAGTGCTGCACTCGTACTGAGGGAGCGTTGCACCCGTACTGAGGGAGCGTTGCACTCGTACTGAGGGAGCGTTGCACCCGTACTGAGGGAGCGTTGCACCCGTACTGAGGGAGCGCTGCACCCGTACTGAGGGAGCGCTGCACCCGTACTGAGGGAGTGCTGCACTCGTACTGAGGGAGCGTTGCACCCGTACTGAGGGAGCGTTGCACTCGTACTGAGGGAGTGCTGCACTCGTACTGAGGGAGCGCTGCACTCGTACTGAGGGAGTGCTGCACCCGTCCTGAGGGAGCGCTGCACCCGTACTGAGGGAGTGCTGCACCCGTACTGAGGGAGTGCTGGACTCGTACTGAGGGAGCGCTGCACTCTTACTGAGGGAGCGCTGCACTCGTACTGAGGGAGCGCTGCACTCGTACTGAGGGAGCGCTGCACTCGTACTGAGGGAGCGCTGCACCCGTACTGAGGGAGTGCTGGACTCGTACTGAGGGAGCGCTGCACTCTTACTGAGGGAGCGCTGCACTCGTACTGAGGGAGCGCTGCACTCGTACTGAGGGAGCGCTGCACCCGTACTGAGGGAGCGCTGCACCCGTACTGAGGGAGCGCTGCACCCGTACTGAGGGAGCGTTGCACTCGTACTGAGGGAGTGCTGCACTCGTATTGAGGGAGCGCTGCACCCGTACTGAGGGAGCGTTGCACTCGTACTGAGGGAGCGCTGCACTCGTCCTGAGGGAGTGCTGCACCCGTACTGAGGGAGCGCTGCACCCGTACTGAGGGAGTGCTGCACTCGTACTGAGGGAGTGCTGCACCCGTACTGAGGGAGCGCTGCACCCGTACTGAGGGAGCGCTGTACCCGTACTGAGGGAGCGCTGCACTCGTACTGAGGGAGTGCTGCACCCGTACTGAGAGAGCGCTGCACTCGTACTGAGGGAGCGCTGGACTCGTATTGAGGGAGTGCTGCACCCGTACTGAGGGAGTGCTGCAACCGTACTGAGGGAGCGTTGCACCCGTACTGAGGGAGCGCTGTACCCGTACTGAGGGAGCGCTGCACTCGTACTGAGGGAGTGCTGCACCCGTACTGAGGGAGCGCTGGACTCGTATTGAGGGAGTGCTGCACCCGTACTGAGGGAGTGCTGCAACCGTACTGAGGGAGCGTTGCACCCGTACTGAGGGAGCGCTACACTCGTACTGAGGGAGTGCTGCACCCGTACTGAGGGAGCGCTGCACCCGTACTGAGGGAGCGCTGCACCCGTACTGAGGGAGCGCTGCACCCGTACTGAGGGAGCGCTGCACTCGTATTGAGGGAGTGCTGCACCCGTACTGAGGGAGTGCTGCACCCGTACTGAGGGAGCGCTGCACCCGTACTGAGGGAGCGCTGCACCCGTACTGAGGGAGCGCTGCACCCGTACTGAGGGAGTGCTGGACTCGTACTGAGGGAGTGCTGAACCCGTACTGAGGGAGCGTTGCACTCGTACTGAGGGAGCGCTGCACTCGTCCTGAGGGAGTGCTGCACCCGTACTGAGGGAGTGCTGCACTCGTACTGAGGGAGCGCTGCACCCGTACTGAGGGAGCGTTGCACTCGTACTGAGGGAGCGCTGCACTCGTCCTGAGGGAGTGCTGCACCCGTACTGAGGGAGCGCTGCACCCGTACTGAGGGAGTTCTGCACTCGTACTGAGAGAGTGCTGCACCCGTACTGAGGAAGCGCTGCACTCGTACTGAGGGAGCGCTGGACTCGTACTGAGGGAGTGCTGCACCCGTACTGAGGGAGCGCTGCACCCGTACTGAGGGAGCGCTGCACCCGTACTGAGCGAGCGCTGCAACCGTACTGAGGGAGCGCTGCACTCTTACTGAGGGAGCGCTGCACTCTTACTGAGGGAGCGCTTCACCCGTACTGAGGGAGCGCTGCACACGTACTGAGGGAGTGCTGCACCCGTACTGAGGGAGCGCTGCACTCTTACTGAGGGAGGGCTGCACTCGAACTGAGGGAGCGCTGGACTCGTACTGAGGGAGCGCTGCACTCGTAGTGAGGGAGTGCTGGACTCGTATTGAGGGAGCGCTGCACCCGTACTGAGGGAGCGCTGCACTCGTACTGAGGGAGCGCTGCACTCGTACTGAGGGAGCGCTGCACCCGTACTGAGGGAGTGCTGGACTCGTACTGAGGGAGAGCTGCACTCGTACTGAGGGAGCGCTGCACCCGTACTGAGGGAGCGCTGCACTCGTACTGAGGGAGCGCTGCACTCGTACTGAGGGAGCGCTGCACTCGTACTGAGGGAGCGCTGCACCCGTACTGAGGGAGTGCTGGACTCGTACTGAGGGAGTGCTGCACTCGTACTGAGGGAGTGCTGAACCCGTACTGAGGGAGCGTTGCACTCGTACTGAGGGAGCGCTGCACTCGTCCTGAGGGAGTGCTGCACCCGTACTGAGGGAGCGCTGCACCCGTACTGAGGGAGCGCTGCACCCGTACTGAGGGAGCGCTGCACTCGTACTGAGGGAGTGCTGCACCCGTCCTGAGGGAGCGCTGCACCCGTACTGAGGGAGTGCTGCACCCGTACTGAGGGAGTGCTGGACTCGTACTGAGGGAGCGCTGCACTCTTACTGAGGGAGCGCTGCACTCGTACTGAGGGAGCGCTGCACTCGTACTGAGGGAGCGCTGCACTCGTACTGAGGGAGCGCTGCACCCGTACTGAGGGAGTGCTGGACTCGTACTGAGGGAGCGCTGCACTCTTACTGAGGGAGCGCTGCACTCGTACTGAGGGAGCGCTGCACTCGTACTGAGGGAGCGCTGCACCCGTACTGAGGGAGCGCTGCACCCGTACTGAGGGAGCGCTGCACCCGTACTGAGGGAGCGTTGCACTCGTACTGAGGGAGTGCTGCACTCGTATTGAGGGAGCGCTGCACCCGTACTGAGGGAGCGTTGCACTCGTACTGAGGGAGCGCTGCACTCGTCCTGAGGGAGTGCTGCACCCGTACTGAGGGAGCGCTGCACCCGTACTGAGGGAGTGCTGCACTCGTACTGAGGGAGCGCTGCACCCGTACTGAGGGAGCGCTGCACCCGTACTGAGGGAGCGCTGTACCCGTACTGAGGGAGCGCTGCACTCGTACTGAGGGAGTGCTGCACCCGTACTGAGAGAGCGCTGCACTCGTACTGAGGGAGCGCTGGACTCGTATTGAGGGAGTGCTGCACCCGTACTGAGGGAGTGCTGCAACCGTACTGAGGGAGCGTTGCACCCGTACTGAGGGAGCGTTGCACCCGTACTGAGGGAGCGCTGTACCCGTACTGAGGGAGCGCTGCACTCGTACTGAGGGAGTGCTGCACCCGTACTGAGGGAGCGCTGGACTCGTATTGAGGGAGTGCTGCACCCGTACTGAGGGAGTGCTGCAACCGTACTGAGGGAGCGTTGCACCCGTACTGAGGGAGCGCTGCACTCGTACTGAGGGAGTGCTGCACCCGTACTGAGGGAGCGCTGCACCCGTACTGAGGGAGCGCTGCACCCGTACTGAGGGAGCGCTGCACCCGTACTGAGGGAGCGCTGCACTCGTATTGAGGGAGTGCTGCACCCGTACTGAGGGAGTGCTGCACCCGTACTGAGGGAGCGCTGCACCCGTACTGAGGGAGCGCTGGACTCGTACTGAGGGAGCGCTGCACCCGTACTGAGGGAGCGCTGCACTCGTACTGAGGGAGCGCTGCACTCGTACTGAGGGAGCGCTGCACTCGTACTGAGGGAGCGCTGCACCCGTACTGAGGGAGTGCTGGACTCGTACTGAGGGAGAGCTGCACTCGTACTGAGGGAGCGCTGCACCCGTACTGAGGGAGCGCTGCACTCGTACTGAGGGAGCGCTGCACTCGTACTGAGGGAGCGCTGCACTCGTACTGAGGGAGCGCTGCACCCGTACTGAGGGAGTGCTGGACTCGTACTGAGGGAGTGCTGAACCCGTACTGAGGGAGCGTTGCACTCGTACTGAGGGAGCGCTGCACTCGTCCTGAGGGAGTGCTGCACCCGTACTGAGGGAGTGCTGCACTCGTACTGAGGGAGCGCTGCACCCGTACTGAGGGAGCGTTGCACTCGTACTGAGGGAGCGCTGCACTCGTCCTGAGGGAGTGCTGCACCCGTACTGAGGGAGCGCTGCACCCGTACTGAGGGAGTTCTGCACTCGTACTGAGAGAGTGCTGCACCCGTACTGAGGGAGCGCTGCACTCGTACTGAGGGAGCGCTGGACTCGTACTGAGGGAGCGCTGCACCCGTACTGAGGGAGCGCTGCACCCGTACTGAGGGAGCGCTGCACCCGTACTGAGGGAGCGCTGCAACCGTACTGAGGGAGCGCTGCACTCTTACTGAGGGAGCGCTGCACTCTTACTGAGGGAGCGCTTCACCCGTACTGAGGGAGCGCTGCACACGTACTGAGGGAGTGCTGCACCCGTACTGAGGGAGCGCTGCACTCTTACTGAGGGAGGGCTGCACTCGAACTGAGGGAGCGCTGGACTCGTACTGAGGGAGCGCTGCACTCGTAGTGAGGGAGTGCTGGACTCGTATTGAGGGAGCGCTGCACCCGTACTGAGGGAGCGCTGCACTCGTACTGAGGGAGCGCTGCACTCGTACTGAGGGAGCGCTGCACCCGTACTGAGGGAGTGCTGGACTCGTACTGAGGGAGAGCTGCACTCGTACTGAGGGAGCGCTGCACCCGTACTGAGGGAGCGCTGCACTCGTACTGAGGGAGCGCTGCACTCGTACTGAGGGAGCGCTGCACTCGTACTGAGGGAGCGCTGCACCCGTACTGAGGGAGTGCTGGACTCGTACTGAGGGAGTGCTGCACTCGTACTGAGGGAGTGCTGAACCCGTACTGAGGGAGCGTTGCACTCGTACTGAGGGAGCGCTGCACTCGTCCTGAGGGAGTGCTGCACCCGTACTGAGGGAGCGCTGCACCCGTACTGAGGGAGTGCTGCACTCGTACTGAGGGAGCGCTGCACCCGTACTGAGGGAGCGTTGCACTCGTACTGAGGGAGCGCTGCACTCGTCCTGAGGGAGTGCTGCACCCGTACTGAGGGAGCGCTGCACCCGTACTGAGGGAGTTCTGCACTCGTACTGAGAGAGTGCTGCACCCGTACTGAGGGAGCGCTGCACCCGTACTGAGGGAGCGCTGCACCCGTACTGAGGGAGTGCTGCACTTGTACTGAGGGAGCGCTGGACTCGTACTGAGGGAGTGCTGCACCCGTACTGAGGGAGCGCTGCACCCGTACTGAGGGAGCGCTGCACCCGTACTGAGGGAGCGCTGCAACCGTACTGAGGGAGCGCTGCACTCGTACTGAGGGAGTGCTGCGCCCGTACTGAGGGAGTGCTGCACCCGTACTGAGGGAGCGCTGCACACGTACTGAGGGAGTGCTGCACCCGTACTGAGGGAGCGCTGCACTCTTACTGAGGGAGGGCTGCACTCGAACTGAGGGAGCGCTGCACTCGTACTGAGGGAGCGCTGCACTCGTAGTGACGGAGTGCTGGACTCGTACTGAGGGAGTGCTGGACTCGTATTGAGGGAGCGCTGCGCCCGTACTGAGGGAGCGCTGCACTCGTACTGAGGGAGCGCTGCACTCGTACTGAGGGAGCGCTGCACCCGTACTGAGGGAGTGCTGCACCCGTACTGAGGGAGCGCTTCACCCGTACTGAGGGAGCGCTGCACACGTACTGAGGGAGTGCTGCACCCGTACTGAGGGAGCGCTGCACTCTTACTGAGTGAGGGCTGCACTCGTACTGAGGGAGCGCTGGTCTCGTACTGAGGGAGTGCAGGACTCGTACTGAGGGAGCGCTGGACTCGTACTGAGGGAGCGCTGCACCAGTACTGAGGGAGTGCTGGACTCGTACTGAGGGAGCGCTGCACCCGTACTGAGGGAGCGCTGCACTCGTACTGAGGGAGCGCTGCACTCGTACTGAGGGAGCGCTGCACCCGTACTGAGGGAGCGTTGCACTCGTACTGAGGGAGTGCTGCACTCGTATTGAGGGAGCGCTGCACCCGTACTGAGGGAGCGTTGCACTCGTACTGAGGGAGCGCTGCACTCGTCCTGAGGGAGTGCTGCACCCGTACTGAGGGAGCGCTGCACCCGTACTGAGGGAGTGCTGCACTCGTACTGAGGGAGTGCTGCACCCGTACTGAGGGAGCGCTGCACCCGTACTGAGGGAGCGCTGTACCCGTACTGAGGGAGCGTTGCACTCGTACTGAGGGAGCGCTGCACTCGTCCTGAGGGAGTGCTGCACCCGTACTGAGGGAGCGCTGCACCCGTACTGAGGGAGTTCTGCACTCGTACTGAGAGAGTGCTGCACCCGTACTGAGGGAGCGCTGCACTCGTACTGAGGGAGCGCTGGACTCGTACTGAGGGAGTGCTGCACCCGTACTGAGGGAGCGCTGCAACCGTACTGAGAGAGTGCTGCACCCGTACTGAGGGAGCGCTGCACCCGTACTGAGGGAGTTCTGCACTCGTACTGAGAGAGTGCTGCACCCGTACTGAGGGAGCGCTGCACTCGTACTGAGGGAGCGCTGGACTCGTACTGAGGGTGCGCTGCACCCGTACTGAGGGAGCGCTGCAACCGTACTGAGGGAGCGCTGCACTCGTACTGAGGGAGTGCTGCGCCCGTACTGAGGGAGTGCTGCACCCGTACTGAGGGAGCGCTTCACCCGTACTGAGGGAGCGCTGCACACGTACTGAGGGAGTGCTGCACCCGTACTGAGGGAGCGCTGCACCCGTACTGAGGGAGCGCTGCACCCGTACTGAGGGAGCGCTGCAACCGTACTGAGGGAGCGCTGCACTCGTACTGAGGGAGTGCTGCGCCCGTACTGAGGGAGTGCTGCACCCGTACTGAGGGAGCGCTTCACCCGTACTGAGGGAGCGCTGCACACGTACTGAGGGAGTGCTGCACCCGTACTGAGGGAGCGCTGCACTCTTACTGAGGGAGGGCTGCACTCGAACTGAGGGAGCGCTGGACTCGTACTGAGGGAGCGCTGCACTCGTAGTGAGGGAGTGCTGGACTCGTACTGAGGGAGTGCTGGACTCGTATTGAGGGAGCGCTGCACCCGTACTGAGGGAGCGCTGCACTCGTACTGAGGGAGCGCTGCACTCGTACTGAGGGAGCGCTGCACCCGTACTGAGGGAGTGCTGGACTCGTACTGAGGGAGAGCTGCACTCGTACTGAGGGAGCGCTGCACCCGTACTGAGGGAGCGCTGCACTCGTACTGAGGGAGCGCTGCACTCGTACTGAGGGAGCGCTGCACTCGTACTGAGGGAGCGCTGCACCCGTACTGAGGGAGTGCTGGACTCGTACTGAGGGAGTGCTGCACTCGTACTGAGGGAGTGCTGAACCCGTACTGAGGGAGCGTTGCACTCGTACTGAGGGAGCGCTGCACTCGTCCTGAGGGAGTGCTGCACCCGTACTGAGGGAGTGCTGCACTCGTACTGAGGGAGCGCTGCACCCGTACTGAGGGAGCGTTGCACTCGTACTGAGGGAGCGCTGCACTCGTCCTGAGGGAGTGCTGCACCCGTACTGAGGGAGCGCTGCACCCATACTGAGGGAGCGCTGCACCCGTACTGAGGGAGCGCTGCACTCGTCCTGAGGGAGTGCTGCACCCGTACTGAGGGAGTGCTGCACTCGTACTGAGGGAGCGCTGCACCCGTACTGAGGGAGCGTTGCACTCGTACTGAGGGAGCGCTGCACTCGTCCTGAGGGAGTGCTGCACTCGTACTGAGGGAGCGCTGCACTCGTCCTGAGGGAGTGCTGCACCCGTACTGAGGGAGCGCTGCACTCGTACTGAGAGAGTGCTGCACCCGTCCTGAGGGAGTGCTGCACCCGTACTGAGGGAGCGCTGCACTCTTACTGAGGGAGGGCTGCACCCGTACTGAGGAAGCGCTGCACTCGTACTGAGGGAGTGCTGAACCCGTACTGAGGGAGCGTTGCACTCGTACTGAGGGAGCGCTGCACTCGTCCTGAGGGAGTGCTGCACCCGTACTGAGGGAGTGCTGCACTCGTACTGAGGGAGCGCTGCACCCGTACTGAGGGAGCGTTGCACTCGTACTGAGGGAGCGCTGCACTCGTCCTGAGGGAGTGCTGCACTCGTACTGAGGGAGCGCTGCACTCGTCCTGAGGGAGTGCTGCACCCGTACTGAGGGAGCGCTGCACTCGTACTGAGAGAGTGCTGCACCCGTCCTGAGGGAGTGCTGCACCCGTACTGAGGGAGCGCTGCACTCTTACTGAGGGAGGGCTGCACCCGTACTGAGGAAGCGCTGCACCCGTACTGAGGGAGCGCTGCACACGTACTGAGGGAGTGCTGCACTCTTACTGAGGGAGGGCTGCACTCGTACTGAGGGAGCGCTGGACTCGTACTGAGGGAGCGCTGCACTCGTACTGAGGGAGTGCTGGACTCGTACTGAGGGAGCGCTGGACTCGCACTGAGGGAGCGCTGCACCCGTACTGAGGGAGTGCTGGACTCGTACTGAGGGAGCGCTGCACCCGTACTGAGGGAGCGCTGCACTCGTACTGAGGGAGCGCTGCACTCGTACTGAGGGAGTGCTGCACTCGTACTGAGGGAGTGCTGGACTCGTACTGAGGGAGCGCTGCACCCGTACTGAGGGAGTGCTGGACTCGTACTGAGGGAGCGCTGCACTCGTACTGAGGGAGCGCTGCACCCGTACTGAGGGAGCGTTGCACTCGTACTGAGGGAGTGCTGCACCCGTACTGAGGGAGTGCTGCACCCGTACTGTGGGAGCGCTGCACCCGTACTGAGGGAGCGCTGCACCCGTACTGAGGGAGTGCTGCACTCGTACTGAGGGAGCGCTGCACTCGTACTGAGGGAGCGCTGCACCCGTACTGTGGGAGCGCTGCACCCGTACTGAGGGAGTGCTGCACTCGTACTGAGGGAGCGCTGCACTCGTACTGAGGGAGCGATGCACTCGTCCTGAGGGAGTGCTGCACCCGTACTGCGGGAGCGCTGCACCCGTACTGAGGGAGCGCTGCACTCGTACTGAGGGAGCGCTGGACTCGTACTGAGGGAATGCTGCACCCGTACTGAGGGAGTGCTGCAACCGTACTGAGGGAGAGCTGCACCCGTACTGAGGGAGCGCTGGACTCGTACTGAGGGAGTGCTGGACTCGTACTGAGGGAGTGCTGCACTCGTACTGAGGGAGCGCTGCACCCGTACTGAGGGAGCGCTGCACCCGTACTGAGGGAGTTCTGCACTCGTACTGAGAGAGTGCTGCACCCGTACTGAGGGAGCGCTGCACCCGTACTGAGGGAGTGCTGCACTTGTACTGAGGGAGCGCTGGACTCGTACTGAGGGAGTGCTGCACCCGTACTGAGGGAGCGCTGCACCCGTACTGAGGGTGCGCTGCACCCGTACTGAGGGAGCGCTGCAACCGTACTGAGGGAGCGCTGCACTCGTACTGAGGGAGTGCTGCGCCCGTACTGAGGGAGTGCTGCACCCGTACTGAGGGAGCGCTGCACACGTACTGAGGGAGCGCTGCACCCGTACTGAGGGAGCGCTGCACTCGTACTGAGGGAGTGCTGCACCCGTACTGAGGGAGTGCTGCACCCGTACTGAGGGAGCGCTGCACACGTACTGAGGGAGCGCTGCACTCGTACTGAGGGAGTGCTGCGCCCGTACTGAGGGAGTGCTGCACCCGTACTGAGGGAGTGCTGCACCCGTACTGAGGGAGCGCTGCACCCGTACTGAGGGAGCGCTGCACACGTACTGAGGGAGCGCTGCACCCGTACTGAGGGAGCGCTGCACTCGTACTGAGGGAGTGCTGCACCCGTACTGAGGGAGCGCTTCACCCGTACTGAGGGAGCGCTGCACCCGTACTGAGGGAGCGCTGCACTCGTACTGAGGGAGCGCTGCACTCGTATTGAGGGAGTGCTGGACTCGTATTGAGGGAGCGCTGCACTCGTACTGAGGGAGCGCTGCACTCGTAGTGAGGGAGTGCTGGACTCGTACTGAGGGAGTGCTGGACTCGTATTGAGGGAGCGCTGCGCCCGTACTGAGGGAGCGCTGCACTCGTACTGAGGGAGCGCTGCACTCGTACTGAGGGAGCGCTGCACCCGTACTGAGGGAGTGCTGCACCCGTACTGAGGGAGCGCTGCACTCGTCCTGAGGGAGCGCTGCACTCGTACTGAGGGAGCGCTGCACCCGTACTGAGGGAGTGCTGCACCCGTACTGAGGGAGCGCTTCACCCGTACTGAGGGAGCGCTGCACCCGTACTGAGGGAGCGCTGCACTCTTACTGAGGGAGGGCTGCACTCGTACTGAGGGAGCGCTGCACCCGTACTGAGGGAGTGCTGGACTCGTACTGAGGGAGTGCTGAACCCGTACTGAGGGAGCGTTGCACTCGTACTGAGGGAGCGCTGCACTCGTCCTGAGGGAGTGCTGCACCCGTACTGAGGGAGTGCTGCACTCGTACTGAGGGAGCGCTGCACCCGTACTGAGGGAGCGTTGCACTCGTACTGAGGGAGCGCTGCACTCGTCCTGAGGGAGTGCTGCACCCGTACTGAGGGAGCGCTGCACCCGTACTGAGGGAGTTCTGCACTCGTACTGAGAGAGTGCTGCACCCGTACTGAGGGAGCGCTGCACTCGTACTGAGGGAGCGCTGGACTCGTACTGAGGGAGCGCTGCACCCGTACTGAGGGAGCGCTGCACCCGTACTGAGGGAGCGCTGCACCCGTACTGAGGGAGCGCTGCAACCGTACTGAGGGAGCGCTGCACTCTTACTGAGGGAGCGCTGCACTCTTACTGAGGGAGCGCTTCACCCGTACTGAGGGAGCGCTGCACACGTACTGAGGGAGTGCTGCACCCGTACTGAGGGAGCGCTGCACTCTTACTGAGGGAGGGCTGCACTCGAACTGAGGGAGCGCTGGACTCGTACTGAGGGAGCGCTGCACTCGTAGTGAGGGAGTGCTGGACTCGTATTGACGGAGCGCTGCACCCGTACTGAGGGAGCGCTGCACTCGTACTGAGGGAGCGCTGCACTCGTACTGAGGGAGCGCTGCACCCGTACTGAGGGAGTGCTGGACTCGTACTGAGGGAGAGCTGCACTCGTACTGAGGGAGCGCTGCACCCGTACTGAGGGAGCGCTGCACTCGTACTGAGGGAGCGCTGCACTCGTACTGAGGGAGCGCTGCACTCGTACTGAGGGAGCGCTGCACCCGTACTGAGGGAGTGCTGGACTCGTACTGAGGGAGTGCTGCACTCGTACTGAGGGAGTGCTGAACCCGTACTGAGGGAGCGTTGCACTCGTACTGAGGGAGCGCTGCACTCGTCCTGAGGGAGTGCTGCACCCGTACTGAGGGAGCGCTGCACCCGTACTGAGAGAGTGCTGCACTCGTACTGAGGGAGCGCTGCACCCGTACTGAGGGAGCGTTGCACTCGTACTGAGGGAGCGCTGCACTCGTCCTGAGGGAGTGCTGCACCCGTACTGAGGGAGCGCTGCACCCGTACTGAGGGAGTTCTGCACTCGTACTGAGAGAGTGCTGCACCCGTACTGAGGGAGCGCTGCACCCGTACTGAGGGAGCGCTGCACCCGTACTGAGGGAGTGCTGCACTTGTACTGAGGGAGCGCTGGACTCGTACTGAGGGAGTGCTGCACCCGTACTGAGGGAGCGCTGCACCCGTACTGAGGGAGCGCTGCACCCGTACTGAGGGAGCGCTGCAACCGTACTGAGGGAGCGCTGCACTCGTACTGAGGGAGTGCTGCGCCCGTACTGAGGGAGTGCTGCACCCGTACTGAGGGAGCGCTGCACACGTACTGAGGGAGTGCTGCACCCGTACTGAGGGAGCGCTGCACTCTTACTGAGGGAGGGCTGCACTCGAACTGAGGGAGCGCTGCACTCGTACTGAGGGAGCGCTGCACTCGTAGAGACGGAGTGCTGGACTCGTACTGAGGGAGTGCTGGACTCGTATTGAGGGAGCGCTGCGCCCGTACTGAGGGAGCGCTGCACTCGTACTGAGGGAGCGCTGCACTCGTACTGAGGGAGCGCTGCACCCGTACTGAGGGAGTGCTGCACCCGTACTGAGGGAGCGCTTCACCCGTACTGAGGGAGCGCTGCACACGTACTGAGGGAGTGCTGCACCCGTACTGAGGGAGCGCTGCACTCTTACTGAGTGAGGGCTGCACTCGTACTGAGGGAGCGCTGGTCTCGTACTGAGGGAGTGCAGGACTCGTACTGAGGGAGCGCTGGACTCGTACTGAGGGAGCGCTGCACCAGTACTGAGGGAGTGCTGGACTCGTACTGAGGGAGCGCTGCACCCGTACTGAGGGAGCGCTGCACTCGTACTGAGGGAGCGCTGCACTCGTACTGAGGGAGCGCTGCACCCGTACTGAGGGAGCGTTGCACTCGTACTGAGGGAGTGCTGCACTCGTATTGAGGGAGCGCTGCACCCGTACTGAGGGAGCGTTGCACTCGTACTGAGGGAGCGCTGCACTCGTCCTGAGGGAGTGCTGCACCCGTACTGAGGGAGCGCTGCACCCGTACTGAGGGAGTGCTGCACTCGTACTGAGGGAGTGCTGCACCCGTACTGAGGGAGCGCTGCACCCGTACTGAGGGAGCGCTGTACCCGTACTGAGGGAGCGTTGCACTCGTACTGAGGGAGCGCTGCACTCGTCCTGAGGGAGTGCTGCACCCGTACTGAGGGAGCGCTGCACCCGTACTGAGGGAGTTCTGCACTCGTACTGAGAGAGTGCTGCACCCGTACTGAGGGAGCGCTGCACTCGTACTGAGGGAGCGCTGGACTCGTACTGAGGGAGTGCTGCACCCGTACTGAGGGAGCGCTGCAACCGTACTGAGAGAGTGCTGCACCCGTACTGAGGGAGCGCTGCACCCGTACTGAGGGAGTTCTGCACTCGTACTGAGAGAGTGCTGCACCCGTACTGAGGGAGCGCTGCACTCGTACTGAGGGAGCGCTGGACTCGTACTGAGGGTGCGCTGCACCCGTACTGAGGGAGCGCTGCAACCGTACTGAGGGAGCGCTGCACTCGTACTGAGGGAGTGCTGCGCCCGTACTGAGGGAGTGCTGCACCCGTACTGAGGGAGCGCTTCACCCGTACTGAGGGAGCGCTGCACACGTACTGAGGGAGTGCTGCACCCGTACTGAGGGAGCGCTGCACCCGTACTGAGGGAGCGCTGCACCCGTACTGAGGGAGCGCTGCAACCGTACTGAGGGAGCGCTGCACTCGTACTGAGGGAGTGCTGCGCCCGTACTGAGGGAGTGCTGCACCCGTACTGAGGGAGCGCTTCACCCGTACTGAGGGAGCGCTGCACACGTACTGAGGGAGTGCTGCACCCGTACTGAGGGAGCGCTGCACTCTTACTGAGGGAGGGCTGCACTCGAACTGAGGGAGCGCTGGACTCGTACTGAGGGAGCGCTGCACTCGTAGTGAGGGAGTGCTGGACTCGTACTGAGGGAGTGCTGGACTCGTATTGAGGGAGCGCTGCACCCGTACTGAGGGAGCGCTGCACTCGTACTGAGGGAGCGCTGCACTCGTACTGAGGGAGCGCTGCACCCGTACTGAGGGAGTGCTGGACTCGTACTGAGGGAGAGCTGCACTCGTACTGAGGGAGCGCTGCACCCGTACTGAGGGAGCGCTGCACTCGTACTGAGGGAGCGCTGCACTCGTACTGAGGGAGCGCTGCACTCGTACTGAGGGAGCGCTGCACCCGTACTGAGGGAGTGCTGGACTCGTACTGAGGGAGTGCTGCACTCGTACTGAGGGAGTGCTGAACCCGTACTGAGGGAGCGTTGCACTCGTACTGAGGGAGCGCTGCACTCGTCCTGAGGGAGTGCTGCACCCGTACTGAGGGAGTGCTGCACTCGTACTGAGGGAGCGCTGCACCCGTACTGAGGGAGCGTTGCACTCGTACTGAGGGAGCGCTGCACTCGTCCTGAGGGAGTGCTGCACCCGTACTGAGGGAGCGCTGCACCCATACTGAGGGAGCGCTGCACCCGTACTGAGGGAGCGCTGCACTCGTCCTGAGGGAGTGCTGCACCCGTACTGAGGGAGTGCTGCACTCGTACTGAGGGAGCGCTGCACCCGTACTGAGGGAGCGTTGCACTCGTACTGAGGGAGCGCTGCACTCGTCCTGAGGGAGTGCTGCACTCGTACTGAGGGAGCGCTGCACTCGTCCTGAGGGAGTGCTGCACCCGTACTGAGGGAGCGCTGCACTCGTACTGAGAGAGTGCTGCACCCGTCCTGAGGGAGTGCTGCACCCGTACTGAGGGAGCGCTGCACTCTTACTGAGGGAGGGCTGCACCCGTACTGAGGAAGCGCTGCACTCGTACTGAGGGAGTGCTGAACCCGTACTGAGGGAGCGTTGCACTCGTACTGAGGGAGCGCTGCACTCGTCCTGAGGGAGTGCTGCACCCGTACTGAGGGAGTGCTGCACTCGTACTGAGGGAGCGCTGCACCCGTACTGAGGGAGCGTTGCACTCGTACTGAGGGAGCGCTGCACTCGTCCTGAGGGAGTGCTGCACTCGTACTGAGGGAGCGCTGCACTCGTCCTGAGGGAGTGCTGCACCCGTACTGAGGGAGCGCTGCACTCGTACTGAGAGAGTGCTGCACCCGTCCTGAGGGAGTGCTGCACCCGTACTGAGGGAGCGCTGCACTCTTACTGAGGGAGGGCTGCACCCGTACTGAGGAAGCGCTGCACCCGTACTGAGGGAGCGCTGCACACGTACTGAGGGAGTGCTGCACTCTTACTGAGGGAGGGCTGCACTCGTACTGAGGGAGCGCTGGACTCGTACTGAGGGAGCGCTGCACTCGTACTGAGGGAGTGCTGGACTCGTACTGAGGGAGCGCTGGACTCGCACTGAGGGAGCGCTGCACCCGTACTGAGGGAGTGCTGGACTCGTACTGAGGGAGCGCTGCACCCGTACTGAGGGAGCGCTGCACTCGTACTGAGGGAGCGCTGCACTCGTACTGAGGGAGTGCTGCACTCGTACTGAGGGAGTGCTGGACTCGTACTGAGGGAGCGCTGCACCCGTACTGAGGGAGTGCTGGACTCGTACTGAGGGAGCGCTGCACTCGTACTGAGGGAGCGCTGCACCCGTACTGAGGGAGCGTTGCACTCGTACTGAGGGAGTGCTGCACCCGTACTGAGGGAGTGCTGCACCCGTACTGTGGGAGCGCTGCACCCGTACTGAGGGAGCGCTGCACCCGTACTGAGGGAGTGCTGCACTCGTACTGAGGGAGCGCTGCACTCGTACTGAGGGAGCGCTGCACCCGTACTGTGGGAGCGCTGCACCCGTACTGAGGGAGTGCTGCACTCGTACTGAGGGAGCGCTGCACTCGTACTGAGGGAGCGATGCACTCGTCCTGAGGGAGTGCTGCACCCGTACTGCGGGAGCGCTGCACCCGTACTGAGGGAGCGCTGCACTCGTACTGAGGGAGCGCTGGACTCGTACTGAGGGAATGCTGCACCCGTACTGAGGGAGTGCTGCAACCGTACTGAGGGAGAGCTGCACCCGTACTGAGGGAGCGCTGGACTCGTACTGAGGGAGTGCTGGACTCGTACTGAGGGAGTGCTGCACTCGTACTGAGGGAGCGCTGCACCCGTACTGAGGGAGCGCTGCACCCGTACTGAGGGAGTTCTGCACTCGTACTGAGAGAGTGCTGCACCCGTACTGAGGGAGCGCTGCACCCGTACTGAGGGAGTGCTGCACTTGTACTGAGGGAGCGCTGGACTCGTACTGAGGGAGTGCTGCACCCGTACTGAGGGAGCGCTGCACCCGTACTGAGGGTGCGCTGCACCCGTACTGAGGGAGCGCTGCAACCGTACTGAGGGAGCGCTGCACTCGTACTGAGGGAGTGCTGCGCCCGTACTGAGGGAGTGCTGCACCCGTACTGAGGGAGCGCTGCACACGTACTGAGGGAGCGCTGCACCCGTACTGAGGGAGCGCTGCACTCGTACTGAGGGAGTGCTGCACCCGTACTGAGGGAGTGCTGCACCCGTACTGAGGGAGCGCTGCACACGTACTGAGGGAGCGCTGCACTCGTACTGAGGGAGTGCTGCGCCCGTACTGAGGGAGTGCTGCACCCGTACTGAGGGAGTGCTGCACCCGTACTGAGGGAGCGCTGCACCCGTACTGAGGGAGCGCTGCACACGTACTGAGGGAGCGCTGCACCCGTACTGAGGGAGCGCTGCACTCGTACTGAGGGAGTGCTGCACCCGTACTGAGGGAGCGCTTCACCCGTACTGAGGGAGCGCTGCACCCGTACTGAGGGAGCGCTGCACTCGTACTGAGGGAGCGCTGCACTCGTATTGAGGGAGTGCTGGACTCGTATTGAGGGAGCGCTGCACTCGTACTGAGGGAGCGCTGCACTCGTAGTGAGGGAGTGCTGGACTCGTACTGAGGGAGTGCTGGACTCGTATTGAGGGAGCGCTGCGCCCGTACTGAGGGAGCGCTGCACTCGTACTGAGGGAGCGCTGCACTCGTACTGAGGGAGCGCTGCACCCGTACTGAGGGAGTGCTGCACCCGTACTGAGGGAGCGCTGCACTCGTCCTGAGGGAGCGCTGCACTCGTACTGAGGGAGCGCTGCACCCGTACTGAGGGAGTGCTGCACCCGTACTGAGGGAGCGCTTCACCCGTACTGAGGGAGCGCTGCACCCGTACTGAGGGAGCGCTGCACTCTTACTGAGGGAGGGCTGCACTCGTACTGAGGGAGCGCTGGACTCGTACTGAGGGAGTGCAGGACTCGTACTGAGGGAGCGCTGGACTCGTACTGAGGGAGCGCTGCACCAGTACTGAGGGAGTGCTGGACTCGTACTGAGGGAGCGCTGCACCCGTACTGAGGGAGCGCTGCACCCGTACTGAGGGAGCGCTGCACTCGTACTGAGGGAGCGCTGCACCCGTACTGAGGGAGTGC
The DNA here is from genome assembly GCF_047496885.1 of Scyliorhinus torazame. Lineage (NCBI taxonomy): Eukaryota > Metazoa > Chordata > Chondrichthyes > Carcharhiniformes > Scyliorhinidae > Scyliorhinus > Scyliorhinus torazame. The sequence goes on from NC_092725.1 coordinate 143,635,528, forward strand.
AGAACCCGTACTGAGGGAGTGCTGCACTCGTACTGAGGGAGTGCTGCACCCGTACTGAGGGAGCGCTGCACCTGTACTGAGGGAGCGCTGCACCGGTACTGAGGGAGCGCTGCACCCGTACTGAGGGAGCGCTGCACCCGTACTGAGGGAGTGCTGCACTCGTACTGAGGGAGCGCTGCAACCGTACTGAGGGAGTGCTGGACTCGTACTGAGGGAGCGCTGCACCCGTACTGAGGGAGCGCTGCACACGTACTGAGGGAGCGCTGCACTCCTACTGTGGGAGTGCTGCACCCGTACTGAGGGAGTGCTGCACTCGTACTGAGGGAGCGCTGCACCCATACTGAGGGAGCGCTGCACCCATACTGAGGGAGCGCTGCACTCGTACTGAGGGAGTGCTGCACCCGTACTGAGGGAGTGCTGCACCCGTACTGTGGGAGCGCTGCACCCGTACTGAGGGAGCGCTGCACCCGTACTGAGGGAGTGCTGCACTCGTACTGAGGGAGCGCTGCACTCGTACTGAGGGAGCGCTGCACCCGTACTGTGGGAGCGCTGCACCCGTACTGAGGGAGTGCTGCACTCGTACTGAGGGAGCGCTGCACTCGTACTGAGGGAGCGATGCACTCGTCCTGAGGGAGTGCTGCACCCGTACTGCGGGAGCGCTGCACCCGTACTGAGGGAGCGCTGCACTCGTACTGAGGGAGCGCTGGACTCGTACTGAGGGAATGCTGCACCCGTACTGAGGGAGTGCTGCAACCGTACTGAGGGAGAGCTGCACCCGTACTGAGGGAGCGCTGGACTCGTACTGAGGGAGTGCTGGACTCGTACTGAGGGAGTGCTGCACTCGTACTGAGGGAGCGCTGCACCCGTACTGAGGGAGCGCTGCACCCGTACTGAGGGAGTTCTGCACTCGTACTGAGAGAGTGCTGCACCCGTACTGAGGGAGCGCTGCACCCGTACTGAGGGAGTGCTGCACTTGTACTGAGGGAGCGCTGGACTCGTACTGAGGGAGTGCTGCACCCGTACTGAGGGAGCGCTGCACCCGTACTGAGGGTGCGCTGCACCCGTACTGAGGGAGCGCTGCAACCGTACTGAGGGAGCGCTGCACTCGTACTGAGGGAGTGCTGCGCCCGTACTGAGGGAGTGCTGCACCCGTACTGAGGGAGCGCTGCACACGTACTGAGGGAGCGCTGCACCCGTACTGAGGGAGTGCTGCACCCGTACTGAGGGAGTGCTGCACCCGTACTGAGGGAGCGCTGCACACGTACTGAGGGAGCGCTGCACTCGTACTGAGGGAGTGCTGCGCCCGTACTGAGGGAGTGCTGGACTCGTACTGAGGGAGCGCTGCACCCGTACTGAGGGAGCGCTGCACTCGTACTGAGGGAGCGCTGCACTCGTACTGAGGGAGTGCTGCACCCGTACTGAGGGAGTGCTGCACCCGTACTGAGGGAGCGCTGCACACGTACTGAGGGAGCGCTGCACTCGTACTGAGGGAGTGCTGCGCCCGTACTGAGGGAGTGCTGCACCCGTACTGAGGGAGTGCTGCACCCGTACTGAGGGAGCGCTGCACCCGTACTGAGGGAGCGCTGCACACGTACTGAGGGAGCGCTGCACCCGTACTGAGGGAGCGCTGCACTCGTACTGAGGGAGTGCTGCACCCGTACTGAGGGAGCGCTTCACCCGTACTGAGGGAGCGCTGCACCCGTACTGAGGGAGCGCTGCACTCGTACTGAGGGAGCGCTGCACTCGTATTGAGGGAGTGCTGGACTCGTATTGAGGGAGCGCTGCACTCGTACTGAGGGAGCGCTGCACTCGTAGTGAGGGAGTGCTGGACTCGTACTGAGGGAGTGCTGGACTCGTATTGAGGGAGCGCTGCGCCCGTACTGAGGGAGCGCTGCACTCGTACTGAGGGAGCGCTGCACTCGTACTGAGGGAGCGCTGCACCCGTACTGAGGGAGTGCTGCACCCGTACTGAGGGAGCGCTGCACTCGTCCTGAGGGAGCGCTGCACTCGTACTGAGGGAGCGCTGCACCCGTACTGAGGGAGTGCTGCACCCGTACTGAGGGAGCGCTTCACCCGTACTGAGGGAGCGCTGCACCCGTACTGAGGGAGCGCTGCACTCTTACTGAGGGAGGGCTGCACTCGTACTGAGGGAGCGCTGGACTCGTACTGAGGGAGTGCAGGACTCGTACTGAGGGAGCGCTGGACTCGTACTGAGGGAGCGCTGCACCAGTACTGAGGGAGTGCTGGACTCGTACTGAGGGAGCGCTGCACCCGTACTGAGGGAGCGCTGCACCCGTACTGAGGGAGCGCTGCACTCGTACTGAGGGAGCGCTGCACCCGTACTGAGGGAGTGCAGAACCCGTACTGAGGGAGTGCTGCACTCGTACTGAGGGAGTGCTGCACCCGTACTGAGGGAGCGCTGCACCTGTACTGAGGGAGCGCTGCACCGGTACTGAGGGAGCGCTGCACCCGTACTGAGGGAGCGCTGCACCCGTACTGAGGGAGTGCTGCACTCGTACTGAGGGAGCGCTGCACCCGTACTGAGGGAGTGCTGGACTCGTACTGAGGGAGCGCTGCACCCGTACTGAGGGAGCGCTGCACACGTACTGAGGGAGCGCTGCACTCCTACTGTGGGAGTGCTGCACCCGTACTGAGGGAGTGCTGCACTCGTACTGAGGGAGCGCTGCACCCATACTGAGGGAGCGCTGCACCCATACTGAGGGAGCGCTGCACTCGTACTGAGGGAGCGCTGCACTCGTATTGAGGGAGCGCTGCACTCTTACTGAGGGAGCGCTGCACTCTTACTGAGGGAGCGCTGCACTCGTACTGAGGGAGCGCTGCACTCGTACTGAGGGAGAGCTGCACCCGTACTGAGGGAGCCTGGCACCCGTACTGAGGGAGCGCTGCACGCGTACTGAGGGAGCGCGGCACCCGTACTGAGGGAGCGCGGCACCCGTACTGAGGGAGCGCTGCACCCGTACTGAGGGAGCGCTGCACCCGTACTGAGGGAGAGCTGCACCCGTACTGAGGGAGCGCTGCACCCGTCCTGAGGGAGCGCTGCACCCTTACTGAGGGAGCGCTGCACCTGTACTGAGGGAGCGCTGCACTCTTACTTAGGGAGCGCTGCACTCGTATTGAGGGAGCGCTGCACTCTTACTGAGGGAGCGCTGCACTCTTACTGAGGGAGCGCTGCACTCGTACTGAGGGTGCGCTGCACCCGTACTGAGGGAGCGCTGCACTCGTACTGAGTGAGCGCTGCACTCGTACTGAGGGAGTGCTGCACCCCTACTGAGGGAGTGCTGCACTCGTATTGAGGGAGTGCTGCACCCGTACTGAGGGAGTGCTGCACTCGAATTGAGGGAGCACTGCACTCGTACTGAGGGAGTGTTGCACGCGTACTGAGGGAGTGCTGCACCTGTACTGAGGGAGCGCTGCAGCGGTACTGAGGGAGTGCTGGACTCGTACTGAGGGAGCGCTGCACTCCTACTGTGGGAGTGCTGCACCCGTACTGAGGGAGTGCTGCACTCGTACTGAGGGAGTGCTGCACCCGTACTGAGGGAGTGCTGCACTCGTACTGAGGGAGCGCTGCACCCGTACTGAGGGAGCGCTGCACCCGTACTGAGGGAGCGCTGCACTCGTACTGAGGGAGTGCTGCACCCGTACTGAGGGAGCGCTGCACCCATACTGAGGGAGCGCTGCACTCGTACTGAGGGAGAGCTGCACCCGTACTGAGGGAGCGTGGCACCCGTACTGAGGGAGCGCTGCACCCGTACTGAGGGAGCGCTGCACCCATACTGAGGGAGCGCTGCACTCGTACTGAGGGAGAGCTGCACCCGTACTGAGGGAGCGCTGCACCCGTACTGAGGGAGCGCTGCACTCGTACTGAGGGAGAGCTGCACCCGTACTGAGGGAGCGTGGCACCCGTACTGAGGGAGCGCTGCACTCGTACTGAGGGAGCGCTGCACTCGTACTGAGGGAGAGCTGCACCCGTACTGAGGGAGCGTGGCACCCGTACTGAGGGAGCGCTGCACCCGTACTGAGGGAGCGCTGCACCCATACTGAGGGAGCGCTGCACTCGTACTGAGGGAGCGCTGCACCCGTACTGAGGGAGCGCTGCACCCGTACTGAGGGAGAGCTGCACCCGTACTGAGGGAGCGTGGCACCCGTACTGAGGGAGCGCTGCACCCGTACTGAGGGAGCGCTGCACCCATACTGAGGGAGCGCTGCACTCGTACTGAGGGAGAGCTGCACCCGTACTGAGGGAGCGCTGCACCCGTACTGAGGGAGCGCTGCACTCGTACTGAGGGAGAGCTGCACCCGTACTGAGGGAGCGTGGCACCCGTACTGAGGGAGCGCTGCACCCGTACTGAGGGAGCGCTGCACTCGTACTGAGGGAGCGCTGCACTCGTACTGAGGGAGCGCTGCACTCGTACTGAGGGAGCGCGGCACCCGTACTGAGGGAGCGCTGCACCCGTACTGAGGGTGCGCTGCACCCGTACTGAGGGAGCGCTGCACCCGTACTGAGGGAGAGCTGCACCCATACTGAGGGAGCGCTGCACCCGTACTGAGGGAGCGCTGCACCCTTACTGAGGGAGCGCTGCACCCGTACTGAGGGAGCGCTGCACCCTTACTGAGGGAGCGCTGCACCTGTACTGAGGGAGCGCTGCACTCTTACTTAGGGAGCGCTGCACTCGTATTGAGGGAGCGCTGCACTCTTACTGAGGGAGCGCTGCACTCTTACTGAGGGAGCGCTGCACTCGTACTGAGGGAGCGCTGCACCCTTACTGAGGGAGCGCTGCACTCGTACTGAGGGAGTGCTGCACCCATACTGAGGGAGCGCTGCACCCGTACTGAGGGAGCGCTGCACCCGTACTGAGGGAGCGCTGCACTCGTACTGAGTGAGCGCTGCACTCGTACTGAGGGAGTGCTGCACCCGTACTGAGGGAGTGCTGCACTCGTATTGAGGGAGTGCTGCACCCGTACTGAGGGAGCGCTGCACCCGTACTGAGGGAGCGCTGCACTCGTACTGAGTGAGCGCTGCACTCGTACTGAGGGAGTGCTGCACTCGTACTGAGGGAGTGCTGCACTCGTATTGAGGGAGCACTGCACTCGTACTGAGGGAGTGTTGCACCCGTACTGAGGGAGTGCTGCACCTGTACTGAGGGAGCGCTGCACCGATACTGAGGGAGCGCTGCACTTGTACTGAGGGAGCGCTGCACCCGTACTGAGGGAGCGCTGCACCCATACTGAGGGAGCGCTGCACTCCTACTGTGGGAGTGCTGCACCCGTACTGAGGGAGTGCTGCACTCGTACTGAGGGAGCGCTGCACCCGTACTGAGGGAGCGCTGCACTCATACTGAGGGAGTGCTGCACCCGTACTGAGGGAGCGCTGCACCCGTACTGAGGGAGCGCTGCACTCGTACTGAGGGAGCGCTGCACCCGTACTGAGGGAGCGCTGCACCCGTACTGAGGGAGCGCTGCACCCGTACTGAGGGTGCGCTGCACCCGTACTGAGGGAGCGCTGCACCCGTACTGAGGGAGAGCTGCACCCGTACTGAGGGAGCGCTGCACCCGTACTGAGGGAGAGCTGCACCCGTACTGAGGGAGCGCTGCACCCGTACTGAGGGAGCGCTGCACTCGTACTGAGGGAGAGCTGCACCCGTACTGAGGGAGCGCGGCACCCGTACTGAGGGAGCGCTGCACCCGTACTGAGGGAGCGCTGCACCCGTACTGAGGGTGCGCTGCACCCGTACTGAGGGAGCGCTGCACCCGTACTGAGGGAGAGCTGCACCCGTACTGAGGGAGCGCTGCACCCGTACTGAGGGAGCGCTGCACCCTTACTGAGGGAGCGCTGCACCTGTACTGAGGGAGCGCTGCACTCTCACTGAGGGAGCGCTGCACTCGTACTGAGGGAGCGCTGCACCCGTACTGAGGGAGCGCTGCACTCTTACTGAGGGAGCGCTGCACTCTTATTGAGGGAGCGCTGCACTCGTACTGAGGGAGTGCTGCACCCGTACTGAGGGAGCGCTGCACCCGTACTGAGGGAGCGCTGCACCCGTACCATTCCCCCTGGGCTGCTCGAATTCCTCCTGCACGGCCTCTAATTTCACAAAACTGCCCCCTACAAACAGGTCCCCGAATCACTCAATCCCAGCCTTCTGCCACCCTCGAAACCTCGCACCCAGCCCCCCCCCCGGTGTAAATCTATGATAATCACAGATCGATGCCCACACCAAGGCCTCCTCCAGCCCCAAATGCTGCCTCCACTGCCCCCACACCCTCAAGACCGCCACCATCACTGGGCTCATGGAGTACCTGGCCAGTGAGAACGGCGGAGGCACTGTTAACAACTCAGCTCGTTCCCCTACAAGAAGCTGTCTCCATTCGCCCCCATGCCGATCCCTCCCTCACTACCCATTTCCTAACCATGGCGATGTTAGCCGCCCAGTAGTAATTCATTATATTCGGCAACACCAAATCCCCCCGTTCCCTCGCCCCGCTACAAAATAAACCCTCTTGACTCCTGGGAACATCCCCACCATACAAACCCCAAGATCAACCTGTTCACCTTCTTAAACAATGACTTTGGGACAAAGGTTCTGAAATATAAACAGGAACCTTGAGGGGCCGATCCCTAACCTTGAGGGGCTAGGTCGGCGCCGGACCGATTTCCACCCCGCCAGCTGGCGGAAAAGGCCTTTGTTGCCCCGCCAGCTGGCGCGGAAATGACATCTCCGGGCGGCGCATGCACGGGAGCGTTAGCGGCCGCTCACGGCATCCCCGTGCATGCGCAGTGGAGGGGGTCTCTTCCGCCTCCGCCATAGTGGAGACCATGGCGAAGGCGGAAGGAAAAGAGTGTCCCCACGGCACAGGCCTGCCCGCGGATCGGTGGGCCCCGATCGCGGGCCAGGCCACCGTGGGGGCACCCCCTGGGGCCAGATCGCCCCGCGCCCCCCCCCAGGACCCCGGAGCCCGCCAGCGCCGCCTTGTCCCGCCGGTAAGGTAGGTGGTTTAATCCACACCGGCGGGACAGGCATTCCAGCAGCGGGACTTCGGCCCAGCCGGGCCGGAGAATCGCGGGGGGGCCCACCAACCGGTGCGGCGCGATTCCCGCCCCCGCCGAATCTCCGTGCCGGAGAATTCGGCAAACGGCGGGGGCGGGATTCAGGCCAGCCCCCGGCGATTCTCCGACCCGGCGGGGGGTCGGAGAATCTCGCCCCATGTGTTAGATTCCTAATATTATTGGACTGCGCCAAGTTGAAGGAATTTATAGTATTCCTACCAGTCGGTTACCAGCAGCACTTTGCGAATACTGGAACTCAGTAGAAATTTAAGTTAAAACCTCTCAGGTGCCAATAGGAATTGTTTTATTTATCTTCTTTTGATTACAATTTGAAAGTCATTTAAAAGGCAATTCGTAGACAATTTGAAGCTTTCAGAAGAATGAAAGTCATTATCTTCTTGCTTCGGCAAACAGCTCAACAATAACTTTAAAAGAGTCAAAGTCTGAAAATGAAACATGAAAAAGAGAGAGAGAGAGAGAGAACTAAACTAATCTAAAACTAAACGTCAAAACCTCAAAAACACTCCCCAAAATGGCGGGCGGAACTTTTTCAGTTATACCCTTTCATATCTGTCTTAAGTCATCTAATCACACCCCAATATAATCCTAATTGGTTTGGGTTAGACTCAAACACATTTAATTTGACGGCAAGCCGTCCATCTTCAATGTGCAACATTAGTTTTAATTGTTTCATGTTTGAATACTTGTGCATGTTATGGAATGCAATATTCTGCCTTATCTTTTACCAGCAAAAAACTGGTCTTCTGCTGACTTAGCTGTTATCTGCATTGTGAACAATGGTGCCTTCATGTTGCTATGGTGCCTGCTTCGTCCTTGATCTGATATCTGGTACGGCTTGTGTTTCAATGTCACACTGTCTTGCAAATGTATTTGCTAGAACAACAGACCTCAGTAAAAGTGAATTATGCTGTATCATGCTGTTTTGTGTATCTATTGAAGCTATATGTTTTGAAATGACCTGAGGTTATAAGTGAATTTAAAATGGGTATTTAAAACTGGGGCTTAATATTTATGTTTAAACAGCTATCTTTTACCTATACTAGTTGTATTAGAAATACCTGGCTTCTACAGTCGGCCCTTTGATAAATCGAAAGATTAAGTGAGATATATCAGAATAAGATAAAAGACATCATTAATGCGATAGGATAGGTAAAAGCGCAAAGAATAACTCATTCATATTGTCATTGCAGTTTTAAACGATAGAATGGACACTTAGCATTGCAACAGGCATTTCAAAATAATTATTATAATTACTAAATTAATCAAATTTGATACTACTGATTCAGTATTAATAAATTATACAATATGTTAATAATACAGTCAAATAGTTGATTGATCAGTAACATTTCAACAATAATATTTCAGCTCAAATTCATCAATTGGGGGTACAGTTGGGTTAGTTTGAATCATTCTGATAGTTGGTCCCCTGTGCTTAGCGAATAGTTTTTTGATGCACTTAGCACATTGGTATGTTATGCAAATGATGAATGCAGCTACACAGGAGAATAGGATTATTCTTATTGTGGACATTCCAGTGTGTCCAAGCCACTCGCAAATTTTATCCCAGAGAGAGAGAAATTGGGGTGGATCAAGTTTTTTGATTTCTTTTTGGATATGTAATGCCAAATCTTTAACTTCTTTAGAGTTATCGGGAATGAAAGTGCAACATTCTGCACCAATCAGGGAACAGGTGCCACCTTTTCCGGCTAGCACATAGTCAAGTGCCATTCGATTTTGTAATACTCCGGTTCGAATTGCTCGCATTTCGTCAGAGCCTGCAGATTTCCATAAGTTAATAGATTTTTGGATGTGAATCTGGTACAACATTTACAAAGCCAGTCAAATAACTGAAAATGAGTATTACGGTTAACATTTTACAGATCTTAACATTGATATACTAATTGAAAATTGAAAATCACATAATTCAGCAATAAACAATTAATAATAATAATAATTTCATGTATATAAATAAAATTATTATACAATAAAAAGTTGAGCATATGATCTAGTAATAAATGGTAAAATGATTATCAAAATTGATTATGTAATTTATTAATAAATTATTCATAATAATTCACTCATAAATGAATAATAATGAAACTTTGTATTGGATGTGAATTGTCAAATCTTTGACATCTTCTGAATTATACACAAAAGCTTGTTGAAAGGGTTAATTTTCTTGCAGAGACCAAAAGGGGCGTATAGCTTGGAATGATGCCATTCGCATCTCGAAACGTTTTTATATTTGTCACTCAAATGGACTGGGAGTAAAAGGCGGATTGCTGCCAAATTCCCGTTATCAAGTCTCTTAGAACGATCTGTTCTTTTGGAATATAGATTTGCTTTTAATCAGAGTTACTTTTCTGAAGTTTTAATTTCCAAGCTAACTCTAAACATTTATTTTAAAATATCAAACACAATAACTTATTGAAGATATAACTGAACCAATCTTGCGCTGTATCTTGGTTTTCTGTAGATGAATTTGTCGATTCTGTTAAAGGAAACACAGCTAACAAGATATGTTAATTTCTTAAAATTAATAAAGCAACGTTCAGAATAATGACAGTTTTCTCAAGTTGACAGTTCTTGGCAACTTTTTAGCGATACGTTGAGGTTTCTTTAGCTGCTTTGATGGCAGCCGTTCTGTTCTGAGTAAGTTCCCTTTTGCCTTTGGAAATTTTCTGTCCCAAGTAAACAGCTTCTTTCTGGGCAATTTGTGCTTTGTGAAAGCTAGCTTTGTGACTATTAGTACTGAGGTGGTTCAAGACCACACGTAAGTCTTTGTCATGATCATCTTTATTGATGGAGGTTATCAGAACATCATCTTCATATTGGATAATGGTGGGAGGCCGAACAGGCAGTTGCCCGGGATGATTCTGTAGAGCCATGTGGTAAACAGTTGGGCTATTGTGATAGCGTTGCTGATTAACTGTAAAAGCAAACCAGGGTTGTAGTTGCTTAGCCAGTGGTACTGACCAGAAGCCATACTGGGTGTGTCTTGTTGGTATGCGTTACATGGTTGACCACAAGGTGGAAATGTATTGTAGTGAACATTGTCTACTTCATTATTATCTCTCGAATCCATCCGTTGTTTATGATAGCATTTTGCCATCCAGTGTCCTACTCTACCACAGAAAAGACATTGTGGTATTTTCTTACATGATTTTAATGGAGCAAGGGTACATGTTTGCCCTGGCGCTGAAATTGTAGTTACTGCTGATATTCCTGCAGGTGCTGCAACAGCCGCGGCTGGAGCAGCAGGTAACATGGGCTGGATTTGAGCAATAGGCTACATTTGAGCAGCTGCAGTGTTAAAAGTTGCCTGATTGTGCAAACCACGATCTATCTGAATGCATCGGTCAACCATGTCTCGATATGTGCCAGCTGTGGCCCAAGCTGGTAAAACCAAATTCAAGGCAGCAGAAACTTCAGGTTTAACACCGGCTATAAAAACCATTTTTAATGGAGTTAAAGTGCTTGCATCCCATGTGTCATTTTCCTGGTCGACTGTCATCCCTCAATATTCCATCCAAGTATGTAAAAATCTTTCCTCAAAATCCTGAATACCTTCATTATTTTTTTGCATGCAAGGTGCTGTTTAGCACGGGGCTAAATCGCTGGCTTTGAAAGCAGACCAAGGCAGGCTAGCAGCACGGTTCGATTCCCGTAACAGCCTCCCCGAACAGGCGCCGGAATGTGGCGACTAGGGGCTTTTCACAGTAACTTCATTTGAAGCCTACTTGTGACAATAAGCGATTTTCATTTCATTTCATTTCATTCATTTCATTTTCAGATGTGATCTTAGACCAATTGGTCCTTGGGGGGCGAAATTTTAAAAGCCAATTCTTGACTGCTAGCCAACCAGCGTCTAAATTTTGCGAATCGTCTCCAAGGGCAACTTCTACTTCATTTCTAAGGGTTGAAATTACACGAGTACCTTGCATGATAGTCAGAATTTGTACTCCATCAAATGGGTGGAGACTGTAAATGGCTTGTAATCTGTGAATTCCATCCCATGTGGTCATACCACCTTTTTAGGGTGTGGAAGATCTTTGGACCATTCGGCAATTTTTGAAGGATCTGTTGGTTCATGAACCCATTGGTGGTCAAATATGTTTCTAGTGATAGTTTCACTGTCTTCTTCTATTTTTTTGCTTCCAACTGTAACCCATTTGCATTTTAAAGGGGCTAGTCAAATTAATTTAGTATTTTGCATTGTAGGAACACTATCATCATCTGATTCATCTGACAAAGGAACTGATTTATTCTTGACACTTGATCTGGGCTGTGCAATTGCCGATTGTGCCACTAGGTGGGGTGCTTGGGCTGATTTCTGAGTTTGTGCTGTTTGTTCAAATTTCTGCACAGAAAGATTGCAGTGTTCAGTGACGTTGTTTATATCTCTTTCTAAAACACATCTTTCTTCGAATAACTTGTAATTTTCAAGTTCAATTCGCTCAGTTTTTAATTGCAACTGTCGGCATTCTGACTCCACTTTAAAAAGTTGAATTTGGAATTCTGCTATTTGAAAAGATAACTGCTGGAGTTCAGAGGTTTTGTTTTGCAAATCTGTTTTAATTTCATCATAATGCTCAAGTTTGGATTTTGCATCTTGCAATTCTTCAACAACTGCATTTAGTTGATCTTAGTGGTCCTATATTCATCATCACTTCGCTCAGTATTTAATTGCAACTGTTGGTATTTTGACTCTACATCAAAAACATGATTTGGGAATTCTGACTCCACTTTGAAAACTTGAATTTGGAATTCAGCTATTTGAAAAGATAACTGCTGGAGTTCAGAGGTTTTATTTTGCAACTGTTTTAATTTCATCATAATGCTCAAGTTTGGATTTTGCATCTCGCAATTCTTCAACAACTGCAATTAGTTGGTCTTTAGTGGACCTATACTCATTATCACTTTTATTTTTAATAATGATCTCTTGCTGACTGTGTATCTGTCCCATAATTACCTGGGACCATTTTACACGCTCTGCACCGTGTAATCGTGTGCATTTTCCACATGCTCTCTTGATATTATCGAAGGACCACTGTCCTCTGGGAATATCATACTTTGATTCAATTTGTTTTGAGGTTTCACATAGGTCAAATTGTCTTGGAATGAAAGATCTAAAATCCCCCAACATATCTTCAACGGAAACATCTGGTATTCCAGAACCCCCCTTGGATGTAGTGGGGAGTAATTTTCTGTCTGCTAAAGGCTCTGAATCTACACTTTGATTTGGATCAGCCATAACTTTTCCTTGATCGCGGACTGTCATGACTATTTTTTCCGCCACGTCTATGTTAGTCTCAACGACTGGCACCTGATTGATTTAACACAGTCTATAAAAATGTTCTTTTCAGGGGTCGAGGCACTGATTGATACGGCTTTAAGACTTTTAATGGGTGAACAAGATATTTCTTACCTTAGTCTAGCCGTGGGTTCCGGCTGTCTTCCGGGCCTCCTCCGATTATCTCCAAAGCTTCCCGAAGGTTCCGGGCCTCCTCCCATTATCTTCGAAGCTTTCCGTCGTCGCCTGGGCCTCCTCCGAAGGTCGTATCAGCACTCCCTCCTGCTGCTGACTACGCCAAGATGTTAGATTCCTAATATTAGTTGAAGGAATTTATAGTATTCCTACCAGTCGGTTACCAGCAGCACTTTGCGATTACTGGAACTCAGTAGAAATTTAAGTTAAAACCTCTCAGGTGCCAATAGGAATTGTTTTATTTATCTTCTTTTGATTACAATTTGAAAGTCATTTAAAAGGCAATTCGTAGACAATTTGAAGCTTTCAGATTGGATTGGATTGGATTGGATTTGTTTATTGTCACGTGTACCAAGGTACAGTGAAAAGTATTTTTCTGCGAGCAGCTCAACAGATCATTAAGTACCTGAGAAAAAAAGGGAATAAAAGAAAATACATAATAGGGCAACACAACATATACAATGTAACTACATAAGCACTGGCATCGGATGAAGCATACAGGGTGTAGTGTTAATGAGGTCAGTCCATAAGAGGGTCATTTAGGAGTCTGGTGACAGTGGGGAAGAAGCTGTTTTTGAGTCTGTTTGTGTGTGTTCTCAGACTTCTGTATCTCCTGCCTGATGGAAGAAGTTAGACGAGTGAGTAAGCCGGGTGGGAGGGATCTTTGATTATACTGCCCGCTTTCTCCAAGCAGTGGGAGGTGTAGATGGAGTCAATGGATGGGAGGCAGGTTTGTGTGATGGACTGGGCGGTGTTCACGACTCTCTGAAGTTTCTTGCGGTCCTGGGCCGAGCAGTTTCCATACTAGGCTGTGATGCAGCCTGATAGGATGCTTTCTATGGTGCATCTGTAAAAGTTGGTAAGAGTCAATGTGGACATGCCGAATTTCATAAGTTTCCTGAGGAAGTATCGGCACTGTTGTGCTTTCTTGGTGGTAGCGTCGACGTGGGTGGACCAGGACAGATTTTTGAAGATGTGCACCCCTAGGAATTTGAAACTGCTAACCATCTCCACCTCGGCCCCGTTGATGCTGACAGGGGTGTGTACAGTACTTTGCTTCCTGAAATAAATTACCAGCTCTTTAGTTTTGCTGGCATTGAGGGAGAGATTGTTGTCGCTACACCACTCCACTAGGTTCTCTAACTCCCTCCTGTATTTGGACTCATCGTTATTCGAGATCCGGCCCACTATGGTCGTATCGTCAGCAAACTTGTAGATGGAGTTGGAACCAAGTTTTGCCACGCAGTCGTGTGTGTACAGGGAGTAGAGTAGGGGGCTAAGTACACAGCCTTGCGGGGCGCCGGTGTTGAGGACTATTGTGGAGGAGGTGTTGTTGTTTATTCTTACTGATTGTGGTCTGTTGGTCAGAAAATCGAGGATCCAGTTGCAGAGTGGGGAGCCAAGTCCTAGGTTTTGGAGCTTTGATATGAGTTTGGCTGGGATTATGGTGTTGAAGGCGGAGCTGTAGACAATAAATAGGAGTCTAATGTAGGAGTCCTTGTTTTCGAGATGCTCTAGGGATGAGTGTAGGGCCAGGGAAATGGCGTCTGATGTGGACCGGTTGCAGCGGTATGCGAATTGCAGTGGATCAAGGCGTTCTGGGAGTATGGAGGTGATGCGCTTCATGATCAACCTCTCGAAGCACTTCATTACGACTGAAGTCAGGGTCACTGGATGGTAGTCATTGAGGCACGTTGCCTGGTTCAACGTAGAAGAATGAAAGTCATTATCTTCTTGCTCAGGCAGGCAGCTCAACAATAACTTTAAAAGAGTCAAAGTCTGAAAATGAAACATGAAAAAGAGAGAGAGAGAGAGAGAGAGAGAACTAAACTAATCTAAAACTAAACGTCAAAACCTCAAAAACACTCCCCAAAATGGCGGGCGGAACTTTTTCAGTTATACCCTTTCATATCTGTCTTAAGTCATCTAATTACACCCCAATATAATCCTAATTGGTTTGGGTTAGACTCAAACACATTTAATTTGACGGCAAGCCGTCCATCTTCATTGTGCAACATTAGTTTTAATTGTTTCATGTTTGAATACTTGTGCATGTTATGGAATGCAATATTCTGCCTTATCTTTTACCAGCAAAAAACTGGTCTTCTGCTGACTTAGCTGTTATCTGCATTGTGAACAATGGTGCCTTCATGTTGCTATGATGCCTGCTTCGTCCTTGATCTGATATCTGGTACGGCTTGTGTTTTAATGTCACACTGTCTTGCAAATGTATTTGCTAGAACAACAGACCTCAGTGAAAGTGAATTATGCTGTATCATGCTGTTTTGTGTATCTTTTGAAGCTATATGTTTTGAAATGACCTGAGGTTATAAGTGAATTTAAAATGGGTATTTAAAACTGGGGCTTAATATTTATGTTTAAACAGCTATCTTTTACCTATACTAGTTGTATTAGAAATACCTGGCTTCTATACCATGGCAGCACCGTCATTTTCACTGTCTGCACCTGTCCTGCCAACAACAGCGACAGCGCATCCCACCCCTTAAAATCCCCCTTCATCTGCTCCACCAAACAAATCAAATTTAACTTATGTAACTGCGACCAACCCGCGTCACCTGGATGCTCAATTATCTGAAGCTCTCCCCCACCACCTTAAACGGCATCTCCCCCAATCTCCTCTCTTAGCCTCAGGTCTCAATCAGGAACACCTTGCTCTTTCCCATGTTCAACTTGTACCCCAAGGACTGACTGAAATCCCCCCAAAATCCCCATAATGCAGCCAATACCTCTCAACAAGTCACCCGTGTACAACAAAGCCCTGTGCCCAACCCCTCCCCCTCTAGCCTCATTATATGCCTTCACCAGAAACAGCCCCAGGTCACCCCTCAAACTTTTTATAAAATTCCACCAGGAACCCATCTGGGCCTGGGGCCTTCCCTGCCTACATCACCCCCATACTCTCCATCACATCCCTCAACATAATAGGGGCTCCAAACACTGCACCAACTCCACCCTGGAGACTCCAACCCATCCAGGAATCGCTGCATTCACCTCCACCCCCCCCCCCCCCCACCCCCTCCCGCCCGGCCGGGGGCTCCGACCTCCTGTAAATCTCCTCAAACGCCCCATTCACCTCCACCACTCTACCAATCTCCATCACCACCTCCTGTTTCCTAAGCTGGTGGGTCAACGTCCTACTCGCCTTCTCAGCACTGTAGCACAGTGGTTAGCACTGCTGCCTCACAGCTCCAGGGACCTGGGTCACTGTCTGTGCGAAGTCTGCACATTCTCCCCGTGGTTGCGTGGGTTTCCTCCGGGTGCTCCGGTTTCCTCCCACAGTCCAAAGATGTGAAGGTTAGGTGGATTGGCCATGATAAATTGTCCCTTAGTGTCCAAAATGTTAGGTGGGGTTGCTGGGTTACGGGGATAGGGTGGAGGGGAGGGCCTAGATAGGGTGTTCTTTCCAAGGGCCGGTGCAGACTCAATGGGTCAGATGGCCTCCTTCTGCACTGTGATAATAATAGTAATCTTTATTAGTGTCACAAGTAGGCTTACATTTTCACTGCACTGAAGTTACTGTGAAAAGTCCCTCGTCGCCACATTCCGGTGCCTGTTCGGAGAGACTGAGGGAGAATTCAGAATGTCCAATTCACCTAATAGCACATCTTTCAGGACTTGTGAGAGAAAACCGGAGCACCCGGAGGAAACCCACGTAGACACGGGGCGAAAGTGCAGAATCCGCACAGACAGTGACCCAGCTGGGAATCGAACCTGGATCCCTGGCATTGTGAAGCAACAGTGCTAACCACTGTGCTACCATGCCATACCATGTGCTGTAGGGATTCTATGATGATTCTATGAATCCCACCTCCACCATTTCCTCCTGCCGCCCAATCCCCCGTCCCCCCACATCCCTCCCCACCCATTCCCTGCTGAGGCACGAGTGGGGCGAATCAGACGGCAAGGAAGGCAGTAATGTCGGGAATCTCCTGGGGGCCCATTTTTGGCATTAAGTGCCGCAGAATACGGGCTGCGATTTTGTCAATGCAGCAGTCGTGAAACACCCTGCCAAACATGCCCAACATCAGACGATGCCCTGTGGAAGACTAACTTTTCGAGTTTTCTTGAATAAGTCCCAACCCTGTTTATAGGGGAACAGTAGATGTGTTTTATTTACTTTTCACGCCGGCGTCAGAACTTGGCTGCAGGATTGGAGAATCTCGGCCAAGGGGTTGGTCCCCATGTGGTCCCAACTGATCCATGCCCACATTTAGTCAGGTACCAAAACGATAGTTCATGTGTGACCTTCATGAGAGAACGACACCTGATTATTTGGCGACATGAGCCGAATCCGCAGCCTTTGATGTTGCGATTTAACTTCGGGACCTTTGTTTTATTTTATTTTTTAAAATTATTTTTCCAATTAAGGGGCAATTTAGCGTGGCCAATCCACCTACCCTGCACATCTTTGGGTTGTGGGGGCGAAACCCACGCAGACACGGGGAGAATGTGCAAACTCCACACGGACGGTGACCCGGGTCTGGGAACGAACTGTAGCACCGTGATGCAGCAGTGCTAACCGCTACGCCACTGTGCCGCGCTAACTTCGGGACCTTTATCACTCATTTTTCAAATTCTGCAAGTTTTTGCTCAATTATCCTCGGAGTTGAGCGGGGATTCCGAGGAAAGATTGCAGAACCTTCCTTCAAGAGATCAAATAAATGAGGTGGGAGTCAATACCAGGAGGACGGCGCCTGGTGCCAGGAGTGAGGTAGATGGCCCGAATGGCCGTTTCACATTCTGTAATTTTGTTTTAAACACAGATAAATAATTTGTCACAGCCATTAATCTTCGCAAGCACATTTAACAAAAGTGCTCTTTGCTGGTATTCCAGTAATATGATAATACTGACAAGATTTATGTTCAAAGTTTTAGCATTCAGCAGAAGTTATTGATTTCTCCCCGTATGTGTTGGCAATAATCACACAGCACGTTGCTCAATCCATCATATTACAAATGGAATGTTATTTGCATGAGTCCAAATCCTTTCGAAGATAGGTTAGTGTGAAAAACTAATCAGCACTGCTGTTTAAACCCAGGTTTCTACATGGGAACCGTTTGACTGTTTAGAATACTGTAAATAGTGCCATCGCTGAGTAGCTGGAGGTTGTGTGGAGGCAGAGGGAGGTGGGTGTGTGAAACTGGCGGCACTGATCATGGTGGGGGTGCAGATATGAAACTTAGGTTTTAGCTTCTGAGTGCCAGGGAGTACTGCTGGCTGAGTGATGGGAGTGAGGTGCTTTGAGAGTGAGAGTTTCTTGGTCTGGTGAGAATGCGATGTACTGTGAGGATGCATTCACCCGCCTTAACCACGGTGTGAGCTCATTGTATTTTTCCTGCATTGCTGCCATTCTGGTTAATCTGTGTGATTTTAGGACAGTTTCCAGTTACAGCCTTCTGCATGCACAGGAGATGCAACTGGGACATTCAGCAACTGCACTTGTACCATATGGTCATACCTAGCACAAACCTCTGTACTATCACTGCAAACAGTGCTATGTCACCCAATTTCACATCCTTTGATTCTGTAATTCAGCTTAGTGGTTCAGTTATATATTTGAGAATACATCCCTGCTGGTGACATGTGTGTGTTGTGACGTTAGCAGCGAGTGTTTATGTGGGATTCAGTTCCCCTTCTTGGATTGTATGAACAACATCCCTGATAAAACCTCTCACCGTGTTTGTAAGAATCCAGAGTGTGGTCACCTCCAAACCTTTTCCCTTTGTGGCGAACTCAAAGATATAACAAAAGAAAAGACTGGCGATGAGGATTGAGGCAAGAAAACGGAATTGCTGAAAAATAAACAAATCATCAACAAAATCGTCAGAGAGCGGAGAAGATTCGCGGGACCGGACTCTCACAGGCACGTCGGGTGAAGTAAGTAAATGCAAGAAAATAAAATCGACTACAACCGTGAGTAAAGAAGAACGACATTTTGGAAACCTGCTTGCCGTTGAAGGGGTGGAGCCTAGGTTGCAGAGACTGTGCACGTGGTCAAGCTAAACGGCCTGTGGGGAGCTGGGATTCAGAAGTTTTGTACAGGACTCTGTACAGGACACGACTCGGGAAAAAGTCAAACCACAGTCAGGCAGAAAGGAAAAGATTCTAGTTGCCTGTGGATAAGGGATCGCTTGTGTCAGATATTCAAAAAAGGCGGTCGGGAGTTCCTGCCCTTTGTCAGAGGTCCATGGATTAAATTCCAAGTGGGCTAACTGGGTGCAATGTTATTTAGGTGACATTCTCATCACCGGTTCGAATGAACAGTAACACTTGAAGAACTTAGAATAATAGAAAAGTCACAGCACAGACGGAGGCCATTCGGTCCATCTTGTTCATGCCAGCCCGAGGACACCCAGGTGCCCTTTCTAATCCCACCTTCCTGTCCCCGGTCCATAGCTCTGTAGCTTAGAGCAATTAAGGTGCAGATCCAGATCCTTTTTAAAAGAGTTTAGGGTCTCTGCCTCCACCACCAACTCGGGCAGCGGATTCCAGATTCCCTCTACCCTCTGCGTAAAAAAAACTTCCTCGTGTCCCCTCCACATCGTCTGCCACTTGAATGCATGTCCCCCGGTTCTGGAATTCTCCACCAAGGGAAACAATTCTATCCTGTCTATTCTATCTCTTACCCTCATAATTTTGTTCACCTCGATTAAGTCACCACTCGGCGACCTTTGTTCCAAGGAAAATAACCCCAACCTATCCAATCTCTCCTCGTACCTACACTTTTCCAGCTCTGGCAACATACTTGCAAATCTCCTCTGCTCTCTCTCCAGAGCAATAACGTCCTTCCTGTAATGTGATGATCAGAACTGCACACAATACTCCAGTTGTGACCTCACCAGTGTTTTATACAATTCCAACATTATATCCTTACTTTTATATTCGATAGCTCTGCCAGTGAAGGAGGGCATTCCATATGCTTTCTTTACAACCTTGTCTACTTGAACTGCTGTCTGTACCTTTACGCCAAGATCTCTCACTTCATCTACACCTCTTCGTATATTCCCATTTATTGTGTACTTCCTAGAGCTGTTCAAGCTCCCTAAATTCTTGACCTCACACTTCTCAGTGTCAAATTCCATCGGCCACTTTATCGCCCACTCCATCAATCGTGAGTATATAGCACAAACAATAAGGGTCCCGACACCGAGCCCTGTGGAACACCACTTCAAACAACTTTCCAATTACAAGGGCAGCCATCGACATTATCCTTTCTTTCCTGTTACTAAGCCAACTTTATATCCAGTTTGCCACGTTACCCTGTATCCCATGCGCTTTCACTTTCTTGACCAATCTGCCATGTGGCACTTTTTCAAACGTCTCACTAAAATCCATGTACACCACATCCACTGCACTACCTTTATCACCCCTTCTTGTCATTTCCTCAAAGAAGTCAATCAAATTTGTGAGACAAGACCTTCCTGTAACAAATCCATGCTGACTATCCCTGACTAGTCCATGCGTTTCTATGTGACAGTTAATCCTATCTCTCAGGATTGATTCTACTAATTTGCCCAAACACTGATATAAGAGTAACTGACCTATAATTGTTCGGCATTTCCTTCGATCTCTTTTTAAACAATGGAATCACGTTTAGTCCTCTAGTCCTCTGGTACATCCCAGTATCTAGTGAGGATTAGAAAATGATTCCCAAATCATCTGCTATCTCCTCTCTGACCTCCTTCCGTAGCCTCAGAAACAATCCATCTGGCCCTGGCGACTTATCAACTTTCAAGAATTCCAATCCTTCGAGTATTTCCTCTCTCTTTATGATTATCCCATCCAGTATCTCAATGTTCCTCCTGGACGACTATATCTGCATCATCCGTTTCCTTTGTAAACACGGAGACAAAATATTCACTTAAAACCCTTCCCACAGCCTCTGCATTAACTTGGAAGCTACTAGAAAATGTCAGCAAAGCCATAAACTCTTAGTTAAAAAGGAAAAGTGAAATGAAATGAAATGAAATGAAATGAAAATCGCTTATTGTCACAAGTAGGCTTCAAATGAAGTTACTGTGAAAAGCCCCTAGTCGCCACATTCCAGCACCTGTTCGGGGAGGCTGGTACGGGAATTGAACCGTGCTGCTGGCCTGCCTTGGTCTGCTTTCAAAGCCAGCGATTTAGCCCTGTGCTAAACAGCCCCTTTGAACTCCGACATGAACTCCGAGATCTCTGCTCCTCCACATTCTTCAGAACCCTGCCGTTAAACCTGTAATCCGCATTCAAATTTGTCCTACCAAAATGAATCACTTGAACTGCTGCCTTTAGGGACCTGTGTACCTGTACACCAAGATCTCTCACTTCAGTTCTATCTCTTAGTATATTCCCATTTATTGTGTATTCCCTGTAACTGTTTAATCTCCCTAAATGCATGACCTCAAAATTCTCTGTGTTAAAATCCATCTGCCACTTTATCGCGCACTCCACCAACCGATCTGCATTGTTTTGGAGATTATAGCTATCCTCTACACTATCTACTACTCAGCCAATCTTTGTGTCTCTGCAAATTTCCCAATCATGCTTTCTACTTTCACGTCCAAATCATTAATGTATAACACAACCAGTCAGGGTCCCAACACCGAGCCCTGTGGGACACCACTGGGAACAATTCTCCATTCGGAAGGGAAGCCATCAACCATTGCTCATTGTTTCCTGTTACGAAGCCAACTTTTTATCTAGTTTGCCACATTACCCTGTATCTCATGGGCTTTTATTTTTTTTGACCAATCTGCCATGTGGGACCTTGTCAAACGCTTTGCTAAAATCCATGTACACAACATCCACCGCACTGATCAGAATTTTGCAGTTCTCATATCTGACTAACCAGGTAGGTGAGAGGTTCAGCGCTGACTCAGAATTCCTTGCCCTAGCAAAATTCAAGCTCGAAAAGCTCAAGGTGCAGCTAGATTTTTGGGAGAGAGAACGATAAGCTCAGGAAAGGAAAGAGGAGAGTGAAAGACAGAGAATGAAAGAGAGACAGACAGAGAAAGCAAGGGAACAGGAATTGTGGTGTATTTAGAATTTCAGAAGGATTTTGACAAAGTCCCACATAAGACATTAGCGTGTAAAATTGAAGCAGATGGGATTTGGGGGGATTTATTGAGATTTATAGAAAACGGGTTGGTAGACACAAAACAAAGAGTCGGAATAAATGGGTCTTTTTCCAAATAGCAGTCAGTGACTATTGGGGTACCGCAGGGATCGGTGCTGGGACCCCATCTATTCACAATATATATTAATGATTTAGATGAGAGAACTAAATGTAATAGCTCCAAACTTTCAAATTTGGGAGGGTGAGCTGTGAGAAGCATGCAGAAAAGTTTCAGTGTGATTTGGACCGGCTGAGTGTGTGGGCAAATGCATGGTAGATGCAGTATCAAGTGGGTAAATGTTATCCACTTGGTGGCAAAAGCAGAAAGGCAGATTATTATCTGAATGTAAGCAAATTCTTAATGTCTTACTGGAACACCGCACACACAACAAGAATTCACCAGCAATGCTACCGTTCAGGAGGTGCCAGGGGCAGTGTCAGGGGGCCAAATGCCTGGTGGAAATCACCCTGCGATCCCCACTCAAAATGACACTGAGACATAGACATAGAATTTACAGTGCAGACCGAGGCCCATTGAGTCCGTACCGGAAAGACCAACCCACCTAAGCCCACACCTCCACTCTATCCCCACAACCCAGTAATCCCACCTAACCTTTTTGAACACTACAGGCAATTTAGTATAAACAATCCGCCTAACCTGCACACTTAATCATTTTTGGGGAGAATTTTGCCCGTTGTAAATTGAAGAGAACCATAGACAGGTTACAACACAGGAAGAAGCAATTTAACTCATCATGTCGGTGCTGTATCTCTGCAAGATCAATCACCGAGTGCTACACTCCCTTAGCTCTGCAAACGTTTCCTCTTCAGATTATGATTCAATCCTCTTTTGAAAGCCATGATTGTACCTGTCTCCACCACAGTGTCAGGCCGCGCTTTCTAGACATAACCACTTACTGCGAAAAAAAATTACTCCCTCATGTTGCCTGTGACCTTGTGTTGGTATCTGCTTTTCAATCCTTCCATCAATGGGGACGTTTTTCGCTATTTAATTTCTAATAACTTAGACTTATTTGAGCTCACCCCGTTTCTCATTAGACAGATAATTGGTAACTGCTATCAACCCACGCGAGCTTGTCAATCTCCCTGTTCTCTAGCATCTGTTTTAGGCTTGCTATGTCAGTTCGTAGCCTCTTTTCATTGACGTATTGTGTCGAGTGGACATTCTCCCAAAGGGACTATGGCTATGTGACACTCAGTTCTGTTCCCGAATACCCTGTTCCATTCAAACTTTCAGTCAGGATCCAGAATATAAAGAAATGTCGCATCCACTGTCTCCAGTACAGTAAGGCTCTGTTCGGAGCCCTCATGATTTTTGAGCCCCTCAATCAAATTTCCCCTCAAGCATCTTTTCCCCAACTTCTCCGGGGTGGGGGGGGGGGAGGAAATTATGTCAAAGAAGAAGAGTAAAGTCGGAGAGATGTTTGAAATGACACAGACACTGGTTGCATTCCCTGCTATTTGGACACTACACGATTAAAGCAGCTGTTATCAATGTTGCAATAAAAACCCTGGCTTAAAATTAAAATGCATTTTAATTACATTTTAATTTTGTATGCCGCTATCAGAGTTTATCTTGGTAAGCAACTGTGAGTAGGTTTGCTGTGCCTATCCTACATTTGAGATAACTGCATTAGAAGTTGAAATTAAATTATAATTGTTCATCCGTAATGTACAGTGCAAACATTTCATAATAATTAAGTCTATTTCCTTAATCGGATGGCGGCAGACTGTATCTAGAAAAATTCAAGGGAAGAAAAGGACAAACCTTTCTGTATTGTACAGTAAATGAACACGAACGGCAACATATATAATCTGGTGTGAGCTGGTGAGGACATTAAGCCTTGTGTCGGGACCATCGCTGCCATTATTCTGAGTCGCAGATCATGGCGTCATTCAGCGTGAAATGCTGATTTGACACTGTTGCCATTCTGGAGCTCGGCGCACCATGGACGGGATTCTCCACCCCCCACGCCGAAGTGGCTGCGCCGTCGTGAACGCCGTCGGGGTTCACGACGGCGCGGAACGGCCCCGGTCACGACCGATTCAGGCCCTGACAATGGGCCAGTATCGGGGCCGCGTCATCTACCCGCGCCAGGCCTTGTCGCCCACGTAAAAGCGCCGCCGCATAGATGACGCGGCCGGCGCCGCATAACGGACGTCATCCGCACATGCGCGGGTTGCCCAGTGCCAACCCGCGCATGCGTGGTTGCCGTCCTGTCCAAATCCACCCCGCAAGAAGATGGGGGACGGATCTTGCGGGGCGGCAGAAGGAAGATCCTCCTTCAGAGAGGACCCCACATTTAAGGTACCCCCCGGTGCAGGATCCCCCCTCGCCTCTCCACAGGCCGCCCCCCCCCCAGCACCGCCCACGACTGTAGCGACCAGGTGTGGACGGCGCCGGGGGGAACCCGCCGTTTTGGCCTGGCCGCTCGGCCCATCCGGGCCTGAGAATCGCGGGGGTGCCGGAGAATCGCCATTTTCGGTGTCTCCGGCGATTCTCCGGCCTGCGGCCCGCGAAACTCGACCGGGCTGTTCCCACGGCTTTGGAGAATCGCGGGAGGGCTTCGGACCGGCGTCCCTGGAAATTGTGGCGGCCCAGGCGATTCTCCCAACCGGCGTGGGAGTGGAGAATCGCGCCCCAGCTCTTTCAACCTTTCGGATGGGAAACTAAAAAGATACGAAGAGTGGTAAAAAGTACATTGGCATCGGAGACACTTACTGTACTGGAGGCGGCGGATGCGACATTTCTTTATATTCTGGATCCTGACTGAAAGTTTGAATGGAACAGGGTATTCGGGAACAGAACTGAGTGTCACAGAGACATAGTCCCTTTGGGAGAATGTCCACTCGACACAATACGTCAATGAAAAGAGGCTACGAACTGACATAGCAAGCCTAAAACAGATGCTAGAGAACAGGGAGATTGACAAGCTCGCGTGGGTTGATAGCAGTTACCAATTATCTGTCTAATGAGAAAAGGGGCGAGCTCAAATAAGTATAAGTTATTAGAAATTAAAGATGGACGTCTTTTCTTATAAGGAAGTGAACGTGAGGGTGGTTTAAAAAAAAATTAGACGGGGGAATAGGATGCATTTATTGAAGGGAAAAAAGGTACATCTGTGTTATGGTCATTTACGTCAAACTTAAAGATGATTTTTTTTTCTTTAAGAGGGGAATCTCTTGGGAAAGAGGTCATGTTCCCCAAGCTGAAGTTAGAATTGGAGTTTTAATTGTTTAATATGCCACACATGTTGTTTGATGCACATATATATAAAGGGGAAGCAGGTGGCACTGAAGAGTTGGTAGAGACGCGATTGTAGAACACAGTAAAACTGGAGTTGAAAAAGTTGACTTACTTTTTAGTTCTTATTATAGAATTACCAGGCTCAGACATTGTGTGTGTCGAAGTGAAAGCCAGCTTAAAGCATCAGCTTTGAGATCCGCGTACCATCTGTGTTGAAAAATGTACGAATGCGCAACCCACTGCAATGCCCACTTTTGCACACTGGCCGATATGATTGGTGGAACCGGTTTATCTTTGCAGCACGGTGGCACAGTGGTTGGCACCGCTGCCTCACAGCTTCAGGGACCCGGGTTAGATTTTGACCTTTGAGTGACTGTGTGGTGTTTGCACGTTCTCCCCGTGTCTGCGTGGGTTTCCTCCGGGTGCTCCGGTTTCCTCCTGCAGACCAAAAATGTGCAGGTTAAGTGGATTGGCCATGATAAATTGCCCTTAGTGTCCAAATGCTCGAGGAGGGGTTCTCCCTGGAGCAGAGAAGGGAACAACTTGGGCAGCATAAAATTATGAGGGACATAAATAGGGTGGTTAGGAAGGAAATTTTCCCCTTAATGGAGGGGTCACTAACCAGCAGGCATAGATTTACGGTAATGGGCAGGAGGTTTAAAGGAGATGTGAGGAAAAACATTTTCACCCAGGGAGAGGAATCTGGAACTCGCTGCCTGAAAGGGTGGTAGAGACAGGAACCGTGACAACATTTAAGAAATATTTAGATGAGCACTTGAAATGCCATTGCATACAGGGCTACGGACCATGAACTGGAAAATGGGATTTGAATAGTTAGGTGCTTAATGTTCAATGTGGAACGATGAGCAAAGGGCCTCTTTCTACACTGTAAGGACTCCATAGCTTTGCTCTTCTCTACTTTTAGTCATCTTAACCCTATATCAGATGGGGATGCTACACCTTGCTAAACCTACTGCCAGCCTATATTTCATTCCTATTTCAAAATCAAGACCGGCAACATCTTTTCAAACTTTGAAACATTTCCCTACCTCATCACATCACTGTTGAAACCCTTATCCACAAAGCTCCAGGTTTGATTCAGTCAATGCTTTCTCTGTAAGCCTCCTGAGACCTATCTCTTTGAAAATGTGTTCTATCAGTTCACCTAATTATTCTCTCTCTCTCTCTCTCCCGCTCGGATCCCTGAGCCCCTGTAAAGCTTTTGGGGTGTTTCATTAGTTGAAATGTAATATAGGATTGCAAGTTTTTCTTAATTGCAATTTCACATTGACATTCTGTTATGGATTTTTGTAGCGCTGCCTTTAAATTATTTACATTCGATGTATTTTGTGCAGCATTGCTTCTAAAGTTTACAGTAATATTAGGGAAAAGTGCACATTTGTTAAATTTGTAATGTTCCTTCGATCAGAGTTCAGAGGCCAGGCAGAACTTGAATCTATCAGATACAAATTTATTTTTGCTGCTCAGAGTTTTTTTTTCATTCCTTCCCAGGATATTGGCTGAGACTGGTAAACCTGCATTCAATTGTCCATCTCTAGTTTCACTGAGAAGGTCTGCTGTGATACTTTATTAGTTTCAAAGCCTGGAATTAGATTTTATGAACAGATAAATCCGGCAGCTTAAAGCAGCATCACAGAGGGTTTATTGTTCATTTGCTGAACACACCGGCTTATCTGCAGCTCAAGGCAACAATGGACACTCTTGAAGATTTGGGGAATTGGGGACCGCACTTGAGAGCCATCTAGATATGAAAGTCAAAATATCACAGAGTAAATTTAATAAGGACATGGGGGGGGGGGGGGGGGGGGGATGTCCACATTGAATGAAGAACTTTGGTTTATTACAGTTTTGTTATATACACTTCCTGGTAGATCCCTACTGGGTCTCTTCAGGGTTGGTGCTTTACTGGCTGACCTTTTCTTCAGAGTTGAATAGAGTTCCCCTGCCTCTCAGCTGAGGAACTCATACTCCGCGAAAACCAAGGGGAAGATAATTCTTCCCACCCCGTAAGTCCTGTGTGGGATATTACTGTAAGAAGGCAAGAAAGGACCCAGAAAGGTAACCAAGATGAACACACCGACTACACTGAAGAACCAGTCTGGGTAAGGCAGCAGGGCAATTTGAGAACCCAGGGGGTGGTTGTCTTTGTGACCCACCCCAGACCTGGATAAGGTCCCATGCTTGTGTTTATGAGCCATGGCCAAAAGTGTAGAAACAGTGAACAGTGTCTGATTTTAGAAAAAGGAACCTATGTGAGTTTTGGTGTAAATGAAGGATCAGGGAAGAAAATGTGGACCATATTGAACACCCTGCCCCACAATACCACAAACGGTACGCTCGGTCTGGCACCTCCATTAGAATCTGGAGAACTTGTCTTGATTGTAAAACTAGCTGCATATTCAAATTATTTCGACAGAAATGTTAAGTTGCCTCGGGTAATAATGCTTTTATTACTGGTAAATGTGATTTTAATATGTATAACAATTACTCAAGATCTAATGTGGCTTCCGCTGAGAAGCAGCATGTGCTACACTGGGAATGCTGATCCAAAACACTTCAGAAACACAGAACCTTTCTTGGCCAATGCACAAACCATGACAGCAAAATTAATATTCACATCATTGTGAAAAGGAGCAAGACTCAGGGGGTTGCTGAAGGAGTGGAGAAAGTTTTGAACTTAATATTCATTAGCTGCACCGAATTATTCATTAAAATCCATGGCTGCATCAGATTCAAAGTC
Organism: Scyliorhinus torazame; assembly: GCF_047496885.1. Classification (NCBI taxonomy): domain Eukaryota; kingdom Metazoa; phylum Chordata; class Chondrichthyes; order Carcharhiniformes; family Scyliorhinidae; genus Scyliorhinus; species Scyliorhinus torazame. The sequence goes on from NC_092725.1 coordinate 143,663,245, forward strand.
TATCTGTGACGGAAACTTTGAATTTCTTTTGACTACAAGTGTTAAGTTGAAAAATGGAGGACTGGACCTGGATTTGTGACCAAGCCTGGGGTGCTCCACATTTAAACCTGTTTCTATCTTTTTCACCACTATGGACTGTCTCTTAATTTCAACAACAACTTGTATTTATGTAGCACCTTTAATGTGGCAAATTATTCCAAGGTGCTTCACAGGACAAAGAACAACAAAGAACAAAGAAATGTACAGCACAGGAACAGGCCCTTCGGCCCTCCAAGCCCGTGCCGACCATACTGCCCGACTAAACTACAATCTTCTACACTTCCTGGGTCCGTATCCTTCTATTCCCATCCTATTCATATATTTGTCAAGATGCCCCTTAAATGTCCCTATCGTCCCTGCCTCCACTACCTCCTCCGGTAGTGAGTTCCAGGCACCCACTACCCTCTGCGTAAAAAACTTGCCTCGTACATCTACTCTAAACTTTGCCCCTCTCACCTTAAACCTATGCCCCCTAGTAATTGACCCCTCTACCCTGGGGAAAAGCCTCTGACTATCCACTCTGTCTATGCCCCTCATAATTTTGTATACCTCTATCAGGTCGCCCCTCAACCTCCTTCGTTCCAGTGAGAACAAACCGAGTTTATTCAATCGCTCCTCATAGCTTATGCCCTCCATACCAGGCAACATTCTGGTAAATCTCTTCTGCACCCTCTCTAAAGCCTCCACATCCTTCTGGTAGTGTGGCGACCAGAATTGAACACTATACTCCAAGTGTGGCCTAACTAAGGTTCTATACAGCTGCAACATGACTTGCCAATTCTTATACTCAATGCCCCGGCCAATGAAGGCAAGCATGCCGTATGCCTTCTTGACTACCTTCTCCACCTGTGTAGCCCCTTTCAGTGATCTGTGGACCTGTACTCCTAGATCTCTTTGACTTTCAATACTCTTGAGGGTTCTACCATTCACTGTATATTCCCTACCTGCATTAGCCCTTCCAAAATGCATTACCTCACATTTGTCCAGGTTAAACTCCATCTGCCATCTCTCCGCCCAAGTCTCCAGACAATCTAAATCCTGCTGTATCCTCAGACAGTCCTCATCGCTATCCGCAATTCCACCAACCTTTGTGTCATCTGCAAACTTACTAATCAGACCAGTTACATTTTCCTCCAAATCATTTATATATACTACAAAGAGCAAAGGTCCCAGCACTGATCCCTGTGGAACACCACTGGAGTGTTATCAAACAAAATCAGAGCCACAGAAGAAGATAATTAGGGCTAATAATGAAAAGAAGTGATGAATTTTAAGGAGTGTCTCAAAGGAGGAAAAGGGCTGGAGAGGTTAGGGAAACAATTCCCGAGGTTAGTGTGGTGATATCATGGTTTTGTTGTAATTCACTGACTGACCACTAGGAGTCTCATTAGTATATAAGTGAATGTTAGAGTCAGGTGACCTCAGACTGACTGGAGGGCTGGGAGAGAAAGGTTGGCTGTGCATGACCATACTGTTATTCATCTGTTGTTTTGTATATAGTTGACCCACAGTTAAATGTTAATAAATCGTTTATAGTTTCTTGTAATATAATTCAGGCCGTTCAACAAGAACATCACAGTTAGGGCCTCAGCCCTAACTGAAGACAGAACCACAACATTGGTTAAAATCGGGAATGCGCAAGAAGCCGGAATCAGAAAGACGCAGGAATGGCGGAGGGTACTGGACTGGAGGAGATTACAGAGCTGCAGGGGATTTGAAAATAAGCATGAGAATATTAAAATTGAGGCATTGCTGACCTGGGAGCCAGTGTAAATTAATAAGTACAGAGGTGATGTGCAAACGGGGTATGGTGCGAGCTAGATTATGAGCTGTAGAGTTTTGGATAGCCTTACGGTGGAATATTGGCAGCTGCCCAGGCAGGTAACAAAGGCATGGGTACAGGTTCCGACAGCTCATGAGTTGAGGCATGCGTGGAGTCGGGTGATCAGTGTGCAGGTAGGCAGTCTGAGTGATGTTGCAGATGTTTGAGTTTAAGCTCATCGCATTTGCAGCAACAAGGTTGTGTACATTTTGGTTTAGCCTCAATGACATTTGCCAGGGAGGCGGATGGAGTTAGTGGCTAGGGAACAACGTTTGTGATGGGCTTAGAGTCAATGGCTTTAGTCTTCTAAATAGTTCGAGGAAATCTCTGCTCATCCAGATGTCTAACAATCAGTCTGACAATATAGAGACAGCAGAGAGAAAGATAGTAGAGGTGAGGGGGAGGTGGGTGTCATCAGCGTACATCTGGAACTAACATGCGTTTGGATGATGTTGTTGTGGGACAGTAAATGAGGAATGGTCGTGGTTGTGGTCAAGGATAAATGCTTGGAAGGACTATAGAGTTTATATTCTGTGTGAAGGAGGAGAACCCAATACAGTTGATTCTGTGGCTGTGACTGGGTAGATCAGAATGGAGGCAGGTCAGAGGAGTAAAACACAGCTGGACGGCAGGGAGGAGCATCAAAGTGGATGATGTGAATTGGATTTGATTGGGTTGGATTTGTTTATTGTCACGTGTACCGAGGTACAGTGAAAAGTATTTTTCTGCGAGCAGCTCAACAGATCATTAAGTACATGAGAAGAAAAGGGAATAAAAGAAAATACATAATAGGGCAACACAAGGTACACAGTAACTATATAAGCACTGATGTGGAGATGCCGGCTTTGGACTGGGGTGAGCACAGTACGAAGTCTTACAACACCAGGTTAAAGTCTAACAGGTTTGTTTTGATGTCACTAGCTTTCGGAGCGCTGCTCCTTCCTCAGGTGAATGAAGAGGTATGTTCCAGAAACATATAAAGAGACAAATTCAAAGATGCCAGACAATGCTTGGAATGCGAGCATTAGCAGGTGATTAAATCTTTACAGATCCAGAGATGGGGTAACCCCAGGTTAAAGATGTGTGAAATAAAAAACCAAAGTGTTTCTGGGCAGGAGATGTGGGTGATGGTCTGAAGCCACTTGCAGCTCCTCGAGCCCCATCTCTTGTTTCTTCGTTTGTCCCATTAGCACCTCCTTTTTGCCTTACGCCTCCACTCCTTTTGTCATTTAATAACTCCTGCCTCCCACTGTAATTCAGATCGCCCTTTCCTTTCCCTCCTCTCTCCTGTTTCCCTGCTTTTTCCTCTACTTGTTTGAAAACTGTTGCATCTCTAACTTCTTCCAATCCTGAAGGTCGTTGACCTGAAAAATGGGAATGCTGTTTCTTTCTCCCTATGTGCTTCCTGACCTGCTGAGTATGTCCAGAATTTTCTGTTTTTATTGTATTCCCTTTATTGTCGCGTAGATTGTTTATTTGACAATACATTGGGTTCTTTGAAAGTCAAGGTATATGATGGATGGGGTGATGCGAGTTGAATACCTTAGCCCTGTATTGCTTACAGTGATAATGGCGTCACAGTTGGTTGCTTTCATTGTACTTAGCTGGATCCATGAGCTTGCAGTGATCCTGAATTACTAAAAGAATATATTGTCAAAACTGACGTTTCTTGTTGCCTATAGCAGGAAAATGATTCGAACATTTCTCTAGGGAAGTGACGTCTTGTTTAGAAGGTGGTACAGCTGACTAGATGGGCTGGATTCTCCATTCCTGCGTCTAAGTGCTGACGCCAACGGAGAATCCGTGTTGGTTCACGACAGAAAAATTTGCGCCACACCCGCACCGATTCCGCTACCAGTCAGGGGCTAGCACTGGCGCCGTGCGAAATGCCCACGGAGCGTGTAGAAAACAGTGGGAGAACCGCCGGGTCCGTGATGGACACTCACAGGGCTGACAATCTGCAGCCACGTGTACACTTACACCCCCCACACGCGCACCGATCGCACCAGAAAAGATGGCGCCGGTTGTGCTGGACTGCACACCCATCCACACCGACCCCACAGCCCACATCCTGGCCACCCCCCAATATTCCCCCTGGCCAGCGGCAAGGCCCTCGGTGGAGTATGGAGGTGCTGGACGCAGTCCGCACGTCCTCTCTCTCTGCAGCCGCCACACCTTGCTCACGACCGCTGAGACCACACGTGGCCCGCACCGTCGAGTACTCGGCCAATGGGAGGCAGAGCATCGCGGGTGGGCCCGATAATGATATAATGAAACGGGGTTGTGACTGCGCGCGGCGCACGTCTCGATGACACCATTTAGAGGGGGCGGAGCATAAGGACCCGGCGTCAAACCGCAGCCTGCCGCTTTTTCGGTGTCGGGAGCCATTCTCCGCCTCATCGTCATTCCCGATTTCAGTGTCGGGCAATGGAGAATTCTGCCCACCGAATTTCTGTGACAATCGATGCAAGCAACTGTCTTTCTATCCAATCAACCATCAGAAAGTTTCCAAAATAAATTTTCCACCTAGGGTACTGCATAGTCAGGGGCACAGAAAGGCATTTCTGTAGTCGTGAAAGAGACTCCAAGATGGTGTGTTGCCTCCCTGGTGCCAGGGTTCAGGATGTCACTGAACGGCTGCAGGGCATCCTGAAGGGATAAGGTGATAAGGCAGAGGTCATGGTACATGTTGGTACCAATGACACAGGTATAAAGACGGATGAGGTTTTACATCAAGAATTCAGGGAGTTAGGCAATAGACTAAAGGGTGAGACCTCTTGGGTTGTAATCTCTGGATTACTCCCAGTGCCACATGCTAGTGAGTACAGGAATAGGACAATAGCTCAGATGATTCCCTGGCTTAAGAGTTGGTGCAGAAGGGAGGGTGTTAGATTCCTGGACCATTGGGATCGTTTTTGGGACCTGTACAAGCGGGACGGTCTACATCTAAATCAGAGCAGTGTTAACATCCTTGCTGGCAGATTTGCTAGTGCTATTGGGAAGAGTTTAAACTAGTTTGGCAGGGGGAGGGGACACAGGCTGATAGCAGAATAGGGACACAGTATAACATAGAAAAGCAATCAGGTCAGAGGGAATACAGCGGTAGTAAGTTTCAAGAGAGTAAGGCAAGGCTGGATGGCCTCTACTTTAATGCCAGGAGTAATAAAGGTAAAACGGATGAGTTAAGGGCGATGAATGACACGTGTGATATAATAGCTATTACAGAGACATGGTTGAGTGAGGGGCGAGATATAGAATCTTCAGGATGGACAGAGAAGGGGGTAGAAGAGGAGGAGGCATTGCATTATTAGTAAAGGAGGCAGTTGCTGCAGTAAGGAGAGATGATATTTTGGAAGGGGTATCAAATGAAGCTTTGTGGGTAGAGCTTAGAAATAAAAAAGGGACAGCGACATTGCTAGGTGTTTATTATAGACCCCCAGATAGTCAGCGAGAAATTGAGGAGCAAAAATGTGCGCAATTTGCGAAGGGGTGTAAAAATGTTAAGAGGGTAATTATATTTGATGATTTTAACTTTCCCCAAATTAATTGGGATAGTCAAGGGTTTAGATGGAGCAGAGATCTTAAAATGTATACAGGAGAACTTTTTAGCTCAACATGTGGCGGGTCCAACAAGGGATGGTGCAGTGCTGGACCTAATTCTGGGGACTGAAGCCCGACAGGTGGTTACTCTCTAGGGTAATAGGGAGGAGTAACAACCCCAGAGAACCATGGGTGACCAAAGACATTCCGGTTTCGATGAGAAGGAAAAGAGAGGCTTTTAACAAGTATAAGGGGAGCAAGCCTGCAGAGGCATCAGTGGAGTACAGAAAATGCAGGTTGGTGCTTAAGAAATCAATTAGGGGAGCAAAGAGGGGATATGAGAAAGCTCTGGCTGGGGTAAAAGTAGGGAAAATCCCAGGATATTCTATAAGTATATCAATGAACAGAGGATAACCAGGGAAAGAGTAGGGCCCGTTAGAGACCAAGGAAAAAAATCTGTGGGTGGAGCCAGAGGTAGGGTGTTGAACGAATATTTCACATCTGTCTTCACGAAGAGAATGAGGAGGTAGTGATAGAACGTGGGGAGAGAAACTGTGAGGTTATTGAGCAAATTGTCATAGGGAGTAACAAGGCGTTGGAGGTGTTGGCGGGCTTAAAAGTGGACAAATCTCCAGGTCTGGATGAATTGTGTCCCAGGATACTGTGGGAAGCGAGGGAGGCGATTGCAGAGGCCCTGATCCAAATGATTAATTCCTATCTGGCCACGGGGAAGGTGCCAGAGGCCTGGAGAACAGCTAATGTGGTCCCACTATTTAAGAAAGGTTGTAGAAACAAGCAAGGGAACTATAGACCAGTGAGTCTCACATCAATGGTTGGGAAACTACTAGAGATGATTCTGAAGGAGAGAATCTATCTCTACTTGTAGAGGCAAGGCGTGATCAGGAATAGTCAGCTTGGCTTTGTCAGAGCGAGGTCATGCCTAACAAATTTGATTGAAAGTTTTTTGAGCATGTGACCAAGTTATAGATGAGGGTGGTGAAGTTGATGTAGTTTACATAGATTTCAGCAAAGCCGTTGACAAGGTCCCACATGGGAGACTTCTTAAGAAGGTAAATGCATATGGGACACAGGGTGATTTGATAATGTGGATTCAAAATTGGCTTAGCTGTAGGAGACGGAGGGACTGGAAGCCAGTGAGCAGTGACGTACCACAGGGATCTGTGCTGGGCCCCCTATTGTTTGTCATTTATATAAATGACATAGATAACTATGTGGGGGGGTAGGATCAATACGTTTGCGGATGACACAAAGATTGGCTGGGTGGTTAACAGTGAGGTGGAGAGTCTTGGGTTACAGGAAGATACAGACGGGATGGTCAAATGGGCAGAAAAGTGGCAATTTAGCGTGGCCAATCCACCTAACCTGCACATCTTTGGGTTGTGGGGGCGAAACCAACGCAAACACGGGGAGAATGTGCAAACTCCACACGGACAGTGACCCAGAGCCAGGATCGAACCTGGGACCTCAGTGCCGTGAGGCAGCAGTGCTAATCCACTGCGCCACCATGCTGCCCTCGGAAGTATACTATGAAAGGTCTGACACTGGGAAGTTCCAAACAAAGGGACCTTGGCGTGTTTGTCCATAGATCTCTGAAGGCAGAGGGCGGGTTAATAGGGGGGTGAAAAAGGCATGTGGGACACTCGCTTGATTAATTGAGGCATAGATTACAAAAGCAGAGAGGTCATGTTGGAGTTGTACAGAACTTTGGTGAGGCCACAGCTGGAGCACTGTGTGCAGTTCTTGTCGCCACATTACAGAAAGGATGTGATTGCACTGGAGGGGGTGCAGAGGAGATTCACCAGGATGTTGCCTGGGATGGAACAGTTAAATTATGAAGAGAGGTTTGATAGGCTTGGGTTGTTCTCGCTGGAGCAGAGATGACTGAGGGGCGACCTGATCAAGGTGGACAAGATTATGAGGGTCAGGGACAGGGAGCAGCTGTTTCCCTTCGTTGAAGGGTCAGTTACGAGGGGTCACAAGTTCAATGTGAGGGGTAGGAGGTTTATTGGGGTTTGAGGAAATCCTTTTTACTCAGAGAGTGGTGATGGTCTGGAACGCGCTGCCTGGGAGGGGGTAGAGGCGGGTTGCCTCACATCCTTTAAGAGGTACCTGGACGAGCACTTGGCATGCGATAACATTCGCGGCTATGGGCCAAGTGCTGACCAATGGGATTAGGTCGGCAGGTCAGGTGTCTTTCATGCGTTGGTGCAGACTCGATGGGCCGAAGGGCCTCTTCTGCACTGTATTATTCTGTGATTCTGCCGAACTCCCAGAGCTACAACGAGGCAGCAGCAGGATGATCGTATATTTGTGACAGGAACTTAGAACAAGTTTTTTTTCCAAATTTTCAGACTACACAAAACTTGAAGAACTGTGAACTGTGAGACGAGTGATAGATTAGCAGAGGACATGGGCAGGACGGCCAACTGAGTGGACAAGTGACAGATGAAATTTAATACAGCAAGTGTGAAGTGATTCATTTTGGAAGGAAGAACGAGGAGAGGCAATATAAATTAAAGGTACGATTTAAAAGGAGGTGCAGTAGCAGAGAGACCTGGAGGCGTATATGTATAAATTGTGGATAGCACAATTGCTTCACAGCTCCAGGGTGCCAGGTTCGATTCCGGCTTGGGTCACTGTCTGTGTGGAGTCTGCACATCCTCCCTGTGTGTGTGTGGGTTTCCTCCGGGTGCTCCGGTTTCCTCCCACAGTCCAAAGCTGTGCAGGTTAGGTGGTTGGCCATGATAAATTGCCCTTAGTGTCCAAAATTGCCCTTAGTGTTGGGTGAGGTTACTGGGTTATGGGGATAGGGTGGAGGTGTGGACCTTGGGTAGGGTGCTCTTTCCAAGAGCTGGTGCAGTCTCGATGGGCCGAATTCTGCACTGCAAATTGTATGAAATCTATGAAACATTCGAAAACAGAGCAGGGCGAGGCCACTCAATTCCTCGAGGCTGCTTCTCCGTCAGTAGGATAATGGTTGATCTGATTGTAACCTCCGGCCTGCCTGTGATAACCTTTCACCCCCTTGTTTATCAAGAATTTACATATTGTGATGAATGTAGGATTTTCAGATGTATTATATTTAGTTGGTGCAGTACGGGTTAGTGTGTGTGACTGCTGCTGTCATGTTTTTAAAAATCTAAGTTTGAAAGGCAGCTAGGCTTTTTGGGAATAGATTAAAGCATTGTAAAGTACAAGTAAAGCAATGGAAAAGTAAGATCATAATTCATTGCAGCCAGGGATATTGTTTGCTGAATTTAGACTAATGGAATTTTGTTTATATTAAGAGGGTTCCCTGGGAGTTGATAATTAAAGGCATTGGGCAGAATTCTCCGTAGCCCGGTGCCGAAATCGGGATTAGCGATCGGGAGGAAAATGGCTTTCGACGCCAGATCCGGGGGCAGGCGCCGGTTTGACGGCGGTTGGCGATGCTCCGCTCCCTCCAAATTGGTGTCATTGGGACACGCGGCATGCGCAATTGCAAGGCTGTTGGCGCATCATCAGCTGGCTCACCCGCGATGTTCCGACCCCGATGGGCCGAGTTCCCGATGGCGTGGGCCACGTGTGGTCCCAGCCATCAGGAAACTGGCGTGCCATCTGCGGACAGTGTCCAGTGCTGGCACACTCGTCCGGAATCCGTGCTGCTGGCCGGAGGGCTGCTGCTGGGGCTAGGGGGAGGTGGTGGGGGGTGGCCAGGTGAGTCGGGGTGGCGGGTCAGGGTTCCAGCATGGCCGGCGCCATGTTTTCCGGAGCGACTAATGCAGACCGTCAGCCCTGCGCATGCGTGGCCCGGGACCCGGCAATTCTCCGGCCGTTTTCCACACGATCTGCTTGGTTTCTGTGCCAACGGAATCGTTGCGGGGTTCACGCCATTTTTCACGACGTGAATCATCCGCGGATTATCCGTTGGCACCGGCACTTAGCCTCAGGAATAGAGAATTCCGCCCAACAGCTCGGAGTAAGTGCTTCATTGTCATTGTTATGCATTGTTTAATGGGTAATTTTAAACTATTATCTTGACTGATGTTAAAATTAATTTAATCCAGGGAAACAGGGTGGCTCAGTGGTTAGCACTGCTGCCTCACTGCGCCGAGGTCCCAGGTTCGATCCTGGCTCTGGGTCACTGTCCGTGTGGAGTTTGCACATTCTCCCCGTGTCTGTGTGGGTCTCACCCCCACAACCCAAAGATGTGCAGGGTAGGTGGATTGAACAGGCTAAATTGCCCCTTAATTGGAAAAAGTGAATTGGGTATTCTAAATTTTAGAAAAATTTAATCCTGTGTTAGTCATAAAGCTTGTTTTAATGTACAATATCCCTAGTTGTGTGTGCAATCACTCCTGGAATGCAGTAACCTATTCTCACAGTCTTACAAATTCAATAGCATTTTGGGGTTTCCGTGCAGTCATAGAATCATTGAGTTTTACCGCACGGAAAGCGGCCATTCGGCCCATCCTGTTTGTGCTGACCATCGAACACCTACCTATTCGAATCTCATTTTCCAGAACTCAGTCCGTGGCCGATAAGAGTTATAGAATTATTCTAATATTGTTGGGAGTCTGGCCCAGGGTCATATTACCGCCGTAATAATATTCAAATTCACTGCTCCCACTGCCCTAGAGGGACGCAAAGACTCACGATCCTCACTGAAGTTGCCAGGGTTGGTTGAGAAAGCAGATGATAATGCACGTGGGACCTTGGACTTTATAAACAGTGATTTAAGTGAACAAAAACAAAGAAGTTATGATGAACCTGCATGAAACACTGATCAGCCTCAATGGAAATATGGTGTCCAGTTCCGAGAGCTTTACTTTAAGAAAGAAGTGAAGGCATTAGGGAAGGTACAGAAATGATTCACATAAACGGTTCCAGGGTTGAAGAACCTGTTAAGTGGATAGATTGGCGAGGTTCATGAAGAAAATGAAGAGAGTTGATAGAGGTGTTCAAAGTCATGAGGGGGTCTGGACAGAGTAAGTTGGAAGAAGCTGTCCTCATTAGCAGAAGGATTCATAACCAGTGGACTCCGATTTAAGGTAACTTGCAAAAGAAACATCAGGGACAAGAGGATCGAGAAAACAATGCTCGAGAATGTGATGGAGGCAGAATCAATCGTGGCTTTCAAAATGAGAATTATCTGAAGAGAAAGACATTTTCAGGGCGAAGGGGGGAAAGGCAGAGGAATAGGACTAAGTGAGTCGTTCTTGCAGATAATCAGCATGGACACGACAGGCCATGTGGCTCTATGATTCAAACTATTTAATTTCCTTCTAAAGCATTGACTCTTTTTAAGAAATATGGTTCAACAAGTGTCAGTCCAACTTTGGGACCTCACTCTAGACATCCGTTAATGATGTACGAGCCTCAAAGCCTGTGTCTGCAGGACATCCGTTCACAGAATATCGTTGCTGAGCCCAATGCACTGTTCATCTGCCATACACAAACTTCCACTGGAGATTTCAAGATAATGGTAAGTGGTGAGGTGTAGACCTAACACAAGGGCCAGGAGGGGAAACACAGGAAATATAACATAAGGTACATGTCAGGGTCAGCGCTGGAGTGAGGCCAGATGTCTTGATCTGGGGGAAAAGGTGATGATTCTCATGGAGAATTGCAAATGATAGGTAACTCTTGGAATTAACATTATCAGTAGTTTAATGTTTTTAATTCCCACCATAAATTGTGGCTTCAGGCATTAGGCCCAGTTGCTCATTCAAACGGAACCCTAACGTGTGCAACATGTTCATCCTGAACTGATCTTCCAATTCTCAGTAATCTTCACTGACCTAGATCTTCTTGGTCACTGATGGACCTTTTGCAAATTACCTTAAATCGGTGTCCTCTGGTTATGAATCCTTCTGCTAATGAGAACGGTTTCTTCATCTGTCCTCTAATGTGCTGGAGGGATTTGAACCCAGGTCCCCAGATCTTACCGTGGGTCTCTGGATTACCAGAGATTACCGTGGGTCTCTGGATTACCAGATCTTGCCGTGGGTCACTGGATTACCAGAGATTACCGTGGGTCTCTGGATTACCAGATCTTGCCGTGGCTCTCTGGATACCAGATCTTGCCGTGGGTCACTGGATTACCAGAGATTACCGTGGCTCTCTGGATTACCAGATCTTGCCGTGGGTCACTGGATTACCAGAGATTACCGTGGCTCTCTGGATTACCAGATCTTGCCGTGGGTCACTGGATTACCAGAGATTACCGTGGCTCTCTGGATTACCAGATCTTGAAATGAAATGAAAATCGCTTATTGTCACAAGTAGGCTTCAAATGAAGTTACTGTGCAAAGCCCCTAGTCGCCACATTCCGGCACCTGTTCGGGGAGGCTGGTACGGGAATTGAACCGTGCTGCTGGCCTGCCATGACCTGCTTTCAAAGCCAGCGATTTAGCCCTGTGCTAAACAGCCGTGGCTCTCTGGATTACCAGAGCTTGCCGTGGCTCTCTGGAAACCTGTCCACTGACAAGAACACTACGCCACTGCCTCCCATTCCCATGAGAAGTAAAAACTGGTCTCTCATTAAGAGGCAGCTTGAATACCTCCACTCCCCACTAATGTCCTTTGATTGTAAGCAGATGTGCTGACAGAATAATACGGCAGGAATGAATCAAAGGGAAGAGAGAGTGTGGAGGCTGTTGAGAGGCGATTGGATGGATGTCCCAGACGTCCTGTAACTGTTTCTGTAGCTGTGACAGTTGATAATAATGTCTCATGTTCCTTGATGAATGCTATCTGTCGGAGTTGGTCTGAGTGAATTACTCATTTGTGCCAGAGAGCAAAGATTTACAAATTACTTTTTATTATTAAGGCAACATATTGCTTCTGAATATTTCTCTGCATCAAAGACTGAATTTCCAAGATTGCACTCTGCCATTTAACCTACACCCACTACCCGCCCTTCTTCCGAATCATACAGGTTTTCATCCCATCATCCCACAGTTGAGAATAATTTTAATATGTCCCTTCCATGTTGAACTCCATTACACATTTATCATTTTTAATAAACAAGCCAATGCAGTCTTTGAATTAATGTTGTCTACCAACATCTAGTGAGTTTATCCAAATTACAGTACATTCAAAGGGTAATTACCTCACTTCTGGCAGGGGCTGGTTTACCTCACTTGGCTAGACAGCTGGTTCGTGATGCAGAGCAGGCCAGTAGCGCGGGTTCGATTCCCGGACTGGCTGAGGTTATTCATGAAGGCTCTGCCTTCTCAACCTTGCCTGAGGTGTGGTGATCCTCAGGTTAAATCACCACCAGGCAGCTCTCCCCCTCAAAGGGGGACTATGGCGACTTTACCTTTTACTTCACTTTTGGTGTTCGTATTATTCTTCACCTGAAGATCACAGTCAATATTCGCCTGTTAAAAAATATGCTACATTAAAATGAAGAGATATCTGTCTCTCAAATAATCCAACAGAATTCTATGCCAGCACCTCATACTGCCATTTTTGGTTTTCTTCACTGAGGATTCGGAGCAGGTTAGGCCATTCGGCCTTCACGCCTGCCCCGCACTTAATAAGATCCTGGCTGATGTGGTTGCGGTCTCAACTTGGCCGCCTGCCCCCCCAGAACCCGCGACACCCTAGTCCAGCAAAGATCTCATTCTTCTAAACTCCAATGGGTATAGACTCAACCTGTTCAATGTTTCTCTCTGGAGATAAGCTCCTCATCCCATGAATGAACCGTCTCTGAACTGCTTCTAACCCAATTATATCTTGTCTGAAATAATGGCCCGCAGCTTTTTAATTTTTTTTTTAAAAAATCGCTTATTGTCACGAGTAGGCTTCAGTGAAGTTACTGTGAAAAGACCCTAGTCGCCACATTCCGGCGCCTGTTCGGGGACGCTGGTACGGGAATTGAACCGTGCTGCTGGCCTGCTTGGTCTGCTTTAAAAGCCAGCGATTTAGCCCAGTGTGCTAAACCAGCCCCTGGGTCAGCGACTTAAGTTGCTGGTCCACCGGACATGCGCGGCATGATGACCGAGATGTGCGGGTGAGAGCGCGTGGTGTTTAAACTTGCAGCCCGTTTTCCTTTTACAAGTTTAAAGCCATGCGCTGCACTAGAGTTGCTCAATGAAAAATGCAGGTACAGCGCTAACCTGGGTGACCCGGTTTCAGGTGGGTATTGACACCTTTTTATTTCAACTTTTGTTTCTCGGCCTAGGATTATCGACGGAGGCAGGAGACATCGGGAGACATTTTTTTGGTAGGTTAATGTTTTATATCATTAGTGTTTTGCATTTATAAATATGTTTAAAATGCGAATAAAATGAAAGGAAGATATATTTTTATTTTAGTTTGTCATGAGGCCGTTAATTCCATTAAAAGGAACTATAATGGATAAAATGCGGTGATCACTCACTAACGAGTATGATTGTCCATCTAAGACACTCTGTGTTACTGGTCATGGGTTCGGTGGGTTCTTGCATGATTGATGATCCCGATCCTAGAGCCACATCTTCAATCTCTCACTTGACAGGAGTTTCTAAAAGGTAGCATCGGTCCTTGCTCGCTAAGTCATGGGTATTTCTTTCTCAAGCTCCTTTTCCGGGCCTCCTCTTGCTGTTGGGTGTTCTCGAAGAATTGTGTCTCTTCGATTAGGAGGTTCCTCCAAGTAGGTCTTTTCTGATCAAGGGTCTCCCAGACATTGACGTCTATGTTCCATTTCCTGAGGTAAGCCTCCAAGGTGCCCTCCTCTTGTTTGGGTTCCTTCCTTGAGCTGGGTGAAGAAGATTTGCTTTGATAGTCAGGACGCTGACATCCTAAGTGGCCCAGCGGAGTTGGTTTTGGATGATTATGGCCTCTATACTGGTGCTATTGAGTCCTTCAAGGGCATTACCACGCCTGTCTTCCCAGTTGATTCAAAACTAAAGTACTATTTGGATTTCGCAATGTATTTTAACCTGTATTGTTTAAGAGTCTCCTTGGTGTAATGTTCACTATTACAAGCCTCAGTAATTACTTCAAATGCTTGAACAAAGTTTAATGCCTTAGTTGACATATGCAAGCCTCCTGTAAGCTAATGTGAATTATCTGTCTGACAGGTATTGCAGCAAATGGTTTTGCACACTGGGCTAAATCGCTGGCTTTTAAAGCAGACCAAGGCGGGCCAGCAGCATGGTTCAATTCCCGTACCAGCCTCCCCGAACAGGCGCCGGAATGTGGCGACTAGGGGCTCTTCACAGTAACTTCATTGAAGCCTACTTGTGACAATAAGCGATTTTCATTTCATTTTCAAATCAGATACACACCCCTAGGAGTGTACTGCCAAAGGACATCCTGAAATGATGTCGGAGATGTGTCAGGACTGCATTTCAGCAGCTTCTGCTTTTGGACATTGAGATTGTAACATTAACAATTGATATGTCAAACCCCCCCCCTCTTCCGTCCCTCACCTTTATAAATAAACAGAACCGTTGTGATTATGTAGAGAGGTAGACCAAGGTGACAATATCATAGAATCCCTACAGTGCAGAAGGGGGCCATTCAGCCCATTGAGTCTGCACAGATCCTCTGAAAGAGCATCGTATCCCTGGAATAATAATAATCTTTATTAGTGTCACAAGTAGGCTTCCATTAACACGGCAATGAAGTTACTGTGAAAATCCCCGAGTCGCTACATTCTGGTGCCTGTTCGGGTACATGGAGGGAGAATTCAGATGTCAATTCACCTAACAGCCCGTCTTTCGGGACTTGTGGGAGGAAACCGGAGCACCCGGAGGAAACCCACGCAGACACGAGGAGAACGTGCAGATTCCGTACAGTAACCCAAGCCGGGAATCGAACCCGGTCCCTGGTGCTATGAAGCAACAGTGCTAACCACTGTGCTACCGTGCCACCCACAGCCTAACCTGTGCATCCCTGGATACTAAGGGGCAGCTTAGCATGGCGATTCCACCTAACCTGCACATTTATGACTGTGGGAGGAAACCGGAGCACCCGGAGGAAATCCAGGTAGACATGGAGAGAATGTACAAACTCCATTCAGACAGTCACCCAAGGATAGAATTGAACCGGGGTCTCACACGCTCTGAGGCACATGTGCTAACCATTGTGCCACTGCCATTTCCTCCGGGTACTTTGGTTTCCTCCCATCATCCAAAGAGGTGCAGGTTAGATGGATTGGTCTTGCTAAATTTTCCCCTCAGTGTTCAAAGGTTAGGTGGGGTTGATTGGGAGACTCCCACACGGGGAGGTCAATGGGACGGCGGGGAAAGCCGGGGTCAGCAGGTGTGAGCTGACTTACGGGAGTGATGTGGGGGAGCAAAAAAGCTAGACATGGGTCTAGCGGGGGGGCGGGAGAAAAGAGTTCATGTTGCACTGGCCGAAAGGGAATGGGACACAGAAGCGGTGGTCGGGGCGGGGTCTCCCGGCTGGGGGACTGGAGGGTGAGAGCGGCGCGGACACGGGACTGGCCTAGAAAAGGAGATGGGTAGTCGGCCGGGGGGGGGGGGGGGGGGGGGGGGGGAGCCCCTCCAATCCGGCTGATAACGTGGAACGTGAGGGGCCTGAACGGGCCGGTGAAGAGGGCCCGATTGTTCGCGCACTTAAAGGGACTGAAGGCAGACGTGGCCATGCTCCAAGAGACACATCTGAAGGTGGCGGACCAGGTCAGGTTAAGAAAGGGATGTGGAGGACAGGTATTCCATTCGGGGCTGGACGCGAAGAATAGAGGGGTGGCAATATTGGCGGGGAAGCGGGTGCCTTTTGAGGCCAATAATATCGTAGTGGATAACGGAGGGCGATATGTGATGGTGAGCGGTAAGTTGCAGGGGACGTGGGTGGTATTGGTAAATGTATACGCCCCGAACTGGGATGATGCTGGGTTCATGAAGGGCATGTTGGGGCGCATTCCGGACCTGGAGGTAGGAGGCCTGATAATGGGTGGGGACTTCAATACGGTGTTGGACCCAGCACTGGACCGTTCCAGATCGAGGACTGGAAAGAGGCCGGCGGCGGCCAGGATGCTTAGGGGGTTTATAGATCAGATTGGGGGAGTGGACCCGTGGAGGTTTGCGAAGGATCTGGGGCCAGTGCAGACGGCACAGGGGTGCAATGGGAGCCTAGGTGTGGTCCCCGATCAGGGGTAATCACCGGTTTGTCCCGGGGAGGATGGACGGGGGGTTCCAGGGCTGGCACCGGGCGGGGATTGGAAGAATGGGGGACCTGTTCATTGATGGGACGTTTGCAAGCCTAGGGGCACTGGAGGAGAAGTTTGAGATACCCCCGGGAAATGCTTTTAGATACATGCAGGTGAGAGCGTTTGTGAGGCGACAGGTGAGGGAATTCTCGTTGCTCCTGGCACAAGAAATTCAAGACAGGGTGATCTCGGGTGTATGGGTCGGGGAGGGCAAGGTGTCGGCAATATACCAGGAGATGAAAGAGAGGGGGAAGCGCTGGTAGAGGAGCTGAAGGGTAAATGGGAGGAGGAGCTGGGGGAGGAGATCGAGGCAGGTCTGTGGGCTGATGCCCTAGGTAGGGTTAATTCCTCCTCCTCGTGTGCCAGGCTCAGCCTGACACAATTTAAGGTGGTTCACAGAGCGCACTTGACGGGGGTGAGGTTGAGCAGGTTCTTTGGGGTAGAGGACAGATGTGGAAGGTGCTCAGGGAGCCCGGTGAACCATGTCCATATGTTTTGGTCATGCCCGGCACTGGAGGGGTTCTGGAGAGGAGTGGCGGGAGCAATATCTCAGGTGGTGAAAGTCCGGGTCAAGCCAAACTGGGGGCTAGCAATATTTGGAGTAGTGGACGAACCGGGAGTGCAGGAGGCGAAAGAGGCCGGCATTCTGGCCTGTGCGTCCCTAGTAGCCTGGCGAAGGATCTTGCTACTGTGGAAGGAGGCAAAGCCCCCCAGCCTGGAGGCCTGGATAAATGATATGGCTGGGTTCATAAAGTTGGAGAGGATTAAGTTTGCCTTGAGAGGGTCTGCGCAGGGGTTCTACAGGCGGTGGCAACTGTTCCTAGACTATCTCGCGGAGCGTTAGAGGAAGGTCGGTCAGCAGCAGCAACCTGACTCCCCGTCACAAGGTGGTTAGGGTGCGCTCCTCCTGCGCTGCGCTGGAGCCTGCACAGACCGAGGCACTGGAGGCCCGAGGCTGCCCTACCGACAGGAGGGTTGGACGTGATATGAGTGCAGGTGTGCGCATTTTGTCATTTTAGAATGGGCGGTCCGTGTCGTATCACCGCTAGCCGGAAGTTACGGGCCGATGAAATCAAAACTGTACACAGTACTCCAGATGTGGTCTCACCAATGCCCTCTACAGCTGCAGTAAAACATCCCCATTCTCCTTGCAATTAATGTCGATATTCCATAAGCCTTCCTAATCACGTGCTGTACCGGCATTCTGACTTGACGATTCATGTACCAGGACAACCAGATCCCTCTGTACCATCGGGTTCTGCAATCTCTCACCATTTTAAATCATTTACTGCTTTTCTCTTCTGCCGGCCAAAGCGGCTAAGTTTGCATTTCCCTACATTATACTCCAGCTACTAAATTTTTGCTCACTCTCTTATCCTGTCTATGTCCCTTTGCAGACCTATCCTTGACAACTTACTACCTATCATGGTGCCACGGGTAAATTTAGCTACCATATATAGAAACATAGAAAATATGAGCAGGAGACCATTCGGTCCATAAGCCTGCTCCACCATTCATTATGATCGTGACTGATTATCCAACCGCTTTCCCTCCATATCCTTTGATCCCTTCGGCCCAAGT
This sequence comes from Scyliorhinus torazame, assembly GCF_047496885.1. Taxonomy (NCBI): domain Eukaryota; kingdom Metazoa; phylum Chordata; class Chondrichthyes; order Carcharhiniformes; family Scyliorhinidae; genus Scyliorhinus; species Scyliorhinus torazame. The sequence goes on from NC_092725.1 coordinate 143,681,394, forward strand.
GCTATATCTAACAACTTCTGGAAAACATGGAACATACAGTGCAGAAGGAGGCCATTCGGCCCATCGAGTCTGTACCGACCTACTTAAGCCCTCACTTCCACCCTATCCCCCCCAAACCGTCCTAACCTTTTTGGACACCAAGGGCAATTTATCAGAACCAATCCACCTAATCTGTTTTGGCTCCAACTGTTTCTGTGGTAGCAAATTCCACAAGTTCACCACTCTCTGACTGAAGACATTTCTCATAATCTTTGTCCTAAATGGTCTACATCATATCCTTAGACTGTAACACTTGGGTCTGGACACACCCACCATTGGGAACATCCTTCCTGTATCTACCTTGTCTAGTCCTGTTGGAATTTTATAGGTTTCTATGAGATCCTCCCTCGTTCTTCTGAATATAATCCTAACCGACTCAATCTCTCCTCGTACGTCAGCCCCTTCAAACCAGGAATCAGACTGGTAGCACGCAGAGAGGTGGTCACATCGTAGGCTCAGACTCCACAGGCAGGAAGGGAATGGGTGACCACCAGGCAGAACAAGAGATCTAGGCAGGTAGTGCAGGAATCTCCTGTGGCCATTCCCCTGCAAAACAGATATACCGCTTTGGATACTGTTGAGGGGAATAATCTCTCAGGAAAACAGTAACAGCCAAACTCGTTACATCACGGTTAGCTCTACTGCAGAGGAGAGGAGCAAAAAGTGTGAGAATGCAATAGCTGGAGGGGATTTAATTGTAAGGGGAATAGATCGGCTTTTCTGTGGCCGTAAATGAGACTCCAGGATGGTATGTTGCTTCCCTGGTGCTAGGGTCAAAGATGGCTCGGAGCGATTACAGGACATAGTGGAGGGGGACGGGGAATAGCCAGTGATTTTGGTATACATCGGTACCAATGACATAGGTAAAACAAGGAATAAGGCCCTAAAAGCAGAATATAGGGAGCTAGGAAGAAAGCGGAGAAATTGGAACTGAAAGGTAGCGATCTCAGGATTACTACCGGCGCCACGTAATAGTCAGAGTAGAAACAGTAGGATATATCGGGATGAATACGTGGCTGAAGAGATGGTGTGAGCGGGAAGGTTTCAGATTCCTGGGGCATTGGGACCAGTCCTGTGGAGGTGGGACCTGTACAAACTACATGGGTTAGACCTGGGCAGGACTGGGACTGAGGGGGGGTACTTGCGAGAGCGGTTGGGGATTGGGGACGGTTTAAAATAATATGACAGGAGGATGGGAACCTATGTAAGGATTCAGAGCCGGAGAATCAAGAACAAGAGAAAAAGACAGAAAGGAGAATAAGAAAGGTGATAGGCAAAGAAATCAAGGGCCTGTATCAGATAATGGCTGTAAAAAATAGTAGGGACGGGACAAGGAACGTTAAAAGGATTAGCCTTAAGGTTTTGTGCCTGAACGCTCAAAGCATTCAAACTAAAATGGATGAGTGAGTTGCGCAAATAGATGCAAAGGGATATGATAGTTGGGATTTTGGAGACATGGCTCCAAGGTGACCAAAGATGGGAACTAAACCTCGAGGCGATTCAGTTTTTAGGAAGGACAGACAGAAAGGAAAAGGTGGTGCAGTTGCATTGTTGAATCATAGATAAAGAAGATATTGATACAATATTGAGGAACTATATTAGCACAGGTGATGTTGAATCTGTCTGGGTCGAGTGAAGAAACACCAAGGGGAAAGGAAATCATTCATAGGGGTAGTACACAGATCACCAAACTGCAGTGGTAATGTTGGGAATAGCAATAGACAGGAAATCAGAGATGTATGTGATAAAGGAACATCTGTGCTTATGGGTGACTTTAATTTGCATAAAATTGGGTGAGTCAAATTAGTCACCGTGCAACAGAGGAGCAATTTCTGGAGTGTATAAGGGATGGTTTTCTGGACCAGTATGTTGAAGAACCAACAAGGGAACAGGCCATCTTGGACAGGGTGTTGTGCAGTGAGAAAGGACTGGTTGGCAATTTAGTTGTGAAAGAACCCTTGGGAATGAATGACCATAACATGGTAGAATTCTTCATGAAAATCGCTTGTCATAAGTCGGCTTCAAATGAAGTTACTGTGAAAAGCCCCTAGTCGCCACATTCTGGCACCTGTTCGGGGAGGCTGGTACGAGAATGAACCGTGCTGCTGGCCTGCTTTCAAAGCCAGTGATTTAGCCCTGTGCTAAACAGCCCCTATCACGGTGGATAGTTAATTCTGAGATCAGACTCCTGAACTGATTGTTTGAAGCATGAGTTGGCTATAATGGACTGTGAAACCTTATCGAAAGGAAGGACAGTGGACAGACATTCAAGGAACGAATAGGTGAACTCCAAAAATTGGTATTCCTATTTGGCACAAGAGTAGAAAGGGAGCTGTGGTCAAACCATGGCTTACAAGGGAAATTAGAGATAGTATTGGAGTCAAAGAAGAAGCATACAAATTAGCAAGAAAAATCAATAGTCCTGAGGATTGGGAACAATTTAAAATTCAGCTAAAGTGTACCAAGGGATTGATTAAGAAGGGGAAAATATAATATAAAAGTAAGCTAGCAGGGAACATAAAAACTGACCGACTGGGACCTCGGCGCCGTGATGCTGCAGTGCTAACCACTGCGCCACCATGCTGTCACATTAGGTTTGTGGCAGATAGGTGTATGGAAGTTAAGTCTCAACATGATATGTTTCGCCATTGCTTTAGGGAGGGGTTTTAGGCACTGGAAGCATGCCTATCAATGATAGTGCAGTATAAATAATATGGAGTTTCAAGGCAAAATGCTGCATTTAAGCGAGAAGTAATACAGATGCGTTAATAGGTGTAAAAACGTTGAACATGGCTGGCGAAGGAGGCCGTTACTCACAGAGAATGTTGCCTAGGTTCAATTATCAGTGCTTCAGAGCCCCTCCAACCTCCTGGTGATGCAATTTGTTTATTTGTAAAAGAATGATTTTTAGAGTGGAGAAAAAACCTTGCAACATGTGAGAATTCAAAGCAGCTAGGTATTAGAAACTCTACAGTGCCTCATCAGCAGCAGCAGCACAAGATAAAGATACTAACAGCTGAAATCTAATAAATACAATTTAACAACTGGCCTGCAATAAGCCATTTTTAAACAGAAGATCACATTCTTCACTGCACTTACTGAGAAGTCATTGTGCTGCAGTAAAATGTTTGGCATCTCCTTCTTGTTGAGCAGTGTGTGGGCCAGCAAGCTGATGGGGAAAGATGATGCCAGTCAACTCGGTTTATTTATTTTACTGCACTCCTATTTGATTGACTGAGGGAAGGAAGTAACTAGCTACACCTGGAATAAGTGCATGAGACTATTTTGCAGACAGGCATTGTGCTTGCACTAAAAGATATAAATCAAATGGTACAATTGAACAGACAAATAATCTGTATCTACTTAACTGTCAATTTTTTGGATCCAGTGAAATATTTTAATTTATTAATTTCATATTAAATATGTTTGCTGCTAACATTACTTTCCTGCTATACTTAGGAGACAGAATTAAGGACAGCCCCAAGTTTGCCTTGATTTTTTTTTACTTATCCCAATGAGCAAAGGTTTTCTGTAATGCATCAAGTCTTTTGACTGCAAATTCTGTCAAGGGAATCACCATCCTAAAAATGTATGGAGTGACCTACAAAGAAGAAACCATAGCCCCATTATCCAATTCCGTCTCTACCATAGCCCCATTATCCAATTCAGTCTCTACCATAGCCCCATTATCCAATTCAGTCTCTACCATAGCCCCATTATCCAATTCCGTCTCTACCATAGCCCTATTATCCAATTCAGTCTCTACCATAGCCCCATTATCCAATTCAGTCTCTACCAAAGCTCCATTATCCAATTCAGTCTCTACCATAGCCCCATTATCCAATTCAGTCTCTACTGTAGCCCCATTATCCAATTCAGTCTCTACCATAGCTCCATTATCCAATTCAGTCTCTTCACCACCTTCACCCTATTGTCTAATTCAGTCGCACCACCATTGATTGATTGATATTTATCGTCACACGTACCGAAGTACAGTGAAAAGTATTTTTCTGCGGCCAAGAAAACGTACACAGTACGTACATAGTAGACAAAAGAATAATCGACAGAGTACATTGACAATGGTACATCAAAAAATAGTGTTACAGTGCAAAACAAGGGCCAAACAAGAGCAGCATTCGTCCCGTTATCCAATTCAGTCTCTTCACCACCATTGCCCCATTATCCAATTCAGTCTCTTCACCATTGTCCCATTGTCCAATTCAGTCTTACCTTGTATGTAGGCATGTTTTGTGAAACAAGTGAAGGTAGATTGGCCAAAATCACATTTAAACATACTTTAATCTAACTCACTACAAAAAAGCCTTTGTGCAGATACACTCACCAATCACTTGCCTATATAAGAGGGTGTTGCAGTTAAAACTTACACCAATGCTTTCACTATCAAATGACAGTGCAGCATCATTGAGCCAAGACTGAGCCAGAAGGTCACTGGTTCAAGTCCCCCCCGCCCCAGAAAATCACAAATTAAGGCCGGCAATTCTGTGTTATACTTGGGGAGTGCTGCAGTATCAGAAATGTGTGAGGTTAGCCCTATCTGTTGTCTCAGGTGCATGTGAAAGATCCCATGGCACTACAATCAAGATCAATAGTTTAGCGCAGGGCTAAATCGCTGGCTTTGAAAGCAGACCAAGGCAGGCCAGCAGCACGGTTCGATTCCCGTAACAGCCTCCCCGAACAGGCGCCGGAATGTGGCGACTAGTAACTTCATTTGAATCCTACTTGCGACAATAAGCGATTTTCATTTCATTCATTTTCATTTCATTTCAATATATATTTCCTGGTGGCTTGGTTAATAATCATCCTTCGATACCTACCATCAAAAGTACATCATCTGCTCATTTATCTTTGTTATTTGCAGGACGTTGCTGCATTTCCCGAAAACAGCGAGAACACGTTAAATATTTCACTGGCTCATTGGCAATTTGTGAAGTTGTGAAAGGCTCCCACAATATAAAGGCAAGTTTGCTCTTTCTGATTAACCAGTTTTGCTTGATCAAATTTCACATTTCCCCTTCCTGATAGCTGGGCTCTTGACGTTTTGTTTTAAACTGAGGAGAGAATATAATCCAGGAGGAAAAATTTTGTTTTACAAAAAAGGAAATAGGCTTCTGGGGCTTCTTGACAATTTGGAAATGAGCAGGCAGCATTCTCATAATAATAATCTTTATTAGTGTCACAAGTAGACTTACATTAACACTGCAATGAAGTTACTGTGAAAATCCCCTAGTCGCCACATTCTGCCGCTTGTTCAGGTACACAGAGGGAGAATTCAGAAAGTCCAAATTACCTAACAGCACGTCTTTCGGGACTTTGGGGGGGGGGGGGGGGGAAACTGAAGCCCCCGGAGGAAACCCACGCAGACACGGGGAGAACGTGCAGACTCCGCACAGACAGTGACCCAGGCCGGGAATTAAACCTGGGACCCTGGCGCTGTGAAGCAACAGTGTTAGCCACTGTGCTACCGTGCCGCCCATTAGATGTGTTGAGAGACAAGCTGGCTGTTGGTTCAATAAACCTGGATGGATGCTTTGCACCTCCTACAGTCAACAAAATAGCAACAAGAATCAAAGATTTTTTAAATCCATAAGCCCACAAAACAATGGAAACAAGACCGTTTACACACATCTTTATTTTATTAAAACAGATTTCTCAAGTCACTGATTATTATGCAACAGAAATAGTGATAGTTCACTCAATAATCCAATTGTTATCACGATCATCCTTAAATTGTTTTTTGTAATAAAACGTTCACAAATCATTATGGTTCACATGATAATCAATACCCAAAAATCAAGGGAAACAAAACATTTGGAAGGTGTCTTCAAGTCAGTGAGGTGCTGCGGCTGTCAAATCTTCAAATTTCAGAAATGAGCTGCTACATTTTGTGAGTACTGCATGAGGGGAACACAATAATAAACTTCTGCTGGAAAACTTTTCAGCACAATCATTTAAAGAACATCTGCTTTACTCTGTCCACAATGTAGGAAAACAAGTCCAAGTAAAGGTGACTCAGGAAGCTGGACATGTGCAGAATAATCATGATACGAACTGCCTTCAATAATCACAGCAATTTATTTTTTGTGTTGAACTATCCCTAGTGAGACGTGGAATCAGTCCATTGGACGCCTTGCAAGAGCTCTGATACTTATGTTAATCAAGTATGTAACTGTACAAAAACATGCTACAAACTTGTCTGTTTAGTCAGAATTAAAAGATGCACTCGGAAGCAGAAAAGAATTGAGAAGGAAAAAAAAAAATGAGATGGTGCAGCACGAGGCCAGCAAGACAATCATCACTTGAGAAGTTCTCTCATTTCAGGGCTTTCAGCAACTTCGAAATAGCTCATTCCATCAGGGCATTTCTCTGTTTTATTAGCACCCTGTGTAATGGAAAATGATGGAAACAAGACACAATTAGAAACCAACTGGAGACAGATGACGTTCACATAAATAAGACCTAAAATATTGGCTCCTGTTCAAAATGAAAAGCGAACAGAACCATAATTTAAAAAATGACACCGATGAGGAACAAAGCAACGAGACAAGCTTTAAAATAAATGTGTCTGCTGATTTAATAGCAGTATGCTGGTGAAAAGTGAGAGCACGGACTACAGATTAATAAGTCTACCACTATCACTGTGCAGCTGCCTTGAAATAACCAACAAGCCTCACTCAAGTGAAATGAAGTTGTTACTTGGATCGATTTAAGGTTCAACCAATATAACCTATAATAAAATATTAGTCATTTGAAAATGAATCAATTAACATTTGAACCATTTCTAAGCATATCCATACCGACCAATGAAATTTTCCAATCAGCTTAAATGCTCAGAAAAATCAGTTACTCAAGTTTTGACCTCTGCTACACTATCCAAATGATTCTGGCAGACAAGATCATGCAAATGTTTGTCAGAAGATTAGTTCAATTCCTCTCCAAATATCCTCACATTCGTTTCAGTTCTATTAACTGAATTAATGGATCTTAGATATTCCCCACTGCACCTTATGTACTAAATAATTAAGCTTTAATTCAGAGTAGTGCCTCAGTTTTTCTGTTGTTTTGACAATCTGTACCTGGGATACAATTATGTTTTGGCTTTTTTTTTTAAACAGACAACAGGTTTCCTTGATCTGAAAAAACATTTCAGGTTTAATGCTTTATTGAAATGCTTGTGGACAGTTCAATGATGCAAGTACAATGAGTATCACATGTGAAATATATTGGTGTGACATTAAAAAGTGGAATGGTTTAAGAGCAAATTTCCTGTAGTATATTGGTGGTAATACACCAAGAGTCTAGTGAAACCAGAATAAGTATCTTGGTCAGGAATATAGCCAAAGTGTAGAGGATGAAATGCCTTGCAAAGTGTTCCAAGTCTTGATGGTACAAAAACTTGGAATAAAAGTCCTCTGTACATAACGCACATTCAGAATTCAAACAGAAATGAAGGCTGCGTGTAGAGGCAATCACGGTCCTTTATCTAGCCCGTACAATGCTTTTTAATGCAAATTAGCTTCTTCCCTCCCCAAAAGGCAATACTCTATGAAAGACCATGGCCGGACAACACGGTGGCACAGACAGCTGCCTCACGGCACCGAGGTCCCAGGTTCGATCCCGGCCCTGGGTCACTGTCCGTGTAGAGTTTGCACATTCTCCCCGTGTTTGCGTGGGTTGATTTGCGGGGGTCGGTGGATTGGCCACGCTGAATTGCCCCTTAATTGGAAAAAAATGAATTGGGTACTCTAAATTTTAAAAGAAATTAAGACCATGGCTGAAATTCTCTGGTCACTCGCTGGTGGCAGGATTCTCTGGCCCTGCTGGTCGCGCACCCCCGCCGGCAGGTTTCCCAGCGGCATAGGGTGGTTCCAATGGGAATTCCCATTGATAGCGGTGGGAAGAGAATCCCGTCACCAGCGACGACACACCGCCTCCCACTTTCGAGAAACACGTGGCCGGTGGACCAGAGAACCTAGCCCCATATCATTTTTATCTATTGTGCTAAAGTGGCAGAGATTTGCATTATTGGCTTGCTCGATAGGTTACTTTTTAATAAACCGGAAATTCTTACCTAGACTAAATTCCAGGATCTTACAGATAAATACAACTAGGAGTGAATGGGCACAAGGTAGACCAGGCAGAAGCTAGGACAGTGAGCTGTCACACCAGTCAATGCTGTAGTCAGTGAGCAGCGTTGGAGAAGAGGGTGGACCAAAACAGGCTTTTGAAAATAACAATTAAATAATTCAAGTCCAATTTCTAAAATGTGCTTTCCTGAAATGATCTTCCACAGCTTACTCTCCTATATCCCATTTAGGATATATCAAACTGTTGGATATCCAACTTCTCCTCCTACACAGAAAACATCTCCCCTCCCAAAGACCAGTGAGAACCTGCATCAAATTCTATAAAATCAGCAGGACCCTGTTCCTTGCAAGCATCAGGGAATTAATATTTGTATTAAATGCAAACGCTGATACTACTGAAAAGACGAGATGGATTCCTCTGCCAGACATGGGCTTTCCTCCTAGAGCAAGAGGGATACAAATATTACTGCAATTACAGCAACCCATATCTCATTTAACCAGAGCAAGCACTTTCTCAAGCCTGTAATAAAATGTCAGCCTACACGAGGAAAAAATGTTACAGACAACATAAAACCAATGATTCATAAATAACCTGCAAAGAGAGACACACAGTAAGCTGCAACACCAAAATATATCATTTCATAAAAAATGAGGGCCTACTAGGAGGGGATTTGTACCCAAGTTTGAACCTCACGCAAGGAACAAGCAAGTTGAGCCTTTAGGAAGTAATCTTGTTATTTATTCAACCCCTACACACAAAACAAGCAGACTACCAATTACTTGAAACAGATCTCGAGGACTCGCATCTTCAGATTAACTTGTAGTTGTGTTATTGTCCACAATTCACACAACCTTGTCAGTGCTTTGGATAAAAGCAAATTACTGCGGATGCTGGAATCCGAAACCAAAAAGAAAATGCTGGAAAATCTCAGCAGGTCTGGCAGCATCTGTACGAAGAGAAAAGAGCTGACGTTCCGAGTCCGATGGTCTTGACAAAGATGAAATGGCTTTGACAAAGAGTCGTTGGACTCGAAACGTTAGCTCTTTTCTCTCCCTACAGATGCTGCCAGACCTGCTGAGATTTTCCAGCATTTTCTTTTTGGTTGTCGGTACTTTTATTATTCAGTCAACTGATATCAGAATTTGGAATTTTGCTCTATAGCATTCCCAATGCTTGCAGGATTCAAGTCTTAGGTTTTCATATTCATATTCTGTCTTATTAGCATCCTGCACAAGTTATTCAATCTAGCTGTGCTTTGAGTTACAAACAGCCAGTTTTCAATTAGCCCAGAGAGAAATATTAGTTGACAACTGCAAAGGTATGTTTAATTCATAAAGAACTATGATTGTCTACAATACCTAAATCATAAGAGGTACTGTACCATAGCAGAAACAAGCCTACTACAATTTCATGGAACAGTTTCTTACACAAAACAACTGACACAGACGCAAGTGACAAAGAACAGATGAAAGTTATGTTTAGTTTTGTCTCAATCACCTGTTTAACATTTGAAACACAATGCATTTTGGGAGACAAATGTAACGTAATCCACTATCCTAAAAGGGATACTTCCTAAAATGGTGAAAAGCTAAAAGTGGAGATTCCAAGGGATTTGGGGATCCAGGTACAAAGATCATCAAAATATCATGAACAGGTACAAAAAAATCAAGTTGCATGGAATGCAGGCCTTTATACCTAGAAGACTAGAATAACATTGGGTAGAAGTTATGCTACTGCTCTACAAAGTCTGGGTTGGATCACATGTTGACACCTGAAGGACTGAGAGTAGTTCTGGGACCAGAGGTTAGGAATTAAGTATTGGCGGGGGTGCAGTATAAATATACTGGAATGATAACTGAATAGCAAGGGCGACATGAAAGGGGCAATTACAGGACGGCATGGTGGCACAGTGGTTAGCACTGCTGCCTCGTGGTGCCGAGGACCCTGGTTTGATCCCGGCCCCAGGTCACTGTCCGTGTGGAGTTTGCACATTCTCCGTGTCTGCGTGGGTCTCACCCCCACAACCCAAAGATGTGCACGGTAGGTGAATTGGCCATGCTAAATTGCCCCTTAATTGGAAAAAAGAGAACAATTACATTAATTCTGGTTAACTTCCCTGTAATCTAGAAGCTTAAAGGGTGATTTGATTGAAGTTTTCAAGATATTAAAGGGAATAGACAGGTAGGTAGAAATGGTTTTCATTGGTTGATGGGGACCTTTAGAACCAAGGGAATACTGTTAAAAATTAGAACCAGACCTTTCAAGAGCAAAAAAGGAAACATTTCCATACACAAGGGCAGTACAAATTTGGAAAACTTTTATATTTGATTAGTTGTTAATTTTACATCTGATATTGTTACGACATTTGGTTAACAAAAATCTAAGGGTCATGGAACAAAATTGTGGAGATAGATCAGAAATTAGCTATGATCAGACTGAATGGTGGAATAGACTTGTAGACCTCACATCCCTTTCTTGTGTTGTGTTTTTTTTACACTGATGTGATATTTGTTCAATTAAGAACTTGCATCGAACTCTTGCCGAGGCCTGCTCCATGACTTTTGTCTAATGCAGCTGACAATATTTTACTTAGCAGATGTGGCTCAGTTGGTAGCACTTTCACCTTTGGGTCAGGAAGTTCCAGGGATCAAATCCCACTCAAGAACGTGAGCACAAACATCAAGGTTGACAACTCCAGTGTAGCACCGAGGGAGTGCTGCAGTGTTAGAGGTGCCATCCTTTGGTCACGATGTTAAACGGAGGCCCCTTCTCTCCTCTCGGGTGGATGTAAAAGATCCTGTGGCACTATTTCAAAGAATAGCAGTGGAGTTATTCCAGTGCCCATTAACGTCCTAAAAAAAATTATCTGGTCATTATCCCAATGCTGGAAACAGGGTGTAAGTAAATTGGCTGTTGCATTTCCTACAATACAACAGTAACGATACTTAAAAGTACATCATTGGCTGTAATGTGCTTGGAGATACCAGGCGGTTGTGAAAGCACAATATAAATGCAAGATTTAAAAAATACATAATATTTAGTTTGCAGAACTATTCATGTGCTGATATCCAATCTCTTTCTTAACCACCTTTCTTTGTTCTACCCACTGGTGAGCAACCCGCCTCTTCACTCTAATTTATTGGGCGCAACCAGATCAATCCCAATTCCCATCAATTTTAATTAACTCATGAAAAGGCCAGTTCACAATCCTGACTAATTTATAATTGTAATTTAAAAATGGGAGGCCAATGAAATTACTCCTGTTCCAAGTCCGATGAGAACAGATTAGATATTTTTACACATTATGAGCCAAGAGGAAAAAACTCTTCTTAGAAAAGCACCAAGTTGATCGGCAGCTTATTCCCGCTGGGTGGCTCAGTACTGAGCTGCCGGGCTAATATGTGCAAAGTTTTAATAGAACTGAAAACATAAAATGCTGCAAACTCAGCTGGTCTGATAGCATCTGTGGTGAAAGAAACATAATTCAAAGTTTCAGATCCAAGGATTCTATGGGAAGCAAGAGATGAAATTGCAGAGCCGTTGGCAATGATATTTTCGTCCTCACTGTCAACAGGGGTGGTACCAGGGCATTGGAGAGTGGCGAATGTCGTGCACCTGTTCAAAAAAGGGACTAGGGATAACCCTGGGAATTACAGGCCAGTTAGTCTTACTTCGGTGGTAGGCAAAGTAATGGAAAGGGTACTGAAGGATAGGATTTCTGAGCATCTGGAAAGACACTGCTTGATTAGGGATAGTCCGCACGGATTTGTGAGGGGTAGGTCTTGCCTTACAAATCTTATTGAATTCTTTGAGGAGGTGACCAAGCATGTGGATGAAGGTAAAGCAGTGGATGTAGTGTACATGGATTTTAGTAAGGCATTTGATAAAGTTCCCGATGGTAGGCTTATGCAGAAAGTAAGGAGGCATGGGATAGTGGGAAATTTGGCCAGTTGGATAACGAACTGGCTAACCGATAGAAGTCAGAGAGTGGTGGGGGATGGCAAATATTCAGCTTGGATCCCAGTTACCAGTGGCGTACCACAGGGATCAGTTCTGGGTCCTCTGCTGTTTGTGATTTTCATTAATGACTTGGATGGGGAGTTGAAGGGTGGGTCAGTAAATTTGCAGACGATACGAAGATTGGTGGAGTTGTGGATAGTAAGGAGGGCTGTTGTCGGCTGCAAAGAGACATAGATAGGATGCAGAGCTGGGCTGAGAAGTGGCAGATGGAGTTTAACCCTGAAAAGTGTGAGGTTGTCCATTTTGGAAGGACAAATATGAATGCGGAATACAGGGTTAACGGTAGAGTTCTTGGCAATGTGGAGGAGCAGAGAGATCTTGGGGTCTATGTTCATACATCTTTGAAAGTTGCCACTCAAGTGGATAGAGCTGTGAAGGAGGCCTATGGTGTGCTCGCGTTCATTAACAGAGGGATTGAATTTAAGAGCCGTGAGGTGATGATGCAGCTGTACAAAACTTTGGTAAGGCCACATTTGGAGTACTGTGTACAGTTCTGGTCGCCTCATTTTAGGAAGGATGTGGAAGCTTTGGAAAAGGTGCAAAGAAGATTTACCAGGATGTTGCCTGGAATGGAGAGTAGGTCTTACGAGGAAAGGTTGAGGGTGCCAGGCCTTTTCTCATTAGAACGGAGGAGGATGAGGGGCGACTTGATAGAGGTTTATAAGATGATCAGGGGAATAGATAGAGTAGACAGTCAGAAACTTTTTCCCCGGGTGGAACAAACCATTACAAGGGGACATAAATTTAAGGTGAAAGGTGGAAGATATAGGAGGGATATCAGAGGTAGGTTATTTACCCAGAGAGTAGTGGGGGCATGGAATGCACTGCCTGTGGAAGTAGTTGAGTCGGAAACATTAGGGACCTTCAAGCAGCTATTGGATAGGTACATGGATTACAGTAAAATGATAGTGTAGATTTATTTGTTCTCAAGGGCAGCACGGCAGCATTGTGGATAGCACAATTGCTTCACAGTTCCAGGGTCCCAGGTTCGATTCCGGCTTGGGTCACTGTCTGTGCGGAGTCTGCACATCCTCCCCGTGTCTGCGTGGGTTTCCTCCGTGTGCTCCGGTTTCCTCCCACAGTCCAAAGATGTGCGGGTTAGGTGAATTGGCCAATGATAAATTGCCCTTAATGTCCAAATTGCCCTTGGTGTTGGATGGAAGTGTTGAGTTTGGGTAGGGTGCTCTTTCCAAGAGCCGGTGCAGACTCGAGGTGCCGAATGGCCTCCTTCTGCACTGTAAATTCAATGATAATCTATGATTAATCTAGGACAAAGGTTCGGCACAACATCATGGGCCGAAGGGCCTGTTCTGTGCTGTATTTTTCTATGTTCTATCGATGACCTTTCAGTTTTTTGGGGGTTTTATCCACAATATTTCGTGACTGTAAAAGTTTTTTGTTTGAGAGATTACAATGTGCAAAAGCTGGAAGCCACATTTCTAGTTGAAAGCCCATTGGGTTCTGATGAATATCTGTACCAAAAACTATTACGTACATTCTCGCTTTACACATAGCAACAAACCTGGCGTGCTTCAGGATTTTCCATTTTCATTAGTATTTTATTGTGGGCCAGAGCTCTCAGTGGCGCTATTCCAAAACAAAGCAGACTGGTGGCTCAATTTCTGCACAGCTACTCAATGGCTCAAGAACATGCAGGAAGCTGGCAACTCACTCTGGTGGCAGCTCACCGGGTGCAGAAGTTAATCTTCAAATTAGACCTCAAAAATAAGGATTGGGAAAGGGCGGAAAGGAAAAAAAACATCTGCAGGTAAACTCAAAATGTGTTCTCGCTGCAACAAATCTTGTTACACATCAATCCAAGCCACTATTAAAAAAAAATATTAGAACCTTTATTGTCACAAGTAGGCTTACATTAACACTGCAATGAAGTTACTGTGAAAAGCTCCTAGCCGCCACATTCCGGCGTCTGTTCGGGTACACAGAGGGAGAATTCAGAATGTTCAATCCACCGAACAAGCACGTCTTTCAGGACTTGTGGGAGAAAACCGGAGCACCCGGAGGAAACCCACGCAGACATGGGGAGAACGTGCAGACACCGCACAGACAGTGACCCAAGCCGGGAATCCAACCTGGGACCCTGGCGCTGTGAAGCAAGCAACAGTGCTAACCACTGAGCTACCGTGCCGCTATACAGTGCCCATTTTTAAGATTAACTGGGTTGCACCATAACACAATTGACAAGGGTGGTCATCGTAGAACGGATCTGGACACAGAAAATGCAAATATCAAATCCGATCAATTAAGTCTGAGATGAGGCAGGTGGACTAAGAAGAGATTTATTTAATATAAATATCAGCACAGGTTGATGACTGAGTCAGCAAGGACATTATAAAAGAGCCAGGAGAAGCTCTTCTTGCAATTTTTCAATTATTTAGATTTTTTTTTTTTTGTCCTGTTGTACTGATACCAAAACTTTAATTTTATCTCCCTCACCAGTTGGAAAACACAAGTATAAATAAATATCACAACCCAGAATCTAGCCTTCAGTCCTCTACAAGTTTGAGCAATGAGGATTCGCCAAGTAAGAATCTGGGGTCCTTAAACTCACACAGAATCAATCAAAATACACGATGTTAATGCCCATTAAATCAGTGTACAGACATCAATAATGCAAACTGGCCAGAAGCACACCAAACACACCTGAACTCCAGCGATATATGTAAGAAGTGATAAAATGAGCAACAGAATTAATGACCTGCTGCCCCAGTGTCATCGGGAATGACGAGTAACACATGCTCCATTCTATCAGTAGACACTGATGGATGAGGTTGGAGATTGCTGCTTAGTGTGGGAATAAGAGAGTTACCACAAGAAAACCATTCTGCTAATACAGCAAGAGGGGGTTTCCATCAAAGCTGTCACTACTACAAGTGCATTCAGAATACTGATGGCAATATCCAAATAATTTCTTGCACATCCATGTAAAAGAAATTGAAGACTCGCATTTATATTGTGCTTTTCACAATCACCTGTATCTCAAAGCACTTTACAGCGTATTAAATACTTTTTGAAATGCGGTCACTGTTCCGATGTAGGAGACACAGAAGTCAATATGCAAACAGCAAACTCTCGCAATGTGACACTGATCAGATTTTTTTGTGTGATGTTAATTGAGGAATAAATATTGGCCAGGACAGACTCCCTTACCCTTCTTCAGGGTCCACCTGAACAGACAGATGGTGCCTCAGTTTAACATCGCAGCCAAAAGACATACACGTACAAAATTATCCAACATTTCTCTTTAAATATTACAAATATGTCTGTGTACATGCATGTGCGCACGGGCCTGTGTGATTTCAAAGACTGAGTAATACTAATAAGCTTCGCCTCCAACCAGCTGCAATTTCTGAGAGCAGGGACAATGGACCAATGCCTCCATCAGCTCACGTTTCAATGTTTCTATCATCTCCTAACAGTGGACAATGCACTCATCAACAGGACATAGTATCTCATTAATCTCAATTTACTCATGGAGTCAGACTGCTCCACTTCACATCCCAACTCCAAAAATTACAATCTCACCCCATTCAAACAAATACACACGAGAACACAAGAAATACAAGCAGAAAGGGCAGCATGGTGACGCAGTGGGTTAGCACTGCGGACTCACTGCGCCGAGGTCCCAGGTTCGATCCCGGCTCTGGGTCACTGCCCGTGTGGAGTTTGCACATTCTCCCCGTGTTTGCGTGGGTTTCGCCCCCACAACCCAATGATGTGCAGGGTAGGTGGATTGGCCACGCTAAATTGCCCCTTAATTGGAAAAAATTAATTGGGTACTCTAAATTAAAAAAAAAAAAAAGAACTACCAGCAGGAGTCGGCCACCAGGCCCCTCAAGCCTGGTTCAATGTGATCCTGGCTGATCCATGCCGGCCTCAACTCCTTTTCTGTGCCATTTCCCCATAGCCCTCTATTCCTCAATCTATCAAATATTGATCCACCTCCACTTTAAATACTTCTAATGATCCAGTCTCCACCTCCCGCCAGGGATTCCAGAGATTCACCACCCTCTGTGAGAAGAGGTTTCTACACATCTGTTTTAAATGACCGACCCTTTATCTTGTAGCTGTTCCCTTGTTCGAGACTCCCCACTAGTGAAAACATCTCACCATCTACCCTGTCCAGTCACCTCAAATGTATATATATTTAATTTAGAGTACCCAATTCATTTTTTCCAACTAAGGGGCAATTTAGTGTGTTCAATCCACCTACCCTGCACATCTTTGGGTTGTGGGGGCGAAACCCACACAAACACGGGGAGAATGTGCAAACTCCACACGGACAGTGACCCAGAGCCGGGATCGAACCTGGGACCTCGGCGCCGTGAGACTGCAGGGCTACCACTGCGCCACCGTGCTGCCCACTAGTCACCTCAAATATAAGACAAGACTGACTGTTTACGACATTTATTCTGAATTAGATGAAAATGCACCAGTCACCAAAATAAAATAATCTTGCATACCTGTTGCATTGTTCACAATGAGTTGGGATATGCTGTTTTAAATACAAAGTGGAAGGGTGGTAAGAGATAAGTGTGAAAGATGTGGTACCTCAAAGTGCAAGGCACATTATATCACCCATGGTGTAGTTAAAGTAAAAAGATAAGCTCAAGTTACATTTGAAGGAGGAAAGGAAGTAGGTAGTGGGTGGCACAGTGGTTAGCACTGCTGCCTCACAGCTCCAGGGTCCCGGGTTCAATTTCGACCCCGAGTGACTGACTGTGTGGAGTTTGCGCTTTCTCCCCATGCCTGCATGGGTTTCCTCCGGGTGCTCCGGTTTCCTCCCCCAATCTAAATATGTACAGGTGAAGTAGATTGGCCACGCTAAATTGCCCCCAAACTGTCCAAACGTTAGGTGGGATTACAGGTATAGGGCGGGGATTGGATCTGTGTAAGGTGGTCGTTCCAAGGGTCGGTGCAGACTCGATGGGTCGAATGGCCTCCTTCTGCACTGTAGGGATTCTATGATTCGATAGGTGAATCCCTGGCGTGAGAGAGATGTAGAGATAGAGAGGAGAGAGATAGAAAATGATCTTTCTAACATGTCTCAAAACTGTCACAGGATATGCTCTTTTTTCACCTGCATCATGTTGGTGCTACATTTTACTTTCTCCTTTTCTCAATTCTTCTTACTCTGTTTCTATTCTGCTGTTTCCCCTTTTTCATCTGTTTCTCGGAGTCGTATCAAACCGAAGGGGGATCCTACCAGCACTACATGCCAATGGGTCCTGGAGGCCACAGATTCCAATGGCGGGAGGAATTGAGACAAGTAGTTTAACTTTCTGATGGCAAAGTCAGGTGCTGGTTAAGAAGGGATTTGTCCAGAGAAGAGGCAGTATGGGGAGAATGGCAGGGTGCTGAGAGGGAACTGCGGTTTAAGGTAGGTTGCAGTAACCTACAATTCTGTTCCCAGAAGTCAGTGGCACCTCAGTTTCTGAAATGAACAAGTTCTTTCCTAGAATTGTGGGGAAGACTTTCTTCATCCAGTTCAATAGCCGAGTCAAGGCTTTGCCTTGGAACTACTTTTTGAAGTGTTGAAAGAATCCTATCCCTGCAATTCATCGCACTTCCTGGTTCAGGCCAGCTACAGCTTTTTAAAGCATGGGCTGGATAAATGGGAGCAGTTATCATGAGAGTGGGAACAGATCAAACTGGTAATAGAGTAGGAGAGAGCAGAGCCTGAGGACCACAGAGGAAGATTTAGTTTCTCTCAACTTTTAAAATTTGAGCAGAACAGCATGCTGGGAGAATAATGAGGCCCAAGGTGGTTCAGAAGAAGTGGGAGATGAAGGTTTGATCATGCCAATTAGTGGCAGGAGAGCCATTTTCACCAATCATTACAGGCTAAGGAATTGATGTCCGAAGATACACGCACTCGTATACGTAATGGGGGTAGTGAAAACACTGCTAACTAGACACCAGATTGTGGACACATTTCAAAAAGGCAGTGTCAATCCCCAAAACATATTCAAAGATGAGGGTTACTTGTCATAGAATAACAAAAACAACATAAAATAGAGATTCAGTTTCTGCTATCTTTTGTTGTTAGAATTATGAAGTGCAAAATCCACAGGGAGAAAGCACAATTAAAAGAGAAATATTCCATAGAAATAGCACTGCAGTGATGTATGGTTTCAGAACTGAAATCAACATCCTCAAGCAAACTGGTGCAATGCTCTCAGCCTATTTCTGAGTCAAACAATTTGCTTCAAGATGTACATATCCCCGACTGTACTATCAGAAAAAAGCAATTACTGTAAAGCTTCAATTTAACTACAAAGCAACTCTTAACCTCCTGAATAAACAAGAAATTGCACCTTCCTCTTTTAGGGATGGTCCAATAATCAAAATCTTTGAAAGGGAAATGGTAATTGGGAAGTAAATTGATGGTTTGGGATTTTAGTGTTCAAATACTCCTCAGGATAGTGTCTTTGTCGACTAGAAACTTTGCCGTTGAAAACACAAAAAATAATTTATTCTAAATCGTAAACTTTAAAGAATCATTAGCTGAAACAAATAAAAACGTTGTTAAACATGCTCAATATAGATAAAGCACCATGGGGACGATTCTCCACTCCCGCGCCGGTTGGGAGAATCGCCTGGGCCGCCAAATTTTCCCACGACGCCGGTTCAATGCCCTCCCGCGATTCTCCCAACCGGTGGGAACGGCCCGGTCGAGTTCCGCGTGATGCAGGCCGGAGAATCGCCCGAGACACCCAAAAGGGCGATTCTCCGGCACCACTGCTATTCTCAGGCCCACATGGGCCGAGCGGCCGGGCCAAAACGGCGGGTTCTCCCCGGCGCCGTCCACACCTGGTCGCTGCTGTTGGGAACAGCGCGGGAACGCTGGGGGGGGGGGGGGGGGGGGGGGGGAAAGAGATCCTGCACCGGGGGGTACCTCAAATGGGGTCTGGCCCGCGATCGGTGCCCACTGATCGTCGGGCCGTCCTCTCTGAAGGAGGAAGTCCTTTCTTCCGTAGCCCCGCAAGATCCGTCTGCCATCTTCTTGCGGGGCGGACTCGGAGAGGACGGCAACCACGCATGCGCGGGTGACGCCAGTTATGTGGCTCCGGCCGCGCCATGTATGCGACGCCGCCTTTACGCGGTGACAAGGCCTGGCACGTGTAAATGACGCGGCCCCGCTCCTAGCCCATTATCGGGCCCTGAATCGGTCGCGATAGGGGCCGTTTCACGCCGTCGTGAACCTCGACGGCGTTCACGACGGTGTGGGCACTTTGGCGCGGGAGTGGAGAATCCCGCCCAATATCTTCTTACTTATGACCAGTTTCTGTCCTGTCATTATCTGACAGGAACCATTCAAATGACAGCAAGAGGATTCGGCTTCAAACCTTCCAGATGTATACAACAGCAGAATAACTAATGAGCACTGTGGAATATCGGCAACTCAAAGACGGCCTCGCAAAATTAACACAGCAACAACAGAGCATTAGAGGAACGTGCACTTTGGAAGTTGGGTTTAACAATTAAGAAAGCTGTACATAGTAATTGGGATTGATTGTACAGCAGAGTCTCGCAGAATTAAATATTACACCAGGAACTGAGTGAAGAGATTCATAAAGATTATTATACCTATACGTGGAGCGACTACTGAAGATTGAAACAGAAATAGTTTAAGACAGGAAGTGGCCATTTAGTCGTCTTCACTCAATTTAGACCCCGCTTGGAAGCCAAACTGACAATGTGGTTATAATGATTTCTTCCGGGCGGCATGGTGGCACAGTGGTTAGCACTGCTGCCTCACGGCGCTGAGGATCCAGGTTCAATCCCGGCCCCGGGTCACTGTCCGTGTGGAGTTTGCACATTCTCCTCGTGTTTGTATGGGTCTCACCCCCACAACCCAAAGATGTGCAGGGTAGGTGGATTGGTCACGCCAAATTGCCCCTTAATTGGAAAAAAAAAAGAATTGGGTACTCTAAATTTAAAAAAAAAATGATTTCTTTCTTCAGTATTCTTGATATTATCCTGTACCTTTTGTGAATGTTGTAATGAATTTGACACTGATTAGCATACGTGACCAACTTTTCTACATTGAATATGGAAAGTTTTCTCTAATCCATTTGATATGCTTATGTGGTCATATTCAAACCATGGCCTCAATTTACTTGCCGATTAGACTAATTTATATTCACCAAGTATATTTCTGTACTCATTTTGGTTTGTTAAATCTCCACACCATCTTCTCAGTTCAAGTTTCTCTATCCTTTCATTGTACCCTAACTCATATATAAGGAGCAAGAGTGTAACTAGAGATAGGATTGGCCCACTCAAAAGACAAAAGAGGGAATTTATGCGTGGAGTCAGAGGAAATGGGTGAGATTCTTAATGAGTATTTTGCATCGGTATTCACCAAGGAGAGGGATATGACAGATGTTGAGGCTAAGGATGGATGTTTAAATACTCTAGGTCAAGTCGGCATAAGGGAGGGGGAAGTTTTGGGTATTCTAAAAGGCATTAAGGTGGACAAGTCCCCAGGCCCGGGTGGGATCTATCCCAGGTTGCTGAGGGAAGCGAGGGAAGAAATAGCTGGAGCCTTAACAGATAGCTTTGCAGCATCCTAGAGCACGGGTGAGGTCCCAGAGGGCTGGAGAATTGGTAATGTTGTCCCTTTGTTTAAGAAGGGTAGCAGGGATAATCCAGGGAATTATAGACCTGTGAGCTTGACATCAGTGGTAGGCAAACTGTTGGAGAAGATACTGAGGGATAGGATCTATTCACATTTGGAAGAAAATAGACTCATCAGTGATAGACAGCATGGTTTTGTGCAGGGAAGGTCATGTCTTACAAACCTAATAGAATTCTTTGAGGAAGTGACAACGTTAATTTATGAGGGAAGGGCTGTAGATGTCATATACATGGACTTCAGTAAGGCGTTTGATAAAGTTTTCCATGGCAGGTTGATGGAAAAAATGAAGTCGTATGGGGTTCAGGGTGTACTAGCTAGATGGATAAAGAACTGGCTGGGCAACAGGAGAGAGAGAGTAGCGGTGGAAGGGAGTGTTTCAAAATGGAGAAAGGTGACTAGTGGTGTTCCACAGGGATCCGTGCTCGGACCACTGTTGTTTGTGATATACATAAATGATCTGGACGAAGGTATAGGTGGTCTGATTAGCAAGTTTGCAGATGATACTAAGATTGGTGGAGTTGCAGATAGCGAGGAGGACGGTCCGAGAATACAGCAAAATATAAATAGATTGGAGTTGGGCAGAGAAATGGCAGATAGAGTTCAATCCAGATAAATGCGAGGTGATGCATTTTGGAAGATCTAATTCAAGAGCGGACTATACGGTCGATGGAAGAGTCCCGGGGAAAATTGATGTCCAGAGAGATCTGGGAGTTCAGGTCCATTGTACCCTGAAGGTGGCAACGCAGGTCGATAGAGTGGTCAAGAAGGCATACAGCATGCTTGCCTTCATCGGACGGGGTATTGAGCACAAGGGTCGGCAGGTCATGTTACAGTTGTATAGGACTTTGGTTAGGCCACATTTGGAATACTGCGTGCAGTTCTGGTCGCCACATTACCAGAAGGATGTGGATGCTTTAGAGAGGGTGCAGAGGAGGTTCACCAGGACGTTGCCTGGTATGGAGGGTGCTGGCTATGAAGAAAGGTTGAGTAGATTAGGATTGTTTTCGTTGGAAAGTCGGAGGTTGAGGGGGGACCTGATTGAGGTCTACAAAATGATGAGAGGTATGGACAGGGTGGATAGCAACAAGCTTTTTCCAAGAGTGGGGGTGTCAATTACAAGGGGTCACGATTTCAAGGTGAGAGGGGGAAAGGTTAAGGGAGATATGCGTGGAAAGTTTTTTACGCAGAGGGTGGTGGGTGCCTGGAACGCTTTGCCAGCGGAGGTGGTAGAGGCGGGCACAATAGCATCATTTAAGATGCATGTAGACAGATATATGAACGGGCGGGGAACAGTGGGAAGTAGATCCTTGGAAAATAGGTGACAGGTTTAGATAAAGGATCTGGATCGGCGCAGGCTGGGAGGGCCGAAGGGCCTGTTCCTGTGCTGTAATTTTCTTTGTTCTTTTCTAGTATTACATGGAATATAGAGGCCATGTAGTCCAGGTATCTATGCAAGTGTTGACACTCCACATGGACCTCCTCCCATTCCCTTTACCGCATCTCAGCTTTTCAACATACCTTTCTATTTATTTTTCACACACACTCATTTAGTTTCTTTTTGAAAGCAACTAAAGATTTGCCTCAATTACTTCTCGTGGTGGCAAACTCCAGATTCTAGCCACAGAGTAAAGACATTTCTCCTTGGTTCCCCATTGGACTCATTAGTAATTATCTTGTATTAATAACCTCTCTTTTTGGATTGTTCCATAAATTGAAGCATTTGCCCCTGTCCAACCTCTTCATAGTTTTAAAGACCTCTATTGGGTCACCTCTGTCTTCTCTTTACTAAAAGAAAATCCCCAAATTTGTCCAATCCTTCCCTCCTTGCTGTGTCCCCTCAGTTCTAATACCATCCATATAAATCATTCTTACACTTTTTCCAATGCATGTCCTTTCTACAGTGTGGTGTGCACCATACTCTGGGAAGTACAGCCTCAGAAATGTCCCATACAAGTTTAACATGACCTCATTGCCTTGCAATTCTATGCCCTTAAAATAAATCCCTGTTCTTACAATAGAATTTTGAATTGCATTGTTGACCTGCAATGCTGTTCTTAATGGTTTTCTCACTGCATCCAGAGGTCCCTTTGCTCATCTATCCCCAATCAGTTTCGTATTTTCAGAAGATCATAAGAAATGAAAGGAATAGTCCATTTGGTCCAAACATTCTCCACTGTTCAATAAGATCATTGCTACGATTGTGACCGTATCGATGCTGTTTCTGCATTTCCTACCAAAGTGCATTATTCCACATTTCCCCTCGTTAAAGTTCATTTATCACTTAACTGTCCAACCTGCAATTTTTTCTAAAGTCTTGCCGTATGTTGCATTCTTACTCATTGGCCTGACTTTCACATTTGTAGCAGCAAAATTGTCAGTGCTTGCTGCTATTACAACCGCGAAACGGACAGCTATTTCTGGCATCTGCAAATACATAGTTAAAGAAGGAAATCCAGAGGTTGCTCTATGATTTCCGACTCATTAGTGTACGTTGAAGTCCTTGCAGAGTACTAGCTTTAGAAGGTACTTGAGCTACACAAACTTGCATTTTTAAGCTGCAACGTAGTGTAAAAACCACCCAAACAGCTACAACATACTGAATGAGATTTAACTGAGCTTTTAAACAGAGAAAACCCGCTTCGGCCATGAAAAAATAATTTTACATTTATAAAATGCTAACTTTATACATGACAAAATTCATAGACTTTTAATATACTAAAAATTTTAACAATGATATTTCTGTTGCTATCTTACTTCTATAAGTATGCCCCAATCTTTGCTTTGTGAACTGCAAAGTCTATATAAAAAGTGAATGAAAACCAGTGTCGTTTACTTCCGAGGTTAATGGCAAAATATTGCCCATACTGGAAATTTGAAAGAAAAACAAAGCGCCAGAAAAACCCAGAAGGTCTGGCAGCATCTGTGGAGAGAGAAACCGAGTCAACGTTTCAAGTCAGGTATAACTCTTCAGATGCACTGTGTATTTATTTGCCTCACTGTTTGCTGTCTGAGAATTCTTCAATGTGATTAGCTGCTTTTATGTTGCTGAACACCTGGAAATCTCCTCGATTTAACGTCAGAATGATACTGTTGGGGAGTGCTCACTCCGCTACTGACCACAAAATCGGAGCCATTATCGTAAATTATGAATAGCAGTCCCAAGCATTGATCCTTGTTGAAGACTACTTTCCATCTTCTTCTCATCTGAATGACTGCCCCATTACTCCTCCCTAATCTCAGGTTATTTTTAGCCAAGTTACTATCCATGAAGCACTCTGGACTGTCAGAAGCAGAATTCTTTTTCACTTTGTTGCCTCATGGTCCAGCATATCCCTCACTCCAACTTCATTATAACACTCAGCAAACAACATTGGTTCAATAGAGCAGGTCAGGAGCTGGGCTGCTTTACCTTGGATGCTGTCAAGCTTCTTGAGTGTTGTTGGAGTTGCACCCATCTAAGTGGACAGCATTCCATCACATTCCTGACTTTTATTTGCAGATGATGGACAACTTTGGGAAATCAGAAATACGTTTCTCCTCACAGAATACGCAAGTTCTGACCTGGTCTTGTATTTATATTTTTTTGGCTGGTCCAGCTTAGCTCCTGGTCAATAGTAACTCCCAGGGTCCTGCTGGTGAGGCATTCAGCAATAGAAATGTCGTTCAAAGTCATGGGGAGATGGTTTCATTTTCTTTTGCTGTAGATGATCATTGCCTGGCATTTATGTGGCATAAACCTTATTTGTCACTCATCGGCCCAGGTTTGAAGGTTGTCTAGGCCTTGCTTCATGTGGGCATGAGATGCTTCAGCATCTGAGAAGTCAGATGCTACTGAACACTATGCAGTCATCATCAAATATCCCAACTTGGGACCTTATATTGGAGGGAAGGTCATTTAAATAGTTGAAGATGGCTGTGTCTTCGACACAAAGCTGAGGAACTCGCGCAGTGTTGAGTTCAGACTGAGATGATTAGCCTTCAACAACCAGAAGCACTTGCCTTTGTGCTAGATATGACTCCAACCCAGTAGACAGCCCCTCAAACCTTTGTGGCAGTACCACCAGGCTCAATGTGGTATATTGGGATCACCATCCAGCAGGACAAAACCTGGCATCTACAAGATTGTATGTCACCACCATCTGTAACTTCACAGATGTCCCAGCATGTTCTTTACACTATCGGCAAGCCAAAAGAAAAAACCCTGGTTCAAAAAGGAGTGCAGGAGAACATTCCAGGAGCAGTACCAAGAAAACTTAAAAATGAGGTACCAACCTGGTGAAGCTACAACACAGAAACATAAGCATGCTAAACAGTGGATACAGCAGTCTATAGACACCACAACCATGGGATCAAATCAAAGCTTTGCATTCCTGCTATATTGTGGTGGTTAATTAATGGGAGATGGAGGCTCCATGAAGATCCCAATTTCATATCCCTACACCAATACACCAATGATGGGAAACCTGGGCTAGTGAGTGAACTGCGTGAGTGGCCCTCCTCCATCTCAGTGGTTGCAAAATTGAAATCTGGCATGTTCACTAATCATAGCCCCATGAATACAACTGAATATATTTAATACATATATATATATATATATATACACACACACAAAGCCAGCCGGCTCGTGATGCGGAGCAACGCCAACAGCATTGGGTTAAATATTGGTACTGGCTGAGGTTATTGAAGAAGTACAATACAGCTACAACACTGGCATCTACCCGGCAATGTAAAATTGCCCATGTGTGTCCAATAGACAAGAAACAGGACAAATCCAACCCGGCCAAATACCGCTCCTTCAGTCCACTTTCGATCATCAGCAAAATGATGGAAGGAGTTATCAACAGTGCTATCAAGCAGCACTTACTCAGCAATAACCTGCTCATAGATGCTCAGTTTGGGTTCTCCCAGGGTCACTCAGCTCCTGACCTCATTACAACCTTGGTTGAAATATGGAAAAAAGAGCTAGAGGTGAGGTGAGAGTGACTGCCTTTGACATCAAGGCAACATTTGACCGAGTGTGGCATCAAGGAGCTTGAGCTAAAGTGGAGTCAATGGGAATCAGGGGGAAACCCTCCGCTGGTTGGAGTCATACCTGACATAAAGGAAGATGGTTGGAAGTCATCACTGCAGGAGTTCCTCAGGGTAGTATCTTAGGCCCAACCATCTTCAGCTGCTTCATCAATGACCTCCCTTCCATCATAAGGTCAGAAGTGAGGATGTTCGCAGATGATTGCACAATGTTCAGCACCATTCCCGACTCCTCAGATAATGAAGCAGTCCATGTCCAAATTGAGCTAGACTGGGACAATATCCAGGCTTGGGCTGACAAGTGGCAAGTTACATTCACGCCACACAAGTGCCAGACAAAGACCATCTCCTACAAGAGAGGATCTAACCACCACCCCATGACATTCAATGGCATTACCATTGCTGAATTCCCCACAATCAACATCTTGGGGGGTTACCATTGATCAGAAACTGAACTGGACTAATCATATTAATACTGTGGCTACCAGAACAAGTCAAAAGCTAGGAATCCTACAGTGAGTAATGCACCTCCTGAACCCCCAAAGCCTATCCACATCTGCAAGGCACAGGACAGGAGTATAATGGAATACTCTCCACTTGCCTGGATGAGTGCAGCTCCAACAACACTCAAGAAGCTCGACACCATCCAGGACAAAGCAGCCCGCTTGATTGTTCCTCCTTCCACAAACATTCAATCCCTCCACCACCGACGAACTATGGCAGCCGTGTGTACCATCTACAAGATGCACTGCAGGAACACACCAAGTGCCCTTAGGCAGCATCACCCAAACCCACGAGCAGTAAGTACCATCTAGAAGAGCAACAGATACCTGGGAACATCACCAACTGGAGGTCCCTCGCCAAGTTACTCACCACCCTGACTTGGAAATGTTTCTCCGTTCCTTCACCGTTGCTGGGTCAAAATCCTGGAACTCCCTCCCTAATAGCACTGTGGGTGTACTTAGACTTTGGGACTGCAGCGGTTCAAGAAGGCAGCACACCAACACCATCTCAAGGGCAACTAGGGATGGACAATAAATGCTGGTCTAACCAGCGACGTCCACAAGACCCCGTCTTCTCTACCTTGTCCCTCACCTGAGGTGTGGTGATCCTCAGGTTAAACAACCACCAGTCAGCTCTCAAAGGGGAGAGCAGTCTATGGTCCTCTGGGACTGTGGCGACATTTAGAATTTAGTGTAGCTATCCAGCAAAATTTCAATCCTTGTATAGACCATGTGACTAGGATCTGGAGTGCTTTTTTCTGCTAAGTACTCATCTTCATTTTGCGTGCTGTGTAAAAGCAGTCCAGTGCGTTGCCTTCTTTAGTTACCATTTATTTATTGTAAAAGGATGATGAGAGGAGGTTTTGTGAAGGAGTTCAGGACATTGAAATGTCATTTAAAGCAATTGGAATGCCTTTGTGAATCACACCTTAAATAACAGGATCCACGGCAATCATAAATAATTGAGTCATCATGTGCATTAAGAACTTTGTGAAATTATGACCAAATTCTTGCTACAGACAAGTTTCCACTCGCATAGCAACACGAGGGAGCTTCGGGTTGCATTTTTTTGATATCAGGTATCACTACAAAAAGTCACTTAAAACAAGTCACTAATTTTCAACTTTCTCCCATAACCTCACAATAGAAAACACCAAACATGTGATAAAATCTCAGTCATTCATAAAATAGCCCGACAATGGAGTCACCGACTTTCCCTCCTTTGACAATGGGCAATAAACATGCATTAGATCCTTTAAAGGACTGAGAGCAGTAGATGATTGTATGGAGATTTAAGTCTTTAACTTGTACCTCAAAATATACTCAAAATAATGCGCTAGACAGCTAAAAAAGCATGCAGCCAAAATTCAAGGGCTGCTAGAATTGTAAATGTGTCTAGTCGAAGATCACTCGAGTTTACATACATACTGACTACACCTGCTGGCCTTTTATCAAGGCAACAGTGATGTAATCAGTGTATCTGACCATTCTTTAGGCCTTTGCCCACCCAGGTGTGTTGGGACCAAACTTTTCACAATATACATTAACCATCTGGAAGAAGAAACTGAGGGCAGTGTTAATAGAATCATCGAATTTACAGTGCAGGAGGCCATTCGGCCCATCGAGTCTGCTTTGCCCCTTGGAAAGAGCACCCTACTTATGCCATGCCTGCACCCTATCCCCGTAACACAGTAACCCCACCTAACCTTTTGGACTCTTTTTCTTTTCCTTTTATAAAAAATTTAAAGTACCGAATAATGTTTTTCTCAAGTTAAGGGGTTATTTAGCGTGGCCAATCGCCTAAACTGCACACCTTTGGGTTGCAGTCACGGGAGAATGTGCAAACTCCACACAAACAGTGACCCGTGGCCCGGATTGAACCCGGGTCCTCAGCGCCGTAGACAGCAGTGCTAACCATTGCCACCAACGTTTTGGATTCTAAGGGGCAATTTAGCATGGCCGGTCCACCAAACCTGCACATCTTTGGACTGTGGGAGGAAACCGGAGCGCCCTGAGGAAATCCATGCAGACACGGGGAGATAAAGCAAACTCCACACAGGCAGTCAGCTGAGGCCGGAATTGAACCCAGGTCCTTGGAGCCGAGAGGTAGCAGTGCTAACCACTGTGCCCTGTGCCACCCTGTTGCTAAGTTTGCAGAAGATAAAAAGATCTGCAGAGGGACAGGTAGTATTGAGGAAGCAGAGAGCTGCAGAAGGATTTGGACAAGCTAGGAGAGTGGGCAAAGAAGTGGCAGATGGAATACAATGTGGAATAGTGTGAGGTTATGCACTTTGGTGGGAAGAATGGAGGCACAGACTATTTTCTAAATGGGAAAAGGTTCAGGAAATCAGAAGCACAAAAGAACTTCGGAGTCCTAGTTCAGGATTCTCTTAAGGTCAACGAGCAGGTTCAGTTAGGAAGGCAAATGCAGTGTTAGCATTCATGGAGAGAGGGCGAGAATACAAGAGGAGGGATGTGCTTCTGAGGTTGTACAAGTCTCTGGTCAGACCCCATTTGGAGTATTGTTTTGGGCCCCGTATCTAAGGAGGGATGAGCTGGCCTTGGAAAGGGTCCAGTGGAGGTTCACAAGAATGATTCCTGGAATGAAGAGTTTGCCATATGAGGAGTGGGTGAGGACTCTGGGTCTGTACTTGTTGGGAGTTTAGAAGGTTGAGGGGGTATCTTATTGAAACTTACAGGATACTGTGAGGCCTGGATAGAGTGGACATGGAGAGGATGTTTCCACTTGTAGGAAAAACTAGAACCCGAGGGCACAACCTTAGACTAAAGGAACGATCCTTTGAAACAGAGATGAGGAGGAATTTCTTCAGCCAGAGGGTGGTGAATCCGTGGAACACTTCGCCGCAGAAGGCTGTGGAGGCCGAATCACTGAGTGTCTTTAAGACAGAGATAGATAGGTTCTTGATTAATAATGGGATCAGGGGTTATAAGGAGAAGGCAGGAGAAGGGGATGAGAAAAATATCAGCCACAATTAAATGGCGGAGCAGACTCGATGGGCCCAATGGCCTAATTCTGATTCTATGTCTTATGGTCAAACATGCTATACCTACCTTGGACACCAGGAATTTCACACAGTCTACATGTCCCTCGTAGATTGCTGACAGGAGTGCTGTGTAACCATGTCTATCTGGAGCCTGTGAATCAGAGAAACAGGAGGGATAAAATATTGTTGAAAAACTGTTCACTTATTAACGCTATGAATGCAAGTAAATTATAATACTGCATAAGTTGAAGGAAATCTCTTTTATACAACTCTTGAAATGATTTGTTCTCAAATTGGTGTCTATCAGGGACGTGTACTGAACTTTCCACTGCAAAATGTAATAGAGAATTATATACCAAGTTTCGAGTGATATCAGGAAACACTGCTCACATACAGGGCAGAAATTGCGAACGCACTCCCATTGAATGACTGTACATGCTAGGTCAATTGAAATTTTAATGTCTGAAATCGATGGATTGTGTGATTAGGAAAGGGTATTAAACGATGTGCAGAAGAGCAAATAAATGGGGTTCAGGTACAGATCACCGATAATGAAATTAAATGGCAGAATCAAGAGGGGAGTGAAGACAGTAAATGCTGGAAATACTCTTGGGGACAGAAAGCTATTATTTCAGGTCAGTGATCTTTCATTGGAATTAGGTCACTGACCTGATAATTCAATTCTGTTCCCCTCTCTCCAGGTGCTGCCTGAATTGCTGAGTATTTGCAGCATTTTCTGTTTGGTTTCACATTTCTAGCATTTGCTGTATTTCACTCGTATGGAGGGGTGAAATTGCCCACTCCTGTTCTTGCCTCCACTAGCAGTAAAGTAACTTCAGGTTCAGTCACTGTTCACAATTACAAGCCAAAATGTATTCTACCCAGCTTCAACTAGAAGATCAATAAAATTAGATAAAGGGGGGTACCATTAGATGTAATATTCAAATTGATGTGCAAAGGAACAATAGTCATTTGATCGGCTGTGGGACGAGATGATATAGGGGGGCAGTGGCATGCATGGTGGTGATGTCACTGGATGCAACATGGGTTCAAATTTAAAGTCAATTGGGCAGCACGGTAGCATAGTGATTAGCACAATTGCTTCACAGCTCCAGGGTCCCAGGTTCGATTCCTGGCTTGTGCGGAGTCTGCACGTTCTCCCCGTGTGTGCGTGGGTTTCCTCCGGGTGCTCCGGTTTCCTCCCACAGTCCAAAGATGTGCAGGTTAGGTGGACTGGCCATGCTAAATTGCCCTTAAGTGTCCAAAATTGCCCTTAGTGTTGGGTGGAGTAACTGGGTTATGGGGATAGGGTGGAGGTGTGCGGTTGGGTAGGGTGCTCTTTCCAAGAGCCAGTGCAGACTCGATGGGCCGAATGGCCTCCTTCTGCACTTCTGTAAATTCTATGAATCTATAAATTACTAAATCTGGAATTAAAAGCTAGTCTAATAGCTATCACATTATCAATTGTCAGAAAATAAATCTCCATCTGGTTCTCTAATGTCCTTCAAGGAAGGAAATCTGACCCCCTTACCTGGTCTGGCCGAAATGTTACTCTCGATCCACAGCAACATTGTTGACTCTCGACTGCCCTCTGAAATGCCCAGCAAACCACTCAGTTGCATCAAACCACGTCAAAGTCTAAAAGGAATGAAACTGGACGGACCACCTGGCATTGACTCAAGCACCAGAAACGATAATGGCAAACCCAGCTCTGTCGACCCTACTTCTCCTTATGAACATCTGGCTGCTTGTGCTAATATTAGGAGAGCTGCCCCACAGACTTATTAAGCAGCAGCTTGACAATGTTTATAAGGTATGATTCCATGAGTATGACAATGCCAGACACGATCATCACCATCCCACTTGCAGAACAGACCACCAGAGGCGGTGGTACAGTGGTATACAGTCTGGACAGTTGCCCTGGGAGTTCTCAATATTGATTCCAGACCCCATGCAGTCTCACGACATCAGGTCCAACATGGGAGGGAATCCTCCTGCTGATTACCACCTACCATGCTTACCGGGTGATGAATCAGTTCTCTTCCGTGTTGAACGTCAATTCGAAGAAGCATTGTTGGTGGCAAGAGCACAGAATTTACTCTGGGTGATTGATTTCAATGTCTAGTAGCACCACTACCGACTAAGCTGGCTGAGTCTTAAAGCACATAGCTGCTAGTCTGGGTCTGCGGCAGGCGGTGAGAACACCAAGATGCAGAAGCTATTTATTTAACTTCGTCCTCACCAATTTACCTGTTGCAGATCCACCTGTCCATGATAGTATTGCTATGAGTGACCACTGCACAATCATTGTGGAGACCAGCTTAGTGGTAAAAACTGGGCGGCAAGGACAAGTTGGGCCGAAGGGCCTGTTGCCATGTTGTAAACCTCTATGACTCTATGAGACAAAGTCCCACCTACACATGAGGGATATGTCCCATTGTATGGTGTGGCACTACCACTGTACTCGATGGGACAGATTTCAAACAGATAGCACAATTCAAAACTGGGTGCCAATGAGGTACTGTGGGCCATCAGCTGCTGCAGAATTTTATACACCCCCAATCTGTAACCTCATACCCCTGCTCCCTCACCATTTTTACAAAGCCAAGGGATCAACCCTGGCTCGATGAAGAATGCAGGAGAGCATGCCAGGAGTAAGACCAGGCATATCGTAAAAATGAGGCGCCAATTTGCTGAAGCTACAACGCAGGACTAGTTGCATGCTAAACAGCGGAAGCAGCATGCAAAATACACAGAGTTAGACGATCCCACAACCAACAGATCAGATCTAAGCTGTGCACTTCTGTCACAATGGTAGCAGTCAATTAAACAACTAGCAGGAGAAGGCTCCACAAATATCCCCATCTTCAATGACTGGGGAGCCAGCACATCAGTGCAAAAGATAAAGCTGAAGCATTTGCAAGAACCTTCTGCGAGAAATGCCGAGTGATCCACCTCGGCCTCTTCCTAAGGTCCCCGGTATCACTAGATGCCAGCCTTCAGCCAATATGATTCACTCCACATGATATCAAGAAACTGCTAAAGGCACTGGACACTGCAAAGGCTTTGAGCCCTTAAACATTCACTTCCTCCAGTGCCGATGCACAGTGGCAGCCGTACGTACCATCTACAAGATACATTGCAGGGACTCACCAAGTTCCTTGGGCAGCAAGCACAAGGGAACACCACTAGCTGCAACTACCAAATATATCACCGTTCTATCACTCGCTCAGGTTGAAATCCTGGAACTCCCTCCCTAACAGCACTGTGGGTGTACCGACACCACAGGGACTGCAGCGTTTTACTGTGGTACCTCTCCACCAGCTCAAGGGAAATTTGGGATAAGCAATAGATGCCTAGGCAGTGAAGCCCACATCCCTTAAATTAACAAAAAATAGGTAAAATTGCCCGGGTATACCCTGTACACATGATGCAGGACAAATCCAACTGACCAATTACCACCCAATCAGTCCACTCTTGATAATCACCAAAGTGATGGAAGGTGTCGATGACAGTGCAATCAAGCAGCACTTCCTCAGTAATAACCTGCTCACTGGCACTCATTGTGACTGCCTCATTACAATCTTGATCCAGAAGGACAAAAGAGCTCAGAGTAGAGCTGAAAGCGACTGCCTAGGACAACAAGACAGCCTTTGCCCGAGCATAGCATCAAGGAGTTCTGGCAAAAAGGGAACTACGGAGTCATACCTAGCACAAAGGAAAATGGTTGCAATTGTTCCAGCTCCAGGAAATCGCCATGTGTTCCTCACAGTAGCTCCCTAGGCCTAACCATCTTCAGCTGCGTCACCAATGATCTTCCCTCTATCATCAGCTCAGAAGTGGGGATGTTCATTGATGATGCACAATGTTTAGCACCATTTGCCACTCCTCAGATACTGAAGCAGCCTTTGTCCATGTGCTGCAAGACCTAGACAATAATCAGGCTGGGACTCAGTATCAGGTAACATTTGGGACATACAAGTACTGGGCAATGACTAACTCCAGCAAAAGAGAATCTCACCAACTATCCTTAACATTCAATGGCTTTACCATTGCTGAATCCCCCACGACCAATATTCTGAGGTTACCATTGTCACAAACTGAATTGGACTACCCATACAAATATTGTGGTTACAAGAGCGAGTAAGAGGCTAGGAATTCTACAGAGTAACCCACCTCCTTAACGCAACCCCCCCACCCCCCCAAAGCCTGTCCACCATCTACAAGGCTCATGTTAGGTGTATGATGCAATATCCTTCACTTGCCAGGATGAGTGCACCTTCAACAAAAGTAAGAGGCTCGTCACCATCCAGGACAAAGCAGCCCACTTGATTGGCACCCCATCCACCACCATCAACATTTACGTCATTCCGCACCAATGCACAGTAGCAGCCATGTGTACCATTTACAAGATGCACTTCAGTAACTCATCAATCCTCCTTCAACATCACCTTCCAAACCTGCGAATTCCACCACTTACAAGGACAAGGGCAGCTGATTCATGGGGACACAGACTCTACCTGCAGGTTCCTCTCCAAGCACACACCACCATGAATTTAAAAAAAAAAAAAATCTTTACATTTATATCCTTTTTAACAGTTCATTTCACTGCTGGTGAAGCATGAAACCTACCTTCAAAACTTTTGGGCTTGGCAATCGACTGAAGACTGTAAGAAATAGATGTTTGCTACATGGCCCTTTAGCCTGCTCTACCGTTTGAAAGGAACATGGCTAATTTTCTCGATAACACCACTTTTTCATCCATCCCCATATACTTTTTAAGTGGTTGTCAGGCTTTGGGGAAATTGGGAGACAAATTACTTGCCACAGGATTCCCAGCATCTGACTTCCGGTGGCGCCTGTGAGCGGAGTGGCCACTTTCAGAAGCTCCTGCCGGTCCGCGATATCGCGGGCTTTTTCGGGGGGGGGGGGTTCCCCGCAGATTTCTTTGAAGAAATAAACCTCTCCGGGTTGGCCCTGCCTCCCTTGCCCTGTGCTAGCATCAAGGCTCCGTTTCACGGAGCGGGAGGGTTGAACGGCGGGAGGGGAGAGACTGGTCCCGGTGGGTTCGGCAGGGCCGCTGCACGCGGAGGGGGAGCGGGGATCGCGACTTGTTCCCCGAGGAGCATCCTGAAAGCCGAAGGGCTCAAAGAGCATGGAGAGGAAAGGAGAAAACATTTTCTGTTTTTTCTCTCTCCTGAAAACTTGAAGGAAGCAGCGGGGGCGGAGCCAAGCGGAGCCCGAGGCGGCAGGCCCGAAGCCAGGGCGCGATGTAGGTGAGGTGTCCGACATCGGATGGCTCCCGCCTAGAATGTGGTAAGAAGGCGGAGCCCGGTCCCAGGGAAATTCTGGAGGTATACCAAAAAAAAGAAGAGAAAGAAGTTTTAAAGAAATTAGAGATTGAAGAAGGAAGGAAGAGTGATAAAGGGAAAAATAATAAGCCGTTAAAGGATGCGAAAAGCAGCGTCGAGGAAGGGAGGAAACGCGGGCTCGCTGTTGAATGAGAAGACGAGCAAAAGTGCTGACAAGATGGCGGAGGCCGGACTGCATGGTGGGGCCGCACTACTTACAGTGGAGAAGATGACCGAGGTGATGGCGGTGGAGCTAGAAAAGCAGTTTGCAAGGCACATGGAGGCTTTGAGGAAGGAGATGGCGGTCACATTGAAGGCATTGGTGGAGGAGGCAAACGCCCCGGTGAGAGTAACTGTGGCAAAGACATCTGCGGAGGTGAGAGAGCAGGACGAGAAAATGAAGGAAGTGGAGGAGGCCGCGTCGCAGCACAGCAACCAGCTCACCTCGATGGGGGACGAGCTGCAGAGGGCAGTGGAGGTCAACAGAGGGCTCCGAGCAAAGCTTGAGGACTTGGAGAACCGCTCGAGGCGGCACAATCTAAGAATGGTGTGCTTGCCCAAAGGGACAGAGGGCCCAAGGCCAACAGAGTATTTCGCTAAGAAGTTGGCGGAGCTGATGGGGGAGGGTGAGAACCCCTCTCAGTACGAACTGGACCGAGCTCATAGGTCGTTAAGGCCGAAGCCCAAAGTGAATGAGCCGCCAAGAGCAGTAATCATCTGTTTCCATAAGTACTGCATGAGTGGGGCTGTTTAGCACAGGGCTAAATCGCTGGCTTTGAAAGCAGACCAAGGAAGGCCAGCAGCACGGTTCGATTCCCGTAACAGCCCCCCCGAACAGGCGCCGGAATGTGGCGACTAGGGGCTTTTCACAGTAACTTCATTTGAAGCCTACTTGTGACAATAAGCGATTTTCATTTTCATTTCATTTCATGAAGGAGAAGGTGTTAAGCTGGGCGAAGCAGAAGGGTGAGGTGCAGTGGGATGGTGCCGGAGTTCGGATCTACCAGGACTTGACGGTGGAGTTGGCAAAAAGACGAGCAGCGTTGGGCAGCACGGTAGCCTTGTGGATAGCACAATTGCATCACAGCTCCAGGGTCCCAGGTTCGATTCTGGCGTGGGTCACTGTCTGTGCGGAGTCTGCACATCCTCCCCGTGTGTGCGTGGGTTTCCACCGGGTGCTCCGGTTTCCTCCCACAGTCCAAAGATGTGCAGGTTAGGTGGATTGGTCATGATAAATTGCCCTTAGTGTCCAAAATTGCCCTTAGTGTTGGGTGGGGTTACTGGGTTATGGGGATAGGGTGGCGGTGTTGACCTTGGGTAGGGTGCTCTTTCCAAGAGCTAGTGCAGACTCGATGGGCTGAATGGCCTCCTGCACTGTAAATTCTATGATGAGTGAAGGCGGCACTGTACAAGAAGGGGGTGCGATTTGGTATGGTATACCCGGCGAAGGTGAGGGTGACGTATGGTGCCAAAGGCTTTTATTTCGAGACAACGGAGGCGGCTGAGGTGTGCGTGAGGGCAGGAGGCTTGGGACAGACATGAGGAGCAGAGCTGGAAGAGAGACTGTGGACTGTGATTGGGGAGCTGGAAAATGTATAAATGGTATAACTTTATTTTTACTGACGTGTATTATAATTTACTTCTCTTCACATTGTTACAGAGTTCAAGTTATTAGTTGGGTTGATTGGCATTCTGTGTTGCGACAGTTATATCTTAGTTTAGTGAATTGTATGGGTTGGATTGTTGTTTTTGTTGTTTCTTTCTCTGGGACTGGGTGGGATGGGACGGTATATCTTGGCGGGGGGGGAGCCACCCGTGCTAGCTAACTAAAGTCGGCTAGTGAACGGAGGTGAGGTGAGAGGAGGGCTGCGAACATTGCAGCCTGGTTGGCAGGTTTCGATGGGCCTACGAGGCGAGAGAGGGGGGGGGGGGATTGATGCCGGGAGATGTTTTTTCAAGAGGAAATGTAGCGGGGGGGGGGGGGGGGGGGGAGAGAAGGGGTTCGATGTTAATAATGGATAGGGGCGGTCAGGCTTATAGGGCAGGGCCCGGTGGTATGACGATGGTGGATAAGGGTGGGACGGGGGGGGGTGAGAGACCCCCAGTTAGGATAGTCACGTGGAACGTGAGGGGGTTAGGGGACCGGTCAAGAGTGCTTGCGCATCTTAAAAGTCTGAAAGCAGATGCAGCAATGCTGCAGGCGACTCACTTGGGGGTGAAAGACCAGGTGAGACTTAAAAAGGGCTGGGTTAGTCAGGTGTTTCACTCTGGATTTGATGGAAGGGCTCGAGGGGTAGCGGTAATGGTCAGCAAAAAAGTACGCTTCCAGATGGAGAAGGTGGTGGCAGATCAGAGGGGTAGGTATGTGATTGTGACAGGGGCGCTGGAGGAGAGGTTAGTGGCGCTGGTAAGTGTATATGGCCCCAATTGGGACAATGTGGGATTCGCAAAGGTGTTTGGAGCCATCCCAGACTTGGACACACACAAACTGATAGTGGGGGTGGACTGGAACTTGGTGCAGGAGCCAAGGTTGGACAGGTGACGGCCGCGCTCACTGGTCTCATCGGGCGGGGGGGCGAAGGCGTTAGCTGGGCTAATGGTGGAAATGGGGGGGGGGGGTGGACCCTTGGAGGTTTCTGCACCCGAGGGAACGGGAGTACTTGTTTTTCTCATCTGTCGATAAGGTATATTCGCGGATCAACTTTTTCGTGGTGGGGAAGGCTTTGTTGGCTGGGGTTAAGGGGTCGGAATACTCGGCAATTGCAGTGTCAGATCATGCTCCGCATTGGGTGGATATGGTGCTGGATAAGGGGGTAGCGCAGAGGCCGGGGTGGAAGTTAGATGTGGGACTTTTGGGGGAACCAAGTGTTCTGTGACAAAATTGAAAAGATAATTAAGGAATATGTAAGTTTCAACTATACGGGTGAAGTGTCGAAGGCAGTCGTCTGGGAGGCTCTAAAGGCGGTGGTGAGGGGGGATGTGATCTCGTTTAAGGCCAGGGTGAACAAAGAGGAGAGGTTGGAGCGGCAGAGGGTAATAGATGAGATGTTGGAGGTAGATTGGAGTTGTGCAGAGGATGGGGACCCAGCAAAGCTGGAAAAGAGGAAGGAACTACAGGCGAGCTTTGAACGATTATCTATTAGGAAGGCGGTGCACCAACTGAGACGAGCAAGGGGTACAGTTTACGAACATGGAGATAAGGCATGTTAGCATGTCTGTTAGCAGGTCAGCTCCGGAGGGAGGCAGCGGTAAGGGGAAATGTGCAGGTGAGGATAGGGCAGGGAAGTTGGTGGTGGCGCCGAATCTGATGAACAAGGTTTTTGATGAATTTTATGAGAGGCTGTACAGGTCAGAGCCACCCAGGGGAGATCATGAGATGCAGGAATTTCTAGATGGGTTGGAGTACCCAAGGTTAGGGGAGGGGGACAGGGCTACATTAGAAGGAGCGATAGCGGAGCAGGAGATAAAGGATGCGATTGGGAGGATGCAGTCGGGGAAGATGGCAGGACCGGTTGGGTTTCCAGTGGAATATTATAAAAAATTCAAGGATAAGCTGGCACCCCTGATGGTGGGGATGTTTGAAGAGGCGATAGGGAAGGGGATGTTGCCACAAACCTTGGGGCAGGCATCGATTTCCCTGCAGCTAAAAAAAGATAGGAGTGTGGATCGTATAGGCCTATCATACCATCTACAACTGAAACAGTCATTTTGTCTTTTTTCTGCCCACAGCTTTATTTACTCCAGCGATGTCTTGATCTGCCTTTATCTGCTACTGTCCATAAATTTCAGTTTATCCAAATCATTACAGCCCACATCATATCCCAGACTGTGTTCCATTCTTCAATCACTCCTCACTGACAGGGAGTGGGATAGCTTGATCTTGGTTTCGGACAAAGCACGGCACAACATCGAGGGCCGAAGGTACTGTTCGATATCACTTCTGAATGTGGACGCAAAAGTATTGGCGAAGGTACTGGCGGGTAGGCTGGAGGAGTGCCTCCCGAAGGTGATAGGTGAGAATCAGACGGGGTTCGTGAAAGGGAGGCAGCTCTTTTCAAATATTAGAAGGGTATTGAACGCCGTTATGGCACCGGCAGAGGGAAAGGAAACCGAGGTAGTTGTGGCATTGGATGCGGAGAAGGTGTTCGACCGGGTAGAATGAGGGTACTTGATGGGTTCTGGAGCGGTTTGGGATTGGACCAAGGTTTGTGAATTGGGTAAAGCTACTATATAAGGCGCCTAGGGCGAGTGTCCACACAAACAACATCAGCTCGAGATACTTTTCTTTCCACCGTGGGACTAGGTAGGGATGTCCTATGTCCCCCCTGCTGTTTGCACTCGCGATTGAGCCGTTGGCCATCGCATTAAGAAGTTCGGGGGTATGGAATGGAATAGTGCGGGGGGGTAGATAGAGCATAGGGTGTCCTTATATGCCGATGACTTGCTGTTTGTACGTGTCGGAACAGAGTGTGTCGATAGGGGGAATATTGGAGCTGCTTCGAGTGTTTGGGTCTTTCTCAGGGTACAAGCTGAATCTAGACAAGAGTGAGTATTTTGTGGTGCCTCGGCCGGGGGTGGGGGGGGGGCTGCCATTCCATAGGGCAGGGACTCACTTTAGATATCTGGGGATGCAGGTACAACATTTCTAATTTGGTGGGGAGAGTGAAAGCTGATCTGGCAAGGTGGGATGGTCTCCCTCTGTCATTGACGGGTCGGGTACAGGCGATTAAAATGAACGCGTTGCCACGATTTCGGTTTATTTTTCAATGCCTGCCGATTTTCCTGCCAAAGGCTTTTTTCAGAGATTGAGGGAAGGATTAAGTCGTTCATATGGGGAGGGAAGGTGGCCAGAGTTAGAAAGGTGCTGCGACAGAGGGGAAGGCAGACAGGGGGTTTGGGTCTTCCGAACCTGATGTATTACTATTGGGTGGCGAATGTGGAGAAGGTGCGGAACTGGGTAAGAGGAGTTGATTCCCAGTGGGTCAGAATGGAGGAGAGTTTGTGCAGGGGGTCAGGTAATAATAGCTTCATTGAGAATTTGGAGGCAGTTTCGCCAACACTTCGGGTTGGGGGCAGGGTCAAAGGAAATGCTGATTCGGGGGAACCACAGATTTGAGCCAGGGAGGTGGGATGGAAATTTTCGGAAATGGGAGGAGAAGGGGATTAAGACACTGAAGGATTTGTTTCTTGGGGGTCGGTTTGCAGGATTGAAGGAGCTGGAAGCGAAGTATGGGCTGGAGCAGGGGGAAATGTTTAGATACATGCAGGTTCGAGATTTTGCCAGAAAGGAGATACAGAACTTCCCGGAGGTGCCGGCCTCCACATTGCTGGAGGAGGTGCTGACGACAGGGAGACCGGAGAAGGGGGTAGTGTCAGCGGTCTACGGAGCTATTTTGGAAGAGGAGAAGGCACCGCTGGAAGGGATCAAAGCAAAGTGGGAGGAGGAGTTGGGAGAGGGTATGGAGAAGTTCTGGTGTGAGGTGCTCCGGACAGTGAATGCCTCCACCTCATGCGTGAGGTTGGGGCTGATACAGCTGAAGGTGGTATACAGAGCACACCTCACGAGGGCGAGGATGAGCCGATTCTTTGAAGGAGTAGAAGATGTGTGTGAACGTTACCGGGGGAGGGTTTTAGGATAATTTCTAAAGTGGTGCACATGAAACTGCACCCGGGGCCCCGGGAGGCCTTATTTGGGATGTCGGACCAGCCCGGGTTGGAAACGGGTGCGGAGGCAGATGTCGTAGCCATGTTAATGGTGGCCATGGGTGATTCCTGATCCTTTTTGTCAGTTGTTTATGTGAACATGTGGGTGGATGTTTTGGGTTTGGTGGGAGGATGGGATCGGTGTTATCGATATGGGGATTGACATATTTGTTACTGATTATTGTTTATTACTGATTATTGTTTATTGTTGGCGGGTGTAAATTTGGGAGAAAATGCGAAAAAGGAGAATAAAGAAATATTTTTTCAAAAAAATTGTAAAAAAAGGATTCCCAGCATCTGACCTGCTCCTGTAGCCACAGCATTTATATGGCTGGTCCACTGAAGTTTTTGATCAAAGCTAAGCCCCCAAGATGTTGATAATGGGGGGAATTCAGTGATGGTAATGCCTTTGAATGTCAAGGGGAGATTATCAGATTCTCTGTTGCGTGAGATGGTCATTACCTGGAACTTGTGCGGCGTGAATGTTACTGCATATTACATAATTCATGTACAAGGATTGTCCTGCAAAACATTAATTAGTCTCCCATCATATTAAAAAGTCTGCCTTTCTTCTTCCTACCAAACTGGATAATTTAATATTTCCCCATTTATACTCCATTTGCCACCACCTGCCACTCAATTAACTTGGAATAGAATTTCTACAGTGCAGGAGGCGGACATTCGGTCTATCGGGTCTACACTGACTCTCCGAAAGAGTACCCCACCTATCCCCGTAACTCAATCTAACCTGCAGATCTTTGGACACTAAGGGGGACAATCCACCTAATCTGCACATCTTTTGACTGTGGGAGGAAACCGGAGCACCCGGAGGAAATTCACGCAGACGCAGGGAGAATGTGCAAACTCCTCACAGTCACCCATGCCGGAATTGAACCTGGGTTCCCAGCGCTGCTTTGAGGCAGCAGTGCTAACCACTGTTCTCTCATCTAAATTGTTAATATGGGTTGTAAATCCGTTGCCAGCCTTCGTGTCAGATTTCACCCCAAGATGAGCTTCTGGCCACATATTCATTCAATCCTCATTCATGCCTTTTTACCTCTAGATTTGACAATCCAACACACCCCTGGCTGGTCTCACATTCCACCCACATGCTACTCACAGTAATTGGAGGTCATCCAAAAGCCTATAGCCCATTTGTCAAC
Organism: Scyliorhinus torazame; assembly: GCF_047496885.1. Taxonomy (NCBI): domain Eukaryota; kingdom Metazoa; phylum Chordata; class Chondrichthyes; order Carcharhiniformes; family Scyliorhinidae; genus Scyliorhinus; species Scyliorhinus torazame. The sequence continues at coordinate 143,722,974 of NC_092725.1, forward strand.
ACGTACCAAGTTAGATTGCCCCTGTGCTTGCTGACCTACATTTGCTCCAGTCAAGCAAAATCTTGATTTCACAATTCTCAGCCCTTTTCAAAGCTCTTCATGGCCTTGCTGCTCCGTATCCTGGTAACCTTTATTGGCCCCACAACCCACGATATCTGCTCATCTGTGTTTATCTAATTCTGGCCTCTTTATCATCACTGATTTTAGCCATCAGTGGCTGTGCCTTCAGTTGCCCAGGCCTTTTGTTTTTTTTATAATTTAGAGTACCTAATTCATTTTTTCCAATTAAGGGGCGATTTAGAGTGGCCAATCCACCTACCCGGCCCATCTTTGGGTTGTGGGGGTGAAACCCACGCAAACGCGGGGAGAATGTGCAAACTCCACACGGACAGTGACCCGGCACCAGGATGGAACCTGGAACCTCGGTGCCATGAGACAGCAGTGCTAGCCACTGCGCCACCGCACGGCTCAGTTGCCCAGACCGAAGCATCCCTAAACCTCTCTGCTTCTCCACCTTGCCTTCTGCCTTTAAGACTGTCCTTAATACCTATCGCTTTTGGTCTTCCATCCATTGTCACCGATGTGGCTTGACATTATATTTAGTCTCTTAATGCTCCAGTGAAGCATCCATTAGTTACAACTGCAAATGACATTTATTCTATTGTTTTCGGTCTCTTAGCCAATCCTCAACTCATACCCCTAAAGATGCGAAGCCTCTCATGTGCGACCTTATAAAAATTTGAAAATACAAAAAACCCGCATCCACCACTCTTCCTTAACAGCGCGACCTTATCTACCCTATTAGTTACACTTCCAGAAAACACTAAGTTTTGTCAAACAAAACGTAATCTTCATAACATAAGAACATAAGAACTAGGAGCAGGAGTCGGCCATCTGGCCCCTCGAGCCTGCTCCGCCATTCAATGAGATCATGGCTGATCTTTGTGGACTCAGCTCCACTTTCCGACCCGAACACCATAACCCTTAATCCCTTTATTCTTTAGAAAGGGATCTATCTTTTTCTTAAAAACGTTTAAAGGAGGAGCCTCAACTGCTTCACTGGGCAAGGAATTCCAGAGATTCACAACCCTTTGGGTGAAGAAGTTCCTCCTAAACTCGGTCCTAAATCTACTTCCCCTTATTTTGAGGCTATGCCCCCTAGTTCTGCTTTCCCCGACCAGTGGAAACAACCTGCCCACATCTATCCTATCTATTCCCTTCATAATTTTATATGTTTCAATAAGATTCCCCCGAATCCTTCTAAACTCCAATGAATACAGTCCCAGTCTACTCAACCTCTCGTCATAATCTAATCCCCATAACTCTGGGATCAACCTAGTGAATCTCCTCTGCACTCCCTCCAGTGCCAACATGTCCTTTCTCAGGTAAGGAGACCAAAACTGAACACAATACTCCAGATGTGGCCTCACGAACACCGTATACAATTGCAGCATAACCTCTCTAGTCTTGAACTCCATCCCTCTAGCAATGAAAGACAAAACTCGATTAGCTTTCTTAATCACCTGTTGCACCTGCACACCAACCTTTTGCGACTCGTGCACCAGCACACCCAGGTCCCTCTGCACAGCAGCATGTTTTAACATCTTACCGTTTAAATAATAATCCATTCTGCTGTTATTCCTCCCAAAATGGATAACCTCACACTTGGCAACATTGAATTCCATCTGCCAGACCCTAGCCCATTCACCTAACCTATCCAAATCCTTCTGCAGACTTCCGGTATCCTCTGCACTTTTTGCTTTACCACTCATCTTAGTGTCGTCTGCAAACTTTGACACATTGCACTTGGTCCCCAACTCCAAATCATCTATGTAAATCGTGAACAACTGCGGGCCCAACACGGATCCTTGAGGGACCCCACTAGTTACAGGTTGCCAACCAGAGAAACACCCATTTATCCCCACTCTCTGCTTTCTGTTAGTTAACCAATCCTCTACCCATGCTACCAATTTACCCTCAATGCCATGCATCTTTAGTTTATGCAGCAACCTTTTGTGTGGCACCTTGTCAAAAGCTTTCTGGAAATCCAGATATACCACATCCATTGGCTCCCCGTTATCTACTGCACTGGTAACGTCCTCCAAAAATTCTACCAAATTAGTCAGACACGACCTACCCTTTATGAACCCATGCTGTGTCTGCCCAATGGGACAATTTCCCTCCAGGTGCCCCGCTATTTCTTCCTTAATGATACATTCCAGCATTTTCCCTACAACCGAAGTTAAGCTTACCGGCCTATAATTACCCGCTTTCTGCCAACCTCCTTTTTTAAACAGTGGTGTCACGTTTGCTACTTTCCAATCCTCTGGGACCACCCCAGAGTCTAGTGAATTTTGATAAATTATCACTAGTGCGTTTACAATTTCCCTAGCCATCTCTTTCAACACTCTGGGATGCATCCCATCAGGGCCAGGAGACTTGTCTACCTTTAGCCCCATTAGCTTGCCCAATACTGCCTCCTTAGTGATTACAATCATCTCAAGGTCCTCACCTATCATATCTTTATTTCCATCAGTCACTGGCATGTTATTTGTGTCTTCCACTGTGAAGACTGACCCAAAAAACCTGTTCAGCTCCTCAGTCATTTCCCCGTCTCCTATTATTAAATCTCCCTTCTCATCTTCCAAAGGACCAATATTTACCTTAGCCACTCTTTTTTGTCTTATATATTTGTAGAAGCTTTTACTATCTGCTTTTATGTTCTGAGCAAGTTTACTTTCATAGTCTACCTTACTCTTATAGCTTTTTTAGTAGCTTTCTGTTGTCCCCTAAAGACTTCCCAGTCCTCTAGTCTCCCACTAATTTTTGCCACTTTGTATGTTTTTTCCTTCAATTTGATACTCTCCCTCACCTCCTTAGATATCCACGGTCGATTTTTCCCCTTTCTACCGTCTTTCTTTTTTGTCGGTATGAACCTTTCCTGAACACTGTGAAAGATCGCTCAGAAGGTTCTCCACTGTTCCTAACTGCTTCACCATGAAGTCTTTGCTCCCAGTCTACCTTAGCTAGTTTTTCTCTCATCCCATTGTAATCGCCTTTGTTTAAGCACAAAACACTAGTGTTTGATTTTACCTTGTCATCCACCATCTGTATTTTAAATTCCACCATATTGTGGTTGCTCCTTCCAAGAGGATCCCGAACTATGAGATCATTCATCAATCCTGCCTCATTACATAGGACCAGATCTAGGACTGCTTGTGCCCTTGTAGGTTCCATTACATACTGTTCCAGGAAATTATCCCGGGCACATTCTATAAACTCCTCCTCAAGGCTGCCTTTACCAACCTGGTTAAACCAATCGACTTGCAGATTAAAATCTTCCATGATAACCGCTGTACCATTTCTACATGCATCCGTTATTTCTTTGCTTATTGCCTGCCCTACCATCCTGTTACTATTTGGTGGCCTATAGACTATTCCTATCAGTAGGAGCAGTGACCTATCAGTGACCGTTTCGCCTTACTATTCCTGATTTCCACCCAAATTGATTCAACCTTGTCCTCCATAGCACCAATATCATCCCTTACTATTGCCCGGATGCCATCCTTAAACAACAAAGCTACACCACCGCCCTTACCGTCCATTCTATCCTTTCGTATAGTCTGATACCCTTGGATATTTAACTCCCAGTCGTGACCATCTTTTAACCATGTTTCAGTAATGGCCACTAAATCATAGTCATTCACGATGATTTGCGCCATCAACTCATTCACCTTATTCCGTATACTACGAGCATTCAGGTAAAGTACACTTATGCTGTTTTTTATGTCTTTATGAATCCTAACACCTTGATCAGTAACTTTTCACACATTATTTTTCCTCTTACCCTTTCTCCTAATTTTCCTTGTCTTTGAACCCATATCTCTACATAATAACCTGTCATGTAGCCTGCTGCCCTGCTCTCCATTAACCATTATACTGTCCATAGCTTTACCCTTCCCTTCCCCCCAACTTGCTAGTTTAAAGTCCTTGTGACCAACCTATTTATCCTATTCGCTAGAACACTGGCCCCAGAATGGTTCAGGTGAAGACCGTCCCAACGGTACAGGTCCCTCCTGCCCCAGTACTGAAGCCAATGCCCCATGAAATGGAATCCCTCTTTCCCGCACCACTCCTTTAGCCACGTGTTAACTTCCCTAATTTTCTCAACCCTATGCCAATTGGCACGTGGCTCGGGTAGTAATCCAGAGATTATTACCCTGAAGGACCTGTTCTTTAATTTAGTCCCTAGTGTTTGATAATCCCCAAACAGGTCCGCTTTCCTAGTCTTACCTATGTTGTTAGTCCCAACGTGGACCACAACAACTGGATCCTCCCCCTCCCTCTCCAAAATTCTTTCAAACCGATCAGAGATGTCCCTCACCCTGGCACCGGGCAGGCAACATACCATGCGGGACTCACGAACTGGTTTACAAAGGATGCCATCAATCCCCCTAATTATAGAATCCCCTACAACTACCACTTGTCTTTTTGCTCCCTCCTCTTGAATGGCTTCCTGTACCACAGTGCAGTGGTCAGTCAACGCATCCTCCCTACAGCCCTCTTCCTCATCCACACAGGGAGCAAGTACCTTATACCTGTTGGACAAGGTCAAGGGCTGAGGCTCCTCAACTCCTAAACTCAGGATCCCCCTACCTGCCTCCCTTGCAGTCACACCACTCTGTCCCTGACCACTGTCCGAATTAACAGTACTTATTCTACCGGGTGTGACTGCCTCCTGAAACAAAGCGTCCAGGTAATTTTCCCCCTCCCTGGTGTGCCGCAGTGTGTGCAGCTCAGTCTCCAGCTCATCAATTCTGAGCCGAAGTTCCTCGAGCAGCCAACACTTGCTGCAGATGTGGTCACTGATGGTCTCAATGGGATCCACCAGTTCCATCATCATACAGCAACAGCACATCACCTGTTCAGCCATATTCAACTAGTTAATTAATTTAAATAATTAAAAACATTTTTTTTTTTTTTACAGAACCTCAAGGATAAACCCGAACACCAACAAAAACACAGCCACTCACCCGAACTCAGTCACTCACCTAAACTCAGATGCACTCTGTTCCAATCAGCACTCAGTCACTCACCTAAACTCAGATGCACTCTGTTCCAATCAGCACTCAGTCACTCACCTAAACTCAGATGCACTCTGTTCCAATCAGCACTCTGTGACTAAAGGCACTCCTGCCACACCTTTTGTACCCTGCCTGATTTCCAATGAGCCAATAGGCCCGCTCCAGGAAGTGAAGTCTCCAACTGCCACTCGACCTGTAAACTAAGCACTTTTAAATATGCACTCACCTCTCCCAGCAACCCTGCAGCCTGTGGCCTGCTCCAGGAAGTGAAGTCTACAACTGCCACTCGACCTGTAAACTAAGCACTTTTAAATATGCACTCACCTCTCCCAGCAACCCTGCAGCCTGCTCCAGGAAGTGAAATCTACAACTGCCACTCGACCTGTAAACTAAGCACTTTTAAATATGTACTCACCTCTCCCAGCAACCCTGCAGCCTGTGGACTGCTCCAGGAACTGAAGTCTCTTTTAAATATGCACTCACCTCTCCCAGCAACCCTGCAGCCTGTGGACTGCTCCAGGAACTGAAGTCTCTTTTAAATATGCACTCACCTCTCCCAGCAACCCTGCAGCCTGTGGCCTGCTCCAGGAAGTGAAGTCTACAACTGCCACTCGACCTGTAAACTAAGCACTTTTAAATATGCACTCACCTCTCCAAGCAACCCTGCAGCCTGTGGCCTGCTCCAGGAAGTGAAGTCTACAACTGCCACTCGACCTGTAAACTAAGCACTTTTAAATATGCACTCACCTCTCCCAGCAACCCTGCAGCCTGTGGACTGCTCCAGGAACTGAAGTCTCTTTTAAATATGCACTCACCTCTCCCAGAAACCCTGCAGCCTGTGGCCTGCTCCAGGAACTGAAGTCTCTTTTAAATATGCACTCACCTCTCCCAACAACCCTGCAGCCTGTGTTGACTCTCCCTATGGAAGCAGAGGCGAAATGGTATTGTCTTTGGACTAGTATTCCAGAGACCCAGGGTATTGGGGTTGAATCCCACCAGGCAGATGGTGGAATTTGAATTCAATAAAAAACTCTGGAATTAAAAGTCTAATGATGACCATGAAACCTTTGTTGATCATCATAAAAACCCATCTGGCTCACTAATGTCCTTTAGGGAAGGAAATCTGCCGTCCTTACCTGGTCTGGCCTACATGTAACTCCAGATCCACAGCAATGTGATTGACTCTTAAATGTCCTCAGAGATGGGCAATAAATGCTGGCCTGGCCAGCGACGCCCACATCCCATAAATAAAAGAAAATCATATTGTGATATTCCAAGTCCCTGTTATCACCTCCTTAATAACAGATTCAAGTATTTATTGTATTGCTGATGTCAAAGTAACTTGTCTATATAGTTCTGTTTTCTCTAATTCCTTTCTTGAACAGCAGTATTCACTTTATATCTTTGAATCCAGAATTTGCTCTAGAATTCAGGTCGATCAAAATCAATGCAGACATATTATAATTGTTTATAATTATGTGATTAAAAACGGGTTAAAGGGATATGGGGGACAGGTAGGGAGGTGGATTTGGGACCATGATCTGATTGAATGGCGGTGTAGGCTCGAGGGGCCGAATTGCCTACTTCGGCTCCTAATTCCTATGTTTTATCCAGGTGTGAAAATCGGCTAATAACCCAATGCAGTGAAATTACCAAGTCTTTTTTATCTCATCAAGTTTTGCTGTGAAAACTGCCTCATCAGGTGCTAATGCTTTATAATGTATTCTACAAACTACAAGACATAATTCATCTGTGAAAGGCTAGTGATAATCAATTAACTGTTTTTTTAAAAGCATTAATTTTTAACATTGCAAGGAGGCCATTCAGCCCCTCTAATATTCAATTATTCATGGTCGATCCATATTTTAACCATATTTTTATGCATTGGTTAGAAACCCTTAATACTCTTACCTAACAAATATTTATCAACTTTAGTTTTGTAATCGACTAGTCTCTACAATGTTTTGGGGGAAAGAGCGTTTCAGAATTTCCATTACACCTTGTGTGAAGAGGTGCATTCTGACGTCCCCCTGAAAGCCCTCTTTATCATTAAAATAAGTCATCATCATTATGTCAAAACAGTGGATTAATCACGTAGCTCTTTAGGTGGACTTGGCACTAAACGCTTAAAATGATAACAAGGCTCATGCTGGCACTATCCCATTGTGTGCCTTTTATATTCAATGCAAATACACTCCACACTGCCAGAACATCAGAGAAATCATGACTCATTAGTTTTAATTTAAAACGGTGTCTGCAATGCAGCTATCCAATGTACTATTTTGGCCTAACATAGCTTCCTATTTAAAATCATAGACATCTTGCAACAAAGAAAGCAGTCAGCCAGCACACCTCGTCTAAGGCAGCTCTGAAGCTGGAGCTTCCTACTTGAATCAGAACACAGGAAATAGGAGCTGGACTAGGGCATTTGGCCCTTTGAGCCTGCTCTGCTATTCAACAGACTCTACCTCTTCCCGTAGTGTCCCCATATTGTTTAATGTCTTTAGTACCCAAAAGATCTAATGATCTTAGTCTTAAATATACTAAATAACTCAGCATTTACTGTTCACTGCGGGACCAAATATCAAAGATTTGAGTAACATTAACTGGTCTATAATTTCCTGGTACATCCCTTTCCCAAAGAGTAAGGAACTCTTGGCACCTTCCACACCTTCAGCATCACAAAGCAAATTTTCCAATCTCCAATATAGGTAGGCACCCTGGTCAGAAATTCAGAGGCACTTCGCCACAATTTTTTGGCTATTGAAATGTATATGGACAACGCACTCTAAATTTCTGATCACGTGCTTCTGGCCGGCAGACTGAAAATCAGCTCTCGTGCCCGATCATAAACATTTTTGGAAAATTTTGCTTACAGCCTCAGTCAGCTTCTATCCAAACTTCTGTGCTCGAGGTTACATACCATTTGGGCCTGGCAACTTCGTCCTTTAGTTTAATTAACTTTTTAAATTTGCATTTTGAGTATAAAACAATGTTGGTCATTAACATTGTGCATTATTTGAGGATTTTATTGAACTATATCCAGTGCTCTATCCAAACACTGAGAGCAGAAGGTGGGCAGGAAGGTGTGTGGTGAGGGTTGTGGGGTAATCCCGACCGTACAAAATGCCCATACATGTAAAACATGTAATTATGCAAATGTATGACAGGACATAGGTTTTAAATAAATTAGAAAAACATTTTAATAATTGAATAGTGCAGAATCCAATGAAAATTGGAAATAATTTGAAAACTGGAAAAACATCTGAATGCTTAAATCAGAAAAAAAAGGTACAGAAAGATTGACAACTGCAACAGGAGTATTTGTTTAAAGAAGGATGGCCAGACCAACCACTGCCATCATGACCCTTGACAGACAGACATTCAGATTATTGGCATATATCTAACTCACGTTAATCTCTGCTCCCATGTGAATCAGGAATTCCAGAACCTCAAGCTGACCACAATCTGCTGCAAAGTGAATGGCCTTCCGACCAGCTACTTCTACCTTGGTCACATCTATACCCTGAAGAAAGAAGATGTAAATAAAATGGCATTAATAAGAGCAGAAGCAAAATGTTCAGAATTCACAAATGCCATTCAAAAATATAACCACAAGAACATATAAAGAAACCCAGTAAACTCTCTTATAGTTCAGCTGATATCAAATTGACTTAAATGCCTCAATGGACATTAAAAATTCCAGGCACAAGGGGAAATGCTGCACATCACAGAACACCTGCAAGGTACGCCTTCAAAAATAAATAATAAAATAATGGCTGTTAAAATAAAATTGTTATTCTGGAGAGCTGGAAGATCTCTGCACTAATTTAAAAAAAAACTCCCAGTATCTTATCACTATTGACAGAATAGTTGCTGCTCAAGAAGTCATCCACAGTGGCTGTAACCTAAATAATAATCTCCTGGTGTCATAAAACCAAGTTTTACACCCAAGTATTCTTCTCTTTTATCCTCCTTCAACCTCAGTATTCCTTAATTTTTGGCGATTTCAAGCATCTCAGCTCCTTTTCTGCCTTCTCCTCCAAACTCACTTCCCTCCCATCCTTAAATCTCCATTTTATTCCCTTACACACGCTCACTCTCTCAAACTGCTTCCCAAGTACTTCCAAGATTTTGATCACTGCTACGCCATTTCTGTCCATTTCCTCACAACCCTAAACACATATGTTCCTCCCCCTTTCAATTAACTTCCTTCTGCAGCTACTGAACATAGAACATAGTGCAGAAGGAGGCCATTCGGCCCATCAAGTCCCCACCGACCCATTTAAGCCCTCACTTCCACTCTATCCCCATAACCCAATAACCCCTCCTAACCTTTTTTGGTTACTAAGGGCAATTTATCACGGCCAATCCACCTAACCTGCATGTCTTTGGACGTTGGGAGGAAACTGGAGCACCCGGAGGAAACCCACGCAGACACGGGAAGAACGTGCAAACTCTGCACAGACAGTGACCCAGCGGGGAATCGAACCTGGGACCCTGGTGCTGTGAAGCCACAGTGTTAATCACTTGTGCTACCGTACTGCACAAAAAATCTTAGAAACTGTTTAATCTTATGCACAGCACTCGCCACAATATCGCCAACAGCTCATGTACACTAATCACTTTCTCACCTCCACTATCAATGCCTTCATCCCAGTGAAAGCTACATCCCTCATCCTGGTCAATTCTGTTTTGCCCATTTTTAATTCATCAAGTCCAAGGTGTGTACACATGACCATTTCTGTTGTAAAACAGGCAGAACCATCCATTGCCAGAATGAGCTCAGCTGTCCAACACAAGATCTGGTTTAACCAGGTTAAGTACCGTCTTAAATAGAAACATGCATTGAAAATAGAAGGGGTAAGCCATTCCCTCTTGAAATCACACACGGTTTTGGCCTCAACTATTTTCTGTGGTACCAAATTCCATAGATTCACCAATTTCTGGGTGAAGTAATTTTGCCTCATCTCAGTCCTAAAAGGTTTACCCCTTGCCCTCAAACTATGACCCTTTGTGAAGACAGAAGCAAAGTACAAATTTAATTCTTCAGCCATTTCTTTGATCCCAGTTATAAATTCCCCTGTTTCTGACTGTAAGTGGCCCACATTCATTTTTGTCAATCTTTTTCTTTTTACACATGTTCCTGGCTGGCTTACTTTCAAACTCTATTTTTCCCCTTCTTAATCAGCCCCTTGGTCCGCTAAATAGCTGGCTTTGAAAGCAGACCAAGGCAGGCCAGCAGCACGGTTCAATTCCCGTAACAGCCTCCCCGGACAGGCGCCGGAATGTGGCGACTAGGGGCTTTTCACAGTAACTTCATTTGAAGCCTACTTGTGACAATAAGCGATTTTCATTTCATTTCACTCCTTTTGCCGAATGTTGTTGTTAATTTATATGCTTCTTCTTTGAATCCACTGCTATCTCTAATTTCCCTTGTAAGCCATGGTTTGGCCTCAATTCCCTTTCTGCTCTAGCACCAAATAGGAGTAATCAACATTTGGAGCTCATCTATCCGTTCCTTGAATGCCTGCCATTGCCTGCCCATTGTCCTTCCTTTCAGTAATGTTTCCCAGTCTCTCATAACCAGCTCATGTCTCAGGCCATCATAGTTACATTGATTGAGATTCAGGACCCTAGTCTCGGATCTTTCACATTATGGTCATTCATCCCCAAAGGTTCTCTCAGCATCAGTTTGTAAACTAATCCTTTCTTACTGCGCAACAGTCCAAGTTGGTGTGTTCCCTTGTTGGTTCCTCAATATATTGGTCAAGAAAACCATCCCGTACACACTCTGGAAATTCCTCCTCTAGTGACTAGCTTGAGGTTCTACTTTTTAAACTTGCTTCCTAGCTCCCGATATTCGACTTTTAGGACCTCATCCCTTTTTTTATCTGTGTTGTCGGTACCAACATGTACCACAACCACTGGCTGTTCAACCTCCCCCTTCAGAAGTCCTGCAACTGCCGAGACATCCTTGACCGTAGCACCAGGGAGGCAACATACCATCCTGGAGTCTCTTTTGCAGCCACAGAAAGGTCTATCGATTCCCCTCACAATTGAATCCTGTATGACTATTGCATTTCCACACCTTTTGCTCCCGCTTCTGCACAGCAGAGCCAACTGGGGTGCTACAAATTTGGCTGCTGCTGCTGTTATCCCGAGAGGCCATTCCCCTCAACAATATCCAAAACAGTATATCTGTTTTGCAGGGGAATAGCCACAGGAGATTCCTGCACTGCCTAGTCCTGTTGCTCTGCCTGGAGGTCACCCAATTCCTTCCTGCCTGTGGAGTCGGAGCCTGTGAAGTGACCACCTCTCTATGCATGCTATCCAAGGTACTTTCCACCCTCGCGGATGTTCCAGTGTCCCCAGCCGCTGCTCCAGCTCCGAAATCCGGACTTCCAGGAGCTGCAGCTGGAGACACTTCCTGCACACATGCTGGGCCCAGCAACTGGAAACCTTCCTGCTCTCCCACATGGAGCAAGAGCAGACCACGGCTTGGAGCTCTGGTGGCATGTCTTGCCCCTTAATTAATCCTTTTAATATCAAACAATGTCAACTGGGGCCCTTCCTCTCTGCTCTTTGTTTTATATAGAACATATTTCTTACACTGAATCACAGAATGATGTCTCAACAATTACCTACCCAGCTGTACTCAGGAGTTGGAAGCCTGCACTCTGCTTTTTACAGTCTTTTAACCACCTGGTTCTGCTCTTAGATTCACCTTTTCTTTACTCCTTTATCCTCTTAGCTTTGTTCCCTAACTGTTACCTTTTTAAGTTATTTAAATTTCAGTCCAAAGGTGGGTGAGGGCCCAGAGCCTCAGGCTCCCTTTATTCTCTGCTCCCAGAGTGTCTCTCGCAAGTCTGGTGCTCTCCATTGCCGAAAGCAGAGTTTCTGTTGAAACTGGCCACTCTGCTTGGATCATCTGGAGGTCCAAGGTAACTCCCAGACTCACTCTCTCTCCTCTCAACCACTTCCCTTAAATCTCTCTTCCTTATTTCCCATCCTCACCTCCAACAAGCACGAGAAGCTTTTGAATATATCACCAATATGGAGATCATTTGTTCAGCTGTCACTACTGCTTCACTTCTCCCTTTGCCGAACTGGCTAAAACGTTTCCCCAATCTTGCTCCCACCCTAACCCTAAATCTGCTGTCCCTAGTTTCTCCATCTCTTCCATGACTTCCCGAAGTTCTTCTCAATCCTATTCCCAGTATTTTTAAGATGCTGTACAAGTACATATCACTGGACTTGTCGGAGCTACGCATTTATAATTGCTGTTCCTTCAGGATCAACGTAGGTCAGTGAGGAGTGATTGAAGAATGGAACACGATCTGGGATATGATGTGGGCAGTAATGGTTTGGATAAACTGAAATTTATGGACAGTAGCAGATGGAAGGCAGATCAAGACATCGGTGGAGTAAATAAAGCTGTGGGCAGAAAAAAGACAAAATGACCGTTTCAGTTGTAGATGGCATGAGGTTGGTGCGGAGGCGGACAGTTGTGGAAGATGGTGGTCTGTGATAGAGAATTGTCTCGACAATTTACAGAATGTTTTGAGTCCTTGACCTTTCTGACCACTAAAACTGAAATTCCACAGCATGTCTGAAAACAGGAAGTCATGCAGAATATCCCCACTTCCTTTATGTTCCAACTGACACAGAATCCTTATAACCTTCTCAGATTTGAACTTGGGACCTCTTGGTCTGACATGAAATGCTTTACAGCCGTTAAATCCTCAATGATCTTGTGTTGTTGTTGCCCACAGCCAGTTAGGCTCAGTGGGCGGGACAGCTGGTTTCTGATGCAGAGCGAGGCCAGCAGGGTTACCATGAAGGCTCTGCCTTCTCAACCTTGCCCCTCGCCAGAGGTGTGGTGATCCTCAGGTTAAATCACCACCAGCCAGCTCTCCCTTTCAAAGGAGAAAGCAGCGTATGGTTATCTGGGACTATGGCGATTTTATCTTTTTACCTATAGCAAGTCAGAGTCATAGATGTTTACAGCATGGAAACAGGCCCTTTGGCCCAGCTTGTCCATGTTCCCCAGTTTCTATCACTAAGCTCGACCCACTTGCCCTCATTTGGCCCATGCCCCTCAATACCCACCCTGCCCGTGTAACTGTCTAACTGCTTTTGTTTGTTAAATTTAGAGAACCAAATTCATTTTTTCCAATTAAAGGGCAATTTAGTGTGGCCAATCCACCTACCCTGCACATTTTTGGATTGTGGGGACGAAACCCACGCAAACACGGGGAGAATGTGCAAACTCCACATGGACAGTGACCCAAAGCTGGGATCGAACCTGGGACCTCGGCGCCGTGAGGCAGCAGTGCTAACCATTGCGCCACCCCTCCAACTGCTTTTTAAAAGACAAAACCATACCCGCCACTACCACTGCTGCTGGCAGCCCGTTCCAGATGCTCATCACCTTGTGAGAAGAAATTTCCCATCTGGTCTCTTTTGTATCTCTCTCCTCTTACCTTAAACCTATGCCCTCTAGTTCTAGACTCCTCTGCCTTTGGGAAAAGATGTTCTAACAGGCCAAAAGCATTCTACCATTCAAAAAAAAACATTATAAAAGAGATGAACAATGCATTATCTGGACTGTCTAAGACTATAAAGCCTCATTGCTTAGGTATATTGGGGAAAATTAAAAGGAAGTTGTTTTTTCAAATCAAGAAGTTAATTGCTGAGAGGTTATCTATGGTCCTTTGTGGACGATGGTTAATTAGTCACTTATTTTGAAAACAGGAAAATATAATGTTCCTTTTTAAATGCTCGTCAGCATCTATTGGTAGAATCACTGCAATCCAATAGAAACTGATGAACCACAGGTATGGCTACAGCATTATTGAATCACTGAATTGTTATGTTAAAGGAGCTGGCTACTTGGTCCAAGGTGTCTGCACCGACTATCCGAATGAGCAATTCACTAATGCCATTCACCTCCCCTCCCCCTCCCCAATTTCTCCCCACAATCTTCTTCAGATAACATTCAATTCCATTTTGAATGCTTCAGTTGAACCTGCCTCCACCACACTCGGACAGTGCATTCCAGACCTTGACCACTCACTGCGCGAAACCTTTTTCTCTCGTGTTGCTTTTTGTTGTTTCACTTCAAATCTGCGCCCTCTTGTTCTTGATCCTTTCACCAGTGGGAAAAGTATAATCCTATCTGCTCTGTCCAGACCTCTCATTATTTTGAATACTATATCAAATCTCTTCACCGCCTTCTTTCCTCCTCGGCAAACAGTCCTAACTTCTCAAATCTATCTTCATAACTGAAGTTTTCCAACCCTGGAACCACTCTCCAATGCCTCCACATCCTTCCTAAAGTGGGGCAGCCTAAACTGACAAGTTCAACGTAACCCCCATCTTTTGAAAGTCCACGTACACCACATCAACCACATTTTCCTTACCAACACCCTCTTACCTCTGCAAAAAACTCCAGCAAGTTAAACAAGCTTTCCCCGAAGCAAATCCTTGCTGGTGTTCCATAATTAACCTGCATTTTATCATCTGACTATTAATGTTGCCCCCCCAATCATTGTTTCTAAAAGTTTTGCCATCCCAGAAGTTAAACTGACTGGCCTGTAGCAGCAGGGCTCATCTTTATGCCCGTTTTTGAACAAAGGTGTAACATTTTCAATTCTCTAGTCTTACCGAGTCTCGGAAAGACTGAGAAATTATGGCCAATGCCTCCACAATTACCACTCACTTCTCTCGGTACCCTTCGTCGCATCTCATTCGGCCCTGGTGCCTTATCTACGTAGGCAGCCCATCTAATTGTCCGAATTACTCTCTCTTTTACCATGGCCTGGTTAAAGACGTGCAAAATATTCACTTAATACTTCAGATATGCGCTCTGTCTCTATGTGCAAATTCCCTTTTTGGCCCTGAATCAGTCCTATTCCTCTTTTCCCATCCTTTCACTATTTATATATAGAAAACTTTAGGATTCCCTTTCATGCTGACAACCAATCTCATTTCATATTCTTTGCTTCTTTTATCTGCTTTTTCACATCCCCTCTGAATCTTCCAGGTCAGCCTGCTTCTCAATTCTATTTTCTACCAAAATCTGTCATAAACATTGTTCTCAGCCCAAACCTTCCGATACAAAGTCGGCGGTCCCTAAATATTCGCTTAATGACACTTGATCGACTGGGCCCACCTCATTCCCAAGAACCAAGTACAGCAGTGCCTCCTTTCTAATTGGACTGTTTAAGGCACAGTATTAATTTTAGTTAAAAAAACTTACACAAGTTTTGCACAATACAGACAAACATAAATATATACTGTTGCAGGAAGGTCTTGCCTCACAAATTTGATTGAATTCTTTGAGGAAGTGACAAGAAGACTTGATGAAGGTAGTGCAGTGGATGTGATGTAAATGGATTTTAGCAAGGCATTTGACAAAGTCCCACATGGCTAATTGGTCAAAAAAAGTCAAAGCCCATGGGATACAGGGTAATGTGGCAAACTGGATAAAAAGTTGGCTTCGTAACAGGAAATAAAGGGTTGATAGCTGCCTTTAGTTGTTTCAAGTGGTGTTCCACAGGGCTCGGTGTTGGGGCCCTTACTGTTTGTGTTGTATGTTAACAATTTGGACGTGAACATGGGGAGCATGATTGGGAAATTTGCAAACAACACAAAAATTGGTCAAGTGGTGGACAGTGTAGAGGATAGCTATAATCTCCAAAACAAGATAGATGGGCTGGTGGAGTGGGTGATAAAGTGGCAGATGGATTTTAACACAGAGAAGTGGGAGGTCATGTATTTAGGGAGGTCAAATATTTGTAGGGAGTACACAATCAATGGGAATGTACCAAGAGGGGTAGATGGAGTGAGAGTTCTTGGTGTACAGGTACACAGGTCCCTAAAGGCAGCAGTTCAAGCAGACAGGTTTGTTAAGAAAGCATATGGAATGCTCTCCTACATTGGCAGAGGTATAAAATATAAAAGTAAGGATATAATGTTGGAATTGTATAAAACACTGGTGAGGTCACAACTGGAGTATTGTGTGCAGTTCTGGTCACCACATTACAGGAAGGACGTTATTGCTCTGGAGAGAGAGCAGAGGAGATTTAGAAGTATGTTGCCAGGGCTGGAAAAGTGTGTCTACAAGGAGAGATTGGATAGGTTGGGGTTATTTTCCTTGGAACAAAGAAGGCTGAGGGGTGACTTAATTGAGGTGAACAAAATTATGAGGGGAAACGATATAGTGGACAGGATAAAATTGTTTCCCTTGGTGGATAATTCAAAGAAGAACCATAGAATCCTTACAGTGCAGGAGTCCATTTGGCCGATTGAGTCTGTGCCTACCTTCTGAAAGAGCACTCTAACTAGCCCTACCTCCACCCCACCTAACCGTTGGACACTAAGGGGCAAGTTAGCATGGCCAATCCACCTAACCTGCACATCTTTGGACTGTGGGAGGAAACCAAAGCACCCGGAGGAAACCCACGCAGACACAGGGGAGAACATGCAAACTCCACACAGTCACCAAAGACCGGAATTGAACCCGGGTCCCTAACTCTGTGAGGCAGCAGCGCTAACCACTGTGCCAGCCTAGAACCAGGGGACATAGATTCAAGATAGGAGGTGTAGAGGGAACAATAGAAAAAAACTTTACAGTGAGGGTATTGGATGTCTGGAATTCGCTGCCTGAATTTAAAACGTAGCTGGATCTGCGCATGCAGTAAGCTACAGGGCTATGGGCCAGGTGCAGGAAAGTGGGATCAGAAAGTGTACCTGGGTTCCCTTGGGTTGGCATGGACAAGATGGACAAAATGGCCTCCTTATGAACTGTAACTTTTCTATGGTTCTATATACAATTTTAACATCTAGGATAAGGGTCAAGAAACACTAGCATACTGCTGTTCCCCATACCATTTCTCCAACAAACATGTGGAGAAATTTAGCATACATCGTGCAAACAGGAGCATTAATAGCGTAGTTGCTCTTTTATTTACTGATGAGAAATGCAATTATTCCCCATCTGGACTCCCAATTAGGCACACAAGGCAGGCAGTTCTCTTGTGCTCGCAAAAGCGCAACTGTTTTGACACAAGTATCTGTATGAACATTACTAAAGTATTTGCAGCACCAATATTTTATTATCGCCTTAAAAGCAGAAGTACTGCTTTGAAATGAAACTGGTTCTCAATCTTTCTTTAAATAGCTCAATTTCCTGTACAAACCAAACAGTTTCATGCACTGCATTTCTTTTGTAGACTGACAGGCTAACTACAGAATGGAGGTGTGAAACATTCCTTCCCATTTACCAAGACAACATGTTTCCTTGTTTGTTTCATACACACCATGGCATGGTTAAAAAGCAGAACAAGCAAGACACACTTTCTGAAAATAGATTAGAACTCCCTGTTGCGAGATTGGGATTTCCAGAGAGCCACACTTCAGGTTTTCTATCAGTTACCATCCAAAACTTCAGATATTTAACAGATCAGAATTCACCCAATAGATGGGAAATAATGGTAATCCTGAAGAAATGCTCTATTGTTTCTTAGAGCAATATGTGAAGGAGCCAACCAGAGAGTAGGCTATTTACATTTTGTATTATGTAACAAAGAACGATTGATAAATAGTCTTGTTGTTAAGGATCCTCTTGGAAGGAGTGATCACAGCATGCTCGAATTTCAAATTCAGATTGAGCGAGAGAGGACAGAGTGCCGTACTAGAGTTTTAACGTTCGGCATAGGTAATTAGACAGGCCTGAGGAAAGAGTTGGCCCAAGTAGACTGGGCACAAATCATTGAGGGTAGGATAGTTGAGGAACAATGGTGGATGTACAGGACGATATTAAACACCTCTCAATTAAAGTATATTCCTGCAAGGAAGAGGAATAATAAAAGAACATAAAGGCAAAAGTTAGGGCCCACCATTCTGCAAAAGCTGGTGGTAAGCTGCAGTATTCGGAGAACCTTGGGGTTCAGCAAAAAGCTGCAAAAAATTGAATCAAGAAAGTGAAGATGAACTATGAAAGGAAACTAGCAAAAAACGTGAACACTGATACTAAAACCTTCTATAAGTATATAAAGAGGGAGAGTATAGGTAAAGTAAGTGTTGGTCCTTTAGAGGACGATGCTAGTCAGGTAATAATGAGGAACACCGAGATGGCGGAGACACTGAACCATTATTTTGCCTCTGTCTTCACAGTGGAGGATAATAAAAAATTTCCAAGAACTGCAGTTAATGGAGAGGAACTTAGTGCAATAACCATCTCTAGGGAGACGGTATTGAATAAATGGACTTATTTAACCAATAAAGCAACTCCACCTCCTGTTCCATCCTGTCTATTCTTTCGGAATACGGAGTACGCTTGGACACTTAACTCCCAGTCCCGGTCCTCATGCAACCATGTTTCAGTGATCCTCACCAAACAGCCTCATACCCATTTATCTCTATTTGTGCCGTCAGCTCATTGATCTTATTCCGAATACAAGGTACAAGGTTTCTAAATAGGTCCCACTGATTGGTCTGTCCCTTGGAGGATTTTCCTGTGCACTACACTTTTCACACATTTGAGTGAACCGCCAACCAAGTAGAGGGTTTTTAAACTAAATAGTGGGGGAAAGGGATCAGATTTGGGAAGATGTGGTAAATCAAAGACTAGAGACAAGAGAGAAAGGCATTCATGTGGGACATGATAAACAGACTGTGGCAGGAAGGGATAGAGAGTGCTTCATTAATCTCTGATACCACTCGGCCTCATGCCCAACTCCTGCAGTCACTTTACATTTTAATTTTTTACGTTTCCTTACCCCTCCATGGTCGTTACACTGGCCCTGCCTGTTCATTCTATTAACCACTACCTTCTCCTCACATGCTGACCTGCTGCTCTGGTTCCCATTAACCATTATACCCTTCCCTTCACTGACAATGAATACAAAACAGAACTGTCATTTTGACATGCCACTAGGTGGCACTAGATTAGCATTTCCTTCAGGACAGAAGCTGGTTTGTCCAGATGGCCATGCCTGGAGCTGGACATCCTGCCAGATGAAACTGCAAATGTTTCAGTTCCCCAAGCAGCCAAACATTTTCATAAATTATCCTTGTTGATTTTCCCAGTTTAACCATCTTCATATCAGACAAGTTGTATACACATTTTGGTCTGCTTAGTCTGGTGTCTTCACTGTGGCATGTATATGTTGATAGAGGGGCCAAGAAGAATAATGTCTTTGCTACTGAGAAACAAGATGCCAAACTATAGTCAATAGTCTGGCACTGTCCCCCATCCCTTTACATCACACTGCTCTTCAAATAGCCCATACTTTATCTGTCCTTACGTGCAACCACTTGTTGGGTCTGAAACCCATGCCCATATTCCTTGCAACTTTCTGCTTAAATCCTTTCAAAATGGCCCTATCCAGGCATGAAAGACAT
This sequence comes from Scyliorhinus torazame, assembly GCF_047496885.1. NCBI lineage: Eukaryota > Metazoa > Chordata > Chondrichthyes > Carcharhiniformes > Scyliorhinidae > Scyliorhinus > Scyliorhinus torazame. Next base: position 143,742,470 of record NC_092725.1, read on the forward strand.
TTTGAATAACTCTGCTGCATTATCCCTCCTTAGTCCATCTGCAGCTTTTAATTATGGCTCACCAAACCATTATCCTCCAATGCCTCTCCTGCACTGTATAGTCCAATCATATTGCCCTTAATTGGTTCCACTTTTACCTATCTGATTTCAACCTCATCCCTAAATGAGCTAATGGACCATGGCACTGTGGTACAGGAAGCCATTCAAGTGGGGGGGGGGGGGGGCAATTGAATGTAGTGGGAGTAGGGAACAGTATGAGGGGGATTGACAACGTTCTGAGGCAAAATGTCCAGAAGGGTGTAGTGCTTCCCCAGTGCCAAGTTTAGGACATTTATTTGCTCTGGGCTGGAGAGGAACCTGGAGAGGGAAGGGGGAAGATCTAATTGTCATGGTCCATGTAGGCACCTACATTCAGGCCAGGAAGGAGGTTCTTCTGCATATCAGGAGGAGATGGCACCAAAATGAAGCAGAATCCCAAAGGTAATAATTTTGAGAATTGTGCAAAATAGCATAGGGTAAATAAGATTAGAGAAATAAATGTGTGGTTTGAAGGCTGTTGTGGGAGAATTGGGTTCTCCAAAGGGCATATCAGTACAGGGGTAAGTGGGGGCAGTAATGTTGAGACGGTCTACATCTGAACAATGCTGAGATGAGTATTGGAGTGAAACGCAACGAAGAGGGTTTTAAAATTAAACAGTGGGGGAAAGGGATCAGTTTTGGGAAGATGTGGTAAATCAAAGACTAGAGACAAGAGGGAAAGGCATTCATATGGGGCATGATAAACAGACTGTGGCAGGAAGGGATAGAGAGTGCAAATCTAATAGTAAATTAATAGATAAGGCTAGAGCCTACAAAAATAATAAAATAATAAACTAAAGGCTATGTATCTGAATGTACATAGCATTCAAGGCATTCAAGACAAAATAAATGAATTGATAGCTCTAAACAGAAATTAATAAGTACAATCTGATATCCACTCCAGACAGCTAGCTGCAGGATGACAGGTTAGAAAAGTGTGAATGGAGATTTTCTGTCAATTCGCCATGAGCAAGCAGGGCTGAGCTTTTCTGAGTAATCCAATTTCATTAGATTATCCAATGCAGACTCGGTACCAGCGAGGCAGAATGTTTAAAATGGATGAACACATGTCAGAATTATGCATGAAAAGGGACAGAACAACATGTACAATCAACCTGAGCACTTTGTTCATCCACAACCCGACCCAGTCCATTATATCACGAGTTGCTTTGTCGCCAATTTATTTTTCAAACAGGGAATGGCCCCCTCATCCAGGACACTTTCTTCAGTACAAAAATTTGTTTTGGCAGCATTTATCAGGCCATCGAGTGATAAGAAAAAAAATCAAATGCACTTCTAGGGGGATTGGCCATGCTAAATTGCCCTTAGAGTCCAAAATTGCCCTTAAGTGTTGGGTGGGGTTATGGGGATCGGGTGGAGGTGTTGACCTTGGGTAGGGTGCTCTTTCCAAGAGCCGGTGCAGACTCAATGGGCCAAATGGCCTCCTTCTGCACTGTAAATTCTATGATAATCTATGATTAATCCAGGACAAAGGTTCGGCACAACATCGTGGGCCAAAGGGCCTGTTCTGTGCTGAATTGTTCTATGTTCTCCGAGGAGCTCTTCTTAAATGGGCACTGTATTGCAACATCCATTACTGCCCAGAACATAATTAGATCAAGGGGTTATAGGCTGGGGTGTGGCCTCAAAGAAGGGAGAGCTTGGTGAACTGAGGGAAACTGAACTTACTAAAAATCTAATATTGTTTCTATTTAACATTTAATTGCACGTCCTGTTTAAATGACAAGTTTCATCCAGGGGCATAAGCAGGGAGATGGAAGCTCCACTGGCAACAATGGAATTAGTTAATTAAAGAAATTGTCCTTTGCTGTCCAGGCCTCAGCTAGTCCAGACAGATATTTTCAATGCACCATCACTGGAGCTCGGCGAGGAGGGAGGGAGGTACTCCCTCACGTTTCCTACCTGGAGGGTTCTGCCCTTCTACAGGGGAAGAAAGCTGTTTGTTGAGTATCCAGTAAGTGGTCAAGGTCTATTTTATTCCAAAGATTTAAAATAGTACAGGAATTTGTCACAGGATTAATAAATACATAAAAGAAAATAAAGAATTAATTAAATAAACTAATTAAAGAACAAATGGATGGCAAGACAGGTGATATCTCATGGTTGCAGCATGTGGGAGCTCTCGGATACCAGTGTGATACAGGACAAACCTGTCTGCTGTAAGTGCCTGGGGCTGGAGGAGCTCCATCTCAAGAGTCATTGAGCTGGAGGTTGAGCTTGACAATGCAACACATCAGGGAGGGCGACAGTTACCTGGAACTCTGCAGCAGAAGGTGGTCACACACCACAGGATTGGGTCTTTTTAATTTGGAAGGTAGTCAGGGACAGGAGGGTGTGATTGCCGCTGAGGTACACAAGAGGGCAAGAATGTCAGTCTCTGCAATTGTCCGACTGGTTTAGGGTTTTTTCAGCTTGTTTGTGTGAGTGGGGGCTGCAGGGTGGATGAACTGGTGGGAGCACAAAGGGTAAAATCCTTAATGAGTACTTTGTAGCAGTATTCACCAGGGAAAAGGACATGATGGATCTTGAGGTCAGGGATAGGTGTGTGAACACTCGAGGATGTCAATATATCAAAGAAGTGTTGAGTATCCTAAATTATATTAAGGGAGACAAGTCCCTGGGACCGGATGAGATCGATCCCAGATTCCTGCAGGAGGCAAGGGGAGAAATAGCTGGGACCTTAACAGATATCTTTGCATCCTCTTTGACCACAGAAGAGGTTCCAGAGGACTGGAGAATAGCCAATGTTGTTCCCTTAAGAAAGGAAGCAGGGATAATCCACCAAATTATAGATGGGGACGTTTTTGGAAAAGATACTGAAGGACAGGATACATGCACATTTGGAGGAAAATGGACGAGTTAGTGACAGGCAGCATGGTTTTGTTTGGGGAAGGTCATGTCTCACCAATTTGATTGAGGTTTTGAAGCGATGACAAAGAAAATTGATGCGGGAAGGATGTGGATGTATTTTATATGGATTTTTGTAAGGCGTTTGACAAGGTCCCACGTGATAGACTGGTGCAAAAACTAAAATCAAATGGGATTTGGGGTGGGCTGGCTAGATGGATACAGAACTGGCTTGATTAAGAAGACAGTGAGTAGAGGTGCAAGGGTGTTTTGCAGATTGGATATGTTAGCTAGTAGTGTTCCGCAGGGATCAGTGCTGAGACCTCTGTTGTTTGTAGTATATATAAATGATCTGGAGGAAAATGTGGGGTTCTGATTAGTAAGTTTCTGGATGACATGAAGATTGGCGGAGTTGCTGACAGTGCCGAAGATTCTCAGAGGATACTACAGGATATGGATAGATTGGAGTCTTGGGCACAGAAATGGCAGATGGAGTTTAATCTGGAAAATTACGAGGTGATGCATTTTGGAGGAAAATGATCAAATCTAGATATTATACTGTAAATGGCCAAACCTTGAGGAATATTAACATAGAGAGATCTGGGCTTGCAGGTCCACACCTCCCCAAAAGTGGCAACACCGGTGGCCAAGGTGATTAGGAAGGCATATGGCATGCTTGCCTTCATCAGCCGGGGCATTGGGTGCAGGAGTTGGGAAATCATGTTGCAGCTACATAAACCTCGGTTAGGCCGCATTTGGAGTATTGCGTGCAGTTCTGGTCACCACATTATCAGAGGGACGTGGAAGCTTTGGAGAGAGTGCAAAGAAGGTTCACCAGGATGTTGCCTGGTCTCGAGGGTGTTGGCTATGAGTAGAGGTTGAATAAACGAGGAGAGGTTGAATAAACAAGGATAGTTTTCACTGGAAAGATGGAGGCTGAGGGCAGACCTGATAGAGGTCTACAAAATTCTGAGAGGCATAGACAGGGTGGAAGTGTCAATTACAGGGGGCAGAGGTTTAAGGTGAGAGGGGGTAAGGTTAAGGGAGATGTGCGGGGTATATTTTTCCACACAAAGTGGTGGGTGCCTGGAACTCGCTGTCAGAGCGGAAGCAGGCACATTAGCAACATTTAAGAGGCATCTGGATGGGTCCATGAACAGAGACTGAGTAAGGGCAGAAGTTTTTTTTTAGTTAGGGCATCATGATCGGCACAGGCTTAGAGGGCCGAAGGGCCTGTTCCTGTGCTGTACTTTTCTTTGTTCTTGGAATGTAGTGGCGTAGGGGACAGTACAGCAAGGAGGATTGACAGTCGTCTGCCTGATCCCAGGGTTTGGTACATTTGCTCTGGGCTAGAGAGGAATTTGCAGTGAGATGGGGAGGGGAGATCTAGTTGTGATTCCTGTGGGCACCAAAGGCATAGGCAGGATGAGGAAGGAGGTTCTACATAGTCAATATAAGGAGTGAGATGAAGCAGAACCTCAAAGGCAATAATTTCTGGATTATTACCAGAGCCATTTGCAAATTGGGATAGGGTAAATAAGATTAGGGAAATTAATGCATGGCTCAAAGACTGATGAAGGAAACACGGGTTCCGGTTTATGGGGCACCGGTGTACTGACCACAGTATCTGTGACAGTCTGCACCTGATCAGTGCTGGGCTGGTATTCTAGCGAGCCACATAACTAGGGAAGAGGGGGTTTAAATTAAATAGTGGAGGGAAAGGAGATGTGTCAAACCAAAGAATAGAGACAAATCGAGAAAGATACAAATATGAGAAATGATAAACGGACCGGAACAGGAAGGAACAGAAAGTACAAACCGAATAACAAATCAACAGATAAGGCTCGATACTACAAAAAGTTTAAAAAAGGACAAAATTAAATGCTCTGCATCTAAACATATGTAGCATTCAAACAAAAGAGATGAACTGATTGTGCAAATGCAAAGAGAATGCAAGTACAATCGGTTAGTCATTAGAGACACAACTACAGGATGACAGAGATTGGGACCTGAATTTTGAGGGGTATGTGACATTTAGGAAGGACAGGAAGTTAGGAAAAGGTGGAGGGATGGCTCTGTCAATTAATGCTCGTGTCGCACATTAGAGAGGACGACCCAAGTTCAGGGAACCAGGATGTAGAAGCGGTTTGACTAGAGATGAGAAAGGACAAGTTATTTGTGGGACTGGTGTACAGGCTACATAATTGTAACCACACAATACGACAAAGCGTAAAGAAAAATACAATGGAATTTGTAAGAAAGGTACAGTAATAATCATGGGGGATTATAATCTGCATATAGCCAGGAAGAATCAGTTGGGCAAAGTTGCCATAGGTGAGGAGTTCATGAGGATGTTTTGGGGATAGTCTCTTAGAACAACATAATCTCAAACCAACCAACAGCAGGCTGTACTAGACTGGGCAGCACGGTAGCACAGTGGTTAGCACTGTTGCTTCACAGCGCCAGGGACCTGAGTTTGATTCCCGACTTAGGTCACTGTCAATGCAGACCGATGTCTGCATGTTCTCCCCGTGTTTATGTGGGTTTCCCCCGGGTGTTCTGGTTTCCTCCCCAAGTCCCGAATGACGTGCTTCATTGCAGCGTTAATGTAAGCCTACTTGTGACACTAATAAAGATTACATGGGATTAATTGATAACCTCATATTGAAAGCACCCCGAGCTAGCAACGATCATAATATGGCTGAATGTTACATTCAGTTTTAAGGAGCGAAGAGCGCATCCAAGACTGGTATTTTCAATTTAAGGACAATTATGAGAAACGAGAGCTAGCTGAAGTGAACTGGCAAATGAAGTTAAGCGATAGGTCAATAGAGGTGCAGTGGCAGACATTTTAAGGGACATTTCAAAGTACACAAAATAGATACATTCCACTGAGAAAGAAAAATTCTAAGCGGAGGGCCCACCATCCATTGCTAAATGAAAAAGTTAGAAACGGTGTCACCCTTGAAGAAAAATCATATAATTGTGTAAAGATGGGTAGTAGGTCTGAAAATTGGACAGAACTTGAAGAGCAGCAAAGAATGGCAAAAAGAATAATGAGGGGAAAAGTAGAGTACGAGAGAAAGATAATTAGAAATATAAAAGCAGAAGGTGTTAATAAAGTGAATGTTGGTCCTGTAGAAAGTGCATCTGGGGAATTGATAATGGAAAGAATGGGGGGGGGGCAGATTAATATAGGACAAGTATTTTACATTGGTTTTCACTATAGAGGACACAAATAACATCCCAGAAATAACTGCAAGACAGCAAATGGGAGGGAGGGATGAACTCCGAAAAATTACATTCACCAGGGAATTGGTACTGAGCTAATTATTGAAGCTGCAGCCTGTTTATCCCCCGGCCCGGATGGACTTCAGCCCAGTGTCTTAGAAGAAGTGGCTAGTGAGATAGTAGATGTGCTGGTTTTAATTTTTCAAAATTCCTTAGATTAGAAAATAGCAAAAGTAAATCCCACTCAAGGAAGGAGGGAGACAGAAAGCAGGAAATGACAGGTCAGTTAGCCTAACATCTCTCATAGGAAAATGTTCAAAGCTATTATTAAGAATGTTGCAAGGGCACTTTGATAAATTCAAGGCAATCAGGCAGAGTCAACAGGGTTTTGTGAAAGGGAAGTTATGTTTAACCAAGTTATTGGGGTTGTTTGAAGGAGTCAAATTATGCTATGAATAAAGTTATTGGGTTGATGTGATGTACTTTGATTTCCAGAAGATATTTGATAAGGTGCCACATCAAAGGTAATTGCAGAAAATAGAAGCTCATGGTGTAGGGGGGAACATATTGCATGATTAGAGGATCGGCTAGCTAACAATGATCAGAGTTGGCATAAATGGGCCTTGGCAGGATGTGACAAGTGGTGTGCCACAGGGGTCAGTGCTGGGGCCTCAACCTTTTACCATTTATATAAATGACTGGGGTGACGGGTTAGGTTTAGCGAAGGGACCAAAAGTTGAGATTTTCCGACAACACAAAGATGGGTAGGAAAGTATCAATAGAATCTCCACAGTGCAGGAGGTGCCCATTTGGCCCACCGTGTCTATACTGACCCTCTGAAACAGCACTCTACCTCGTCCCACTCCCCCATCCTATGCCTGTAACCCCACATAACCTGCATATCTTTGGACACTAAGAGGCAACTTAGCATGGCCAACCAACCTAACCCGCACATAATTGGACTGTGGGAGGACTGGAGCTCTGGGAGGAAACCCAAGCAGACATGTGGAAAACGTACAAACACCACACATTCTGAAGAGGACATAACCGTGGCTACAAAGGGACATAGAGAAGTTAGGTGATAGTGGGCAAAAATCTGGCAAATGGTCTGTAACAAGGGCAAATGTGAAATGGCCAATTTTGGCAAGAAATATCAAAATAATAAGAAGCTTTTATTGTCACAAGTATGAAGTTACTGTGAAAAGCCCCTAGTCGCCACATTCCGATGCCTGTTCAAGTACGCCGGTATGGGAATTGAACCCACGCTGCTGGCCTTGTTCTGCATCACAAACCAGCTGATTAGCCCACTGAGCTAAACCAGCCCTTATTAGTGAGAGTTTTGAGGGGGGTTTTGGTGCCTTTATGCATAAATCACAAAAGGCTGGTTATATAGGTACAGCAAGTAATTAGGAAAGCTGATCGAATGTTATTGTTCATTGTGAGGGGAATTATTTATCAGAGTCGGGAGGTTATACTCAAGTTGTACAGGGCATTGGTGAGACCACATCTGGAGTATTTTGTACAGTATTGGTCTCCTTAGGCAAGGAAGGGTGTAAATGTATTTGCAGTTCAGTGAAGGTTTACTAGACAAGTACCAGGAACGGGGGGGGGGGGGGGGGGTTGTCTTCTGTGGAAAAGTATCCACTAGAGCAGGGTTTTCAAACTGTGTGGGCCATGGCGGTTGTCGGGGAGGTCGCGGAGCGATCAGTGGCAGCATTCCCGATCACGGGAGACACACCAACAGCCACAACCGGCTTTAAAGTTGAGAATTTCGGCCGCGGCCAGCCTTCAAATCCGAACAATGGATTCTTCCCGGCAGAAGCGGCTGCGTAGAACAGGTCGCGCACCCTGTTTGTCTGTGCTTTGGACACAACATCACAGTGGAGAAATTCCTACATTTTGTAGCTGCCGGCAACAGGATTGCGAAGAGCTGAAGAAATCATTTTGTAATGAGGAAGAGAGGGTCAGAGACACAAACATGCAAGAATCTCTGAATCTGCTGGTGAGAGATATTCAGGAGAGTCGACGGCAGGTCAAAGCAGTGCTGGTCTGAGCTGTATACAGAGCTCCAGGGGTCGGGTGAACAACCCATTAAGAAGAAACTGAAATCGGGAACAAAGCAATATAAAGATGATTTCTTGAGGTATGGCTTTGTTAATTGTGCCAACGCAAATCAGGATGCAAAGCCCATGTGTGTCATATGCAGGGAAGTCTGGCAATGAGTTGGATGATAACTATATCTTAACCTTGCAGACATCTTTTCAATTCCAAACAAATGGAACCTCAAATTGCAAGGGAGGATGATTGCTCTCATCACTGAAGAAATAGATTATTTCCAAACATCATTGAAAGTTTGGCAAGTGCGAGTACAAAGGCAAAATTAACACATGCTCCCCACTCTGCTACAACACATTGAAGAAAACAATGTTTGTAAGGGAACTGTCAACAGACAGGCATACCTTATTTACTCACACTTGGCTGTGCTGATCAACAGGTTTTGTTGCTACTTCCAGAGGACAAGTTTCAGATTTTGAAATAGAGGTGAGTGAAAACTCCTTTCGAGTTTGAAACCCCAGAGTCAATTATTCATTTACAGCTGACTCAAAATGAAGAGACTGAACCTCTGCGCCTCACCTGTGACAGCACATTAAAAACATGCCCCAAGTCCATGAGGCTGTCAGCATTCTGGTGTATCCAGTGCTGAGTAAACCGAACATTTTGTTGCTATTGCCCTTCACAACGACCTACAGGTTGGACTTTCTGCCTTCACAAAGATGAAGACAGCACAAAGGAACCTGCTGAACTCTGCACATTACCATCTCCTCCTGTGAACCTGATTGGAATGAGATCATGAGGACCAAGCAGGCTTACCTGTTACATTAAAGGCAAGTAAAAATGGTGTTATCGGCCAGTGTAAGGCCATAAGACACAGGAGCAGAATTAGGCCACTTGGCCCAACGAGTCTGCTCCGCCATTCAATCATGGATCATATTTTCTCATCCCCATTCTCCTGCCTTCTCCCCATAACCCCTGATCCCCTTTGCGGTGTGAGCCGCAAAGATCGGCCAGCTGATAAACGTGGGTCCAGAAGTTTGAAAAACACAGCATTAGAGTTTAGAAGAGGAAGAGGCGACTTGATTAAACCATACAAGATCCAGAGAGGTCTTGACAGGGTGGATGTGGAGAGTATGTTTATTCTTGTGGGAGAATCTAGAACTAGGAGTAACTGTTTAAACATAAGGGGTTAGTCATTTAATGCAGCTGAGGAGATATGTTTTCTCTCAGAGAGTCATGCGTCTTTGGAACACTCTTCCTGAAAAGGCAGCAGAACTAGAATCTTTGAATATTTTTAAGGGAGAGCTAGAGAGATTTTTTATTTACAGGAGGCGAAAAGTCTTTGGGGGTAGGCAGGAAGGCGGGTTGAGGTTACAATCAGATCAGCATGATCTTATTGAATGGTTGAGCTGGCTGGAGGGGCTGAATGGCCTACTCCAGCTCCTAATTTATATGATCGTAATAATGCCATATCTATCAAATGATCTAAAAATGATGGTGAAACTTTGTGCTGTACTGTATGAGAAAAAAAGCTCAATTTTAGAACTACGAGATTCAGCACCAAAAATAAATTAATGCGTTCCAAAGTCAAACTGAGAGTATGTTGTGATCAGAGAAGATTCTGTGCAGTATTTTCCAGAAGCACTAACATGATTTGCATTTCTGGTCTATAATCAGGCCCAACTTTGATTCTGATTGACAGAACAGGCGGAAATAGATGAGGCTATTAAAGGATTTGAGAACCAGAGCCGTTATATATTAGCTCAACTGACCCTTCCAAAAATCGCTTTATAAAAGGGTAGTGTCATAACCTGCCTGGCTGGAGACTATTGGTTATCCCAGAAATATTTTAAGCTTATTGACAACTCAAGAATACTAAAGAATCAACAACATACTAAAAAGTCACGAAAATCAGTAATATGCGAAAAGCATTTACAGGACACCAAAAAAAAATACGAAATCATCAATGGCGTGCCAAAACAGCAGCTCCACATCGGTGGAAAGACACCCAAATGAGCTGCGCAGCCACACCGATGCGGGGCATGGCAGGAGAGGGAGAGAACTCCCTTTACAAAAAAAAACTCAAGACAAAATACAGAGAAACCACAAGAAACTCAACAAACAATTAAGTACAAGACAAAGCCGCCAACACTCAAGCCAGCCCACGCTCCCCTCCGCCGGCTCCAGCAACAACCCCACGTCGGTGTAGAGGCGCCTGCAAGCAGCTCAATGCACCAGGAAAGGTTGAGGGGAGAGAGGAGGAGAGGGAGAGTAAACACCCCTCCCCTCATTAGTACCAGGAAGGATCCCTCAACCCCCAGTGCACAGAAACAGGAAGGCCGCAACTGGCGAGCACCCAGTGCTAAGCCCAAAATAACAATACACAACAAAAATACAATAATAACCATACAATCCCCAACAATAAATCAAACCGACATCAGTACACCTGGTCAATTGGGCCACCGCCCTGCTGCTCTCGTAGTCCCAGCATCTGGTCTCCAGACACCATCCAGTCCAAAACTGCAAAAACAAGTCCGTTCTCCTCCACTTTCAATCCAGCAGCAGGCCAACCAAAATCCACCCCATGCTCCGCTCCCAGCCGGTAAGCAGAAAGGCAGCGAGTAACAAGTACGTGACTCAGGCGTGGCAACTGCAGCTAGGCAACTCCATCCTCTCTTTCCCCTGCAAGCAACTTCTCCATCCGACTGGTTGTAGCACCGTTCGCCCTTGCCATAGTCCAGGCTTCAAAGTCCAGAAAAGGCAGTTTCACCTGTACAAATAGAGCTGGCCAGTGTGGTACCAGCTGGAGTAGGAAGCAGTGGTGAAGTACTGCTGCGGTGTATAGATTATTGTAAATAAAGTTACTTTCTTTTGACTCTACAAACTCGTGCGGGATTCTTTGTGGCCATCACAAAAGGTAGCATTTAAAATTTCGAACAATAGAGCTTAACATTTGGTATCCAATCTCGAATGGGACTTTTCTGCAGGTTTTCTAACTCTTCCACATTATTCGGAGTTGCAGCAAACCTCATCATTCAAAGAAGATCCTTGACTGTACTGAATTAGACAGTGATCAGCTTACACCTACATTTTGCAATGGCAGTACACATCGCAGGGGAACTGCACCTGTAAACTAGCTCCCCATTACATTTGAAAATCCAGTGGTTTTGATCAGTTGCAAATCTGGAGACTAACAATAACTGATAAAGTCAGTCTTGTGGAAAAAGAGCTAAAGAAATGCTTGTTCAGATGACATTTATGTAAATAAGAAAACCATGAATCAAGCAACATTCGTTTTTTCTTTCTTATAAATTTTTTTTTTTATTTTTTATTTTTTATAGAGTATCCAATTAATTTTTTACTAATTAAGGGGCAATTTAGCGCAGCCAATCCACCTACCCTGCACATCTTTGGGTTGTGGGGGTGAAACCCACGCAGACACGGGGAGAATGTGCAAACCCCACCCAGGGCCGGGATCGAATCTGGGACCTCAGTGCTGTGAGGCAGCAATGCACTGCCCCAACCAAGCAACATTCTTGAACAAATCTATAATCGCAAAACCATATGGACTATACTAATGCCAGATTATTAACGATGTACAAAAAATGAGCCTCTGAGCATTCCTCCCTGCCCTACAATTATGATACATCGTGCATCATATTTGGGCATCATATTTGGAACTTAGGAGCAGCTCTGCCATTTAATTAGATCATGGCTGATCTGCCTCAATGATATCTTCCTTCATTATCCCCATACTTAATGTCATTGATAGAAGCCTATCAATCTCTGCTTTGAACAAAATCAATGACAGCCTCAAAAGTCCTCTGGGGTTGATAATACCAACGATTTGCAGAAATTCTCTCTCGTCTCAGTCCTAAATGTCCTACCTCTTATTCAGAGGCTGGTTCTAGGCCGCAACCCCCCCCCCCCCCCCCACCCCAAGCGAGCCAGGAGAAGCATTCAAATTGCCCGTGTCCAAAGACGTGCAGGTTAGGTGGGGTTACTGGTATAGAGCAGGAGAGCGAGACTGAGTAGAGTGATTTTACAAAGGGTCGGTGCAGTCTCGATGGCTTTTATGTTCTGACCCTTTCTGCATCTATCCGGTTGGGCTCTGTAAGAATTTTGTATGTTTCAATGAGATCACCTCTCATTCTTCTAAACTTGAGAGAATATAGGCCCAGTCTCTTCAATCTCTCCTGAATGGACAATCTCACCATCCCAGGACAATCAAACCATGCCACGGATTAGTCTGGTAAGCATCTGTGGCACTCCCTCTGTGAACAGTATATTCTTCCTTAGGTAAGGGGGTCAGAAATGCACAAAATGCTCCCAAGTGTCGTCTTATCAGGGCTCGATACAATTGCAGCACGACTATAACACCATCGCTCAAACATTCCAGGATATCCGCAGTATTTATTAGGGTTAGACCATAAGACATAGGAGCGGAAGTAAGGCCATTCGGCCCATCGAGTCCACTCCATGGCTGATTTCAACTCCATTTACCCGCTCTCTCCATCGCCCTTAATTCCTCGAGAAATCAAGAATTTATCAACTTCTGTCTTAAAGACACTCAACGTCCCGGCCTCCACCGCCCTCTGTGGCAATGAATTCCACAGACCCACCACTCTCTGGCTGAAGAAATTTCTCCTCATCTCTGTTCTAAAGTGACTCCCTTTTATTCTAAGGCTGTGCCCTCGGGTCCTAGTCTCCCCTGCTAATGGAAACAACTTCCCTACATCCACCCTATCTAAGCCATTCATTATCTTGTAAGTTTCTATTAGATCTCCCCTCAACCTCCTAAACTCCAATGAATATAATCCCAGGATCCTCAGACGTTCATCGTATGTTAGGCCTACCATTCCTGGGATTATCCGTGTGAATCTCCGCTGGACCCGCTCCAGTGCCAGTATGTCCTTCCGGAGGTGTGGGGCCCAAAATTGCTCACAGTATTCTAAATGGGGCCTAACTAATGCTTTATAAAGCTTCAGAAGTACATCCCTGCTTTTATATTCCAAGCCTCTTGAGATAAATGATAACATTGCATTTGCTTTCTTAATTACGGACTCAACCTGCAAGTTTACCTTTAGAGAATCCTGGACTAGGACTCCCAAGTCCCTTTGCACTTCAGCATTATGAATTTTGTCACCGTTTAGAAAATAGTCCATGCCTCTATTCTTTTTTCCAAAGTGCAAGACCTCGCACTTGCCCACGTTGAATTACATCAGCCATTTCTTGGACCACTCTCCTAAACTGTCTAAATCTTTCTGCAGCCTCCCCACCTCCTCAATAGTACCTGCCCCTCCACCTATCTTTGTACCATCGGCAAACTTAGCCAGAATGCCCCCAGTCCCGTTATCTAGATCATTAATATATAAAGAGAACAGCTGTGGCCCCAACACTGAACCCTGCGGGACACCACTCGTCACCGGTTGCCATTCCGAAAAACAACCTTTTATCCCAACTCTCTGCCTTCTGCCTGACAGCCAATCGTCAATCCATGTTAGTACCTTGCCTCGAATACCATAGGCCCTTATTTTACTCAGCAGTCTTCCGTGAGGCACCTTATCAAAGGCCTTTTGGAAGTCAAGATAGATAACATCCATTGGCTCTCCTTGGTCTAACCTATTTGTTATCTCTTCAAAGAACTCTAACAGGTTTGTCAGGAACGACCTCCCCTTACTAAATCCATGCTGACTTGTCCTAATCCAACCCTGCACTTCCAAGAATTTAGAAATCTCATCCTTAACAATGGATTCTAGAATCTTGCCAACAACCGAGGTTAGGCTAATTGGCCTATAATTTTCCATCTTTTTTCTTGTTCCCTTCTTGAACAGGGGGGTTACAACAGCAATTTTCCAATCCTCTGGGACTTTCCCTGACTCCAGTGACTTTTGAAAGATCATAACTAATGCCTCCACTATTTCTTCAGCTATCTCCTTTAGAACTCTAGGATGTAGCCCATCTGGGCCAGGAGATTTATCAATTTTTAGACCTCTTAGTTTCTCCAGCATTTCTCCTTTGTGATGGCTACCATATTCAACTCTGCCCCCTGACTCTCCTGAATTGTTGGGATATTACTCATGTCTTCTACTGTGAAGACTGACGCAAAGTACTTATTTAGTTCCTCAGCTACTTCCTAGTCTCCCATCACTAGATTACCAGCATCATTTTGGAGCGGCCCAATGTCTACTTTTGCCTCCCGTTTTTAATGTATTTAAAGAAACTTTTACTATTATTCCTAATGTTACTGGCTAGCCTACCTTCATAATTGATCCTCTCTTTCCTTATTTCTCTCTTTGTTATCCTCTGTTTGTTTTTGTAGCCTTCCCAATCTTCTGACTTCCCACTACTCATTGCCACATTATAGGCTTTCTCTTTTGCTTTGATGCATTCCCCAAGTTCCTTTGTCAGCCATGGCTACCTAATTAGGTTTGTCAGTCTATATGTAGATTGAAGTTCCCCATGGTTATTGCACTTCCTTGTTACACGCATCTCTAGAACAAAGAACAATACAGCACAGGAACAGGCCCTGCCACCCTCCAAGCATGTGCCGATCTCGTGAACTATCTAGACCATCCGCCTGTATTCTTCTATACCCCATCTGTTCATGTGCCTATCCAGATAAGTCTTAAAGGTCGCAAACATATCTGCCTCAACCACCTCACTTGGCAGTGCATTCCAGGCCACAACCACCCTCTGCGTAAAAAAAACTTTCCCCGCACATCTCCACTGACCCTTTCCCCCTTACCTTGAACCTGTGCCCCCTTGTAATTGTCATTTCCGCCCTGGGAAAAATCCTCCAATTATTCACCCTATCTATACCCCTAATAATGTTATAAACTTCTATCAGGTCGCTCCTCAGCCTCCGTCTCTCTAGGGAGAACAGTCCCAGTTTATTCAATCTCTCCTCATAGCTAATACCCTCCATACCAGGCAACACCCTGGTAAACCTTTTCTGTACTCTCTCCAAAGCCTCCATGTCCTCCTGGAAGTGCGGCGACCAGAATAGGACACAGTGGGCGTGATTCCCCCAGCCCACCGGGCCGGAGAATCGCCACAACCGCGCCACGCCGCCCCGACGCCGGTGCATGATTCTCCGAGGTGCGGAGAATCGGCGCCATTTGAGCCGGCACGTTTGGCGCGGCGCCTGTCGCGGGCCGCTGTACGAGGCCGGGCCACCGATTCTCCAGCCCGAATGGGCCGAGCGGCCACGTGGAAAAAACAGAGTCCCGCCGGCGCCGGCCACACCTGGTCGCTGCCGGCGGGAACTCTGCGCAAAGGGTCGGGGAGGGGGGCGGCGGCCTGTGGGGTGGGGGGTCCGTCCTCGGGGGGGGGGGCCTCTGATGGGGTCTGGCCTGCGATCGGGGCCCACCGATCGGCGGGCCGGCCTCTTTCCCCCCCCCGCCCCTACTTTGTTGCGCGTCCGGCCCCAGAACCCCCGCGCCATGTTGCGTCGGGGCCGGCGCATTCCGTAAAGCCACCGCGCATGTGCGGGTTGGCGCGTTGCCACTGCGCATGCGCGGGTTGGCGTCGCCCCCAGTGCGCGCCAGTAAGTGAGGCTGGAGCTGAGTGAACTGCTCCAGTGCCGTGACGGCCCCCTATGGGGGCCAGAATCGCTAGTGCCCTTGCCCATTGTGAAACACGACGGCGTTCATGACGGCGGGGACACTGTCCCGCGATCGGAGAATCGCGCCCAGTATTCCAAATGTGGCCCAACCAACGTTCTATGTAATTGGAACATAATCTTCGAGCTTTTATACTCGATACTCTATCCTATGAAGGGAAGCATGCCATACGCTTTCTTTACCACAAATTCCACCTGTGCTGCCACTTTTAAGGATCTGTGGACCGGCACACCCAGACCCCAGATCTCTCTGTGTATCTATGCTCCTGATGGTTCTGCCATTTATCTTATAGCTCCTCATTTCCTGATTTATACATTGGCCTACATGGTATAAATCAGAACCACACTATTTGGTTGCCTATTGCTGTTTCTTGACAAAACAATTGCAATATATAAATTCCCTTTCTGCTTGAAACTGTTCTTTTGTTTTTGCTTCTTTACAGGATGTGAATGTACTGGCAAGGCAGCATTTATTGTCCATCTTAATTGCTGGTCGCGCTGATCGCCCTGGAGAAGTCTGGGACAGAATAGGCATGATTTGAATGTATGACTGCAAGGTTATTGTTGAACTAGTTTATGAACCAGCTCTCCAAATTTTAGCATAAATCACCAGATATTAGTGAGGGGGAATTTGCAAGTTTAAAGACCAAAGAACATTACAGCACAGGAACAGGCCCTTCGGCCCAAGAAGCCTGCGCCGATCCAGATTATTTAAACCTACTACTTATTGCTCAAGCAATCTGTATCCCTCCTTTCCCCACCTGTTCATGTGTCTCAAGACACATCTTAAACGTTGCTATCGTGCCTGCTTCCACCACCTCCACTGGCAACGCATTCCAGGCACCCACCACGCTGTGTGAACAAGAACAAAGAATGTACAGCACAGGAACAGGCCCTTCGGCCCTCCAAGCCCGTGCCGACCATGCTGCCCGACTAAACTACAATCTTCTACACTTCCTGGGTCCGTATCCCTCTATGTGAAAAACATTCCCCGCACATAAGCAGCACGGTAGCCTTGTGGATAGCACAATTGCTTCACAGCTCCAGGGTCCCAGGTTCGATTCCAGCTTGGGTCACTGTCTGTGCGGAGTCTGCACATCCTCCCAGTGTGTGCGTGGGTTTCCTCCGGGTGCTCCGGTTTCCTCCCACAGTCCAAAGATGTGCAGGTTAGGTGGATTGGCCATGATAAATTGCCCTTAGTGTCCAAAATTGCCCTTAGTGTTGGGTGGGGTTACTGGGTTATGGGGATAGGGTGGCGGTGTTGACCTTGGGTAGGGTGTTCTTTCCAAGAGCCGGTGCAGACTCGATGGGCCGAATGGCCTCCTTCTGCACTGTAAATTCTATGATAATCTATGACATCTCCTCTGAACTTTCCCTCTCTCACCTTGAACCTATGTCCCCTTGTAATTGAGGCTTCCACCCTAGGTAAATGCTTCTGACTATTCACCCTGTCTAAACCCCTTGTAATTTTGTAGACCTCAATCAGGTCTTAAGAAGGGTAGCAGGGATAATCCAGGGAATTATAGACCTGTGAGCTTGATGTCAGTGGTAGGCAAACTGTTGGAGAAGATATTGAGGGATAGGATCTGTTCACATTTGGAAGAAAATAGACTTATCAGTGATAGGCAGCATGGTTTTGTGCAGGGAAGGTCATGTCTTACAAACCTAACAGAATTATTTGAGGAAGCGACAACGTTAATTGATGAGGGAAGGGCTGTAGATGTCATATACATGGACTTCAGTAAGGCGTTTGATAAAGTTTCCCATGGCAGGTTGATGGAAAAAGTGAAGTCGGATGGGGTTCAGGATGTACCAGCTAGATGGATAAAGAACTGGCTGGACAACAGGAGACAGAGTAGTGGTGGAAGGGAGTGTCTCAAAATGGAGAAAGGTGACTAGTGGTATTCCACAGGGATCCGTGCTCGGACCACAGTTGTTTGTGAAATACATAAATGATCTGGACGAAGGTATAGGTGGTCTGATTAGCAAGTTTGCAGATGATACTAAGATTGGTGGAGTTGCAGATAGCGAGGAGGACTGTCACAGAATACAGCAAAATATAGATAGATTGAGAGCTAGGCAGAGAAATGGCAGATGGAGTTCAATCCAGGCAAATGCAAGGTGATGCATTTTGGAAGATCTAATTCAAGAGCGGACTATACGGTTAATGGAAGAGTCCTGGGGAAAATTGATGTACAGAGAGATCTGGGAGTTCAGGTCCATTGTACCCTGAAGGTGTCAACGCAGGTCGATAGAGTGGTCAAGAAGGCATACAGCATGCTTGCCTTCATCAGACAGGGTATTGAGTACAAGAGTTGGCAGGTCATATTACAGTTGTATCGGACTTTGGTTCGGCCAAATTTGGAATACTGCGTGCAGTTCTGGTCGCCACATTACCAGAAGGATGTGGATGCTTTAGAGAAGGTGCAGAGGAGGTTCACCAGGATGTTGCCTGGTACGGAGGGTGCTAGCTGTGAAGAAAGGTTGAGTAGATTAGGATTGTTTTCGTTGGAAAGACGGAGGTTGAGGGGGGACCTGATTGAGGTCTACAAAATTATGAGAGGTATGGACAGGGTGGATAGCAACAAGCTTTTTCCAAGAGTGGGGGTGTCAATTACAAGGGGTCGCGATTTCAAGGTGAGAGGGGGAAAGGTTAAGGGAGATGTGCGTGGAAATTTTTTACGCAGAGGGTGGTGGGTGCCTGGAACGCTTTGCCAGCGGAGGTGGTAGAGGCGGGCACAATAGCATCATTCAAGATGCATCTAGACAGATATATGAACGGGCGGGGAACAGAGGGAAGTAGATCCTTGGAAAATAGGCGACAGGTTTAGATAAAGGATCTGGATCGGCGCAGGCTGGGAGGGCCGAAGGGTCTGTTCCTGTGCTGTAATTTTCTTTGTTCTTTGTTCCCTCAGCCTCTGTCTTTCCAACAAAGACAATCCGGGTTATCCAACCTCTCCTCATAGCTATCACCTCCAGACCAGGCAACATCCTGGTAAACCTTCTTTGCACTCTCTCCAAAGCATCCACATCCTTCTGGTACGGTGGTGACCAGAACTGCACGCAGTATTCCAAATGTGGCCTAAAGTTTTATACAACTGTAACATGACCTGCCAACTCTTGTACTCAATGCCCCGTAATCTCGTGCTCAATGACTGAGCTGGGTAAGCCCTCTGTCATGTCTGATGACTTGGTTGATGCGAGGTGGCCAATCTGATTTTGTTCTGAAGATTTTTTTCCATAGCTCAGGGACTGCAGTGTTTCAGGAAGGCAGCTCACCAGCACCTTCTCAAGGGCAACCAGGGGTGGGCAATGAATGTGGTTTTAGCCAGCCAAAGCTTGATAAACTGAATGCCGACCTAGCAAGCCAGAGGGCAGCTACGAGTCTATCACATTGCAGAGAGTCTGGAGTCACAAAGGCCAGGCTTCGAATAACAGATTTTCTTTCCTAAAAGGAGATTAGCAAACCAAGTGGGCTCATAAGACAATCCATTAGTTACTAGTTCACATTACCAATACCAGTTATTTCTTTCTAGCTCCAGAATTATTTCATTAACTGAATTTAAACTCCCTGGCTAGTCTCATGAGAGTGGAGCTCCTCTCTCTGGATTACTACTCCAGCAACATAAACATTATGCTACCACATCCTTCTTGTCGAAGCAAGCAAAAATCTGAGAACTCCAAGCCAATCCCGTGTGAGTGAGGGAGAACAAACCCAAGAGATTTTGAACCAGATCACGCTGACCCTGATAATTTTATGCAGGGTCTCATCTTTAGTACAAAATAATCTCTGTCCCATCCAGAAACAAAGTTCAGCTCTCTTATTTCAAAAAAACTCCATGGCTTGGCATCCACTAGGCCAACAGCTTGTTTGAGGTCAACTAGTCTCTCGAAAAAGAACCATTTCCTGACATTGAACGCAGATCACCTTAAAATGACAAAATTAGAAAAAGAAAGGTTTCATCCTTCCGATGAACAGTACATGAAAAGTTACAATAGAACCAAATTAAAAAACAGCTGCCTGCTTGACAATAACAAAGCTCTTCTTTCTAGAAAGTCTCCCCCAAAATGTAAACTGCTACATCATCTGAAACATTCCATCACTCTGCTACAATATCAGCTTTGCTATTCAACGCCATATACTAATGCTGACGGATGGTACATTGGCAGACGTGCAAGGTCACCACAGCATAACTGTTTGAACATAGAGAAACAAAGGGTTCTAAAATTAACAGTTTAGCTTCTGAGCAATGCACAATCTCTGGAGACTTTCACAAATGCCTTCCTCCCCAATGAGGAGCAGACTCTGGAGAGCAGACTTCTGAGGAAGACCAACAAACCTCAATTTCTAGGCGCCAGTCCAGAAAGTTAAGTTGTAGTACCTTTACCTTACCGTTAGAAAGAGGATCGTGCCTCATTTATTGATAACCAGCTGCTGGGTCTGAAGGCGACATTTTAAAAAGCTATCTGATAATTATAATAGAAGGTGACAATGCAATAACTTTCCTGACAATCCCTGTTGATCTTGTGCCTGGGTAATCATCATAGTTCCCTGACAATCATTACGCCCAATTTGTGAAACTGCCCAATTCATGAAATGGCCACTGGTAGAACCCATTTCTTGAAGTGGGATAACAGAACGGATCATGAAATGGGCAGTTTGACTGCTCATTTCATAAAAGGCCAGTGCTGTGTAAGAGTTTTAAAATCTTTGCGGATTTGTTGATCAAGCCTGTTGGTGTACAAATTTAACGTTTAACATCATGTACTAAGTTGCTCAATAACAGCAAGCGAGTTTGTCAATAAAGGCACAAACAAAGATGTAAACATGGTGTTTACTTCAAAGGCTCATATGACAAATAACACTCAACCGTTCATTGGTGACAATTTCAACTCTCCTTTGCTGTACCCAGGTAAAATGCGATGGCATTCACACCTCTTGTGGAACCCCCTAACCAGCATAATCCCTGCAAAAACCAATGACTGTATCGAGAGCTGTGCTATTTCTTTAATGTTAATATGGTTAATTCTGTGTTTAAAGGGGCGGTATGTGGCGCAGTGGTTAGTACTGGGACTGTGGCGCCGAGGACCCGGGTTCGAATCCTGGCCCTGGGTCACTGTCCGTGTGGAGTTTGCACATTCTCCCCATGTCTGCATGGGTCTCACCCCTACAACCCAAAGATGTGCAGGGTAGATGGATTGGCCACGCTAAATTGCTACTTAATTGAAAACAAAATAATTGGGTACTCTAAATTTTAAAAAAAAATTCTGTGTTTAAATTAAAGTTTGCTTTAACATAAAAAATATCTGTTGGTCAGAGTCATCACTCTTGGGGGTAAAGAAACCTTTCCTTGCAGTTTTACAAATTGAAAATTGTTTGGAGTTTCTCGTCCGGTGTCCTAACCAAAGAAAAGGGTTGCAGGCAGAAATGGGCAACAGGAGTGGTTGTGAGACCCCTGTCTGTCAATGACATGAATGAACGTGGATATGTAGATCTGGCTGACAGGTAGGGGTAGCACAGTGGTTAGCACAGTTGCTTCACAGCTCCAGGGTCCCAGGATCGATTCCCGGCTTGGGTCACTGCCTGTGCGGAGTCTGCACGTTCTCCCCGTGTGTGCGTGGGTTTCCTCCGGGTGCTCCGGTTTCCTACCACAGTCCAAAGATGTGCAGATTAGGTGGATTGGCCACGCTAAATTGCTCTTGGCTAAAGTGGGGTTACTGGTTTACGGGATAGATAGGTGTGGGCTTAAGTGGGGTGCTCGTTCCATGAGCCGGTGCAGACCCGATGGGCCGAATGGCCTCCTTCTGCACTGTAAATTCTATGATGATTCTATGATGATGAATGGAGATTATCATTTCCCATTATATTACACGGAGAACCTAACAAATTTTCACATCATTCATCCTCTGAAATCCAAGACAGCAGCTGAAGTTGCCCACGAGCTGCTTCTCATATTTGTAGGCATTGAAGCTCCACATACTCTTCAGTCAGATAAGAGTTCACAGCATAGGTCATCCACGAACTGGCAACACTCTGGGAAGAACTGGTGTTGGCCAATGAGTGTCCCAGACATACCCAGAGTCCGTGTTAAAATAACCCCATCTAACCTTTTTGGACACGAAGGGCAATTTAGCACGGCCAATCCACCCGGAGGAAACCCATGCAGACACAGGAAGAACGGTCAGACTCCGCACAGTCAGTGACCCAAGCCATGAATCGAACCCAGGTCCCTGGTGCTGTGAAGCCACAATGCTAACCACTGTGCTACCATGCCACCCCAAAGAATTTGGGCTTGTTCTCCTTGGAGCAGAGAAGATTAAGAGGCGACCTTATTGAGGTGTTCAAAATTCTGAACAATTTTGACAGGGTAAAGGAGGATATTCTGCTTCCACTAGTTGGTAAGTCAGTGACTCGGGGTCATAATTTCAAGATGGTCAGCAAGAGAGTTCGGAGTGAGATGAGGAGAAACTTCTTTACTCAGAGAGCTGTTGGGGTTTGGAATGCGCTGCCTGGGAGAGTGGTGGAGGTGGATTCCACAGGAGGTTTCAAAAGAGAGCTGGATATATATTTGAAAGTGATGAATTTAGAGGGTTACGGAGATAGGGTTGTGGAATGGGACTAGTTAGGTTGCTCTTTTGGGAGCTGGTGCAGACACGATGGGCCGTATGGCTCCATTCTGTGCTGCAAATAGCAAACACTAATCTTGCAATAACGTCCTCAACACCACAAAGCTATGATGGCTGCTTTAAATTAATGATCCAGAAAGCAACAGGTTTACATCCCAATAAGAAAAATACTTATTTGTCATGATGATCAGGTCTTGCTACAGAATTTCACTGGTACGAGCGGGTTTTAAAATATCCAGTTGTATTGCTCCCACTGTACAAGCTATCTGATCAACATCACAAACCAAAGATTTATCTACTGGAATTGATCATGGCCCCAAAATACACCCCTTAGGCCTTTACTGTTGTCTCCAAAGAGCTGAATGAAATTAAACAGCTAAGGAGTAGGTTATCTGCAAACACCAAAATATGGAGGGAAAATGGAAAATGCTAAAGAAGTCAGCAGGTCCGGCTTAATCGGTGGAGAAACAGAATTAATGTCGAGTTGATATGACTCTTCTTCAGAGGGCCTCTCGAGTCGTATCGACTAACTCGGCATTGCTTTCTCCACAGATGCAGCCATTCCTGCCGAGTTCTTCCAGCATTTTCTGTTTTTACTTCAGATTTCCAGCAGTTTTGTGCTTTAATTTTAGCACAAAAACGTGGATGTGTGTTCGAGGTGGATTGATTGCTCTGTGACATGCAAGCCTGTTATTTTTATATCCAAAAAAGCATTTTATTTCTTGAAAATCACCATTCTCTTCCAATCCTTGCGGCTGACAGTTGGGTCCATGGATTAGAACAAAGAACATACAGTGCAGAAGGAGGCCATTCGGCCCATCTAGTCTGCACCAACCCACTTAAGCCCTCACTTCCACCCTATCCCCGTAACCCCATCTAATCTTTTTGGTCACTAAGGACAATTTAGCATGGCCAATCCACCTAACCTGCACGTCTTTGGACTTGTGGGAGGAAACCGGAGCACCCGGAGGAAACCCATGCAGACACGGGGAGAACGTGCAGACTCCGCACAGACAGTGACCCAGCGGGGAATCGAACCTGGGACCCTGGCGCTGTGAGGCAGCGGTGCTAATCACTGTGCTACCGTGCTGCCCATTGGGCGTTCCATTGAGAGCGGTAATAAATATAACAGCTAAACATTTCAGTTTGTGATGGATAAGTTGCATTATGCAACTGTGGGGATATATCAAATATTCAAAAACAATCCGGAGTTTGAATGCAAGGCTTTCTAATCCTGCAAAAGAACAATTTAGATCCCAATGGGTCACTGACTTGTGATGTGTCTGAGGTGTGCAAAAGAAGCCTGGACAGTTGATAAACAGCTGTACTATGGATGTGATCACATGGTTAGCCACCATCCTCTGATGTTTTAACAGAACGAATGGAGAATGCAATACAATCCTAAAATAAAGACTCCATTACTATTGCAAGTACTTTTAAAATCCAGTGGAAGTGCAGGCAGTGGGTGTGCAGGAAAAACAAACAAACAATGATGAATAATTTGAAATACAAGGAATGAAGGAAATGCAGATAAATGTTTGGACTGAATATCAGGCAGAGGCATCATTACTATACCTGAACTCTCAGCAGCCATCATGATACAGGTGTTACACAGGGCTGAATAAAGAGTATTAAGCTACAGTGGGAAAAGCAAAAGTGCAGTTCAAAGTGGAGTTCAAAAGCAAAGTGGAATTCATTACCACAGGAAGTCGTTGATGCTAAAACTTTGAATATATTCAAGAGGCGGCTGGATCGAGCACTTGGGGAGAATGGGATCAAAGGCTATAGGGAGAAAGCAGGATTAGGCTATTGAGTTGGATGATCAGCTATGATCGTGACGAATGGCAGAGCAGGCTTGAAGGGCCAAAAGACCTCCTCCTGCTCCTATCTTCTATGTATCTATAAGAATGCAAATGTGCCATTCTGACTCGCTAAATTCACCAAAGTCTGTGACATCAGTGAGAGAACAAAGAACAATACAGCACAGGACCACGCCCTTCAGCTCTCCAAGCCTGTACCAGTCACGATATCAACCTTCGCCAAATCCCTCAGCACTTCTTTGTGCAGTATCCCTCTATACCCATCCTTATCCATGTGTTTGTCAAGAGGCCTTTTGAACGCCGTTAATGTATCTGCTTCCACAACGTCCCCTGGCAACGCGTTCCAGGCACTCACCACTCTCTGCGCAAAACACCTGCCTCGCACATCTCCTCTAAACTTTGCTCCACGGACCTTAAACCTATGCCCCTTGGTGACTGACCCCTCCATCCTGGAAAAGAGTGCCTACTCATCACTCTATCCATGCCCCTCATAATTTTACAGACCTCTTAACAGGTCACCCCTCAACCTCCGTCTTTCTAATGAAAACAGTCTGAATGTATTCAGCCTCTCCAAATAGCTAATACCCTCCAGACCAGGCAACATCCTGGTAAACCTCCTCTGCACCCTCTCCAAAGCCTCCACTTCCTTCTGGTCGCGTGGCGACCAGATTGTGCACAATATTCCAAGTGCGGTCTTACCAAGGTTCTATACAGCCATAGCATGACTTGCCAGTTTTTATACCCGATGCCCCGTCCAATGAAGGCAAGCATTCCCCATGCTTTCTTGACTACCTTGTCCACTTGTGTTGCTACCTTCAAAGATATGTGGACCTGCACGCCCAGATGACTCTGACTTTCTATATTCCTAAGAGTTTTGCCATTTACGGTATATTCCCCCTCTATGTTAGACCTACCAAAATGCATCACCTCATTTGTCCGGATTAAGCTCCATTTGCCATTTCTCTTCCCAAGTCTCCAACCTATGTCCTGCTGTATCCTCTGACAATCCTCAACACTATCTGCCACTCCACCAGCCTTGGTGTCATCCGCGAACTTACTAATCAGACCGCTACATTTTCCTCCAAATCGTTTATGTACACGACAAACATCAGAGGCCCCAGCATCGATCCCTGTGGAACACCACTAGTCACAACCTTCCATTCAGATAAACACCCTTCTACTGCTACCCTTTGCCTTCTGTGACCGAGCCAGTTCTGTATCCATCTTACCACCTCACCTCTGATCCCGTGTGACCACCTTTTGTATCAGTCTGCCATGAGGCACCTTGTTAAAGGCTAAACTGAAGTTCATGTAAACAACCTCCACCAGGGCCATATCAATCATCTTTGTCACCTCCTCAAAAAACTCGTTCAAGTTAATGAGGCATGACTTCCCCTTCACAAAACCATGCTGTCTATCGCTTATGAGTCCATTTGTTTCCAAATGGGCATAAGTCCTGTCCCTGAGAATTCTCTCCAATAATTTACCTACTACCGACTCACCGGCCTATAAAATTAATCAAATTATTTTAAATAACCTTTATTGTCACAAGTAGGCTTACATTAATACTTCAATGAAGTTACTGTGAGAAGTCCCTCGTCACCACATTCCGGCACCTGTTCGGGTATACAGAGGGAGAATTCAGAATGTTCAATTCACCTAAGAAGCACGTCTTTCGGGACTTGTGGGAGGAAACCGGAACAAACACATGCAGATATAGGGAGAACATGCAGACTCCGCATAGACAGTGAAGCCGGGAATGAAACCTGGGACCCTGGCACTGTGAAGCAACAGTGCTAACCACCGTGCCACCAATAAATGCTGCTAATTAGCAAATCAAGCAGAATGAAAACTGTTCTCAGATAGGTCATTGGGAAGGCAAGATCTGGAAGGTGTTGTAATGCCACCGTAAGAATATGACCAAGGTTCAGTGGTTCCAAATCTTGGATCAGTAAACTTCCCCAATAATTTACCATCAATCAACAAAAAGGAACAAGAATGGTTGGTTGGTCACAAGCCTGTACTATAAACCAGCGAAGTTTGGATGATATGCATTAGAAAGTATTGTCTACAGTTTATTGAAGGTGCTGCACAATAACCAGTAGCAGCCACCAGCCCCGAACAATACAAACAGCTGACATTAGGAGTAGTTCACTCGTCAGGGTTAACCCATTTTACTTTGTCCCCCAGAATACTATCCTGACTACCTAATCATAACTGCATCTCCATGTTGTTTGAATGAAGATAGAGCCCTGTCTTTAACATGCATCCTTGCAACCAGTTCCAGTTGTTCATTCTGGCATTTGTCTTCAACTTTAGCCTCAAATCTGAAGCTACGGCCTTTTAAACTACTGTTGAGGCATATCTCTGAATGTATTGTTTCATATTTTGCATGCCATTAAATTAAACTTTCAACTTATCTTTTGGAAAAATATTATCTTTCCTCATATTTGATTCCTGTTATTATGGGGATAGTTTAATTCTTTCCTCTGCAATACCTTTAGGATTTGAATGGTCCCTTATGTTGCAGCAGCCACAGCTGTGTACAGTACTCTAGGTACAGTCTGATCAAAACAACATGACTTCTGCAGATTTGAACTCAACTAATTTGACATTGTAACCTAATGTTCAGATTGTTTTTATTGCTAATTTAACTGTTTGGACAGAGGCAAGCATCAAACAAACTAACTACTCCCCAGATAAATTATGTCACTCAAAACACGAGATTCCTATGTACAGCACTCTGCATTTGGGCATGCTGAATTTTCTTGTCAATCAGTCCGGTCGTTAGCATCTCATGTTCTCTTTGGAAGATCCTGGTTGCTTCTTTAAGAGGCCACATTTCTCTCTCTACTCCACTTGATCTGGGTGTCATCCATGGAACAGCAACAGAGCTTGAGGAGCACTTGCTATGTGTGTCAGAAACAGAAGTGCCTACTATGTGACCGTGCGCATTCTGCTGTGCTTTAAATCTTGAACTTTGATCTGACAAGGAACAGGGAAGGGAGTTGGAATTTTAAAAATAGAAGGGAAACAGTAGCAACTGTTTCCAAATAAAAATAACACGAAAGAGCAGCAGGATTAGTGGCAGATGTTTAAATACGTCTCCACTTACATTCTGCTTATTTTCAAAACCCTTTTGAGATATGTGTGTTGGATAAAAACCCAACTGAAAAGTGGGTACTTACTGTGCAACGTACAAGAAGCCTGCAATAAAACCACAAACCAATGCAGAGAAAACAGAGACAGACATTACACTGAAAATCTAATCTTCACCTCATTCTGACAACCTAATTCTTCATTCTCATTCACGTAGCCTTTGCCACATTAGAATAATTAGTAACTTTCAATCTGACATCGCCAGACTTGAACCATCTGGTGGGCAAGGATGCAAAGTTGATCAGAACTCAACTATTTGCATTTGGTAAAATTGTGAGGAAATGCTCCTGCACAACAGGAGTGATAATATTGACCAGTAGGCAGGTTTTATATTAAAACAAACTTTAATTTGAACACAGAATTAAGCACATTAGTATTACGATCCCAGACCAGACCCCAACATATGCTAGCACAGTGTTTTTCAAACTTATTTTCCCGGGACCCACTTTACCAACTACACCTTTGTGACCTACGCAACACAGCATTAGTGCTTACTTCTAATGCTACAGTAAGACTGCTTGGTCCTTATGTTCTCACCTGCTTTGACATTCAATGTTACACTTCTGCTAAGGACTTCAGTTGATGATTTAAGTTCTCGCTGTATACTTTTAAAAAAAAGAGGTTTGTCCTCGAACTCGCCATGCTTAGTCTTCACATGCCTTTGAGGTTTCGAGGGTTATAAATCTTCAATTGCCAGAACTTTGGATTTGCATTGGCACAATTAATAAAGCCATACCTCAAGAACTATTGTCATTCTGTTTTGTTCCTGATTACAGCTTCTTCTTAATGGGTTGTCCATCAGAGGCCCTGGAGCTCACACCAGCACTGCTTTGTCCTGCCGTGAACTCTCCTGAGAAGCTCTCTCCAGCAGATTCAGTTGTGAAATCCTGGCCTGTTTGTGTCTCTGGCCCTCTCTTCCTTATTACAAAATGATCCATCTTCAATTCTTCACAGTCCTGCTGCTTGCTTGCAGCTACAAAATGGAGGAATCTCTCCTGTGATTTCACACCCAAAGCATGGACCGCATGTACGTGTTGGGTGCATGATTTGCTCTCTGCCACTGCTTCTGGAACAGCCTGATGTCAGGAGGAGACGGTGCTGGGGCAACGCGACGACGGTCTGGGCTCCGAGCCTGCGTACTGCTGAATTTGCCTGACGTGGCACATATGAGCGGGGTGACCGGCATTCTCAATCTAAACATCAATCGTGGACGGCATTTTAAAAAGCCAATTGCTCTGGGACCCTCCCAATACCCGACCGTGAGTTACGACCCCGAGTTTGCAAAACCATGTGCTAGGATATCAGACAGGAACCCCAATCACTTAGCTTTAACAGAAATATAGCTTACAATTACCAGTTAACAACACTTAATAATTAAATGAAAGGAAACACTAACTTCTAGCTGATACCTTCTCTCTATATAATCAAGCAAAACCCACCACAGATCAAAAGCCACTTTTAAATAAAGTTAGATTACACAGGATTACTTGCTGGCCTCTTGGATAAAGAATTGAAATGAAATGAAAGTCACTTATTGTCACAAGTAGGCTTCAATGAAGTTACTGTGAAAAGAATTATTTTGAAGAGAGAGAGAGATTCTTTCAGTAAACAACCTGCAAAACCCTGTCTGTCAGATTAACGCTGAATCTGACAGCTTTCTGCAAAAGCTGTTGTTCAGCTCACAGCTTCCAGCAAGTAACTCAAACTAAACTGCCTGCTTCAGACCTGGCTCCTCCCA
The DNA here is from genome assembly GCF_047496885.1 of Scyliorhinus torazame. Taxonomy (NCBI): domain Eukaryota; kingdom Metazoa; phylum Chordata; class Chondrichthyes; order Carcharhiniformes; family Scyliorhinidae; genus Scyliorhinus; species Scyliorhinus torazame. Next base: position 143,771,670 of record NC_092725.1, read on the forward strand.
TTAATTACACCATCTCTATCCCACTAACTGGGTTATGGCCATCTTACGAAGGCTAAACAAATGTCTCTAATTAGCTACTCCCCATTATGCCTAATAACAATAATCTAATAATCTTTATTATTGTCATAAATCAGCTTAAATTAACACTGCAATGAAGTTACTGTGAAAATCCTCTAGTTGCCACACTCCGGTGCCTGTTCGGGTACACAGAGGGAGAATTCAGAATGTCCAAATTACGTAACAGAACATCTTTCGGAACTTGTGGGAGGGAACTGGAGCACCCGGAGCAAACCCATGCAAGCACGGGGAGAACATGCAGACTCCGCACAGACAGTGATCCAAGTGGGAATCAAACCTGGGATCCTGGCGCTGTGAAGGTCTCTCTTTATAAACATAAGCATGGATTGAAAGATTGATGATCTCACATTTACAAATCTTAATTGCATATTCAACAGCCATAAAGTCTGTCTTTTAAACCAATATTTATAAAAGTATTACTGCAGCAGACATACATAATATATATACACACCAATGTCTTATATTTATCACATCGGCAACAAACAAATAGATTTAAGTCAACAGGTACAAGCATTGTTGCTTTCCGAAATCTGCCTCTATATGCCAATTAAGCAATCCATATGTCAAAACCACTCAAGATAACAACTGGGTTTTACTTGCTTATATTTGTGCAGAGTCCTTGGACACAGAAACCTTTTTTTCAGGATGAAGCTGAAAACCTTCTGCTCAGCTGAGCCCTGGAAGCAAGTCCAGACAGACCTTGCCCTCCCATTACCTACACTAGCAGCACTCAAAGCACACAGCATTCTTTTATCTATTGTTACAAGATGTGCCTTGATTTGTTTAATTAGGCTTAAACTGTTACAACATTACATTAGCTCTCTATCTGCAAACAGGTCAAATAGTTTTGAATATCTATCAGCAAAACACTTCGCCTGCAAAAATCACTGACCACCTCACATTTAAATCACAGCTCTAACAGACATGCTGTCTGTAAGCATTTTAACCTAGGTCTTAATATTACCGCAAAAATACAAACCATAAAGTATGACAATTTCTCACACCGCAATGCTGATTAACCAGACATCAAAATCTAACTGCAACATGAAATATAATAATCTGCACTGCTGCATTTCAAATGAAATCCAAATGGGTCCAATATTCAGTTTGGAAATTGCTGCCACATCATGTGACTAATGCATCTCAGCCTGGAATGCAAAAATTACACTGCATACTGAGAGTCATTAGTTTAGAAATTTGTCTAGACATCAATTGGAAGCTGGAAACAATCTGTTTGAAGCAAGGAGCTAAACGATCATGAGAAATGATACTCATCTAATTAATTCTGCCTTCGCATGCAGCTTTTCGAACAGAGAAATATGACTTTCAGATTGCAACCGCCCTCAGTAAAAGTCTGGGGTGACGGAAGGAGAACAGGAATGGGGCAGTCAAGAGCACGCATCGACCCTTTGGACTTCTGTGCTATTGCAAGGACTGTTGTTCCTCCTGGCACTCCTGAAATGTTTCAACTACTTTTAATGGCGGAGAGAGCCTGGTCCAGACATCGTGAAGCAATTTTGCCAGCAGAAAGGAGCCTAAAACACCTACTTTACACATGCACATGACCCAATGTCTGTTTTAACCAGCTTTCAGGTGCACCTGGAAAGTGGTCCAATAGTCTGAGCTGGTGCCACATTATTAAGCTTCTTTGCATCTGGAAGATTTCAATTTCTATTATTTACTAATTAACAGGTTAATAAAAATAACATGGTAATATTGTGTATTTTGGAGTCAACACCTCAATAATGGTCACGTGAAGTAATCGCTCCTTTGTCTACATTTGAGAACTTTCAATAGCAAAGGTTGGACCAATTGAGCTGTTTTTTCCCTGAGATTTTCAATTTGATCTTTTTGTAAGCCATTTTTAAAACTTTCCTCTTGGGGGCTGTAATGACTATTTCAACTCATTTACATTGGTTACTGTAGTGCTCACCCCGACAAATTATTTTACACATGTATTATCCATTGTATTAAATTAATCCCAATTTTTTAATTCCCAACAATTTCCAGATGCAGTCTCAAAAGCCATCACTTTCTCAAACTGTTACTACTATAATACTGATAAGTGCAACACCATCCGTTCAGTATTATCAACAGGCCATTGGTTACCTGTAACTCCCTAATAAAAAGAACAAAGGCTTTTGTGCATGTATGTATATTTCAATTGCTAACGTTTTCAATGAAAATATGTAAAAACAAACACAAGAACTCCTTTTTCTGATTCTAAACATTGTCTTAGGCTCTAGCCCAACTGGCTAACACCACATCTGGCATGACTATTGAAAGAATACAATGAAAGTATCTTATTACTCCATGATCATGTTGCAGAACAAAGGTAATCCCCAAATCAAGGAGAAGCACGTTTTCATTTTAAAAGTCAAAATTTGGAATTCCCAGTTCCAACAAGTCATGAAACCGGGTTAATTACATGTTTACGGTCAAAATGGACAGATTTTTGGTTTGCAAGGACACGAGAGAAATGGATCAAAGGTAGAGATTCATATTCTGGAATTTGTGGAATGGACAAGAGGGACTGAATAGGCAGCCTACTTCTGTTCCTCTGGTTGTTGCCATGTTGTTAGATTGCCTGTCTGACAAAGTTCTTGATGAGCCTGGATTAGTTGCATTTAACAATGGCAAATAAAACCCCATTATATTCACACCAATCAGAAAATCCAGTCCCTCGGCTCCTCATCCCATCCCCTACCCAGATGCCCATTTCAGTTCAACCCAACAGGAAATACCCAACTCAATCCTAAACTAGGCTTCAAGCTCTATAACCCATCCATCAACAAGACTGTTGATTTCCACCATTGAAATATTCCCCACCTTCCTCACATTGCCACTGAAACCTACAGGTGTCACATGCTTTCCTACTTTACTCTCTGTAATTTCCTTTATGGCCTCCCATCAGGATCTAAACATCATTCCTCTTTTCTGGAAAATGTGATGATGTTTGGCAGTCCATTTGCCCTCCCTGTCCTATTGTGCGCAATATTCTGCTTGAAAAAGGATGTAAGAAGTTGCGAATACCGTTTATGCACCTTAGCACAGGTGGTCAGCAAACTCAACATAACATGCTAGGTGCATTGAACCAATACCTGCATGTGATATGAAGCTTTTGGGGCGATGGGCATGGAGGGAATGCAGGCAACTGAATTACAAACAGCCAGCTAAAGACTGGCTGCAAATGACGCGTGGAGTCCTGGTCATTGATGGCAAGCAATTCAAGGTCTTCGGAGTGTGAGAGGCGATGACTACAAGCGGCTAAGATAACTGCGTCTTAAAAGATACTGCCAGCTCCTCTTACATTCCCTGCATTAGCAAGAATCAAAATAATTCTAGAAGTGGATTGTTATGCATGGCATTGTTCCATGAGCAGTCTCTGGCCTGGCAAGCTCTTGTCACTGCTGTTGTGCTGGTTTCTTTTAATGGCTACACCATTCATAACTAAACAGAGAAGCCCTTTTCTACCTATACTTATGTAGCACTTAAACATTTAAAACATCCCAAAACACTTCCCAGGTGCATTGTAAAACGCCAACCTCTTATGGTGATATTAGGTCAGATGACCAAAAGCTGGGCGGCATGGTGGCGCAGTGGTTAGCACTGCTGTCTTACGGTGCCGAGGTCCCAGGTTCAAACCCGGCCCGGTTCATTGTCCGTGTGGAGTTTGCACATTCTCCCCGTGTCTGCCCAAAGATGTGCAGGGTGGGTGGATTGGCCATGCTAAATTACCCCTTAATTGGAAAAAAAATAATTGAATACTCTAAATTTTTTTTTTTTTAAAAAGATGACCAAAAGCTTGTTCAAAGAGGTAGGTTTAAAGGAGCATTGAAAAAAGGAAAAGCAAGTAGAAAGCCAAAGAGGTGTAGGAAGGAAGTTGCAGAGCTTATGGCCCAGGCAACTAAAAGCCAATGGTGGTGCAATTAAAATTAGGAATACTCGAGTCCAGAATTAAATAATCTTGGATATCTCAGAGGGTTAGAACAGAGAACATAGAAAAATACAGAACAGGCCCTTCGGCCCACGATGTTGTGCCGAACCCTTGTCCTAGATTAATCATAGATTATCAAAGAATTTACAGTGCAGGAGGCCATTCAGCCCATCAAGTCTGCACTAGCTCTTGGAAAGAGCACCCTACCCAAGGTCAACACCTCTACCCTATCCCCATAACCTAGTAACCCCACCCAACACAAAGGGCAATTTTGGACACTAAGGGCAATTTATCATGGCCAATCCACCTAACGTGCACATCTTTGGACTGTGGGAGGAAACCGGAGCACCCGGAGGAAACCCACGCAGACACGGGGAGGATGTGCAGACTACGCACAGACAGTGACCCAAGCCGGAATCGAACCTGGGACCCTGGAGCTGTGAAGCAATTGTGCTATCCACAATGCTACCGTGCTGCCCTTAAGAACAAATTAATCTACACTATATCATTCTACCGTAATCCACGTAATCCGGTAGCACAAGTGATTAGCACTGTGGCTTCACAGCGCCAGGGTCCCAGGTTCGATTCCCCGCTGGGTCACTGTCTGTGCGGAGTTTGCACGTTCTCCCCGTGTCTGCGTGGGTTTCCTCCGGGTGCTCTGGTTTCCTCCCACAGTCCAAAGACGTGCAGGTTAGGTGGATTGGCCATGCTAAATTACCCGTAGTGTCCATAAGGGTTGGGAGGGGTTATTGGGTGGAAGTGAGGGATTAATGTGGGTCGGTGCAGACTCGATGGGCCGAATGGCCTCCTTCTGCACTGTATGTACTATGTAATCTATGTACCTATCCAATAGCCGCTTGAAGGTCCCTAATGTTTCCGACTCAACTACTTCCACAGGCAGTGCATTCCATGCCCTCACTATTCTCTGGGTAAAGAACCTACCTCTGACATCCCCCCTATATCTTCCACCATTCACCTTAAATTTATGTCCCTTTGTAATGGTTTGTTCCACCCAGGGAAGAAGTCTATGACTGTCTACTCTATCTATTCCCCTGATCATCTTATAAACCTCTATCAAGTCGCCCCTCATCCTTCTCCGCTCTAATGAGAAAAGGCCTAGCACCCTCAACCTTTCCTCGTGTGACCTACTCTCCATTCCAGGCAACATCCTGGTAAATCTCCTTTGCACCCTTTCCAAAGCTTCCACATCCTTCCTAAAATGAGGCGACCAGAACTGCACACAGTGCTCCAAATGTGGCCGTAGCAAGGTTTTGTACAGCTGCATCATCACCTCACGGCTCTTAAATTCAATCCCTCTGTTAATGAACGCTAGCACACCATAGGCCTGCTTCACAGCTCTATCCACTTGAGTGGCAACTTTCAAAGATCTATGAACATAGACCCCAAGATCTCTCTGCTCCTCCACATTGCCAAGAACCCTACCGTTAACCCTGTATTCCGCATTCATATTTGTCCTTCCAAAATGGACAACCTCACACTTTTCAGGGTTAAACTCCATCTGCCACTTCTCAGCCCAGCTCTGTATCCTATCTATGTCTCCTTGTAGCCGACAACAGCCCTCCTCACTATCCACAACTCCACCAATCTTCGTATCGTCTGCAAATTTACTGACCCACCCTTCAACACCCTCATCCAAGTCATTAATGAAAATCACAAACAGCAGAGGACCCAGAACTGATCCCTGCGGTACACCACTGGTAACTGGGATCCAGGCTGAATATTTGCCATCCACCACCACTCTCTGACTTCTATCGGTTAGCCAGTTTGTTATCCAACTGGCCAAATTTCCCACTATCCCATGCCTCCTTACTTTCTGCATAAGCCTGCCATGTGGAACCTTATCAAATGCCTTACTAAAATCCATATACACTACATCCACTGCTTTACCTTCATCCACATGCTTGGTCACCTCCTCAAAGCATTCAATAAGACTGGAAAGGCAAGACCTACCCCTCACAAATCCATGCTGACTATCCCTAATCAAGCAGTGTCTTTCCAGATACACAGAAATCCTATCCCTCAGTACCCTTTCCATTACTTTGCCTACCACCGAAGCAAGGCTAACTGGCCTGTAATTCCCAGGGTTATCCCTATTCCCTTTTTTGAACAGGGGCACAACATTCGCCACTCTCCAATCCCCTGGTACCACCCCTGTTGACAGTGAGGACAAAAAGATCATTGCCAACGGCTCTGCAATTTCATCTCTTGCTTCCCATAGAATCCTTGGATATATCCCGTCAGGCCCGGGGGACTTGTCTATCCTCATGTTTTTCAAAATGCCCAGCACATCTTCTTTCCTAACAAGTATTTCCTCGAGTTTATCAGTCTATCAGTCTGTTTCACACTGCCCTCACCAACAATATGGCCCCTCTCATTTGTAAATACTGAAAAAAAGTACTCGTTCAAGACCTCTCCTATCTCTTCAGACTCAATACACAATCTCCCGCTACTGTCCTTGATCGGACCTACCCTCGCTCTGGTCATTCTCATATTTCTCACATAAATTGTGGGATTGGAGAAGATTACAGAGATTAGGAATGCTAGAGGAGGGATTTGAAAACATGTTGGAAAATTTTATAACCAAGACATTGCTTGACTTGGAACACGATGATGGATGGGTGAACCGGACTTTTGGTTGAAACACCAGCCCGATCTAGCAGTCACTGCTCACAACCAAACTTTCTAATTCCTCCTGTGCTGACCCTCTTTAATCTACTGCAGGCCTATAATTTTGCAGCAGCACACAGATCCTTACATCTTCCATAAAGATAATCAGGAGCTCATCACTTATTAAAATTTGACTAACCCCACAAATTGCAAATGGGTAACATAATTAACTTTGGGTAGGTGCAACTGGCACACCCTGTTATTCTATTCATAAGTAGAAACAGAAAATGCTGGAAAAGATCAGCAGGTCTGGCAGCATCTGTGGAGAGAGAAACAGTTGAGGATTTGAGTTTGCATGAGAAGAAATTTGATGGATTTTATACGGTTTAAGAAGGGGTGGAGCAAAGTAGGTCAGGAATAGGTGTGAGCTACGAGAGATTGGACAAATAGGTCACTTATAAAGGAAGTATTAATGATCGTGTGAAGGATTAAAAAAGGTGCTGATAGTGACAAAGGTAAAACCGCAGAATATGTTAGTATCAGTGCCTTGTGAAAGTAAAATTTAAGAACAAGAGTCAGATGGCCCTGTTGGGGGGTGGGGCAGCTTGCACTGGGACAAGAAATTGGATTTTTAAAAGGGATTAAGATGGAGAAGAAAGTTCAGTCTTCTATTGGTGTTACTGTCATTCTTTCACTGCCAGTCTTTCAATAAAGGAAACCATTCTAATCATGTTTACACCCAAGTGGGAAATTGTAGCCCAGATCACCAGGCTTCTTGTGCTATCAAGACCGCATCCATCGTTCCATTTATGTGACACATATGGATAGATCAGTGCATCACAGGAATGTGTGCGCAAACTCCCAGTTGCTGTAATACATTAGTAATGTATGTATATATGCACACCCAAATATCCGAACATTGGGCAAATTGTCTCAACTCAACGATAGAAAGCATCCCATCTGGCTGCATCACAGCCTGCTAATAGCAAGTGCTCGCCCCAAGACCGCAAGAAACCTCAGAGTCACGAAGACGGCCCAGTCCAGTCCATCACATGAACCCGTCTCTCATGCATAGAACATTACAGCACAGTACAGGCCCTTCGGCCCTCGATGTTGCGCCGACCTGTGAAACCACTCTAAAGCCCATCTACACTATTCCCTTATTGTCCATATGTCTATCCAATGACCATTTGAATGCCCTGAGTGTTGGCGAGTCCACTACTGTTGCAGGCAGGGCATTCCACGCCCTTACTACTCTCTGACATCTGTCTTATATCTATCTCCCCTCAATTTACAGCTATGTCCCCTCGTGCTAGACATCACCATCCGAGGAAAAAGGCTCTCACTGTCCACCCATTCCAATCCTCTGATCATCTTGTATGCCTCAATTAAGTCACCTCTTAACCTTCTTCTCTCTAACGAAAACAGCCTCAAGTCCCTCAGCCTTTCCTCATAACATCTTTCCTCCATACCAGGCAACATCCTGGTAAATCTCCTCTGCACCCTTTCCAATGCTTCCACATCCTTCCTATAATGCGGCGACCAGAATTGCACGCAATACTCCAAATGCAGCCGCACCAGAGTGTTGCATAGCTGCAACATGACCTCATGGCTCCTAAACTCAATCCCTCTACCAATAAAAGCTAACACACCGTAACAACCCTCTCAACCTGGGTGGCAACTTTCAGGGATCTATGTACATGGACACCGAGATCTCTCTGCTCATCCACACTGCCAAGATTCTTACCATTAGCCCAGTACTCAGTCTTCCTGTTATTCCTTCCAAAATGAATCACCTCACACTTTTCTGCATTAAACTCCATTTGCCACCTCTCAGCCCAGCGCTGCAGCTTATCTATGTCCCTCTGTAACTTGTAACATCCTTCCGCACTGTCCACAACTCCACCGACTTTAGTGTCATCTGCAAATTTACTCACCCATCCTTCTATGCCCTCCTCCAGGTCATTTATAAAAATGACAAACAGCAGTGGCCCCAAAACAGATCCTTGTGGTACACCACTAGTAACTGGACTCCAGTCTGAACATTTCCCATCAACCACCACCCTTTGTCTTCTTCCAGCTAGTCAATTTCTGATCCAAACTGCTAAATCACCCTGAATCCATGCCTCCGTATTTTCTGCAGTAGCCTACCATGGGGAACCTTATCAAACGCTTTACTGAAATCCATATACACCACATCAACTGCTTTACCCTCATCCACCTGTTTGGTCACCTTCTCAAAGAACTCTATAAGGTTTGTGAGGCACGACCTACCCTTCACAAAACCGTGTTGACTATCTCTAATAAAATTATTCCTTTCCAGGTGATTATACATCCTATCTCTTATAAACCTTTCCAAGATTTTGCCCACAACAGAAGTAAGGCTCACTGGTCTATAGTTACCGGGGATATCTCTACTCCCCTTCTTGAACAAGGAGACAACATTTGCTATCCTCCAGTCTTCTGGCACTATTCCTGTCGACAAAGATGTCTTAAAGATCAAGGCCAAAGGCTCAGCAATCTCCTCCCTAGCTTCCCAGAGAATCCTAGGATAAATCCCATCCGGCCCAGGTGACTTATCTATTTTCACACTTTCCAGAATTGCTAACACCTCCTCCTTATGAACCTCAAGCCCTTCTAGTCTAGTAGCCTGAATCTCAGTATTCTCCTCGACAACATTGTCTTTTTCCTGTGTGAATACTGACGAAAAATATTCATTTAGCACCTCTCCTATCTCCTTGGACTCCAAGCACAACTTCCCACTACTGTCCTTGAACTGCCCTACTCTTACCCTAGTCATTCTTTTATTCCTGACATATCTATAGAAAGCTTTAGGGTTATCCTTGATCCCACCTGCCAAAGACTTCTCATGTCCCCTCCTGGCTCTTCTTAGCTCTCTCTTTAGGTCCTTCCTAGCTAACTTGTAACTCTCGAGCGCCCTAACTGAACCTTCATGTCTCATCTTTACATAAGTCTCCTTCTTCCTCTTGACAAGTGTTTCGACTGCTTTAGTAAACCACGGTTCCCTCACTCGACCACTTCCTCTCTGCCTGACAGATACATACTTATCAAGGACACGCAGTAGCTGTTCCTTGAACAAGCTCCACATTTCCATTGTGCCCATCCCCTGCAGTTTTCCTCTCGATCCGATGTATCCTAAGTCTTCCCTCATCGCATCATAATTGCCTTTCCCCCAGATATAACTCTTGCCCTGCGCTATATACCTATCCCTTTCCATCACTAAAGTAAACGTAATCGAATTGTGGTCACTATCACCAAAGTGCTCACCTACCTCCAAATCTAACACCTGGTTCATTACCTAGTACCAAATCCAATATGGCCTCGCCTCTCGTTGGCCTATCTACATACTGTGTCAGGAAACCCTCCTGCACACATTGGACAAAAACGGACCCATCTAATGTACTTGAACTATAGCTTTTCCAGTCAATATTTGGAAAGTTAAAGTCCCCCATAATAACTACCCTGTTGCTTTCACTCCTATCCAGAATCATCTTTGCAATCCTCTCCTCTACATCTCTAGAACTTATCGACACCTCCCGCTGCCTTGGGAAAGCAGGCAGCATAATCAAAGACCCCTCTCACCCGGCTTATTCATTCTTCAATTGGGCAGGAGAGTCTGAGAACACACACAAACAGATTCAAAAACAGATTCTTCCCTGCTGTTACCATACTCCTAAACGACCCTCTTGTGGACTGGTCTGATTAACACTACACTCTTGTATGCTTCACCTGATGCCCGTGTCTATGTATTTACATTTAGTACATGAAAAGAAAATACGTAATAGGCCAGCACAAGGTGCACAATGATCTGTTTGAGCTGTGCGCAGATACTGTAACTCGGTACATGTGATAATAAACCAATTCAATTGTAAAACATAAATTATAAGAATCATTGTAAAATGATGCAGCATACACTCATCACACCTGCGTTACTTCATTTGGTCGGGATATCAAATTAATCCCACTCTTGTCCTTCCCCCATACCTCGAAACAAACAACCAGCCTTGCAGTTCAAAATGTATTTCCACATTCTCGGGTTATAACAACCTTGCCATCCGATTTCCTGTGCAAAAAGCAAAGTATTGGACAGTGCCTGTGCATACCACTGTAATTCAGGAGCAGGTAGGGGGGTTGGAGCTTTACACAGGGCTCTGTGACAGGGTAGAAACCGGTGATCACCAAGCCTGCTGTGCAGCAGCTCCTGCAGTGTCCAATGTGTTTACTGTGTGGAAATCTCACACTCATTACTGATAATGATGCTGATCAGAGGCAGCACCAGAGACACATCTCAGCGGTTAAACATTAACAACCCCCACCCGCTTATATCCCAGAGGCTGCCCGTGTTGCCGTTCCTCCACTGCCCCTTCAGCCTGACAGCCAGGCCCGGGGACCGAGGCCGAGCCCGGGGACCGAGACTGAGCCCGGGGACTGAGACTGAGCCCGGGGACTGAGCCCGGGGGCCGGGGCCGAGCCCGGGGACCGAGACTGAGCCCGGGGGCCGAGGCCGGAGACTGAGCCCGGGGGCCGAGGCCGAGGCCGGAGACTGAGCCCGGGGACCGAGGCCGAGCCCGGGGGCCGAGGCCGAGCCCGGAGACTGAGCCCGGGGGCCGAGGCCGGAGACTGAGCCCGGGGGCCGAGGCCGAGGCCGGAGACTGAGCCCGGGGACCGAGGCCGAGCCCGGGGGCCGAGGCCGAGCCCGGAGACTGAGCCCGGGGGCCGAGGCCGGAGACTGAGCCCGGGGACCGAGGCCGCTATTTCCCCTCCCGGGCCGCTTCCTCCCCGCCGCCGCCGCCGCCGCCCCGGCCCCGCACCTGTTCCGCGAAGGTCTTCACTGCTTCCACATCTCCGTTCTTGATGGCCCAGATTAATTTGCGGTCAGTTTCCGACATGTTTGCCAGCGGGCGGGCGGAGAGCGTGTGCGCGGGGCGGGGGGGGTGGGGAGCGGAGAGCGGGCGGACCCACACCCAGGGAAGGAAATTAGTGTCACACCCAGTGACGCAGCTTCCGATCCGCCCGCCCCGCTTCCGGTTCGAGACTGGGGAGGGAGTCGCTCTGTCCCCCGCAGCCGCCGCCCCCGCTCCGGTTTCAAACAGAAACGCGCGTGGAGCCGCTCAGCGCTGCGGGAGGAGGAGTGGTTGCAGGTTACCCCGCCCCCCCCCAAACCAGCCCCCCCCCAACCCAACCCACCCCCCCCCCCCCAAACCAGCCCCCCCCAACCCAACCCCCCCCAAACCAGCCCCCCCCAAAACCAGCCCCCCCCCCAGACACCCCCCCCCAGACACCCCCCCAACTCAACCCCCCCCACCCCCCCCAAACCAACCACCCCCCCACCCCACCCCAAACCAACCCCCCCCACCCCAAACCAACCCCCCCCCCAAACCACCAACCCCCCACCCCCCCAAACCAACCACCCCCCCACCCCACCCCAAACCAACCCCCCCCCCCAAACCAACCACCCCCCCACCCCACCCCAAACCAACCCCCCCCCACCCCCCCAAACCAACCACCCCCCCAAACCAATCACCCCCCACCCCCCCAAACAAACCACCCCCCCCCACCCAACCCAAACCCCCCCAGACACCCCCCCAAACCACCCCCCCAGACACCCCCCCCAAACCACCCCCCCAAACACCCCCCCCAAACACCCACCCCGCCCCAAACACCCCCTCCCCCCAAACACCCACCCCGCCCCAAACACCCCCTCCCCCCAAACACCCCCTCCCCCCCAACACCCCCTCCCCCCCAACACCCCCTCCCCCCCAACACCCCCTCCCCCCCAACACCCCCTCCCCCCCAACACCCCCTCCCCCCCCAACACCCCCTCCCCCAAACACAACCCCCCCCAAACACACCCCCCCAAACACACCCCCCCAACACACACACCCCCAACACACACCCCCAACCCCCCCAAACACCCCCCTCCCCCTCCCATCACCCCCCTCCCCCTCCCATCACCCCCCTCCCCCTCCCATCACCCCCTCCCCCTACCATCAACCCATCTCCCCCTCCCAATCACCCCCTCCCCCTCCCATCGCCCCCTCCCATCGCCCGCTCCCCCTCCCATCGCCCCCTCCCATCGCCCCTCTCCCCCTCCCATCGCCCCTCCCCCTCCCATCGCCCCTCCCCCTCCCATCGCCCCCTCCCCCTCCCATCGCCCCCTCCCCCTCCCATCGCCCCCTCCCCTCCCATCGCCCCCTCCCATCGCCCCTCCCATCGCCCCCTCCCCCTCCCATCGCCCCCTCCCACTCCCATCGCCCCCTCCCCCTTCCATTGCCCCCTCCCATCTCCCCCTCCCATCTCCCCCTCCCCCTCCCATCTCCCCCTCCCATCACCCCCCTCCCCCTCCCATCACCCCCTCCCCCTCCCATCACCCCCTCCCCCTCCCATCACCCCCTCCCCCTCCCATCGCCCCCTCCCCCTCCCATCGCCCCCTCCCCCTCCCATCGCCCCCTCCCCCTCCCATTGCCCCCTCTCCCTCCCATCTCCCCCTCCCATCTCCCCCTCCCGTCTCCCCCTCCCCCTCCCATCTCCCCCTCCCATCATCCCCCTCCCATCACCCCCCTCCCCCTCCCATCACCCCCCTCCCATCACCCCCTCCCCCTCCCATCACCCCCTCCCCCTCCCATCACCCCCCTCCCCCTCCCATCACCCCCCTCCCCCTCCCATCGCCCCCTCCCCCTCCCATCACCCCCTCCCCCTCCCATCACCCCCCTCCCCTCCCATCACCCCCCTCCCCTACCATCACCCCCTCCCCCTCCCATCAACCCCCTCCCATCAACCCCCCTCCCCTCCCATCAATCCCCCTCCCCCTCCCATCAACCCCCCTCCCCCTCCCATCAACCCCCCTCCCCCTCCCATCAATCCCCCTCCCATCAACCCCCCCTCCCCCTCCCATCAACCCCCCCTCCCCCTCCCATCAACCCCCCCCTCCCATCAACCCCCCTCTCCCTCCCATCAACCCCCCTCCCCCTCCCATCAACCCCCCTCCCCCTCCCATCAACCCCCCTCCCCCTCCCATCAACCCCCCTCCCCCTCCCATCAACCCCCTCCCCTCACCCCCCCCTCCCCTCACCCCCTCCCATCACCCGCCTCCCCCTCCCATCATCCCCCTCCCATCACCCCCTCCCTTTCCCATCACCCCCCCTCCCATCACCCCCCCACACCTTCCTCCCCCCCTTCCCCCCCACACCCCTTCCCCCCCACACCCCTCCCCCCCACACATCCCTCCTGCCCATCCCCTCCATACACCCGCCCCATCCCCTCACACACCCTCCCCCTCCCCACAAACACCCCCCCCACCACACCACCCTCCCCCCCCCCACCTACACCACCTGCCCCCCACACACCACCCTCCCCCCCCACACATACACACCACCCACCCCCCCCGCCCCCCCCCTCCCCCGCCCCACACAAACCCCTCCCCCCTTCCTGTTGAGTTCCTTATTTCCCCTTTATTTTTTGCCTTTGTCATTTTGACGCAGGGATGCTCAATGTTGTATCGTTCAGTCAAGCAGCAGAGAGAATGAGGAATTCAACAAGTTGCAACATCAGTATGTGGTAATAGTTTTCGAGCAACAGAACTCATACTTTGTGGCACCCGAGAGATTGGTTGGCTGGTGATCAATGAATTGATCAAACGCAGCAGTAATGGCCGATGATTATGAGCTGGTCCATAAATGTAACCCTTTGTTCCATCACCCCAATAATGTTGAAAAGGATAGGAAATGGGAGAGTGAAAGGAAGTAAGGTAGGCAAGTTAAAGAACGGGTAGATGGGAATGCTCAGAGATCTCCTCGGACCAGGAAGGAAGGTACTGAGGGTGAAGGTGAGACTCGAAAACCTAGGTGTTACAATTGTAACAAGGTGGGACACATTCAGCATGTTAGAAGTTGCACGGTAAGCCCATGGGACTTGTTGGTGTTCATAAGGAGGATTCTGAAAAGGGAACAAAAATGGAGAATACTGTAGCTCTAACTGGACTGAGAAGACGGGGTAAACTGCTGTGGGAGGAGGTATGTTGAATGAGGTAGATGAGAGATATGCAGGGTTTTTGTATAAGGGGAAGATTACCTAATTTTCCACAACTGATGTAGCCAAACCCATAAATATTTTAAGGGACACAAGTGCTACTCAAACTCTTACGGGGGAAGGATTTGGTCTTGCCTCCAGAGAGTTCATTGAAAACTGAGATATTAGTGAAGAGGATAAGTGGGGATTACATCCCAGTTCTATTGTATAAAGTGCAATTGGAGTGTAATTTAGTGTCAGGTCCAGCAGTTGCCGGAGTGGTTAAAGAGTTACCGGTAGACGGAGTAGGCTTACATTTGGGGAATGATTTGACAGGAGTGAAGGTTGTAGCTTCACCCATAATTACAGAGAGTCCGCGGGAAATACTTTGGATAGCACATGAGAGACTAATGGCAGGACAGATGGGAATTTGAAAAACTAATTGGGCATTAAATTACTCAAGGAAAGAAATGTTGAAAGACATTAATTGCATATCAATTGACAATGGTAGTAAATTTGATTATGCTGATACAGAGAATGATCTCCCACAGAAGTTTGTCAAAGATAAAATCTAGTAGAGAACCAGACTCTGAAAACTCCCAAGCCTGAAGGTGATCTTTAAGAAAAAGGAGTCCGAACCTAATAGTACTAACAGTGATGAAGAGTCAGACGAGAGAGCTCTGACTTCGATTTGAGCTCTGATTACTAAGAAATGATAAACAACTGTTATCAAATAGACCTGTCACTGATCTTGAACAGAAGGCAAGTAATTCTAACAAAGTTAAGGAAGAAGATAACAAACCAGAAGAAGAAAGTGAATTGGACTTTCCTAAAAGTTACTTGTTACTGCCTCGTGCTGTCAATCCATTGTCATTTACTTCAGATGCAAATATTTCCCTGAGCATGTGTGTTTTGAAGAAAAATATACACAATAGCATGGCATCAGCTTATGATGAGGACAGCAATAATGTGAAGTGACACCAAGCAAACTGCTGAATAACTCACATCCTTTTAATGGCCCACAGTGCCTCTTAAAGGTAAAGGAAGCAAATAGCAAAGGAGATGAAATAATTGGTGATCAATTCCTTTTTAAAATGAAGAGGAAGGTGGATGGAGAACCATGCAGCGATTCTGAAACTACATCTGTTCACAAAAGACAGAAAGTTCATGGAACGAACAATGTGTCACCCTCTGAATGTAAAGAAGAAGAGTTGACATCTGGAAAACACATTGTTTCAGTCCGTATTACTAAATGGAGATAAGGGCTTTGATTATGAAGACTGATGAGGTGGTAAAAGCTGTAAAACAAAGAATGGTGGAAATACAGCCAGCCAACTTTGCGAAGATTATACTTGTCACTGAAAGTAGCCATGTGAAGGAAAAGAAAGAATGTAAAGCTGGAGGGGTTATTGATTAAAAATGTACCAAATATTTCCCTCGGCATTGACAATACTGTTTGTAGTTTGGTTGCAGACGATCCTCAAAATTTGGATAAACATACATTGGACAGTCGGAAAAGACTAGCTGCATTAGCCGACTAGCTGCATTAGCCGGGAGAGACAGAAATGCAAAAGAAACTCATTCAGGGGATCCTCTTGTAGCCATCTGGGATGGCCACTTCCAGAATACAAAATGGACACTCATCAAAAATGTAGGGAAATGTGGACAATACTAGACAACAAGCAGGCACGGCCTGAATGAATATTTGGGAAGCAGTTACCAGACGGAATCGAAACTCTGGGTCGATTAGCATATTGATGGCCCATCTCCGAGGAACAAAGGACTAACACTCAGGTAGTTGATACTGTTACAGACATCCCGGCGCCAGAAAGACACAAACAAAGCAAGGCCAACGGCCACCTGAGACACGCCCAACCATCAGGGCACCCACCCCTTTATTGGTTAAGATCGATAACAATGATCGAGAAGCTGCCCAATTAATTAGGACCAAGTTTAAGGCCCGCCTAAAAGCGCGCGAAGCCCCTCCCAAGTATAAGAAGCAACCCCACGAGAGATTCGCTCTCTTGGATTTGGCTCTCAGGCGGAGAGACCCATCCCCCAGCATCACCAGAAGCAAGTAAGTTCAAGGTCAATGCTCGCTACCAGACGGACAATCTTAGCTGTTCTCCTGTATTTCATCGAACCCAACAGCCTCAGATCCGAACAACGGCCATTGTTCCTCTGACTAAGTGGGCACCCGAAGTTAAGTATAGGCGTTAGCGTTAGAGATAGTTTAGTTTTTGTACTGTTGTGCATGGGTAGATCTCACTGTGTGTAAATAAATAGTATTGACTTTGAACTAACTAACTGGTGCATTGGCGCTTTGATCGGTATTCAGGTTGAACCTTGTGGCGGTGTCGAGAGATACCTGGCGACTCTGAAAGTAGAAACATAATTAGGATTAAGAAAGGCGACCATATTGACCACCATATTTATAAACAGAGAAACACTCTTCAATTGGGACAGTCAGAAACCTGACAAAGGGAAGCACGTTGTCTTTGACTTTGAAGAAGAGAGTGAAAACAAGATATTAGAGTGAGGTCTAAAACGAAAGATGCAAACCTATCCGCAGAAGAAGAACAAAGGAAAGATCTAATAAAGATAGTGGAAGAATATGGAGGATTGTAGGGAAACACCAGGGTGCACTCCGTTAACTAGTTATGATGTGGACATAGGAAACAGAACCAAAGTCACATAGAGGGATATGGACCCCGGAAGTGTAGAAGATCTTAGTTTAGACGGGCAGCATGGATGGCGCAGGCTTGGAGGGCCGAAGGGCCTGTTCCTGTGCTGTACCTTTCTTTGTTCTTTGTTCTATCGGTCGCAACTAAAACCACAGAGACTGCCTGCGGTGGTATGTATTAGGGGTAATATGGTACCTGTGAAGCCGAGAGGCTATTGGCTGACAGGTCCCGGGTCCTGGTTGGATCGGCCGACTTCTGGCTCCGCCCTGAAGGCGGAGTATAAGAGCTCGAGTTCTCCCAGCAGCCGCATTCTGTAACTGAGCTGCTGGGGAACAAGTCTTGCTTAATAAAGCCTCGATAGACTTCATCACTTCTCGACTTGTGTAAGTCATTGTGCGCTACAATTTATTAAGCAAGCTTAAAAGACTATGGAGCTCCGGATCATCCCGGATCAGCCCCCATGCAGCAAACTCGGCGACTGTGTTTAAACACTGGCAAGCATGCTTCGAAGGCTACCTCCGAACGGCCCCCGGCCGGACCACAGAAGAGCAGAAAACGCAGGTCCAGCATTCCAGGGTAAGCCCGGAGATCTATTCGCTTATCGAAGACGCGGAGGATTTCCCGACGGCGCTCAGGTTGCTGAAAGGCGTCTACATTCGGCCCATAAACCAGGTCTACGCACACCACCAACTCGCGATGAGACGGCAAATTCCCGGAGAATCACCCGACGGATTCTACAGCGCGCTGCTGATTTTGGGACGAAATTGCAACTGCCCGTCGGTGAGCGCGATCGAGCACACGGACCTGCTAATCCGAGACGCATTCGTGGCAGGTATGAATTCTCCCCAAATTCGTCAGAGACTTTTAGAAAGAGAGTCTCTAGGACTCTCAGAGGCACGGGCCCTTGCGGACTCCCTTGATGTGGCCTCTCAAAACGCCCGCGCCTACGGACCTGACCGCACAGCAGCCCCTTGGGCTCCGTGGACCCCCGTTGCGACCGACTCCCCGGCAACCCCACCCCCCTGCAAGCTTGCGCAGCTAGAGCGTCAAACCATCTGGTGGGGCCCGCTGCTACTTTTGCGGGCAGGCGAAACACCCCCGGCAGCGCTGCCCGGCCCGCGCAGCTATTTGTAAAAGCTGCAGCAAAAAGGGCCATTACGCGGCAGTGTGCCGGTCCCGGGGGGTCGCCGCAGCCCCCGGAGAAGAACGAGGATAGCAGATTCCCAACCCCCCCCCCCCCCCCCCAACGATCCATGCGCGACCCGTGGGCACCGCCATTTTGGGTCCCGGACACCACGAGGGGAGGATGGGCGCCACCATCTTGTGACCCCCCGGCCACGTGCGATTCATGGGGGCGGCCATTTTGTCCACCCCCGCCCACGTGCGATTCATGGGGGCAGCCATTTTGTCCACCCCCGACCGCGTGCGATCCATGGACGCTGCCATCTTGGTTGACAACAAAGGACCCCAGCATAGACGGCTCCACTGGGTCCGAAGAAAACGCCGCGACACTACTACCACGACTGGCTTCGGTGACTCTGGATCAATCGCGGCCACCGGACGCTCCAAACGACGACAACAACGGTGCTGGTCAACGGATACGAGACGCCATGCTTGATCGACTCCGGGAGCACGGAAAGTTTTATTCACCCAGATACAGTAAGACGCTGTTTTCTGTCCATTCATCCAAGCGCTCAAAAGATTTCCCGAGCTGAGGATCCCATTCAGTAGAGATCAAAGGGTTCTGCATCGCGAACCTAACGGTGCAAGGGAGGGAGTTTAAGAACTACAGGCTCTACGTCCTTCCCCAACTCTGCGCGCCCACATTACTGGGATTAGATTTCCAGTGTAACCTCCAGAGCCTAACATTCCAATTCAGCGGCCCAATACCCCCACTCACTATCTGCGGCCTCGCAACCCTCAAGGTTGAACCGCCGTCCTGTTTGCAAATCTCACCCCGGATTGCAAACCCGTCGCCACTAGGAGCAGACGGTACAGCGCCCAGGACTGGATGTTTATCCGGTCTGAAGTCCGGCGGTTGCTGAAGGAAGGTATAATCCAGGCCAGCAATAGTCCCTGGAGAGCCCAGGTTGTAGTCGTGAAGACCGGGGAGAAGCAAAGGATGGTCGTAGACTATAGTCAGACCATCAATAGGTACACGCAGCTAGATGCGTATCCTCTTCCCCCCCCCCCCGCATATCCGACATGGTCAATCGGATTGCACAGTACAAGGTCTTTTCCACCGTGGACCTTAAGTCCGCCTACCATCAGCTCCCCATCCGCCCAGGTGACCGCAAGTACACAGCCTTCGAGGCAGACGGGCGGCTCTACCATTTCCTAAGGGTCCCATTTGGCGTCACAAACGGAGTCTCGGTCTTCCAATGGGAGATGGACCGAATGGTTGACCAGCACGGGTTACAGGCCATGTTCCCCTATCTCGACAACGTAACCATCTGCGGCCACGATCAGCAGGACCACAACGCCAACCTCCAAAAATTCCTCCAGACCGCCAAAGCCTTGAACCTCACGTACAACGAGGAAAAATGCGTTTTCAGCACAAACCGTTTGGCCATCCTGGGATACGTAGTGCGCAATGGAGTGATAAGCCCCGACCCCGAACGCATGCTCCCCCTTATGGAATTTCCCCTCCCCCACTGCTCCAAAGCCCTGAAACGCTGCCTGGGCTTCTTTTCATATTACGCCCAGTGGGTTCCCCAGTACGCAGACAAGGCCCGCCCGTTAATACAATCCACTACCTTCCCCCTGTCGACAGAGGCTTGCCAGGCCTTCAGCCGCATCAAAGCGGATATCGCAAAGGCCACGGTGTGCGCCATCGACGAGTCCCTCCCCTTCCAGGTCGAGAGCGACGCTTCCGATGTACCTCTGGCGGCCACTCTCAACCAAGCGGGCAGACCCGTGACCTTTTTCTCCCGGACCCTCGACGCCTCAGAAATTCGCCACTCCTCAGTGGAAAAGGAGGCCCAGGCCATAGTGGAAGCTGTGCGACATTGGAGGCATTACCTGGCCGGCAGGAGATTCACTCTCCTCACCGACCAACGGTCGGTAGCCTTCATGTTCGATAATGCACAGCGGGGCAAAATTAAGAATGACAAGATCTTGAGGTGGAGGATCGAGCTCGCCACCTATAACTATGAGATCTTGTATCGTCCCGGAAAGCTGAATGAGCCGTCCGATGCCCTATCCCGCGGCACATGTGCCAATGCACAAATAGACCGCCTCCAAGCCCTCCACGAAGACCTGTGCCACCCGGGGGTCACTCGATTCTACCATTTTGTAAAGTCCCGCAACCTCCCCTGCTCTGTGGAGGAGGTCCGTACAGTCACCAGGAACTGCCACATCTGCGCATAGTGCAAACCGCACTTTTTCAGGCCCGATAGAGCGCACCTGATAAAGGCTTCCCGTCCCTTTGAACGCCTCAGTTTGGATTTCAAAGGCCCCCTCCCCTCCACCGACCGCAACGCATACTTCCTGAACGTGGTGGACGAGTACTCCCGTTTCCCCTTTGCCATTCCCTGCCCCGTCATGATAGCGGCCACAGTCATTAAAGCCCTTGGCACCATCTTTACACTGTTCGGTTTCCCCGCGTACATCCATAGCGACAGGGGGTCCTCCTTCATGAGTGACGAGCTGCGTCAGTTCCTGCTCAGCAAGGGCATCGCCTCGAGCAGGACGCCCAGCTACAACCCCCGGGGTAACGGGCAGGTAGAGAGGGAGAACGGCACAGTCTGGAAGACCGTCCTACTGGCCCTACGGTCCAGAAATCTCCCAGTTTCCCGGTGGCAGGAAGTCCTCCTGGATGCTCTCCACTCCATCCGGTCGCTGCTGCGTACCACCACTAACCAAACGCCCCACGAGTGCCTCCTTGTCTTCCCTAGGAAGTCCTCCTCCGGAACGTCGCTGCCGACCTGGCTGGCAACCCCAGGACCCATCTTGCTCCGGAAACATGTGCGGGCGCACAAATTGGACCTGTTGGTCGAGAGGGTTTACCTTCTCCACGCAAACCCGCAGTACGCCTACGTGGCGTACCCCGACGGCCGACAGGACACGGTCTCCCTGCGAGACCTGGCGCCCGCCGGCAACACACACACTCCCCCAACACCGATCACCCCCTCCCTGCCACCGGCGCACCCCACGACCGCCACCTTCCTGGGTGGAACGGTCCTCCTCCCGTGTCCGCCCAGGAGTAAAACAGGAACGAACAGCGCAACGCTCCCGGAGACGACAGTGCCCGAGCCAGCACCTGCACCACCACCGGGGCTGAGGCGATCGACGAGGACGACCAGGCCACCCGCTCGACTTGTAGAATCCGCTTGACACCAAGAAAGGAAGAATTCTGTTGTAACAAAAATTTTGTTGTAAATAATTCTGACACAAACTTGTACATAGCTAAATATTGGGCTAAAAATGCATAGCCACGGTTCGAAATTTGTTCCAGGACCAGCCTTGTAAACCCCTACCACCATGCGAACCACCACCCCGCCGGGTTCTTTTATAACAAGGGGTGAATGTGGTGGTATGTATTAGGGGTAATATGGTACCTGTGAAGCCGAAAGGCTATTGGCTGACAGGTCCCGGGTCCTGGTTGGATCTGCCGACTTCTGGCTCCGCCCTGAAGGCGGAGTATAAGAGCTCAAGTTCTCCCAGTAGCCACATTCTGTAACTGAGCTGCTGGGGAACAAGTGTTGCTTATTAAAGCCTCGATAGACTTCATCACTTCTCGACTTGTGTAAGTCATTGTGCGCTACACTGCCTCAGTTAGAGACTGAAATACAGTGCATGTGAATATGTTGCGGAAACAAGCAAAAACACTGGTCCACAGAACGCCAAGTAGAATTTGGGAGATTGAAGGCCATGTTCGTGGGCAAACCAGTGCTGGACTTTTCAGACTATTTAAAATGGTCACAGATGCCAGTGACCTGGGGATAGGTGCAGTGTTACTAGCCCTTCAGAATTTTGAAGTATGGGTATGACATGACAAACAAAGCTTGCTTTACAGACGTGGGCCGGGATTCTCCCCTACCCGGCGGGGCGGGGGGACCCGGCAGGATGGAGAGGCGTGAACCACTCTGGCGTCGGGCCGCCCCAACGGTGCGGATTTCTCCGCACCTTTAGGGGCCAAGCCCTCACCTTGAGGGGCTAGGCCTGCACTGGAGTGGTTGGCACTCTGCCGGCCTGCGGGAAACTCCTTTGGCGCCATGCCAGCCGGGGCCGAAAGGACTTCGCCGGCTGGCGGAGGTCCACGCATGCGCGGGAGCGTCAGCGGCTGCTGATGTCATCCCCGCGCGTGCGCGGGGGGGGGGGGGGTGTCTCTTACGCATCGGCCATGGTGAAGACTGTGGCCGAGGCGGAGGGAAAAGAGTGCCCCCACGGCACAGGCCTGCTTGCGGATTGGTGGGCACCGATCGCGGGCCAGGCCACCACGGGGACACCCCCCGGGCCAGATCGCCCCACGCCCCCCCAGGACCCTGGAGCCCGCCTGCGCCGCCTTGTCCCGCCGGTAAGAGAGGTGGTTTGATTCTCGCCGGCAGGACAGGTATTCCAGCTGCGGGACTTTGGCCCATCGCGGGCCGGAGAATCACCGGGGGGGGCCCGCCGACCGGCGCGGCACGATTCCCGCCCCTGCCGAATATCCGGTGTCGGAGAATTCAGCAACTGGGCGGGGACGGAATTCACGCCAGCCCCTGGCGATTCTCCGACCCGGCGGGGGGTTGGAGAATCCCGCCCCTTAATCCACTTGCGTTCATAGAAAAGTAAGAAACCCGGAACACAAGATTATTCCATTGGAGTTTATTATTACAGCAATTCAATGTTAAAATTATACACATTCCTGGAAAGGATAATGTGCGGATGTTTTGTCACGGGTTTAAGGGCTGGCGAGTCACCAAGGTAGAGATTGGGAAGGGGTCTGATATGGGATGGATGGATATGTGTTTGTGATTTATGATAATAGTTAGCCAGTTGTATTTGCAGCATATTTCATTATCATTCTCGTTATAAATAGAAAGGTCCAAAGACATCAGGTATTTTTCTCAGAATTATTGGCTTATTGAATTGTGTTGCGACTCTGGGTCAAGGGGGGCTGGAGTTGACCCCGCCCTAGCCCAGGGTATTGTAACAGCGTTCTTTCAAAGATGTAAATTATCTGGAAGAATTGATTCTGCGCTATCGGCCCAGTTTGAAATGGAATGATGAGACTTATTGTTGCCACAATGAAACTGCTGCCTTCTTTGATACTACCTCGAAGAGGACATGATGAATCACCAGTGCCAATCGAAGAGGTAATTTTTTAGCCAGGCTTGAATATCTCAGTGAATTTGATGAGCTTCTCAAAGAGCATTTAAAAGTTATCAATATTGTGGCTCAAGAAAGACCAACGTTTTAATACACCAAACCTATGATGATTTCATCACTCTATTGGCAGAGCGGATCAGAGACCAATTCACTAATGAACTCAAAGATGTCAAATACCACTCATAATTGTTGATTCAACACCAGATGTGAGCCACGTGGATCAATGAACATTACTTTTAAGATATGTGACCAGCGATGCTGAAGTTGTAGAGTGATTTCTTTGTTTTGTCCAACTACAATCCCATACTTCCGACTAGAGATAACTGTTTTGGAAATCATTGCAAATTTAGGTTTGGACACCAGTCGTGGGCAGAGCTTTGATAATGCCGCAAATATGACAGGAAAATATTCTGGTCTACAAATAAGATGAACAATGCAAGCCCCTGTGCTTTATTTATCCTATTAATTTAATTTACAACACTTCAGCTGAATCGTGTGAGGCAGCTGCACATTTTTTGACTTTGTTCAAAATGTGTATGCCTTTATAAAGGTTTCCACGCATCACGCTTGGAGTAGACAAGCGAAAAACATTTGCCAGTCAAAACAATTTGTGACACCGGTGGTCCCCTTGTGCAGATGCTGATTTGGCTCTGAAAATGACCTTTACTGATAAAAAGGAAACCTTATTAAACATCGCCGCATCAAATTCAGAAAAAAACATGTGAAATCTAAAGGTTTCTATGAGATCTTCCCTCATTCTTCTGAACTTCAGCAAATTCAATCCTATCTGACCCAATCTCTCTTCATATGATAATCCTGCCATCCCAGGAAACAGTCTGGTAAACCTTCGCTGCACTCTACAGCTAGAACATCCACCCTCAGATAAGAATAAACATTTACTACAAGGAAAATCCACATGCCATCGACCTCTGGGTCATGGATCCAGCACACTTCCGCTGTGTCACCCTGCTCCGGATTGAGACCAAAACTGCACACAATACTCCAGGTGGGGCTGTTTAGCACACTGGGCTAAATCGCTGGCTTTTAAAGCAGACCAAGGCAGGCCAGCAGCACGGTTCAATTCCTGTACCAGCCTCCCCGAACAGGCGCCGGAATGTGGCGACTAGGGACTTTTCACAGTAACTTCATTAAAGCCTACTCGTGACAACATAGAACAATACAGCGCAGTACAGGCCCTTCGGCCCACGATGTTGCACCGAAACAAAAGCCATCTAACCTACACTATGCCATTATCATCCATATGTTTATCCAATAAACTTTTAAATGCCCTCAATGTTGGCGAGTTCACTACTGTAGCAGGTAGGGCATTCCACGGCCTCACTACTCTTTGCGTAAAGAACCTACCTCTGACCTCTGTCCTATATCTATTACCCCTCAGTTTAAAGTTATATCCCCTCGTGCCAGCCATATCCATCCGCGGGAGAAGGCTCTCACTGTCCACCCTATCCAACCCCCTGATCATTTTGTATGCCTCTATTAAGTCTCCTCTTAACCTTCTTCTCTCCAACGAAAACAACCTCAAGTCCATCAGCCTTTCCTCATAAGATTTTCCCTCCATACCAGGCAACATCCTGGTAAATCTCCTCTGCACCCGCTCCAAAGCCTCCACGTCCTTCCTATAATGCGGTGACCAGAACTGTACGCAATACTCCAAATGCGGCCGTACCAGAGTTCTGTACAGCTGCAACATGACCTCCCGACTCCAGAACTCAATCCCTCTACCAATAAAGGCCAACACTCCATAGGCCTTCTTCACAACCCTATCAACCTGGGTGGCAACTTTCAGGGATCTATGTACATGGACACCTAGATCCCTCTGCTCATCCACACTTTCAAGAACTTTACCATTAGCCAAATATTCCGCATTCCTGTTATTCCTTCCAAAGTGAATCACCTCACACTTCTCTACATCAAACTCCATTTGCCACCTCTCAGCCCAGCTCTGCAGCTTATCTATATCCCTCTGTAACCTGCTACATCCTTCCACACTACCGACAACACCACCGACTTTAGTATCGTCTGCAAATTTTCTCACCCACCCTTCTGCGCCTTCCTCTAGGTCATTGATAAAAATGACAAACAGCAACGGCCCCAGAACAGATCCTTGTGGTACTCCACTTGTGACTGAACTCCATTCTGAACATTTCCCTCTGTCTTCTTTCAGCTAGCCAATTTCTGATCCACATCTCTAAATCACCCTCAATCCCCAGCCTCCGTATTTTTTGCAATAGCCTACCGTGGGGAACCTTATCAAACGCTTTGCTGAAATCCATATACACCACATCAACTGCTCTACCCTCGTCTACCTGTTCAGTCACCTTCTCAAAGAACTCAATAAGGTTTGTGAGGCATGACCTACCCTTCACAAAGCCATGCTGACTATCCCTGATCATATTATTCCTATCTAGATGATTATAAATCTTGTCTCTTATAATCCCCTCCAAGACTTTACCCACTACAGACGTGAGGCTCACCGGTCTATAGTTGCCGGGGTTGTCTCTGCTCCCCTTTTTGAACAAAGGGACCACATTTGCTGTCCTCCAGTCCTCTGGCACTATTCCTGTAGCCAATGATGACATAAAAATCAAAGCCAAAGGTCCAGCAATCTCTTCCATGGCCTCCCAGAGAATCCTAGGATAAATCCCATCAGGTCCCGGGGACTTATCTATTTTCAGCCTGTCCAGAATTGCCAACACCTCTTCCCTACGTACCTCAATGCCATCTATTCTATTGGCCTGGGGCTCAGCATTCTCCTCCACAACATTATCTTTTTCCTGAGTGAATACTGACGAAAAATATTCATTTAGTATCTTGCCTATCTCTTCAGACTCCACACACAATTTCCCATCCCTGTCCTTGACTGGTCCTACTCTTTCCCTAGTCATTCGCTTATTCCTGACATACCTATAGAAAGCTTTTGGGTTTTCCTTGATCCTTCCTGCCAAATACTTCTCATGTCCCCTCCTTGCTCGTCTTAGCTCTCTCTTTAGATCCTTCCTCGCTACCTTGTAACTATCCATCGCCCCAACCGAAACTTCACACTTCATCTTCACATAGGCCTCCTTCTTCCTCTTAACAAGAGATTCCACTTCCTTGGTAAACCACGGTTCCCTCGCTCGACGCCTTCCTCCCTGTCTGACCGGTACATACTTATCAAGAACACGCAGTAGCTGATCCTTGAACAAGCCCCACTTATCCAGTGTGCCCAACACTTGCAGCCTACTTCTCCACCTTATCCCCCCCAAGTCACGTCTAATGGCATCATAATTGCCCTTCCCCCAGCTATAACTCTTGCCCTGCGGTGTATACTTATCCCTTTCCATCATTAACGTAAACGTCACCGAATTGTGGTCACTGTCCCCAAAGTGCTCTCCTACCTCCAAATCCAACACCTGGCCTGGTTCATTACCCAAAACCAAATCCAACGTGGCCTCGCCTCTTGTTGGCCTGTCAACATATTGTTTCAGGAAACCCTCCTGCACACACTGTACAAAAAACGACCCATCTATTGTACTCGAACTATATCTTTTCCAGTCAATATTTGGAAAGTTAAAGTTTCCCATAATAACTACCCTGTTACTTTCGCTCTTATCCAGAATCATCTTCGCCATCCTTTCCTCTACATCCCGAGAACTATTAGGAGGCCTATAAAAAACTCCCAACAGGGTGACTTCTCCTCTCCTGTTTCTAACTTCAGCCCATACTACCTCGGAAGAAGAGTCCCCATCTAGCATCCTCTCCACCACCGTAATACTGCTCTTGACTAGCAGCGCCACACCTCCCCCTCTTTTTCCTCCTTCTCGGAGCTTACTAAAACACCTAAATCCCGGAACCTGCAACATCTATTCCTGTCCCTGCTCTATCCATGTCTCCGAAATGACCACAACATCGAAGTCCCAGGTACCAACCCATGCTGCCAGTTCCCCTACCTTGTTTCGTATACTCCTGGCATTGAAGTAGACACACTTCAAACCACCTACCTGAACACTGGCCCCCTCCTGCGACGTCAAATCTGTGCTCCTGACCTCTATACTCTCATTCTCCCTTACCCTAAAACTACAATCCAGGTTCCCATGCCCCTGCTGCATTAGTTTAAACCCCCCCCAAAGAGCACTAACAAATCTCCCCCCCAGGATATTTGTGCCCCTCAGGTTCAGATGTAGACCATCCTGTCTGGAGAGGTCCCACCTTCCCCAGAAAGAGCCCCAGTTATCCAGAAATCTGAATCCCTCCCGCCTGCACCATCCCTGTAGCCACGTGTTTAAATGCTCTCTCTCCCTATTCCTCATCTCACTATCACGTGGCACGGGCAACAACCCAGAGATAACAACTCTCTTTGTTCTAGTTCTGAGCTTCCATCCTAGCTCCCTGAAAGCCTGCCTGACATCCTTGTCCCCTTTCCTACCTATGTCGTTAGTGCCAATGTGGACCACGACTTGGGGCTGCTCCCCCTCCCCCCTAAGGACCTGGAAAACACGATCCGAGACATCACGTACCCTTGCACATGGGAGGCAACATACCAAACGTGAGTCTCTCACGCTCCCACAAAATCTATCTGTGCCCCTGACAATAGAGTCCCCAATTACTAATGCTCTGCTCCTCTCCCCCCTTCCCATCTGAGCAACAGGGACAGACTCCGTGCCAGAGGCCCGTACCCCATGGCTTACCCCTGGTAAGTCGTCCCCCCCCACAAGTATCCAAAGCGGTATACTTGTTTCTCAGGGGAACGACCGCAGGGGATCCCTGCACTGACTGCTTTTTCCCTGTCCCTCTTACAGTTACCCACCTATCTCCAATCTTTGGTGTAACTAATTCCCTGAAGCTGCTATCTATGACCCCCCTGCCTCCCGAATGATCCGAAGTTCTTTCAACTCCAGCTCCAGTTCCCTAACTCGGTCTTGGAGGAGACAATAATCCTCAATACTGGGGCCCCGCAAATCTGCAAACTTAGCCCCATACTATATTCCCTGTACACACACGACTGCGTGGCAAAATTTGTTTACAACTCCATCTACAAGTTTGCTGACGATACGACCAGAGTGGGCCGGATCTCGAATAACGATGAGTCCGAATACAGGAGGGAGATAGAGAACCTAGTGGAGTGGTGTAGCGACAACAATCTCTCCCTCAATGCCAGCAAAACTAAAGAGCTGGTCATTGACCTCAGGAAGCAAAGTACTGTACACACCCCTGTCAGCATCAACGAGGCCGAGGTGGAGACGGTTAGCAGCTTCAAATTCCTAGAGATGCACATTACCAAAAATTTGTCCGGGTCCACCCACGTCGCGCAACCACCAAGAAAGCACAACAGCACCTATACTTCCTCAGGCAACTAAGGAAATTCGGCATGTCCACATTAACTCTTCCCAACTTTTACAGATGCACCATAGAAAGCATCCTATCGGGCTGCATCACAGCTGGTATGGCAACTGCTCGGCCCAGGACCGCAAGAAACTTCAGAGAGTCGTGAACACCACCCAGTCCATCACACGAACCTGCCTCCCATCCATTGACTCCATCTACACCTCCCGCTGCCTGGGGAAAGCGGGCAGCATAACCAAAGACCCCTCCCAGCCGGCTTACTCACTCTTCCAACTTCTTCCATCGGGCAGGAGATAACAAGTCTGAGAACACGCACGAACAGACTCAAACTCACACATTGCAATACTGACCATCTTTACCTTCATTCTGGCAAGAGGTAAACCTGTATTTCAATTCAGCAATTATTTATGCAGGTGTGTCTTTACTAATGAAAAAGCAGTGACCAATTGGTCTGTTTTTGTGGCTTTAACCTTTGCGTTCTGTGTGGTGAGGATGGGAGGGGAGGGCATGCAGAGCAGAAATGAAGGTGATCGCGGGTCCCCCCCAACTGTAAATCTGGAAACATGAGAATTTATAATGAGAAGTCTCAATTTGTACCCGAACAGGCGCTGGAATGTGGCGACTAGGGGTCTTTCGCAGTAACTTCATTGCAGGGTTAATGTAAGTCTACTTGTGACACTAATAAAGATTATTATTATTATTATAATTTCAACAGTTCACATCTGTTTTATCACAATGGCTGCTGTGGGGGGCTTCTGTGAAATACGAGGTTTATTTTACATTACATATCTACGAGAACTCAGTTGACAACAGGCCCTGAGCTGTCAAAGAATGAACCTGACAAATTTAATAGTTCAAGTGGGCAGCACGGTAGCCTTGTGGATAGCACAATTGCTTCACAGCTCCAGGGTCCCAGGTTCGATTCCGGCTTGGGTCACTGTCTGTGCGGAGTCTGCACATCCTCCCCGTGTGTGCGTGGGTTTCCTCCGGGTGCTCCGGTTTCCTCCCACAGTCCAAAGATGTGCGGGTTAGGTGAATTGGCCATGATAAATTGCCCTTAGTGTCCAAAATTGCCCTTAGTGTTGGGTGGGGTTACTGGGTTATGGGGATAGGGTGGCGGTGTTGTCCTTGGGTAGGGTGCTCTTTCCAAGAGCCGGTGCAGACTCGATGGGCCGAATGGCCTCCTTCTACACTGTAAATTCTATGATAATCTATGAAGTGTTAAACTGCACCAGGCAATGTTTGTTCTGCATTCTGCAAGGAGTTATACTGTCTACGCTGTGGGAGAGAGAGGAAGTGTGCCAGGGTAAGAGAGAGACGTGAGGGGGGAGAGAGCGTGAGGGAGGAGCAGGGGAAGAGAGGGTTTGTGAGGGAGAAGCTGTGGGAGAGACAGGGAGGAGGAGTGGGGGAGAAAGATTGAGGGAGGAACGGAGGAGAGAGAGTGAGGGAGGAGCAGGGGGAGATAGAGTGAGGGGGGAGATAGAGCGGGGGAGAGAATGAAGGGGGAGTGGGAGTAGAGAGAGTGAGGGAGGAATGGAGGGGAGAGAGTGTGAGGGAAGAGTGGAGAGGAGAGAGAATAATTATGAGGGAGGAGCCAGGGGAGAGAGAGAGCGTGAAGGAGGAGTGGGAGAGAGAGAGAGCATGAGGGAGAAGCGAGGGGAGAGAGACTATGA
The DNA here is from genome assembly GCF_047496885.1 of Scyliorhinus torazame. Taxonomy (NCBI): domain Eukaryota; kingdom Metazoa; phylum Chordata; class Chondrichthyes; order Carcharhiniformes; family Scyliorhinidae; genus Scyliorhinus; species Scyliorhinus torazame. Next base: position 143,802,353 of record NC_092725.1, read on the forward strand.
GGAAGGAGTGGCGGAGACAGAGAGTGTGAGGGAGGAGCAACAGGAGAGAAAGTGTGAGGGAGGAGCTGGGGGAGAGAGTGTGAGGAAGAAGTCGTGGGAGATGATTAGATTCTGGCTTGTTCGAGATGGTCATTACCTGACACTTGTGTGATGCGAATGGTACTTGCTACTTTTCAGCCCAAGCATGAATGTTGTCCACGTCTTTCTGTATATGGACACAGACTGCTTTAGTATCTATGATTGATGCTGAACATTGTGCAATCATCAGGGAACATCCCCACTTCTGACCTTAGGATGGAAGGGAGGTCATTGTTGAAGCAGCTGAAGATGGTTGGGCCTAGGACACTACCCTGAGGAGCTCCTGCAATGACTTGAACTGAAATGATGACTTTCAACAACCACACCTATCTTTCTTTGTGCTAGGTGTGACTCTGGCCAGTCTTGAGTTTTCCCTCGATTCCTGTTGACTTCAGTTTTGCCAGTGCAGCTTGATGCCACACTCTGTTAAGTGCTGCTTTGCTGTCAAGATCAGTCGCTCTTGCTTCACCTCTTCAGTTCAGCTCCTTTTCCATGTTTGGACCCAGGATGTAATGAGGTCAGGAGCTGAGTGGATCTGGCAGAACCCAAATGGAGCATCAGTGAGCAGGTTATTGGTGTGATGGTGCTGCTTGAAAGCACTGTCGATGACAACTTCCATCACCTCACTTCTTTATTTGTTCATGCAACGTGGGTATCGCTGGCTGGGTCAGCTTTTATTGCACAATTGTCAGAGGCAATCTGCTTCTTAACAGGTATGGAGACAGAGAACCTTTCGTCAGAACTGGAAAAGTTAGAAATGCAAGTGGCATTGAACAGGTGAAACAAGGGAGGGTAGCCTCAAGAACAAAAGGGAAGGTCTGTGATAGGGCAGAAGGTCGGCACATTGAATGACATTGAATTACCCCATTTGGAGTATTGTGAGCAGTTTTGGGCCTCGTATCTCAGGAAGGATGTGCTGGCCTTGGAAAGGGTCCAGAAGAGGAACGGTTGAGGACTCTGGGTCTGTACTCGTTGGAGATTAGAAGGATGAGGGGGGGGATCTTATTGAAACTTACAGGATACTGCAGACCTGGATAGAATGTATGTGGAGAGGATGTTTCCACTTGTAGGAAAAACTAGAACCAGAGGACACAATCTCAGACTAAAGGGACTATCCTTTAAAGCCGAGATGAGGAGGAATTTCGTCAGCCAGAGGGTGGTGAATCTGTGGAACTCTTTGCCGCAGGAGGCTAAATCACTGAGTGTCTTTAAGACAGAGATGCATAGGTTCTTCGTTAATAAGGGGATCAGGGGTTATGGGGAAAAGGCAGGAGAAAGGAGATGAGAAAAATATCAGCCATAATTGAATGGCAGAACAACTCGATGGGCCGAATGGTCTAATTCTGCTCCACGTCTTATGGTTGTAAAAGAGTTGCCATCTGGAAACAAAAAGAAAAGAAAAGCTAGACTAAGACTGAAACATGCACAGAAAGAAACAAAATGGGTGCAGAAGCTACAGTCTGAAATTGTTCAACTTAATGTTGAATCTCGATGGCTGCAGCAAGATAATCAAAAGAAGAATATTCCTTGAGCATGCATTAGGTGTCATTGAAAACTGCAGCAGGCCGAGAACAGAGAGATCAACGAGATGGAGAATTAAAACCTATTAAATTTCTAACTTTTCCCAGTTCCGATGAAAAATTATTGACCTGAAATGTTAACTTTGTTTCTCTTCATAGATGCTGCCTGACTTCATAGAATCCCAACAGTGCAGAAGGAGGCTATTCGGCCCATTGAATCTGCACTGACACTTCGAAAGACCATCCTACCTCGGCCCAATCCCCCATCCTATTCTTCCAAATCCACCCGAAGGGGCAATTTAGCATGGCCAATTCACCTAACTTGCACATCTTTGGACTGTGGGAGGACGGAGCACCCGGAGGAAACCCAAGCAGACACGGGGAGAATGTGCAGACTCCACACAGACAGTGACCCGAGGTCGGAATCGAACCTGGGTCCCTGGGGCAGCATTGCTAACCACTGTGCTGCAATACTTCTGAGTATCTCTAGCATTTTCTGTTTCAGATCTCCAGAATCTGCAGTATTTTGCTTCTGTATCTTTCTTTTGTTGTGTCTCGAAATAGTGTGATTCTTCCATTGTTGAATGTTGACACACTGTTTTGTTCATTCAAAGTCACTTATTCCCAGACAATACAAATTATCATGATCACAGCATGTATGACAATTGCATGATTCAAATACATCAGTACATATAGATTGTGATTATGTTTGTATGGGAGGTGGAGGTTGTGAGGATTTGGTTTCAGGTCGACTCCCCTCGAGGGAGAGAAAGACATCTGCGAGTCAAGATGTATCAACAGGAAAGAAAAGCAGAAAACTGAATCCTGATTATACAATGAGATAATTACAGTTATTGCCACACATGAATTTACACATTTATAATGGGAAAGTGCTTATTTAAAAAGGAGGGCAACATGAGTATTAAGAACAGTATTTAAGATTCCTTGGAAAATTAAAAAAATGAATGATAAAAGTCAAGAGACCAATGGTCAGATATTTGTTACTATATAAACACCAAGAATATTTATTAAGGAGAATTCTTTTCACGAAAGACTTGAACAAACATTTTCATGAGCTGCTTCATATGTCCAGGGATATTGAATTCCATTTATCTGGGCCAGTGTGCCTGATTGTTTTATATGTTGAAGCAGTTTTTGGATTGAACAGATGGACGTTACAGGAATTTCTGGTCGGGTTCCTTGTGAATGGCAGAATGCAATTGAAACATTTTGTCTAATGAAGATGGTAATTGATTGGAATGAAATTGAAACATAGGGAGGCCATTTTGTAAAAAAGGTACATCTTCAATCTACAAAGTCTTAAGGTGACTATATAATCGGTCAGTGTTGTCAAAGTGACTTGCACCGTGCACAAATTTGTGTAGCTTTGTTCTGTAATAGAAGAACAAGATAGGTTTTGATTTGTGATCTTTCCATATGTTGTTACAGTAGGTTATAAGCAGCAAAAGAATAGAATGATATACAATAAATGATATTTGTGTTTCTTAATCATTTCTGTTATAAAATTGATCAGCTTCATCTCAGTAACTGATGTCAAGCATTTTCCTTCCATATCAGACAATAACATTTCCTGTGTCTCCCCCGAGAATTCAATAATGATAATCAGATTTCAGTTACAGCCCTAGGACTTTCTGTTGCCAGAGAAACCCCTGATAACAACCACCAAATATCAAATAGGTTTCTAACTGTTCGTAAAGTGATCTGCAGCAGCCGGGTCTGACACAAACACAATTAAGTTGTTAAGAATTAGGTTTCCAAGCTCTTCCTCACAGATTAATTCTCCTGCCTGGCATTACACAGGTGTTGCCTTCTTTGCAATGAATGTCATAGGACGCCTTTGAATGAGAAAGGAAGCATTCACTTATATTCAATTTAACTGGAATATCTTACAATTTGTGAACATTTCCATGAAACTGACAGGATTATTCAGCACTTGCTGTGTGCAAAACATTTACTCTGTTCAAGGGGGAAAAGATGTCAGATCTTCAGATTCTTCCTTGTCTTAGACATTGTTTTCTCCCAATGCTGACGCAGCACAGGTTAGGTGCCAGTCTGTGCTCTAACTAGAAAAAGATGTTAATCCAGCTCAACACTGATCCCAAGAAAACAATTCCTGCCGACTGAATGTGTCACTTCCATTTGTTTCTGCCCATTCTTTTGATTTTTTTGAATTGAGAAACATAAATGAATACAACATTTTGGTCAGTGAGCACTGTGCAATCTTGTCAGTTTAAACTGCGGAGATACCTACATTTCAAATCAGTGACAGGAGGGATGAAGCATTTATCTTGAACTGGAATCAAACTTATCTGCCAGGAATGAATGAGCAGTATTACATCACACTTGGCCCTTCAATTTCCTTTGTTGAAGGCATGCAGATTGTTGTTTGATAACACAAGTAATAAAGGAGTAATTCATCAGAAAGAGCATTTGAGAGTTCTTTAAGATCCAGCATAGAGAGGGCTTTATGGAGATAATTGCACAATTCTTTACTCCCAGTAGATTTAGAGATAGGGCAACACCACTGAATCCTCAATTCTTCAACCTGTGTTGTACTAGGATAGTTGCACCTTATATGAAGTCTAGAACCTAGATGTATACAAGTACTCAGTTTCCCATTTCTGTCACATTAGTAACAGTAACTTCCCATTGTACTTTTATGTAAGTAAATTCCCAAGACACTTTACAAAGGAGAAACAGTAAGAGAAAAATGAGTAGACATAGCTCAATGAACGGTTAGGTAGGTTAGCTCTGTGGAGTTTTTATACGTAGGGGAGAAAATAGCTAGGCAAACAAGTTTACAGTGAATCTAAGTAGAATCTAAGAAGCAGAAGCTCCTACTGAATGTAGAGCATAGATTCTAAGGAGCAGAAGCCCCTACTGAATGGGGAGTTTACAGGAGGAATTGAAGGACCATTGGGAGTGGCCTAGGAAATAGAGCTAGAGCAGGTTGCAAATATTGAGTGGGACAATGCTATGTTGACTTGTAAACAATGTTTTTTTGAATTTGGAGAATGGGAGAAGAGGGAGCCAGTGAAGGTTGTCTTGATAGGGAGATATTAGGATCTTGTGTCCAGAAATGGGCTGCACAATGTAGCAGGTAATTTAGGAGCTAAAAAGATTGCTAGCAGCAGAGGCAGAGGGATATGCGCACAGTCTGAGTTATTGCCTCATTCATTCTTAACCTTGTTAGTGGGAATACACAGGATGCCCGCTTCAGCCAGGATGATCCACTCAAGATCCATTGTCATTCAGGACATCCTTGTTTGACCAGCCATATTCCATCACAGAGTCTGATGACCTATTTTTCCATCAATGGAAGGTTAGTTGCATATGAATGGCATGACTCTGATCTCTGAAATCAGACAGCACAGATAACGATAATAGATTTGAGCCTTGCCACCTGAGACGAGAACCTTTATTTGAGGGGGTGGGTGGAGCTTAGAGAGAGAGAGAGCAAGAAAGAAAGCTGTTCTGAACAGTTACTAGGGGCTTTTCACAGTAACGCCATTGCAGTAAGCCTACTTGTGACAAAGATTTTTATTATTTACAATTGCCTCTCTCCAAGCTGATGTGATCAGTATGAGCTTAGTTCTGTTTAAAAACTCTGTTAACTGATAAAAATATCTTCAGTTTTTTAAATCCCTTGCTTCATCTTTTTTAAATAATGGGTAATAGAAAAGTTATAAGAACAATTTTCAATGTAAATGGAGAGTCAAATGTGAATAATTAATGTTTGCAGCAGCGGTGGTGCCTCTGCCAATGAAAGAACTGAGGATATAAAACACCATGTAAGCTTGTGTAATAAGACCATGTTATTAACCAAAATTGTTGGAAGACATTCCTTTTAGCACATTTCAAATGAGGTGATGCCAAAATTGCTGTTTATTTAAATTAGTAAACAGCATTGTTTTCAGAAATGCAACTCTAGTTGTCATCCGCATAAAATTTTCACCTTTCCACAGCCCTCAGCTGAATTTACCATTAGATTTTGTATCTAACAGTGACCAAAAGTAATTAGTAACCTGAAGCTACTGGAGGAATCTTCAATGAGCTGGCATTTCTTTGAACAAAAAAATGCTTCCTAACAGAGGTAAAAATGTAATGTTTTCGACAATAACAAACTGCCATTGAAGCTATCAGAGCTCTCAGCATAGGAGACTGTACTGCAATGTTGATGGAGCTAAACACTCACTCATTCTCTGTTGAACACAATAGTCTCCATGCTCTATGTAAAACCCCAAAAAGGTTGGAGTCGGACTCTTAGCCATTGTGAACAGGTTTGCTGGAAGGCTGCTCAGTGTATCTCGCATTTTCTGGTCTCTGCCCCAATGCTCATCAGCCTAGTTCAGTCACCTGGACCTCAAAGTTAGCAACTGAATCCGTTGTATTCAAGCTCGTTTGTGATCCTGTTATCTGGCAAGGAGAAACTCAAGGCATCCTCATTCTCCTCCACTAATGTCTATGCACGAACAACACTGGGGCTGGTGATTCACCATGTACTGACCCCTCTAATCTATCCTCGAAAGCAGTGTTTTTCAAACATTTTGTCCCGGGACCCACTTTTGCCAACTTGTCGATCTTCGGGATCCACACTGGCCGACCTTCGTAACCCACGCCGGCCGACCTTCGTGACCCACGCCGGCCGACCTTCGTAACCCACGCCGGCCGACCTTCATGACCCACGCCGGCCGACCTTTGTGACCAACGCCGGCCGACCTTTGTGACCAGCGCCGGCCGACCTTCATGACCCATGCCGGCCGACCTTCGTAACCCACGCCAGCCGACCTTCATAACCCACGCCGGCCGACCTTCGGGACCCACGCCGGCCGACCTTTGGGACCCACACCATGTTCGCTTATCTTTAATGTGACAGGTGAGTTTGCTTGACCCTCACAATCTCACTCCATGGGTTTTGCATCCTCCCTCAGGCTGAGTGAGACAGGAGGAAGTAAGTGTGCCCCTGGTTGCATTGGCCCAGAGTAACTGGAACACACATAAGAAAGACATTCTCTCTCTCTCTGTTTGCCTCATTCTGCTCCCGATCCCCCCCTCACCCCCAGCCCCCGCTGTGTCTGGGCTATCCATAATCATTTATTTAGGTTGTGTATTTCACAACTCATTTGTTAACTTTACATAACTGCGGCAATAGGAGGGGAAAAAAATGAAAAAGAGATAAGAAGACTGGCAGAATTGCATACAGATATTTACATCAAATTGCTTTCCTTTCTGCTGTGGCCTTGCCCCCCCCCTTTGGGCAGCGTACCATTGTTGCAATTCCTAGGTTGGCCCAGGCACGTATTTAAAAATGTCGATCTATCTTTGGTCCCTTGTCCCTCTTGTTTTCCTTGTGTGTCCTCACTCCACCTACCCCCGTTCCCCCCTCCCTCTCGAACCCCTCACATCCTCTTCCCTTTTCATCTTTATCCCGTGACTCGCTTGTGTCTCCTCCTCCCCCACAATTGTGACGCGGATGCAGGGATCTTACAGCAAGATCTGGGCAGGTTGAGCCAGTGGGAAATCAATGGCAGATGCAGTATAATTTGGATAAGTGTGAGGTTATTCACTTTGGAAGCAAAAACAGAGAGGCAGATCACTACCTGAATGGTTGTAAATTGGGAGAGGGGAGTGTGCAGCGGGACCTGGGTGCTCTTGAGCACCAGTCGCTGAAGGTAAGCATGCAGGTGCAGCAGGCGGTAAAGAAGGCAAATGGTATATTATATTACATAGATTATGTGTTAACTAAACTAAAATAAATGTAATTTCAACTTGTGAGTAATGCATAATACTGTTCCAGTTTTCACAGGGTGAGATCTTACTCTTCCACCCCTTATCTCAGTATTATTCTTTGTCACTTTCTTTCTCTAGCCCTTGAGTGGGGTGATCTGTGAAGAGGGAAAATTCACTTCTCTGTTTTTGTTTTCTATTCCAGTTTATTCCATAATCCATGGTAACTTGAATGTGATCTCTGAATAATTGGATTGATACCCCTTTCTCTCTGACACCCCTCACTTGCATATCATCTCACTCAAATATCATTCAAAATAACATCATGCATGGACTTGAACTATTCTCCAGCTCTCCAAATTGTCTATGTCCATCTTGTGAATATTCCTCACCAGGTTTATTTGCTACCAGGTCTTTACTTGTTCTCATCCAAATAATTTACCCTCTCACTTCAATTGTGCTCATTTCGACAGGTATCAACGTGTTTGATTCCATCCCAATTATTTTTAAGTCAGTTTCTCTATGGAATGTGTGTCAGTGCCTTGATCGCTTAATGATGTTGTTTCACTCTGTTACGCCATTGACCATTTCCGGCAATGCTGTTTGTCAAGTAGTGTGCACGCATGGGACCTGCTCTTCAATGCATAATAGCAAGCCTGCCTATTAGTCACTTCACACGCAATTCATCTGCACACGTACGCAGTGCCCTCAATGTCATACCACACATTTGTGAACCTTTTGTGATCTTATTAAAAGATTTCAATGTTGTTGCTTATCTCTCCACATATGGTCCAGATGCCTTGGATGGTGGCCAGAGTATCAAACTTTGTTCTCTTAAAGAAAAGCATAGACAAGGACACAAGCATTACCAAGAGAACGTTTGTCAATTTACTAGCCTCCTTTATTCCGTCCCCTTCATATTAATGCCAGATTGAAATATTCCATTGAATTGCACCCAATATTCCAATTCCCATTTCCTGTCTCAATTGTTTCTCAACCATGAGCCCTGGAGGAATCTTTGCAGTCCAATAAAATATATTCATGTTTAAAACAGAAATCAAACATTTTCATTTGATTTCAGGCAGTATCATTGTGATTGTTTGTTCTTTGTCTTAACTTGCATCTTTTTTAAGGTAACTTGCAAAACTATATTGTCTGTCTGCATCCCAGAATTGTCCCAAATTCAAACAAAAGTTTCAGATTTTTATTAAAGTTCAATTCATCTCTTCAAAAGAGGCTTTGTCCACATGTACATCGATACTGCCTAAACTGTGTCTGGGTTTATTTTTATTGTCTTCTTAAAACCCCTTTAAATGTCAGTTTTTTATTCGCCCCTCATCATCGTCGTTCTCGTTACCCGTCAAATAGATTCCACTTTTAATTTTGTCCCGCCCATCATGTCCTTGACTCTTCATTGACTACGATGTATCCCATTGACAAACAGGGTCACCATGGCCTCCTCTAACCCTCTTCTCCTGCCCTGCTCACTTCCTCAGCTCCAATCTGCACATACATGTTCTTATCTTCAATGTTCATATATCCCACTTGGTTGTTCCTCTCACGCTTAACTACTGTAACTCACCCATTTAAGTAATAGACACTCCCCTTAAGCCCTTCAAGCATCTGAGATCATTTTCAATCTTCCCATGTTCAAAATCTGCACTAAGGGGTGTTCTATGTGGATTTCCTATATCCAACAGCAACTGCTGATTGTCTGTTGGAGTAACAGACTACAGATCACTTATAATCATCATATTGTTGGGTCAGTACAGCAGTGTAGTGATGACGAATGTGATATAAAATAGTTACTTTAGAGATACTAGTTAATGTAATGTAGAAATAAGCCACTTTGATTCTGGCAGTTAGGGACAAAGGGGTTTGAGACCGCATGGGAAAAGCAGGAAGAGGTGTGTCTATGAGAGTGATGCTGCATTGATAGGGGCCAGAGAAAGGGATTGGAAGTGAGCCAATCAGAATAGATCAAACAGGTCAGGAGGGACATAGGCTGACCTATGGGCGTCGAGTATGTGAAACTTGATACCATTTGAATTGATTTGCAGAGATCCCTTTCTCTCTTTGTTCAGTCGTTTTTCTGGAGCTTAAGAGGCTGGATGTCTCTTATGTTTCTGTAAGATGAATTAAGCTTGCAAGCTAAATAAATAGCTTATTTTTACGTGCGAATCCATCTCAACTTTTATTGAGGCCGGACTGACAGAGAAAGAAATTTGGGGATCTACAGTGATTCCCATTATTATGGCCATGTATGGCCAAGGGTGCAAGTAAAATCTGGAAACCACAATGCTGGCTCTGTTGCTCGGATTTGTCTAAGACTAGTGAATGTGGCCTCGCGTTTCCCCATCAATTCTGAGACTGGTGAATGTGGCCTCGCGCTGACCGATCAAATCTGAGACTGGTGAATGTGGCCTCGCGCTGACTGATCAATTCTGAGACTGGTGAATGTGGCCTCGCGCTGACCGATCAATTCTGAGACTGGTGAATGTGGCCTCGCGCTGACCGATCAATTCTGTTGTTTACAACCTCTCACTGAATGCCCGCCCCCTTTCACTAGATTTTAAATCGGGCCGGCTATTGAAAACCTATAAATAAATTCTCAAATTCTTGGAAGCTACTGCAAATCTTGTTCCACGTGCAGTTACCTGTAAAGTAAAACACAAAAGATCCATTCTGCTTGGGCAAAATGGGTTAATTAATCAGAAATATCTGACAATTTACTTCAAACTTAAAATTTGTAATTCCCAATTCCTGTAAAAATATAGGTCTTCAGCTGTTAACAGGCAAGGGTTAATTTTCTACTCAGATGTAAAAGGGGTGAGTAAAAGTGTTCAACTGGACATCATTACGTCACCACCTCTCTTTGTTTTGACTCAAGGAGAAAATATGATCATGGGACCCGTTTTCTTTAATAATCATGACTTTACACTCCGATCTCAGAATTTTCCTGTCTTTCTTCTTGTGTCAGTTGTGTTAGGAATAATTAATTCTTTCTTGAACGTGACAAGAAGTTTTAACTCAGGATCAATCGAACACAGGATTGGCTATAATCATTTTAGATATCCTAAATTCCAATAAATCCTATTAAATTAAAATGATCTCACTCTTACATGTGTGAATTTGTATCATGATTAAAATTCCCACATGGTGATCACATATATCCTGGAATCATGCCTCTGGCCAGAAAAACATGACCCTAGGTTTGTTAGCTGTTTGCTCAAAGATTTCAATTTTGACAGAAAACACCAGCACTTGAAACAGACACACATGAATATCATTCACACCCAAGCAGCAAAACATATCAAATACTTTAAAACAACAAATGAATCACATCAATGTCCTTTTGTTTCTATTGTAACATGCCATGAATGTCTGTAATTAAAAGAAACTCCAAACATGGTTAATTCCCCATAAAGATAAACCTTACCGCTAACGTGATTCTACAACACCCACATATTCATTTGCTCATAAAGTTCAAACAGTTAATCATTTCTGCTTTTAACTGCTGTCATTGAGTTCTTATAAATCAACACTTAAACCTTATATTGAGTAATTTAGCTACATGTTTCTGGGCAATTTAAAAATCAATTAATTGCCTGCTGAAATAGTTAACATCTGTGCTCCAATTTTACTTTCCTATAAAGAAATCTTAACATTTCACCTGTAACTTGTTTTGGGATAATTCAAATTGAATCACTGCCAAACTGCATCCTGACCTTGACCAGGCAACACAAGCTGGTGTTTCTCTTGTCAGGATTTGTTTGCGCATTATTATCAATTCCCAGACCCTTTTAATATCTTTCAAGGGTTTTCCAGCTAATTTCTACTCCTAAATAGTATTTCTAACCCCAAACCTGCTGGTCGCAGATCACGTCGTAAAGAGAGCTAGGGAGTCACCCGCCTTCTACACACGATCACAGATCTGCAGGTCTATTACCTCGATCTTCCAACCTGCTCTTTCCTGAGCTGTTTTACGGCTCCTGCTAACGTTAGCTTTTGTTGTTCTACCTACAAGGACAGTGCTCCACTCTTGTGGGGCATCGACCTGCATCAACAAATTAGCTATTGAGCCAAAACCCGAGTCCACCGCATTCCATCCTGGAACACGGTAGGTCTCAGGTTTAGGCTCCTTTGGTGTCTGTCCCTCTATCTTAAACATTGTGACCGAATCGTGTTCGTGATGCCAAATTTGTCTTGGCTCCAAGTGCTCTTTGTGATTCGGCCACAAACTGTGATAAAGAGAACAACGACAGAAGTTTGTCTACTTTATTGGCAAAAATAAGACAAAGATAAGGGGTCCACTGCGGCTTCGGGATTCAGATCCTGACACCTGTCGCGACTCTGGTCTGAGGTGAAGTCCAAGGAACGAGTAAAAGGACCTGATATTTATATAGTGAAGTAAAGAAGTCTAATAGATAAGCAATTGGGAAAGTCAGCAAGTTGTTGCAAATAGTTGGAGGTAGTGGCATAGTGGTATTATTGTTGGACTAGTAATCCAGAGATCCAGGATAATGATCTAGGGACCTGGGTTGGTGGTGAGATTAAAACTCAATAAAAGTATTGGAATTAAAAAGTCTAATGATGACCATGAAACTTACCTGTGGATGTGCCTCTGCATTCCGGGGTTTCCCTTTGTTCGGGGCCCATCCACCATGAGGCTTGGCCCTGCGCTCTGGGGTTTCCTTTTGCCCAGGGGCTACCCAAGATGGCTGCCAATTGTGGGTACACAAGGTCTGCCCCAATTTCCTGGTACACATGGATCAAGTGTCCCTCCCATTTACAGGACCTTTCCCAGTTCAGGATCTTTTCCCAGTCTTAGTACCGATGCAGTTTCATAATGATGGCCCACAGCTGTTCCCCGGCCTTGGGCTTTGGCTGGAGTGACCTGTGGGCTTTGTCCACTTATGGGGGGTTGGGGTAACTTTTCCCTCCAACCAATTTTCCCAGAATCTGGGCCACGTACTCCGTAGGGTCCTTGGCCTCGGTGCCCTCCTGTCGGCCAACGTTGAGGAGGTTTTAGCGGCGCAGTCGATTTTCTTGGTCTTCTACCTTCCCCCTTAGTGTCCGCTACGCTGCCACCAACCTTGTCATTTCTGTCTCCAGTGAGATGATCCGATCGCTCGAGATGGTCGTGGCCTTCTACAGCTCTCTGATCATCACCTGCGTCTCTAGACACCGCTCCGCCTTTCCCAGCGCTGCTTGCAGGATGACCAGCGCCTCCACTACCACCACTTTCACCATCGCCATTTAAGATGATGGCGTCCTTGAGCTCTTCGAGTTCCTGTGTTTGGAATTCGCTCTGTTCGTTCATCAGGAGGTAGCCCGGCAGATGTTCCAGCGGTCCATCCCGTTTGGGTGTGGCCGTAACCTCGTCGCCTCACATATTTATCATCACCTCAGTCTTTCCCAGCTTTCACTGCCTCTTCGACTCCTCAGGTTGTTGTTGCCTGAAATGTTTAGTTCGTTGTGGTGGTGTTGGAGGAGTGTGGGTGGGGGTGGGGGGCTTCCCGGGTTTAACAAGCTATTTTGGGTTCAAAGTGCCTAATTTTGAGTTTCCAGGGGGAACATTTTGTGCGTCCACTCAGCACATCCCCGTCACCGGAAACCCATCGCCATTTTGGTTTCACTCGCTTCCTCTATGTAACTCTGCATCTCCCACCATCTCTGATTGGAACCTGTGCCTGTGCCAATATTTTCCCTTTTCAGTGTCTCTCTTATGAATTGCAAGTCTCTTTTCTTCTGGGTTTTTCCTAAGGTATGACTCTTTTTTCCCATTTTTTCCTATTTCTTCCCTTTACGACCAAGAATATATTGTTTCCCTTGTTTCTCTCTCTGTTCCTATCTGACCCGGCCACTGCCTCTCTCCTCGATCACCTCTCTTTTTTCCCTGTTCACAAACGACTCTTCAATTTTCTCTCTGTGCCTCTGTCCACAGTTTTTGTTTTCCTTCCCCCAGCATCATGTCTGTCTCAATTACTTCAGTGTAATGTCAAAATAGAATTAGAGTTAGAAAGAACGTAGGGAGATTGAGACAGGAGATATGGAGAAGTAGTGATATTGATACAGAGAGGCAGAAGTTAGCCTTTTCTTTTTGATAATACAGTACCTTGGGATGCTTCAAAACCTGCCTGTCACATTTTAACTCTCTGTAAATCCATCTCTCTCTTTTATGATGTTTAGCGTTGGAAAGATTCACAACAGTTTATTTATAGTAAGGCTGCGGAGTTAAAATTAAGACTTTTTTTGTCCTGTGGCTCCAGAAGTGACCTTCAGCGCAGTAAAAGGCAAATGAACCCGTTGCTTCCAAGAGCAGGATCATACATCAGTATCGTGAAATTATTCTGAATCCTACGCTCCTGAAACGAAAGAGATTGCAGCTGATTGGCAAATGTGGCCAATGATGTGGAATTAAAGCTAAACAATGATTAATACCTTAAAAGTCATCATCATTGCTGCAGATGTGTTGGAGGTGAGCTCTTTAAGTTCAAAACAAGTGGCACAAGTTGTAAAAGTTTTTTAAAATCATTTTTTACGGGATGTGGGCATCACTGGTTGGCCCAGAATTTGTTGCCCATCCCTAGTTGCCCTTCAGAAAGTGGTGGTGAGCCACCTTCTTGAACCGCTGCAGTCCTTGTGTTGTAGGTACACCGACAATGCTGTTAGGGAGGGAGTTCCAGGATTTTGACCCAGCGACAGTGAAGGAACGGCGATATATTTCCAAGTTAGGATACTGAATGACTTGGAGGGGAACCTCCAGGTGGTGGGGTTCCCAGGTATCTGCTGCTCTTGTCCTTCTAGATGGTAGTGATTGTGAGTTTGGAAGGTGCTGACTAAGGAACCTTGGTGAGTTCCTACAGTGCATCTTGTGGATGGTCCACACGGCTGCTACTGTGCATTGGTGGTGGAGGATTTGAATGTTTGTGGAAGGGGTGCCAATCAAGTGGGCTGCTTTATCCTGGATGGTGTTGAGCTTCTTGGATGTTGTTGGAACTACACTCATCCAGGCAAGTGGACACTATTCCATTACACTCCTGACTTGTACTTTGTAGGTGGTGGACAGGCTTTGGGGGGGTCAGGAGGTGAGTTACTCGCTGCAGGATTTCGAGCCTCTGACCTGCTCTTGCAGCTACAGTATTAATATGGTTAGTCCAGTTCAGTTTCTGGTCAATGGTAACAGCGGGATGTTGATTGTGGGGGATTCAGTGATGGTAATGCCATTGAATTTCAAGGGGCGATTGTTTGATGCTCTCTTGTAGGAGATGGTTATTGCCTGGCACTTATGTGGTGTTAATGTTACTTGCAGCTTGTCAGCCCAAGCTGAACTCAATGATGAAAGCCTAGTAAAGAAAAGCAACTGTGGCTTTGATCAATAGGCAAGTGAAGATATGTGACCTTCTGCCTGTGTGTGTGATGTAGAAGTACCGACTTAGTCCGACAGAAGGAAAATGATGAAACACAACAAGACAGCAGCAGGTGAAAATGACCAGTGTGATAACTTTTGAAATGATACCAGGAATAAAAAGAAGAGTTGAAGATTCTGAAAAAGTAACAATAAACTAGATTTAAGAAGTTCTACAGAACAGGCTTTGTCGCTGCAGCAATGATGGAGACTATGGTTGTAGGATTCAGTGTGTATATTGAACTGAGGTCCACATTTGTTGATTGTGTAAACTAATGAAACACTCCAGCTAGATAATTGGGCCTGAATGTATCCTGTGTGATGTCAGGTGTTAAAGGTAGCTTAATTGTATTATTAAGGTTAAGGATATACAGGTGGAGGTCATTGATTGATTACATATAAAGTGGACTTATCCCATGCTCCTCATCGTCAGTCACCTGGTGCGGTGGAGGCAAGGGGGTGAGGATTAGAGGAGGACCTCCTCGTAAGCCTGCTCCTTAGCCTGGTCATGTTGGCCTCAGACAGCCCGGGGGGGGGGTCGTCCGACCTGACTGTCTGCCCCTCTACCGCTGATGCATTGACGGCCAGGGGGCCTTGGAGAGGGAGCACACGATGTTTAGCAGCACACCAGACATTGTGTGACCGATGGGCACTGTGGGAGCTGGGGTGCATCATCACCCCGGAAATATGTTTTTGTTTAGTTAGTTAAGTTTCCCTTTGATGTTTTGTTTTTGTTACAGTGTCTGGCAGGGACTGCCACCCCTTTCATTTCTTTAATTAATTGTTTTTTCAAAAAGGTTATAAAGAGAGACTTCTCGGAAACTGGGTATTGTGGGCATGCACCTGACCTGAACCAAGAGGTGCAATCAGGTAAAAGTGCATCAGGAACTTGTTGTGCACATGAGATTTTTTCCCAAATCCGAACGGTTGTGTGAAGTTATATTGGGATGAAGGTTTCCTTCTCAGTACACATGATGAGCCCTCTGATATTCTCGTTCTCACTACGTCTCCACACGGACTCAGCATGTTCTATGATGTTCATTGTAAGTTGCAATTTTTTGTTGCAAATATTTGGAACTATTAGAGCATGATCACCAAATTATCACATTGCCAAGCTAGATATAGCCACATCTAATGTACCCGATTTACAGTTCCAGTCACAGAATCATTGTTTTTTTCACATACTGTATAATGAACTTTGCACATCAATAACTATTTACAGTCTTCTTAAGATCTTTCTGTGAGTTAATCCCATCTAAAATGCAGATGGCAGCTCTACAGTATGATAGAGTGGATTGGAAGCTGCACAAAGAGTCAGTTATCTTGTGTGTATCACAGCTGACACTCATTCTTTGCTCTGATCCTTACTGTAGTCCATTGCCTCTGGAGCTTTTTAAGCAACATTTGGAAATTGGTCTCAACGGCCCAGTAATCTGTCTCCATTGTGCGGTGTCTGTTAATCAAAAGCCGTTGAGCTATTCTGGAGATAATCTATAACACAGTATGAAATGGCCGCAGTGAGAGTAGCAAAGAAAACCTTATGCCCATCGCTTAGCAATACCAGCCAAAAGAAATAGGGTCTTTAAAAAAGTAATTTATCAAAAACGGATTGAAGATTCAATTGCTCAATTTGTTTTGTCCAAATAACAAGCTAAGGTGGACATAGCTGACTGAAAAATTACAAAGATCTATTCTGGCTAATATCACCCTTTAGTATCCCATTAAATTTATCAGCAAAGATTTATATTGATGTTAGAATCACCCAAGTTTGCAATAATTTGTATTATGATCATGATAATCTTTATTGTCACAAGTAGGCTTACATTAACACTGCAATGAAGTTACTGTGAAAAGCCCCTAGTCACCTTATTCCGGCGCCTGATTGGGTACACGGAGGGAGAATTCAGAATTCTCAGCTGGTACAGGACGTGAACCCGCACAGCTGGGCTTGTTCTGCATCACAAACCAGCTGTCTAGCCCATTGAGCTAAACATGCCCCTTAATCAGCCCCCTATTAGGGTTAGACATGTAGACATCAACACAATTCCCTGTGTTAGTCAGTGTAATGCTTTGTAATAAACCCAGCCACAAACAATGGGTGTTCTGTCTGTCTGTACAGTTAAAAAACAAGTGGAAGTTACCTGTCTCAAAACCCCAAAAGATAACTTGAAACATTAGTTCTCTATAGGCCAAATCCAACTAATAGTTACCACACAATACTGTTCAGGTGACCAAGTCGAGGAAAACATCTTTCCAGAGTTCAGCGAAGGCACTAAACTAACATCTTTTAGAGGAGAATATCTGAAATATGTCGTGGCTCTAAATGTTAGATGGAACAGTCCTCTGTGGCTCAGATCATAGATGGAACTGACCTGTCTGACTGTTGGTTGGAGAACCAGCCTCCCTCCCCAATGAGGGTGCCAGTCGTCATACTGTTCAGTCTCTTTGATATTCTCCTCTTGTGAATTCTGCTGTCTACATCTCTCAAATTCCCTGCCTTCAGAGGTTATTATTTGTCTAGCCCCACTCATCTGGTGAACAGTGTTTCTGATAGGGCCATTTGCACCTCAATGTTTCTGGACTCCTGCTAATCTTGTTACTGGGCAAATTGCATCTCATTACTCCTCTAGACACCTGCTGGTCTTGTTATTTTTCTGTTATTTTGTTTTTGTAGGATACTGGACAAAAACCAGGGAGGGGGGGAGCTGACTGGTGGTGATCTAACCTGAGGATCACGACACCTCAGGTGAGGGGCAAGGTTGAGAAGGCTGGGCCTTCATGAAAAACCTCAGCCGGTATGGGTTGGCCTCGCTCTGCGTCACGAACCAGCCAACTGAGCTAAACCAGCCCAGGAAGACTCGCTCCTGGAGCGATTGGACAAAGAAATAGGGATATGGTTTGTTAAAACAAACATTATTATTCACACAGTATTAACATTTCTTTAACATCACATGAGAAAATAGCTTGCAATTACCCCTTAAACAATACTATTCAATAGAGTGAATACAATACCCTTAATTGCTATCTTTATTCTCACTTAAACAAAAAAAAATCTCAGCTCTCAATCCACTGTAACTACCAGTGGCACATACGAATACTTGCTGTACAGAGATGTCCTTTCAGAAAGAGATCTCTCTTGACTCTGCTTTAAAGAAAAGATCTGGGGCGGGATTCTCCGACCCCCCGCCGGGTCGGAGAATCGCCGGGGGCTGGCGTGAATCCCGCCCCCACTGTGTCCCGAATTCTCCGCCACCAGAGATTCGGCGGGGGCGGGAATCGCGCCGCGCTGGTTGGCGGGCCCACCCCTGGCGATTCTCCAGCCCGTGATGGGCCGAAGTCCCACCGCTGTCAACCCTCTCCCGCCGGCGTGGATTAAATCACCTACCTTATCGGCAGGAGCAGGCGGCGTGGGCGGGCTCCGGAGTCCTGGGGGGGGCGCAGGGCAATCGGGCCCCGGAGAGTGCCCCCACGGTGGCCTGGCCCCCGAACCGGGCCCACCGATCCGGAGGCGGGCCTGTGCCATGGGGGCACTCTTTTTCTTCCACCTTCACCATGGTCTTCACCATGGTGGAGGCGGAAGAGACCCCCTCCCCTGCGCCTGCGCGGGGATGACGTCAGCTGACGCTCCCGCGCATGCGTGGACTTACGCAGGCCGGCGAAGTCCTTTCGGCCCTGTCTGGCATGGCACCAAAGGCCTTCCACGCCGGCCGGTGGAGAGGAAACCACTCCAGTGCGGGCCTAGCCCCTCAAGGTGAGGGCTTGGCCCCTAAAGGTGCGGAGACTTCCGCACCTATGGGCGGCCCGACGCCGGAGTGGTTCCCGCCACTCCATCACGCCGGGACCCCCCGCCCCGCTGGGTAGGGGAGAATCCCGCCCCTGACTCCTGACATACCCATGCAGAAACTCTGGCTGTAAGTTTTCAGAAGCTCCTTCTCAGCTTGTTTCAGCTCTCACTTTTTCTCAGACAAGTCTGCACTGCTTTAAAGATTGTTAATCTCTTTTAACTGAACTACACTGAGAGCAAAACTGCTTCACCTCTGGACACAACTTCATTCAGCTCATTTCTGTAAAATGTCTGATGCCTTAGCTCCACCCAGCAATGACATCATCTTACCAAGCTGAAAACTAATAAACTCCACAGGGAATCCCCGTAATCAAAACAAAATTCAATTAATCCAACCTTTTTATGATGCGTTAATTGCACCCCTGGCTCTGAACCTTTTAAACCAAGATTCTTTAAAAACATGACTGCAGCAGTCACACGCACACTAACCCAGGCTTTTAACCCTTACTGCACCAAATACCTTCAATACAATACAGCTGAAATTCTTACATTCATCAGCCCAACATTGCCACAATTTTACAGTTTGACGAACGAGGCCGAGTGAGGTGAGTATGGCTCAAGGACACCCGAACAAGTAATTTGGGGTGTTGGCAGGGTCTGGAGGCCGCTCGGCTGTGCAGGAAATGAAGGTAAGTGAGGCCCCGGCTGGGCGTTCCTCACCAAGGCCCAAAAAATACAAAGTCCCAATTGATAGAGGGGTACTTCTTGGCACAGCAGGCGCCAAGAAACAACTCGCTGTTTGCGTGCACAATGGGGCTCTTTTTACTTTATCAGACTCTGGGACAGCTTACAGTCCCATTCTTGTCCACTGCAGCTTCTGGCGCTGCTGGGACTAGAGAGCTCCCTGGGGTGGGACATCCAGCCGGGTGAGGGGTGGGGAAATACATTCGCTGTCAACTCATTGGATGGCGGGAAGAGAAACCCTACCAACCACAAAATCCTGGCCATAGGTGATTTTCTTCTGTTGCTTTTCTCCAATCAGATTGCCCTGGGACTTTGTGCCTTAATTTTGGCACGTCTATTCTTTGGAACAATGGGCTTCCAATTGGGAACAGCCTTTTACTTCTTTTCCCCCATGAGGAAGTGGAGGATAAACAGACAGAGAATGCTGAACTAGAGGTAGATCGTGATTCCTGCCGGTAGTTCATACCTATGTACATGCAACGTTGTATGAACCTGGTAATGGCCATAAAGAAATGGCTTCAAGCCAGTCGAAAACTATGTGCAGAGCTATTCCCTCTGCTGCAATGATAGCTACAGTTAGCATGTGCTACAGAGCTGATAGCACGATGGGTATTTGAACCTTGAGTACTGTTCCGCCATATCCTCACAATGCCGCCTTGTGAGATGGGCGCTCTGGAGCATGAGGCATTTGAGTCAACGCTGATGCGGGCCACAGCCCCTCTGATGATGCCCAACCTCCTGAAAAATGGTCGGCACCCTGGCCAGGACCCCCCAGGCCCATGTGGGTACATTTGCGAGTCAATCTGAGATGGTGCAGTCACTTCCCAACAAACTCGGGCCTCTGCCATTTACGACCACCAATGGCAGGTGTGCCATCTGTTGACCGTATTCTACCAGGACCGTGGAGGTAACCGCGATTACCAGCAGTTCTCCAGTGTGTGTAGCGAGGTGGGCATTGGAGTCCCGGAGGGTCAGTGTCTGGAGACCGGAGTAAATACAGTCGGCTGACCCCGGATACCACCGCACCAGTGTCCAACTCCATGTGGATAGAATTCCGATTCACCTGCAACAAAAGCTGAATGAGGCGGACCCGAGTTGAAGTCACACATTGCGGCCTGTGATAGACCTCTTCTTTTTTGTCCATGTAGCGGACCTGGCCCCTTGGGTGGCGGCCGCACCTGGTGGGGCAGCGGTGCGGAGGGCCCTCTCTGGGCTGGCTGCACTCCAGTGTCCTACGACCAGTAGCCGGCGATGGAACCTGTACTCCAGGTCTTCGCGGTCAGGGGAGAGTGCTCTGCGGCATTCCGGGCCTCAGTGGCAGCGGCGGCCTGTGCCCCTGCAGAGAGCGTCCCACTGCTGGACTCTGCTTCCTTGGTGGGACCCGAGCGCTGCGTGTTTTGACAGTCGAGGCTCAGCACAGCCATTTCCCAGAGCTCCTGGACCCTTTGCTCCACGCTCGCACAGGAGATGGTGTTTCCACAGTGGATTGTAAAGTCAGGTCTCGCAGCGACTCGTTAAGTGTGGTGGCAAATTCACAGGTTTCAGCTCATTCCTGGAGGCAAGCCAGGAAGTCGCTGGTTAATTCTGACTGGGTCTGAGTGGCCGGATTCGCTGGACGATTAACGCCGGTTGTAAAATGTCCCTTCACTAAGGCCACCGAGTGTGAGCGACCTGGTATTTGGTGCATGCGGCTGTGTGAGGCTCTTTATGAGGCTGGACATCAGCCCACCGCAGGCCATGTGTAACACGACAGTCCGCCCGCTGTTCGACCCTGACAATCCCGTTGGTACAAAATAAATATTGCATGCACTCGACATACTGCCTCCGTCATCGACCCCTGCTTGAAATGGTTCGAGCTTATCAATGTGCGGCATTTCAGCAGATTGAGAGGCCTCTCTAGGCCGAGACCAAGTGGCTCCAATGCGGAGCACCTGGCGTCGACGGAAGCTCCACTTTATTCTCATCGCCAGTGTAGATCGCTAAAGCAGCACACATTGACCAAGAAGGTAGGAAACAAAAAAATGTGAGATTTTATTTATGATACACAAGCTCTCCGCTCCCAGAAGCGTCGCCCTCCCGACCTGCACCCTGCTCGGGTTTTGTCCCAGGGATCAAACCACCTGTTAAGGGGAAGTCCAAGCCCTTCGTTACCGGAGGGGTGTTCCTATTCAGTGAAGTCAAGGGGGATCTGATAGTCCTGATGCAGTGACCTCCTTGAGCATTATAACAGTTTATCTTCATCGACCCCCTCTCTTCCTGTTAATATCTTGGATACTTTAATCAGATCACCCTTTAACCTGCTAAATTCTAGTGAAAACAGGCCTAATTTGAGTAATCTCTCCTCCTAACTCAACCTCACTGATCCAGGTATCACTTTTGTACTTCCTCCAAGGTCAAAATATCCTTCCTAAGGTGCGGTGCCCAGAACTGCTCCCAGTGACTCCAAGTGGGGTCTAACCAGGGTTTTGTAAAGCTGCAGCATAACCCCTGTGTCTTTATATTCCAATCCTCCAGATAGAAAGGCATAATTCCATTCGCCTTTTTGATTATTTTCTGCACTTGTTACTGGCATTTTAAGGACCTATGCACCTGAACCCCCCCCCCCGCCCAGTCTCTTTGGACACCCACTGTACCTAACCTCTTTCCATTTAGAAAATACTCTGCTCTCCTTTGGACAGGGAGAGTACAATGAGTGAACAATTGTATTTTTCATAACAACCTAGTTGAGAAAAGTTAACAAGGTGACGAAAAAGGACAATGTGAACATTTATAAGGAACAAAACCAACAACAGTTGTATTTATATAGTGCCTTTAACAAAAAGATGCCAGAAATGTATTTAAAAATGAATCAGGAAATCCTGGAAACATGTTGGTCACTTTAAGTGAGAATGTCAGGGAACAATTACATCAGCAAAATCCAAGCTCTGCTGTGAAGATTGATAATTGTAACTCCAAAAACCTGGAACCCATGAACCTTGGAGTGAGGTAGGTTAAGGTAAAGGACAGTCTCTGTGGGTTGCCGGGTAGATTTTATTTGGCAGCCCACGCCACAGCTTGAGCTATAAACTCTGTCTTCACTGTTACTTTGATTTTCTTAGATCCTGGGCTTTTCCTCTTTACTGTCTGTGCAGGTACAGAGATATATAGATACATAGAAGATAGGAGCAGGAGGAGGCCTTTTGGCCCTTCGAGCCTGCTCCGTCATTCATCACCATCATGGCTGATCATCCAACTCAATAGCCTAATCCTGCTTTCTCCCCATAGCCTTTGATCCCATTCTCCCCAAGTGCTATATCCAGCTGCCTCTTGAATATATTCAAAGTTTTAGCATCAACTACTTCCTGTGGTAATGAATTCCACAGGCTCACCACTCTTTGTGTGAAGACATGTCTCCTTATCTCTGTCCGAAATGGTTTGCCCTGGATCCTCACACTGTGGCCCCTGGTTCTGGACACACCCATCGTTGTTAACATCTTCCTTGCATCTGCCCTGTCTAGTCCTGTTAGAATTTTATAAGTCTTTATGAGATCCCCCCTCATTCTTCTGAACTGCAGCGAAAACAATCCTAACCTAGTCAATCTCTCCTTATATGACAGTCCCGCCATCCCTGGAATCAGTCTGGTAAATATTTTATATTGATACCAAGTGTGATTAGGTGGTGTTCTCCCAATAGGGAGTCACAGCCACAGCAAATCTGAGTGAATGAATCAGGATTCTTCCAGTGTTCTAGCCAACAATTCCCTTCATGAACATTCCAAAAACCGAAACTGTCCGGTCCTTCACCTCCCTGGAACCCTGAGCAGCAACAATCGCTGTCATTGTACTCCCCATCAATTAATTTATCAGAAACAATTGGCAATGCTTCTAAGGCACATTAGCTGATATTATGCATTTTTCCCCTTCCTTTTTTCACACTACGTAAGGAATTTCCAAATTGCATGTCATTTTACGAAGTATCCTTTTGTGCTCTGCTCCACCCCGTCCATAACTCACAGGCACATGCTCCAACTCCTCTGAGGTGATTAACTGCATAGCGGTGCTGGGGCAGTGTGTCGCGGTGACAACATGGTGCGGTGTGAAGAAGTGAGGTTACAGTGATCTCCAGACGAGCAGAGTTTTTTTGTTAACAGTTAAGGTGATGCAATAAAATGAGAAGAAAGAGGAGCAGAGGTTTATCTTAAACTTACAGCTGCCACATGTCCTCCCCCTTGCCTGTCTCTGACATCCTCAATGATTTTGAAATGCTCCTTCCTCTTAGAAGATGAAAGTTGGATGTTTGAAGAGCTGTCACCCGTCACATTTCTCTCTCTTTTGTGTTTTGGACCAGATGTACTTGAAAAAGAATGCAGAGTGAGAACCGCTTCTGATTACAATATCATGCACTATGAGCTTCCACTCACTTACTGCAGCTGACAGTCTAGTTGCACCACTTGTGTTGACCAATTTCATCTCGGGCTGTTTCATCTGTTGAGATTATTTCAATCACTATCTCATTTAACTTCGAGTAGATTTCATACCACTCCTCCATTCATAAGGCTGTCTCGAGGAGCCCAAGTCATTCAAGACTTGAATACGTCTCCCATATCCTTGTAGGTTCTTCTAACATCTTTTACAAACTCCGAGGCAGAATAGAAGCAAATGTCTGTGATCTGATGGACATTTTTTCTCTGGCTTCCAGCGTGCAATGTCGTTCTTGATTCTCGGCTTGTCTGTTATTGTGACCAGTGCTCAGCTGAGCTCCAGCTATTTTTTGTTGCTAAAAAGCTACACATAGTTCACCCTAACTCACTCACTATCTCCCCTCTCCATCGTCACTGTTTGGAAATCAAGACTCCTTATGTTGAGTCCTTTTCTAATTTATTCTTTCTCCAGAACGCCAGATAACTCTTAACCACCCATTGCTTTTTCCTGCTCCTGTTACTGAATCACTACCTCTGGATTTTTCTAAGCTCTTTTGCTCTTTTGAAACTTGTCCTGCATTAAGAGCCTTTATTATTCACTAATATTATTCAGAAATTAAATATAAATTATATTTAAAAATTAAGTTCAATTATAGTAAGACACTTCTCGTTTTTAACTAATAAATTATCTGAAACATAGTAGTGAAATTAAAATGCAAATAATATTAAAACCCTGTTCAATGTCAATGAGCAATGATTGTTTCACAAGGTTAACTTCTGGAGCCTTTATGGCAGGCTGACAGACATATTCTTTCAACATTGATTCTGTCTACTGGGTAACATTAATGTAAATTCTTAAGACATCTTTGATCAAATGACAGCTTAAGTGATGTATAGGAACAGCTGAGCCTCTCTTGGGTGATAAAACTCAACCTGTTCTCTGGCTTGCTATGCTGATTCAAGAATCTAAGTTAAAGTTAATCGTCCCTTTAGATGCTGTCACTTTTACTGGTTTGCTTGTGAAGTTTTGTTTCTTATTCACCCATATCTAAGGAGAATGAGACAGCATTGGAAGGGGAAAGTGCTCTGATTGTCCAAGCTGCTCCTTTCACAGACTGTGGAGCTCCAGCCTGAGCTCTCACATATTTGTTTAACTCTTCTATGAACACTGAGAAAAAGTGCACAATCCTGAAAGATGATGAAGTAATCTGCCAAAACATTCACCGATGCTCCAATCTATTCTATTCAGTCCTGACCTGTTAGCCTCCAGCGTGTGAGCCTCATCCTCAGTAACATTGCGTCATCATGTCACACAGAATAGCTGACCATTTCAGGATAAACCTATTCCCAAATCCCCTCAATTCGACCAGGTATTTAACTGGGTCTATTTTTTTTCAAGGATTAGTTCAGTTAATTTTGCTGCAACTTACCCATGTACACAACTCTTGGAAAAAATACATTTCTTCTGACCAATAATCTCACTTCAAATTTACAGCGCATTTAGTGGGGTGTTTCTCATCGAGAAAGACCCTGCTATTCAACAGCACTTTGCTGTATTTTTCGCCTCGGCGAGGAACTCCCTGTCGAGGCCACTCTTTAAGACTACTCGCAGATCGGAATGCCATTTTAAAGGCAGCCCCGATCTTTCGACTTCCCTCAGGGCCCCACCCCCACTTCAGCCAATGTCCTCAAACGCCCTCACACCCTACCTCTTATGGGCAAGGCCTCTCCCTGGGCCCAACCCCTGGCACGTGAAACATGGCACCTAGGCACTGCCAGTTTGGCACCCCAGGGTGCCAGACTGGTAGTGCCAAGGTGGCAGAATGGCAGTGCCAAGGTGCCCAGGTGCCAGGGGATGCCACCATACCCTGTGCTCGACCATCGGGGGGCCTTGACTTTCCAGTGAGATCCTCCCAGGTGCCATCACAACTGGTTGACCACTTTGGGAACCAGCACCAAACAGACCCGGTTGAGGCCTCGCTGGGAGACTGATGAATCCCAGGGTTCAGGTGAATAGGGCGAGTGCATATTTAAATAAGACATATGGCTCATTTAAATCTATGCGCTTGGATCATGCGCAGCGAGAGCAAGATACAGATCTCAACGCCGTGTGGGATTCCGTTGTATCTTGAGAGATGTTTCAAGCGTCATGAATCTCGCGAGAGGCCACTCGTGAGATCCAATGGCCTCGTCCCGACACCAAGTAGGGTGTGATGAGACTGCTGAATCATGTCTCAGCTTATCAATGGGTTTTACTGTGTATTTCTTTAATTAGCTCCAAAGAAAAGGTAATGCAAGTTACTTTTCATGACTTTCCAACCTTTGTAACTCTCTGGCCTTGCATTATACACATGTGAATCAAGAATATATATCTATTCCTTTACTTTCCATATTTCTCACCACCTATTGCTATCTTTTTCTTCGAACATGTTTTTTTTCTCACGAGATTCTTGTCACATCTTCCTTTTCCTTAATTTATGATATTGTAGCGGGAATACAGAGGGACTCAAGATTTGCAATGCAAGATTCCTAGGAGGAGATGCGCCACAATACAAATTACTTCTGTGTCTTTATCAGACCTGGATGTGGTAATAAAAAAGTTTAATTACATTACTGAATCAGCCAGATAACTGGAGATTCCTCCCATACTACAATCAGTTAGTATTTTGAATGTTGACCATGTGTTTTTCTGCTGTTCCTCCACATAATTCTCCATCAGCTTCAGCTAATTTTTCTTTATTTGATGATGTCTCTTCTTGTTTCTGTGCCTCCTCAACTCCAATCCTCTCTGCATTCCCAGGTAATGCAGAGTGCAGTTACCTACAATAACAACAGAAGAACATAGGAAATCAGAGGAAGAATAAGGCAATTGTACCAATGAAACTGCTGTGCCATTCGCTAAGATCTTGGTTGATCTAAAAGCGGTCTCAATTCCACTTTCCTGCCTGTCACCCTTAACCCTTGACTCCTGTATACATCTCTATAGGAGAGGCACTGGGGTCATGGTATTGTCATTGGACCAGTAACCCAGAGGCCCATGGTAATACTCTGGGCACCTAGTTCCGAAACCCACTATGGCAGATGGTGGAATTTCAATTCAATAACAAGAACGGAATCAAAAGTCTAATGACAACCATAAAACCATCGAGTGTCATAAAAACCCATCTGGTTCACCAATAATAATAATAATCGCTTATTGTCACAAGTTGGCTTCAATGAAGTTACTGTGAAAAGCTCCTAGTTGCCACATTCCGGCGTCTGTTTGGGGAGGCCGGTACGGGAATTGAAACCGCGCTGCTGGACATTGTTCGGCAATACAAGCCAGCTGTTTAGCCCTCTGTGCTAAACCAGCTCCTTTATGCCCTTTAGGG
This sequence comes from Scyliorhinus torazame, assembly GCF_047496885.1. Classification (NCBI taxonomy): domain Eukaryota; kingdom Metazoa; phylum Chordata; class Chondrichthyes; order Carcharhiniformes; family Scyliorhinidae; genus Scyliorhinus; species Scyliorhinus torazame. The sequence goes on from NC_092725.1 coordinate 143,829,409, forward strand.
GAGAAAATCTGTCATCCTTACCTGGTCTGGCCTACATGTGACTCCAGAGCCACAGCAATAACTGCCCTCAGGGATGGGCAATGAATGTTAGGCCAGCCAGCGAGGCCCACATCCCATAAACTAATAAAGAAATCTGTCCATAAAGAGACCAGTCATCAACAATATGACCCAGTCTCCACTGCATTCTAGGGTAGAGAACTTCAAAGATTAATGACTCCTGTATACATCTATATTGAGGAGGTGCTGGCGTCATGCTATTGTCATTGGACCAGTAATCCAGGGCACTGGGATCTCTGTCTTCAAATGAAGATTTCTTCTTATGTAATTGAGCCCCCTATTTCTAGATTCCCCACCAAGGGAAAACATTCTCTCAACATCTACCCTTCAAACTCCCTCAGAATCTTATGTGTTTCATTCGTCTGAACTGAGTCTCGGCCGACTTGCCCAACCTTTCCACAGAGGACAACCCACTCATTGCAGGAAGCAACCAAGTTAACCTTCTCTGAACTTCCTTTGATGCAAATACACCCCCTTTCCCTCTGCATACTCGTGTCCTCCTCACTACTTGCTTTCCCATCTATCTTTGTGTCATCAGCCGCTGTGGCTGCAATACACATTGTTTCTTCATCTAAGTCATTAATATAGGGTGGGATCTTCCAGCTGTTCACGTCAGTGGGATCTTCCGGCACCACCGCCGTGAGCTCCCCCGGGGGGTGGATTCGATGGAAAATCCCATTGGCAGGGGTGGGACTATATGATCTCGCCACTGGCCAATGGTGGGCTGCCTCCCACCTGAGAAACACGCAGCGGGAGGTGAGATAATCTCGCCCTGGGATTGTAAATAGTTGAGGCCCCGGTGCTGAATCCCGTGGCCGCTCACTAGGTACAGTTTGTCACTTTGGAAATAACCGGTTTATCCAGGCTCTCTAGGCTGAATTCTCCGTTTTTGAGTGTATGTGTTGACGCCAGCGGAGGCAGTGCGGCGTTTTACGACAGAAGAAACGTCGCAACAGCTGCACCGATTCAGCTACTTTTTAACATTCGTGGGCGGGATGCTCCGAGCCTCCACGGCGAAATCGCGATCGGCGCAGGGGCGGAGAATGGGCGTCAAACCGGAGATCGGATCCCCGGAGAATCGCCAGCAATCGGGCGCACACGGTCAACGCGGCACCGGTCGGGGGCCATTGAAAGAGGCCCCCGCGGCAATTCACAAAGTGCAGCTGGCTGAGTTCCCGATGGCGTGGTTCTCTCATGGTTCCACCCGGCGGGAACTCGGCGTGGCGGCTGCGAACTGGTGGGGGGGGGGGGCGGGGGGATCACTCACCGGGGGGCCTCCAGGACGGCCAGGCTACCGATCAGGGGCCTCCGATCTACGGGCACGTGCGTTCTGGGGGGGGGGCTATGTTCTTGGTGCCGGTCAGTGGTGTGGGTCGGCCATGTCGCGCGGGGTGGCCGATGCAGGCACCGCTGTGCGAATGTGTGGACCCCCGGCCAGAAGTGCAGGGTCCCGTATCGGCAGCCGGAGTTGCGAGGAGCACTCCGGGGCTCTGCTAGCCCCCTGCAAACTGGAGAATCACCCTGCACTTACCAGAGGTAAATCCAGAGTGATTTGCGGGTGGTTTTTGCAGGCGTGACAACATAGCCCCAATATTGGAGAATCCCGCACATAATCTTTATTAGTGTCACAAGTAGGCTTACATTAACACTGCAATGACGTTACTGTGAAAATTCCAAGTCGCCACACTCCGGCGCCTGTTCGGGTACACACAGGGAGAATTCAGAATGTCCAAATTGCCTAACAGCACGTCTTTCGGGACTTGTGGGACAAAACCGGAGCACCCGGAGGAAACCCACGCACACACGGGGAGAACATGCAGACTCCGCACAGACAGTGACCCAGCGGGGAATCGAACCCGCGTCGCTGGCGCTATGAGGCAGCAGTGCTAATCACTGTGCCACTGGCCTAGCATTAATCTTTGTAATGATACATAAAATACTGTTCACACTTATGCATTCCCTTAGTGTCTATCGTTCTCGGATGCAGTCCGACGCAATCCCCGTCATAAAGGCATTGCGCATGAGGAGATTCGCGTGTTCAGCGGCTGTAACGGCCTGACAGTCACAGTCCCGGACGAGTGGAATTAGGGTCCGCCAGAAGCCTTTGATGGACTCACCAGGTAGTTGCGAGCGGGTGGCAAGTACATGCCTGGCGATGAGCGTGTTCAACTTCTGCGCGTAGTGTTTCTTAAGGATTTCCATTGCTTTTGTATAATTCATGGCGTCTTGGATCAACGGGAAGACGCTGGAGCTCAGTCGGAGTGCAGGACGTTTATCTTCTGAGCCTCCGTTGGCGCGGGGTCCGCAGCGTTGATGTAGGCCTCAAAACATGCTAGCCAGTGAGCAAAGTCTTTCCTGGCGTCGGGCGAATGCGGATCCAGCTGCAGGCGATCGGGCTTAATTCTGATATCCATTCTGTCAAAATCTGACTGTAATAAATTGATGCACGATCAATTGCACAAAGACTAAAGTTGGGTACAACTGTGGCTTTATTACAGTCAGATGCGTGGCCTCCTGCTGCAGCTGGCGAAATGGCAGGGCCCTGGAGGTCATGCATATTTATACAGTTCTCCGTGGGCAGAGCCAGCCGGCAGGAGCTACCGGCGAACCTGTAGTGCAGGTCCTACCTTACATCTCCTATTACAGTGGTTCACCACAGTCCCTAATTGGCCTTACCCTTTCCCTAGTTATACTCTTCCCATTGAGATACTTATAGAATATCCTGGGATTTTCCCTACTTTTACCAGCCAGAGCTTTCTCATATCCCCTCTTTGCTCCCCTAATTGATTTCTTAAGCTCCAGCCTGCACTTTGTGTACTCCACCAATGCCTCCATTAATTTGCTCCCATTGTACTTGCTAGACCCAACCATCTTCAGCTGCTTCACTAATGACATTCCCTCCATCTCAAGGTCAGAAGTGGGGATGTTTGCGGGTGACTGCACAATGTTCAGCACCATTCGTGACTCCTCAGATACTGAAGCAGTCCATGTCCAAATGCAGCAAGACCTGGACAATATTCAGGCTCGGGGCTGACAAGTGGCAAGTTACATTCACGCCACACAAGTGCCAGACAAAGACCATCTCCTACAAGAGAGAATCTAACCATTGCTCCTTGTCATTCCATCGCTGAATCCCCGACTAACAATAATCTGGGGGTTACCATTGGCCAGAACCTGAACTGGAGTAGCCATATAAATACTGTGGCTACATGAGCAGGTCAGAGGCTGGGAAGATTGTGATGAATAACTTACCTTATAACTTCACAAAGCCTGTCTCCAATTAGGAATGTGATTTTCTGGATAAGTGCAGCCTCAACAACATGCAAGTGCCCGCAAGTGCCCGCAGTAAATAGCTGAATTAATTGCATTTTGTTTTTTGCCTTCTGCTGCTATGGTCAAACTAAATCCGCGGAATGATGTTCCCTGACTCATGTCCTTCCTCTGATCGTGGTTTAGATTCCTGAGAACATTTAACAAGTTCACGGTGGTTAGCACTGCTGTCTCACAGCGCCAGGGACCTGGGTTCAATTCCAACCTCGGGTGACTGTGCGGAGTCTCCCCGTGACTGTGTGAGTTTCCTCCATGTTCTCCGATTTCCTCCCACAGTCCAAAGATGTGCATGTTCGGTGGACTGGCCGTGGTCAATGCTCGGGGTTACAGGGTTAGGGTGGGGGAGTGGGTCTCGGTAGGGTGCTCTTTCAGAGGATCGGTGCAGACCCGATGGGCCAAATGGCATCCTGTTGCACTGCAGGGATTCTATGATTCTACGTTCTTCAGAACTGACTCGTTTAGCTGCTCTGACATTCCTGCAGCGAGTTGTCAATGAGTTGTGTTTGTGGTTTGACTCCTTCCGCCTGGTGATTAAACTGTTCTCTCCTTACGGGCATCATTTATTCGTGTGATTATTCTATTAGATTTCCGAGCAAGGTGCAGGTTCTCTGGCCCAATTTGGGAAAGACGTGAGTGTTCCCGGGCAATTCCTGAAGGAAATATCCGGTTGCAAATTCAGGTGACAACATGTTGCCTCTTGAAGTCTGAACAAGGAAAAGACCGAGAGCTGTTTTCGCCAGGCCATCAATTTGTATCTATTTTACTCATTCACTTTCACTGTGTACGTGTATTCTGCTGTTTCACTGCAGAGGATACGAGTTACATCCCAGAAATAGCCGTAAATCAGGAAATGGAAGGGAGGGAGGAACTCCGGAAAATTGCAATCATCAGGGAAATGGTACTGAGCAAATGGTTGGAGCAGTGGGATTACAAATACCCCAGCCCTGATGGACTTCACCCAAGGGCCCCTCACAGACGTGACGAGTGGGATTTTCGATGCATTGGTTTTGATTTTTAAAATTCCCCAGATTCAGGGAATGTTCCATTAGGTTGGAAAATAGCAAATGTAAGTCCTTTTTTCAAAAATGGGGGGAGATAGGGAGCCAGAACCAGTTCGCTTACGTCTGCCACAGGTCAAATATTAGTAACCCTTATTCAAGATGTCGTAGCAGAACACTATAAGATTTATGGGTTTAGCTAAAATTGCAATAACCCCTCCTATCGTAGGTCACATCAGGTTCTAGCAGCGTAATGTATGGTAGCACTTTAAGACAGCACTTAAAATGATGAATTCAGAAAGTTTATTGACCATTAAAAAGGTAACAAGACATATAAAGAGCAAAGTATCAATCAACAGAAATTAGCAGTAATTAACAGTAAGAGGAAAAAGCATCACTTTAACAATTTTGCCACCCTCTTTGACTTGGTCCCAAAGTAACAACTCCACAGACATTGAAGACAGCTCTCCATAAACTCTCTGCCTCTGTTCGTCCAAACTCCTCAAAATGCCTTCTCGGCTTAAAATATTGAAAGCCAATTGTTGGAACAATAGCCACTTGGTCTAAACCTCATAAATAACAAAATAAGAATTAGCCATTAGTTTTCAGCTAATTATACACATTGCCTTAGTTTTAAGATAATGCTTCTTCTCTATGGGCGCGATTCAGCAACGTGAATCATGGAAGATCCCAAAATCAGGCACTGCGTCTGGCACTGGGCCGATTGTGAGTCACCCGACTCGTTTTGCCCAGCATGATTTGCATCTTGCCCTCACCAGGGCACCAGTTAGTACTGGTCCACAAACATGGACCAGGCATAAAGGCACCTGGGTTTCTTCTTGGCCATTGGAGACCCCCAGCTAGTCTGGGACAGGGCAGGGTGGTACCCTGGCTCTCTGCTGCACCTGGGACCCTTGGCACTGCCAGCCTGGCACCCTGGTAGTGCCACCCTGACACTGCCAGGGTGCCTGGGTGTCATTGCCAGAGTGCCAGATGCATTTTCAGGGGGCGAGTCTGGCAGTGCCAGGATGCTGGGTGCCAGGTTGGCACTGCCAGGGTTGGAGCCCAGGGGACTTGCCAATTAGAGGCGGTGGGTGAGGGGGAGGTTCCCATGGGCCTCCACAAGGTTGGGGGATGAGGGGGATCAATTAAGGGGTAGCCTGAAAGTGGGGTGGGGAAAACTCGGAGCTGCCGGTCATAATGGCCCTCGATTGGCGGACAGAGTTTCGGAGCGGCCTCGACGGAGACAAACTCCCCGAGGGCAAAAAAACGGCAAAGTGCCGTTCGACGGCGGATTGTTTTTCAGCGCTGCAGCCACTGAGAAATATTCCCCATAGCGCATCTGACAGCGGACATAGTTTGAAGTCAGCTGAATCACGCCCTAGAACTCTTATATTAAGGCTTTCCTAGGTCACGACCAATAGGACAATTGGTCAATATAAATCATAGAATCCGTACAGTGCAGAAGGAGACCATTCAGCCCATCGAGTCTCCACTAGCCCCTGGAAGGAGCACCCTACCTGGGCCCACACCCGACATTATCCCAGTAACTCCACCTAACCTTTTGGACATTAAGGGGCAATTTAGCCTTTGGAAAGAGCACCCAACCTAAGCCCACGCCTCCACCCTATCCTCGTAACCCAGTAACCCCACCTAACCTTTTGGACATTAAGGGGCAATTTAGCATGGCCAATCCACCTAACCTGCACATCTTTGGACTGTGGGAGGAAACCGGAGCACCCGGAGGAAACCCACGCACACACGGGGAGAACGTGCAGACTCCAAACAGTCGCCCGAGGCCGGAATTGAACCCGGGTCCCTGGAGCTGTGAGACAGCAGTGCTAACCACTGTGCCACCCAGTATAGCTCTCTGTCGTCTGATGTTGTGGCCCTTTAGACAAGGGCCAGTTCAGTCCTTCTCATAGTCTTTTTTTCCAATTAAGGGGCAATTTAACATGGCCAATCTACCTACCCTAACCATCTTTTTTGGGTTGTGGGGGTGAGACCCACACACACACGGGGAGAATGTGCAAACTCACACGGACAGTGACGCAGAGCCGGGATCGAACCCAGGTCTTCAGCGGCGTGAGGCAGCAGTGCTAACCAATGCACCACTGTGCTGACCTGGTCCTTGTAAAGCTTAACATTAATTATCTCTTTATTCTGTCTCATGGTGACACAAAGAGAGGGAGGACGGTATGTTGTGAAGAGAACATAAGGGGGCTACAAAGGCATACAATATGTTAAATGAGTTGGCATAAATCTGAACAGGAATATAGGGCGTCATTCTCCGACCCCCCAGCGGGTCGGAGAATGGCCGTTGGCCGCCGTGAATCCCGCCCCCGCCGGTTGCCAAAGTCTCCGAAGGGAGAAAAGTCGGCGGGGCGTTAATGGCGCCGCAGACGTCGGAGAATGGCACGGGTGGGCGCAAGGCTGCCGATTTTGGGCCTGCCGATATTCTCCCGTCCGGATGGGCCGAAGTCCCGTCGACGTGATGATGGGACACGTCGACGTAAATCAAACCTCCTTTTCATCGGCGTCAACCTGTGCTCCAGGTTCACGCCGACCAGCGTGGAGGTGAGTGACGGCCTGGGGGGTTGGCTGCTGGGCAGGCGATGGCGTGGCCGCAGTCTGAATGTGTGGGGAGAGGTGTGTGTAGGGGTGTGTGTGTGTGGTGGAGGGGGGGGTGGTTAGAGTGGGCTGGGCTCCGGGGAACTTTTATGCAACGGGGTCATTCCAGGCACCGAGTGGGGACCTGTCCGGCATATCGCAGATATGCATACCGCACCGGTGCATCCGGGCAGTGACAAACGCCCTATATGCCATGGCACACCGCTACATCCGCTTCCCTGTGGACCGGGCCAGCCAAGATGCCCGGGCCGTGGGCTTCTCTGCCGTGGCCGGGTTCCTCATGGTCCAGGGCGCGATTGATGGGATGCACGTCGCCGTGCGGCCACCTGCAGATAACAGTGCCGTGTTCACCAATAGGAAGGGGACCTATTCGATGAACACACAGGAGGCCTGCGACCACCGCATGATGATCCTGCACGTCTGCGCCCGTTACCCGGGTAGTGTACACAACTCATACGTGTTGTCGCGGTCATCCATCACCGGCATGTACGAGGGACGCCATCCCCGGCTGAGGGGCTGGTTGCTGGGCGACAGGGGCTACCCATTGCGATCGTGGCTGATGACGCCTATACGGAGGCCACGCAATGAGGCGGAGAACCGCTACAATGATGCCCATGTAGCGACAAGTGGAGTGATCGAGAGGTGCTTTGGCATGCTGAAGATGCGTTTCAGGTGCCTGGACCTCTCTGGGGGCGCCCTCCAGTATCGGTCAGATAGGGTCGGCCGCATCATTGTGGTGTGCTGCGTCCTGCACAATATAGCCCAGCAGAGGGGCGATGTGCCGCAGGCAGAGGAGGGCGGAGTGGAGGAGCAGCAGGAAGAGGCGCAGTCCTCCCCAGATGAGGGGGATGGGGCAATGGTCAGGGCAGACGGGCTAGACACAGGCGGGTGGCTGTCCACCGTTACCGGCTGGCCCAGCGGGCACGGGACAGGCTGATAGCCGCCCGCTTCACTGACTAGATGGGCGTGGGAATCGGGTAGTATGGCCACAGACCGCACACCATGGCAACAGCCGACCACCCACATCCCCCACCCATCCACCCACCCTGCACCCTCACCCCCCTCCCCAACCCCACCCACCCCACCCGCATACACACCACCCCCTCCCATTGCCGATCCACCTGCGGCACAACGGCCGGGCTCACACAGTTGCCGGTGGACGCGTGTCTATTGCAGGCCATGGAGGATGATGACAACCCGCCCTGCGATGAGCTCCTGGCTCCACATCGTCGGACTATGTCTGACCCATGGCCACAGTACCACCATCCACCCGGACCATCCCTGCATGCGGCTGTGACACTGCAGCACACGGTCCCATCCTCTGCCCGGGGGGATGTTGATGGCGGCCCAGGGGGAAGGGGCAGACTCACCTGGGGCTGAGGTAAGACCACCCCTGACACACACACACTTGAGCTCAACGTACATGATACCCCCGCACGCTTTGGACAGAGCACAAAGGCAGCTTCTGTAGGTGTAACATTGACTTTAATAACCAAAGGAGTTCATGCACGTGCCCTAGCCCCTAAAACTCATCTGTGCCCTGCACCTGTGCCAACTTACTCAGTGTCTAATTGTTTGGCCTTACGGACTCTATGACTACGTCTACGTGGTTCCCCAGACGGTACAGCAGAACTGGAGGTGGACTCCTGTGATTCCTGCCCTCTGACACGGGATCCCTTTGGCGGCCGTTTCCTGGGGCGTCCTGGCCTAGATGGGCCTGGCTGCGGCCTGGGCGACTGGGATGGCGAGCTGCCAGCCTGTCCTGCCCGTTGCCCACCCGATGCACCTGGGACGGAAGGGGGGGAGTCCGAGGTGTTGCGGTGTTCCGGGACCTCCCCTACAGGGGGACCCGGGACGGACCACACCACCTCCTCCTCCCTTGGGGTACCCGATGGCCCCCAGGCCTCTACATGGGTGGGGGATGCGAACGGACTGGCCATCCGACGCCCCCCCGACATCTGGCGCTGCCAGTCCTGGAGGCCCGTGCTGGTATCGACAGGGGTCTGCAGGTTTGCAGCCATGGAGCCCAGGGGATTGGCAAACCCTGTCTGTGACTGTGCGACGCCGGCTCGCACATGGCCAATGGCGCCGATGCCCTCAGAGATGGCCTGCAGAGACTGGGCTACGACCTGCTGAGACTGGGCTATGGCCTGCTGAGACTGGGCCATGGCCTGCTGAGACTGGGCCATGGCCTGCTGAGACTGGGCTATGGCCTGCTGAGACTGGGCCATGGCATTGAGCGCCTATGCCATCAGGCGTTGGCACTGGCTCATGGCCTCCTGTGAGAGGGCAGCCATGTCCTGGGCCACAGATGCCGCCTGCACGGAAAGCCCCAGGCCTCGCAACCCGTTCCCCATGTCTGACACCGTCGCACCCATTGCCTCCACTGCGGACGCCACCCATGCGGTGTCGGCCTGGGTGGCACGCATGACCGGCACCACTCCCAGCTCCTGGACGCGGGTGGACTCCTCCACCTGCGACTGCAGCCGCCGCAAGCCGGCCGTCACCCTCTTCGCTCGTCTCCGGGTCGGTGGTTGCATCGGATCTATGTGTGGGTGTGGTAACTCCAGGAACCCGGGATCCATCTGGGCGGCAGATGTTCGCTTGGGCTGGGCTGCCCTCCGACCGCCCGGCCCCTCTGCTGCTCCTACCTCCACCTGCTGTACCGGGACGGCTGTGTTGTGCGCACCAGTGAGTGTACCAGACACCTCATCACTAAAGTGCCCAACCGAGGTGAGTGTTTCTGCGATGGTGGAGGGTGTTGGTGACAGCAGTGGCGTTGTGTCGTGCGCATCGTCCCACTCTGAGTCCATGGCACTTTGGGGTGGGGGTTCGTCTCCACCCATCCACTCTGTGTCACTGTCCGGTATTTCGTCTTCCTGGGTAGTGCTGTCCTGGGTAGGGGTGTCCTGGGTAGTGGTGTCCTGGGTAGTGGTGTCCTGGGTAGTGGTGTCCTGGCTCGGCTGTGACGGGGGCCTGTGGCTGCCCCTCTCGTCGCTGGGTGGCACACGCCTGCGTCGTCGCACCCGCACGTGACGGGGGTGTCGTCTCCCTGTTGCTCCAGGTCTTTCCGTCTCCCATGGTCTCCAAGGGACATCCTGCGGGCGTCGCATGCTGGAGGTTCCGGGTCTCTCCGTCCCCTGTGGTCTCCGAGGGGCATCCTGCGGGCGTTGCATGCCGGAGGGTCCGGGTCTCTCCGTCTACCGTGGTCTCCGAGGGGCATTCTGCGGGCGGTCTGCATCTGCGGGGATGGGTGCCTCGACGTTTGCTCCTGCGATACACAATGAAGCATGCATGGTTAGACACGCAGGCAGTGATCAGGTGATATGGGGGAGGGGGGGATATGGGGGAGGGGGGATATGGGGATGGGCTGTCGGTGGCTCACTTACTAGTACACCCCCGACCTCTGCATCAGCAACCTCCCGGTCCTCAGGTCCGCCAGCCAGTTACAGGGCCCTTTCCTCGTGTTCGGTCAGTGGCCTCTCATCAGCGGGGCCTCCTCCAGTCCTCACATGCTCCCTGGTGTTGTGCGCGCTTCTCCTGTGGCGGGGGGGTGGGTGGGGATGGTGGCAGGGGTAAAAGGCAACAGTGTTAGGCAGGTATATGAATGCACGCCATCGGTTGCGTGTGTATTGCAGAGGTTAAGGTTAGGGCTGGATTCACTTGGGGATATGGGGGAGGGGGGATATGGGGGAGGGGGGATATGGGGAGGGGGATATGGGGGAGGGGGATATGGGGGAGGGGGGATATGGGGGAGGGGGGATATGGGGAGGGGGATATGGGGAGGGGGGATATGGGAATATGGGGGAGGGGGGATATGGGGGAGGGGGGATATGGGTGAGGGGGATATGGGTGAGGGGGGATATGGGGGAGGGGGATATGGGGGAGGGGGGATATGGGGGAGGGGGGATATGGGGAATATGGGGAGGGGGATATGGGGAGGGGGGATATGGGGGATATGGGGGAGGGGGGATATGGAGGAGGGGGGATATGGGGGAGGTGGGATATGGGTGAGGGGGATATGGGGGAGTGGGTGATATGGGGGAGGGGGGATATGGGGGAGGGGGGATATGGGGGAGGGGGGATATGTGGGAGGGGGTTATGGGGGATAGGGGATATGGATATCGGGGGGGAGGCTCACCCTGCCTGCTCTGACGAGGTTGTTCACCTTCTTGTGGCACTGGGTGCCTGTCTGTGGTGTTAGGGCCACAGCGGTGACGGCCTCTGCCACCTCCCTCCACAGACGCCAGCTGTGGCGTGGGGCAACACTGCGGCCGTGCCCGGGATACAGGGCGTCCCTCCTCTGCTCCACCGCGTCCAGGAGCGCCTCCACATCGCGTGACTCGAACCTCGGGGCTGAGCGGCGGCCGGCCATCTGGTTGGGTGTTCCGGTCGGGTGGGGGGGAGCAGCGCGGCCTTATGAGCCGTCACGCCGTGCGGCGTGTATGACGCTGCACAGCGTGAACCACGTGAGCAAGCGCGGATCCTGTCACGTCGCTGCTAGCCCATTTCGGGCCGGAGACTTCGCGACCATTTTTGCAGCGTGACGCAGGTCGGATTTGCGCTGTTTTTTGCGCCGATCGGCGGACTTTGCGCCGATAACGGAGAATTTCGCCCATAATGCGGGATACTGTGAAATTGTCAATTTTGGCAGGAAAAATAAAAAAGTAACATATTGGGCTGGATTGTGCACCGCGTGCCGGTGGCGTTCCTGAGGCAGCAGACAACCAAGCTCTGGCCAGAAAATGGGGTTTGCACCCTACGCCAGCGGGAGGCTGCAGTTGGGTCAAATTGACCCATTTACATCTATTAACAGGCTGGGCACCGGATTCTCCAAGGCTGCGTGATTCTCTGGTGCTCTGGGCCGGGATTCACGGAGGTGAGAATTGGTGCAGATATTTCCCAGCATGGCCCTGGTGCTGGGGACCCTACGCTGGGCCAAGGGGGTAACTCTTTAAGGGAGTTGCCCCAAAGTCCATTGAAAGGCCACACCCCCGCAATGCAAATCCTGTCCCTCCCACCCCACCGCCCCCCCCCACTAGTAATCCACATAAGAAAAACTCCCACCAGAAACCCCCCTTAAGAAAGAACCCAATGAGGGAGATCTCACCAGAAGTGACCCCCCACCAGAAGCCCCCCTAAGAGAGACCCCTCCCCCACCACCTGGAAGCATCCCATTAGAACTCCTTCTTTGATTTCAGAACTGTTAATTGTAAAGATATTTCTTTGATGTTAACGTGGTTAATTCTGTGTTTAAATTAAAGTTTATTTTGACATAAAATATAACCATCAGTCAGTGTTATTATTCTTGTGGGGCAGTCACCTTTCCTCACAGATTTAAAAATTGTAAATAGTTGGGTTCTCACCTGGGATCCTAATATTAACATCCTCAGGTAGTTAACATCTACAGAAAGGTAAGGATGAATGCAGGCCGGCAACTCGAACTCAGAGTGCGGGATGACAATGTGACGGAGATGACACAGAAGACTGCGTGATCTCAAAATGAATTTATACCTTGGCTGCCTTGGCTGAAGTGTGACCTATTGGTTCCACCACCGGGTTACACAGAGCGCGTTGTGCTCTTTCTGGTCATGGATCTCCTGGGGAGCTTTGACAGACTGAAGTCATGCATCCACTGAGGACCGTAGAACAGTTCCTGGTTCGTGAGGCTGTAGTGACTGGGATGCTGGAGAGCTGCACCTCCTGACATCTGACGTTGGGACGCCCTGTCCCAGTTAGCACACCTCTCAGTTTCTGTCAAGCACTGCATGTTGGAGGGTTTTTTTAAAAATGCATTGAAGTCATGTAATATTTTATGCTGCAGAAAAATTAGAAATTATATATGTGAAATGTTCAGTGTAGCAATAGCGTCCCACAACTATAGTGTGGAGATGCCGGCGTTGGACTGGGGTGAGCACAGAAAGAAGCCCTACAACACCAGGGGTGAAATTCTCCGTAATCGGCGCGATGTCCGCTGACCGGCGCAAAAAATGGCGCAAATCAGTCTGGCATCGCGCCGCCCCAAAGGTGCTGAATCCTCCGCATCTTGAGCCGCCGAGCCCTAACCATGAGGGGCTAGGCCCGAGCCGGACTGATTTCCGCCCCGCCAGCTGGCGGGAAAGGCCTTTGGTGCCCCGCCAGCTGGCGCGGAAATGACATGGCCTGGTGATTGTCACGCGATGTCCGTTCATTCGTTGTCGCAGCGTCTGCATGGTCTCGCCAATGTACCACGCTTCGGGACATCCTTTCCTGCAGCGTATGAGGTAGACAACGTTGGCCGAGTCGCACGAGTACGTACCGCGTACCTGGTGGGTGGTGTTCTCACGTGTAATAGTGGTATCCATGTCGATGATCTGGCACGTCTTGCAGAGATTGCCATGACAGGGTTGTGTGGTGTCGTGGTCACTGTTCTGAAGGCTGGGTAGTTTGCTGCAAACAATGGTTTGTTTGAGGTTGCGCAGTTGTTTGAAGGCAAGTAGTGGGGGTGTGGGGATGACCTTGGCAAGATGTTCATCTTCATCAATGCAGAATCGCCGAGCAGAAACTTATCACCAAGTTCCGCACACATGAGTGCGGCCTCAACCGGGGCCTGGGATTCATGTCGCATTACATTCAACCCCCACCATCTGGCCTGCGAAATCCTACCAACTGTCCTGGCTTGATATAATTCACACCTCTTTAACCTGGGGTTACCCCATCTCTGGATCTGTAAAGATTTAATCACCTGCTAATGCTCGCATTCCAAGCATTGTCTGGCATCTTTGAATCTGTCTATATATATGTTTCTGGAACATACCTCTTCATTCACCTGAGGAAGGAGCAGCGCTCCGAAAGCTAGTGACATCGAAACAAACCTGTTGGACTTTAACCTGGTGTTGTAAGACTTCGTACTGTGCACAGCTATAGTAACATTTTTAATAACACCATTTTGCATTAAATCTACAGAACAAGCGTAGCTCAAACTGCTTGGTAGTTCTATTGCTTTGAATATGGTTGAATTAAAAACCTTGATTCACTATCAACTGGTGATGGGCTTTTGAGAGCACATTTGGAATCAATTACACATTAAAGAATAGCTCAGCGCCTGAGTGACAGGAAGTCTTAGGAGCCGCTTGCATATGGTTACAAATGTGTCGGCAAGCTGGATGTTGGCTAATTGGTATCTGGTGAATAGATCCCAAAAGAGCTCTTCATTGATTAAGTTTGAGTTCTTAAAACAAACCAGATGCATTTGTATTCTGAGGGGCTGGAACATTCTCTGACAACACCACAAATCCTTCTGACATGTTTATTGAATGCTTTTGATATTCTATAAACCTCTTCATGGCGAAGGCACGGTCATATTCCCAATAATCACCATCATTAAATAAATAACTACTGCAATATGAAGCCTTCAGCTCAGACCCCCACAGCTTTAACACTTTATGGAAAGCAACAGATATTCTGCCAGATGATTAATTACAATCCATAAATCTAACCACATAAGACATCGCACTGGGAAAACTAGTTTGAAGTTTGATAATTTACCATTGGGATAAAATGGTAAAATTAATGTCTGTAACCTGTGTAGCTTTTACTGTCTGTTTTTCTCTGTATAGGTTTTGCAGCATGTCAGTCTGTCTGTGTTCATGGCCTCTGTAGTGCAGATAGTGCTTTAGTCCAATGTATCGATCCATAAATTATGTTGGTGTATGTGTGGGACTGCTCCGTGGTGGTTCTGCTGGTCTCCTATCATGGATTTTTAGTCCCTTTGGGAAATTTGGACTTTGGAGGTATTTATGGGTCTATTTGTGGTCCAGGGGTGAGGGTTGATTAATGTCAGCAAAGATCTAAATGTGCCAGGAAACTGGTGCCAACCCGATGACCACCCCATTGTATTCAGGGGCATTAGGCTAGTCATGCCTAAGTCCTCAGGTGCTGGGATAGCCTATTGGGGCAGCACGGTAGCATTGTGGATAGCACAATTGCTTCACAGCTCCAGGGTCCCAGGTTCGATTCCGGCTTGGGTCACTGTCTGTGCGGAGTCTGCACATCCTCCCCGTGTGTGCGTGGGTTTCCTCCGGGTGCTCCGGTTTCCTCCCACAGTCCAAAGATGTGCAGGTTAGGTGGATTGGCCATGATAAATTGCCCTCAGTGTCCAAAATTGCCCTTAGTATTGGGTGGGGTTACTGGGTTATGGGGATAGGGTGGAGGTGTTGACCTTGGGTAGGGTGCTCTTTCCAAGAGCCGGTGCAGACTCGATGGGCCGAATGGCCTCCTTCTGCACTGTAAATTCTATGATAATCTATGATTAACTGCTCAATTGGAACAACATGGTTTTGTTATGGGCCAGGGTTTAGAGAACCCCAAAGTGTATCATGGAGTTCACCTGACCCACAACTTTTAATAGATTGTGGTATGGGGAGCACACGGCCCACTCTACAGATGTGGTACAGAAGAAATAGAAAAGTATTTTTTTTAAAGCAAAACAATGTTTATTCTATGAACTCAAGTTAACCTTTTTAAAACATACAGTGAACATCTTAGTAACCATTAATTCAAATGCAACCCCCAAAGAATACAACACTAAGTCATCCTTACTTTCCTTTTTCCATCCATAAGACTTTAAAAAAAAACTTTCAACAGAAGCACATCAGGTTTAAATTCACTACTGAGAACAGTTATAACTCTGAATTCACCAAATGATCAGAGATAGTCTTTACATGGCAGAGAGATCAACATTACACATTCTGTGGCTGACTGCAGCTCAAACACTGAAAACAAAACCAAAAAAACAGACACACCCAAGCTTTTCTCAAAGTGAAACTAAAAAGCAGAGCCAGAGCTCAGCTCCACCCACACTCTGACATCACTGCAGTAATAATTACCCATTTCTTAAAGGTACACCCACATGAGTCTTAAATATGATATTGCATCAGTTTTGAGGTCTTCCTAAAACTCATGATGTGGAGATGCCGGCGTTGGACTGGGGTGAGCACAGTACGAAGTCTTACAACACCAGATTAAAGTCCAACAGGTTTGTTTGGAATAACCAGCTTTCGGAGAGCAGCTCCTTCATCACCTGAGGAAGGAGCTCCGCTCCGAATGCTAGTGATTCCAAATAAACCCATTGGACTTTAACCCGGTGTTGTAAGACTTTTTACTGTTCCTAAAACTCGCCACTGGAATCAAGGTGACGTCACAGCAGCAATTGAAAGGGCTGATTTAAGCTCATAGACAGACTGCAACAACTGCTCAACACACAGCTGCTTACAAACCTATTCGGGGGAGAGGGATTGTTCATTTACCTTTCCTGACAATTTACTTTTTAGACTTTGGAGATAGGAATGGGGGCATCTTGGCCCAGGGAGCAGTTTGACCATCAGCAGCAACAGAGGAGCAGCAATAGCAGTGCTGTGACAGACCGACACGTGGATAGCAGAGAACAGAGCAGCAGAATGGAGAGTCGCAGAAAGTTTCGGAAGGCTCTATCCACAGCACAGGGAGTTACCCTGACATGTCAGAACAGCAATGTTTGTGGCGGCTCAGATTGCCACATCAGGTGGTGCCTGACATCTGCAACCTCTGAGAAGGAGGCCTGCACCTTGCTGGTCCTTTGTGGTTACACATTAAAGTGACCACTGCCCAAAATGACCATTACCCCCTCAGGATCCTTCCCAGACGCTGCTGGAGACATCTTCCGGATCTCCAACCAGAAGTGTTTGTAAACCACAAGGGCTTCCCGTTGCAGCAATGTACAGCTGGTGTGCAATGGCAAAAATATATTCCTGCAGTGGTGGACAAGCATCACAGGATTCAGCCATGATGCTTTCATCCTTCAACAGTTCAATTTTCCTGACATCTTTGGATCTGCAAGCACACTTAAGGAGAGAGCCCAGGATTACCGATTCAAACTTGCTCATGCACCTGCAAGAAACCCAGCAAATGAAGCCCATTGAAAGGTTTGATTGAATAAACCATCAACGTGTTGAAGATGTGTTTCAAGCACATCGACAGATATAGAAGCAACCTCCAGTTTACACCTGCAGGGGTGTCCGGGATAGGCATGGTGGGTGTCCGGGATAGGCATGGTGGGTGTCTGGGATAGGCATGGTGGGTGTCTGGGATAGGCATGGTGGGTGTCCAGTATCGGCATAGAACATAGAACATAGAAAAATACAGCACAGAACAGGCCCTTCGGCCCACGATGTTGTGCCGAACCTTTGTCCTAGATTAATCATAGATTATCATTGAATTTACAGTGCAGAAGGAGGCCATTCGGCCCATTGAGTCTGCACCGGCTCTTGGAAAGAGCACCCTACCCAAAGTCAACACCTCCACCCAACACTATGGTGAATTTTGGACACCAAGGGCAATTTATCATGGCCAATCCACTTAACATGCACATCTTTGGACTGTGGGAGGAAACCAGAGCACCCGGAGGAAACCCACGCACACACGGGGAGGACGTGCAGACTCCGCACAGACAGTGACCCAAGCTGGAATCGAACCTGGGACCCTGGAGGTGTGAAGCAATTGTGCTATCCACAATGCTACCGTGCTGCTCTTAAGAACAAATAAATCTACACTATATCATTTTACCGTAATCCATGCACCTATCCAATAGCTGGTTGTAGGTCCCTAATGTTTCCGACTCAACTACTTCCACAGGCAGTGCATTCCATGCCCCCACTACTCTCTGGGTAAAGAACCTACCTCTGACATCCCCCCTTTTTCTTCCACCATTCACCTTAAATTTATGTCCCCTTGTAATGGTTTGTTCCACCCGGGGAAAAAGTCTCTGACTGTCTACTCTATCTATTCCCCAGATCATCTTATAAACCTCTATCAAGTCGCCCCTCATCCTTCTCCATTCTAATGCGAAAAGGCCTAGCACCCTCAACCTTTCCTCGTAAGACCTACTCTCCATTCCAGGCAACATCCTGGTAAATCTCCTTTGCACCTTTTCCAAAGCTTCCACATCCTTCCCAAAATGAGGCGACCAGAACTGTACACAGTACTCCAAATGTGGCTTCACCAAAGTTTTGTACAGCTGCATCATCACCTCACGGCTCTTAAATTCAATCCCTCTGTTAATGAACGCTAGCACACCATAGGCCTTCTTCACAGCTCTATCCACTTGAGTGGCAACTTTCAAAGATGTATGAACATAGACCCCAAGATCTCTCTGCTCCTCCACATTGCCAAGAACTCTACCGTTAACCCTGTATTCCGCATTCATATTTGTCCTTCCAAATTGGACAACCTCACACTTTTCAGGATTAAACTCCATCTGCCACTTCTCAGCCCAGCTCTGCATTCTATCTATGTCTCCTTGCAGCCGACAACAGCCCTCCTCACTATCCACAACTCCACCAATCTTCGTATTGTCTGCAAATTTACTGACCCACCCTTCAACTCCCTCATCCAAGTCATTAATGAAAATCACTAACAGCAGAGGACCCAGAACTGATCCCTGCGGTACACCACTGGTAACTGGGATCCAGGCTGAATATTTGCCATCCACCACCACTCTCTGACTTCTATCGGTTAGCCAGTTCGTTATCCAACAGGCCAAATTTCCCACTATCCCATGCCTCCTTACTTTGTGCATAAGCCTACCATGGGGAACTTTATCAAATGCCTTACTAAAATCCATGTACACTACATCCACTGCTTTACCTTCATCCACATGCTTGGTCACCTCCTCAAAGAATTCAATAAGACTTGTAAGGCAAGACCTACCCCTCACAAATCCGTGCTGACTCCCTAATCAAGCAGTGTCTTTCCAGATGCTCAGAAATCCTATCCCTTTCCATGACTTTGCCTACCACCGAAGTAAGACTAACTGGCCTGTAATTCCCAGGGTTATCCCTAGTCCCTTTTTTGAACAGGGGCACGACATTTGCCACTCTCCAATCCCCTGGTACCACCCCTGTTGACAGTGAGGACGAAAGTTCTCCAATTTCATCTCTTGCTTCCCATAGAATCCTTGGATATATCCCATCAGGTCCGGGGGACTTGTCTATCCTCAAGTTTTTCAAAACACATCTTCCTTCTGAACAAGTATTTCCTCGAGCTTCCCAGTCTGTTTCACACTGTCCTCTCCAACAATATGGCCCCTCTCATTTGTAAATACAAAAGAAAAGTACTCGTTCAAGACCTCTCCTATCTCTTCAGACTCAATACACAATCTCCCGCTACTGTCCTTGATCGGACCTACCCTCACTCTAGTCATTCTCATATTTCTCACATATGTCTAAAAGGGCCTTGGGGTTTTCCTTGATCCTACCCACCAAAGATTGTTCATGCCCTCTCTTAGCTCTCCTAATCCCTTTCTTCAGTTCCCTCCTGGCTCTCTTGTATCCCTCCAACACCCTGTCTGAACCTTGTTTCCTCAGCCTTACATAAGTCTCCTTTTTCCTCTTAACAAAACATTCGACCTCTCTTGTCAACCATGGTTCCCTCACTCGACCATCTCTTCCCTGCCTGACAGGGACATACATATCAAGGACACGTAGTACCTGTTCCTTGAACAAGTTCCACATTTCACTTGTGTCCTTCCCTGACAGCCTATGTTCCCAACTTATGCACTTCAATTCCTGTCTGACAACATCGTATTTACCCTTCCCCCAATTGTAAACCTTGCCCTGTTGCACGCACCTATCCCTCTCCATTACTAAAGTGAAAGTCACAGAAGTGTGGTCACTATCTCCAAAATGCTCCCCCACTAACAAATCTATCACTTGCCCTGGTTCATTACCAAGTACTAAATCCAATATTGCCCCTCCTCTGGTCGGACAATCTACATACAGTGTTAGAAAAGCTTCCTGGACACACTGCACAAACACCACCCCATCCAAACTAGTTGATCTAAAGAGTTTCCTCTCAATGTTTGGGAAGTTAAAGTCACCCATAACAACTACCCTGTGACTTCTGCACCTTTCCAAAATCTGTTTCCCAATCTGTTCATCCAAATCTCTGCCACTATTGGGGGCCTATAGAAAACTCCTAACAAGGTGACTGCTCCTTTCCTATTTCTGACTTCAACCCATACTACCTCAGTCGGCTGATACTCCTCGAACTGCCTTTCTAGAGCTGTTATACTATCTCTAATTAACAATGCCACCCCCCCCCCACCTCTTTTACCACCCTCCCTAATCTTATTGAAACATCTATAACCAGGGACCTCCAACAACCATTTCTGCCCCTCTTCTATCCAAGTTTCCGTGATGGCCACCACATCGTAGTCCCAAGTACCAATCCATGCCTTAAGTTCACCCACCTTGGGCGTCATTCTCCGACCCCCCGCCGGGTCGGAGAATGGCCGTTGGCCGCCTAGAATCCCGCCCCCGCCCCCGCCGAGGTCTCCGGTACCGGAGATTGGGCAGGGGCGGGAATTGGGCCGCGCCGGTTGGCGGGACCCCCCGTTCAATTCTCCGGCCCGGGTGGGCCGAAGTCCCGCCCAGAAATTGCCTGTCCCGCCGGCGTAAATCAAACCTGGTATTTACCGGCGGGACCAGGCGGCGTGGGCGGGCTCCGGGGTCCTGGGGGGGGGCGCGGGGCGATCTGACCCCGGGGGGTGCCCCCACGGTGGCCTGGCCAGCGATCGGGGCCCACCGTGGGGGCACACTTTCCCTTCCGCCTCCGCTACGGCCTCCACCATGGCGGCGGCGGAAGAGACTCTCCCCACTGCGCATGCGTGGGAAACTGTCAGCGGCCGCTGACGCTCCCGCGCATGCGCCGCATTTCCGCGCCAGCTGGCGGGGCAACAAACGCCATTTCCGCCAGCTGGCGGGGCAGAAATTCCTCCGGCGTCAGTCTAGCCCCTCAATGTTGGGGCTAGGCCGCCAAAGATGCGGAGCATTCTGCACCTTTGGACCGGCGCGATGCCCGTCTGATTGGCGCCGTTTGTGGCGCCAGTTGGCGGACATCGCGCCGTTGTGGGAGAATTTCGCCCCTTATTCCTGATGCTTCTTGCGTTGAAGTATACACACTTCAACCCATCTCCGTTCCTGCAAGTACTCTCCTTTGTCAGTGTTCCCTTCCCCACTGCCTCATTACACGCTTTGGCGTCCTGAATATCGGCTACCTTAGTTGCTGGACGACAAATCCGGTTCCCATTCCCCTGCCAAATTAGTTTAAACCCTCCCGAAGAGTACTAGAAAACCTCCCTCCCAGGATATTGGTGCCCCTCTGGTTCAGATGCAACCCGCCCTCCTTGTACAGGTCCCACCTTCCCCAGAATGCGCTCCAATTATCCAAATAACTGAAGCCCTCCCTCCTACACCATTCCTGCAGCCACGTGTTCAGCTGCACTCTCTCCCTATTCCTAGCCTCGCTATCACGTGGCACCGGCAACAAACCAGAGATGACAACTCTGTCTGTCCTGGCTTTCAACTTCCAGCCTAACTCCCTAAACTCATTTATTACCTCCACACCCCTTTTCCTACCTACGTCGTTGGTACCAATGTGCACCACGACTTCTGGCTGCTCCCCCTCCCCCTTAATGTGGGTGTTTGGGATAGGCACGGTGGGTGTCTGGGATAGGCACGGTGGGTGTCCGCGATAGGCATGGTGGGTGTCTGGGATAGGCACGGTGGGTGTCTGGGATAGGCACGGTGGGTGTCTGGGATAGGCAAGGTGGGTGTCCGGGATAGGCATGGTGGGTGTCCGGGATAGGCATGGTGGGTGTCTGGGATAGGCACGGTGGGTGTCTGGGATAGGCACGGTGGGTGTCTGGGATAGGCACGGTGGGTGTCTGGGATAGGCACGGTGGGTGTCTGGGATAGGCACGGTGGGTGTCTGGGATAGGCACGGTGGGTGTCTGGGATAGGCACGGTGGGTGTCTGGGATAGGCACGGTGGGTGTCTGGGATAGGCATGGTGGGTGTCCGGGATAAGCATGGTGGGTGTCCGGGATAGGCACAGTGGGTGTCTGGGATAGGCACGGTGGGTGTCCGGGATAGGCACGGTGGGTGTCTGGGATAGGCATGGTGGGTGTCTGGGATAGACATGCTATGCTGTGTTCTCCACAACCTGGCACATCAATGAGGTTCAGACCTGCAAGACAAACATTAGCGAGTGTACAACATTGTCTGAGGAGGGAGAGTAGCAAGGTGATTACTCCAGTGCAGCTTAAGCTGTCCAGGGCTGTTTGGATGCCTATTAATGCAAAATTCAGTCACTTACCACCACTGGGACAATGGCAGAGCCACTTGTAAATCCCAAACTTCCCTGTATTACAGTCAATGCAAATGGCACAAAGCAGTCCCGTAAAGAATCCATTGCACATCTCCTGATGGGTCCCCGTCAATTCATTCTCCCCACTAATCTTCAAGGAATTGAAAAGGCTGAGTTACCAGGCGCCAGTTGGGGAGGGTGTCAATCAACGTCCTGATCGCTGACAGCAAAGGTCTTTGTGTGGACATATCTAATAGGGGAAGGAGTTAAGGGACCAAATGGAAGCACTTCTAATCCTCCTGGCTCACAAGCAGTACTGTAAAGGTGTTAACATTCTCTTCCAAGCTGGCTTTCTCTTCCTTCAGCTATTAAAGTCAAACACCAGCTGGATACCGAGCCTGTAAATCAGGGCTAAATCAGGAGCTGCCAGCCTAATTAAAATATTTGAATTGCCAACTCATCTGCTGGGACAAGGTTGGCATCTATCACTTGTTCCATTTGGTCTTAATGTATTTACAAAACATATTTGTGTTTTCCTTGATTTTACTTGCCAAAATCTTTTCGTAACTTTTTCTTTAGTTAGTGTCCATGTTTATTTTGTAAGGGTTCTTCTTGTTTATTCTCTTATTTCCTCTTCTTTTATTTTTGCCGTTACATTTTTTGTTTCATGGATGACTAATGGACTTCTGCCTTTGAGGCAAGTGGCCTGTGCCTTTAATTCAAGCCGAGGATATCAGCAGCGGGAGAGGTCACTGTGTTGGTTCAAACTGGCGCTGTAGACTGACCGGCACAAATAACAGGGATTGGCTGGGACTGGATTCGATTGACCTCCAGCCAAATCAATGAATGAGTCCAAAAGGCTGTGCTCTGGATTGAAGAGCTTATCGTATGAGGAACAGGTGAGGACTCTGGGTCTGTACTGGGTAAACTTACAGGATAGTGAAACTTACAGGATACTGAAAGGTCTAGATAAGAGTTCTTGATCAATAAGGGCACCAGGTGTCATGGGGAGAAGGCAGGAGAATGGGGATGAGAAAATATCAGTCATGATTGAATGGCGGAGCAGACTCGATGGGCCGAGTGGCCTAATTCTGCTCCTATGTCTTGAGGCCTTCGATCTAATCAGCATGCTGTGAGGGAAGCGCACTAAACAACCACCATTTCAAGCAAAGTAGTCTTTTTACCTTAATCCATATATTTCTGCCCCCCTCGTGTCTGTCTTATGTGTGTGGGTAGAGGGTGGGACAGTTAAAGGGGGTAGTAGGTATTAGCTTGTTGTTATCCAGTTGTATTTACTACATATTTTATGATATTTCTTGGAATGAATAAACAGTAATTGTGTTTCAACTTACACACCTGGTGACTGTAATTATTGGGCAGCCAAGGGCCAAAGATTTCGGGAACTTGAAGAAGGATTTTTGGTGAGTTCAGTTGTGTTGTGACTCAGGGGCACGTGGGCTGGAATGGAGCGTAACAATTTCACCAATCCACTTCCCGTACTCCTCTGGACTTTCTGCATTTATTAAACTTTCGTCATCTGCTCCTTGACTTGCAAGAGGTTTACATTTGGGAGGCCGAAATGGTTTCTTTGTGCGAACACATTGGACAACATAATGGGGGTTTCACGGAGCTCAGTGGTAGATAACTTGCTTTTTGTGCAATATACCACTTAAATGTAAAGGGTATGATTAAGCAGTATGCAAATGAAGCTACTTAACACATGGCCAATCTTTGTGAGAAAGGAAGTTGAAGATGAGGGGAAGATATTAATGGATTGGTCAGATGGACAGAAATGTGACAAATGAAATTTAACCAAGGCAGGTAATGTATTTGGAGAAGGCCAACGTGAAGAGAATATACAATAAATGGTAGGATACTAGGAAGTATAATCGAGCAGGGAAACATTGTAATGTGCATATCTATAGGTTCCTAAAGAGAACAGGATAGGTAGATAAACCACATGGGATACTTTCCTTTATTAACCATGGCACAGGGGCAATTTTCTTCCCACTTAAGATGAAACATTTTTTGGGAGAGTTCTGCGCATAGAATATAAGAACAGGGAGATGATGCTACAACTGTATAAAACACTAGCTAGGCCACAGCCAGAGTACTGCCTCTAGTTCCTGATACCACATTTACAAGAAGGTTGTGATCACACCAGTGAAGTTACTGAGGAGATTCAAAAGGATTTTGTTGGAATTGAAAATTTTAGTTAGGAGGAAAGATTGAAAAGACTGAGGTACTTTTCTTCCGAATAGAGGAATTGGAGGGTAAGTTTAATTAAGGTGTCTAACATTATAATATAGATGAGTGGATCAGAATAATCTGCTTCCATTATCTATCGAGGAAACACTCGAAATACCCTGGACACACAACATTTTCTTGATTCCAACTCCCAACGTCTCCGAATCCCGGGCAGGATTCTACGGGAACCGGCGGGGCGGGCAACCGCGGAGGGAAGGAGTGGTGTGAACCACTCAGGCGTCGGGCCGCTGGTGCGGAATCCTCCGCACCTTCAGGGGCTAGGTCAGCCCGGAGTGGTTTGCGCCCCGCCGGCCGGTGGGGAAGGGGCTTGGCGCCATGCCAACCGGTGCCAAAGGGCCTCCGCCAGCCGGCGTGAGTTGGCGCATGCGCGGGAGCGCCCACCCCAGCACATGCGCAGGGGGGGATCATCTCCGCGCCGGCCATGGCGGAGGACCACAGCGGCCGATGCGGAAGAATAGAGTGCCCCCACGGCACAGGCCCGCCTGCGGATTGGTGGGCCCTGATCACGGGCCAGGCCACCGTGGGGGCATCTCCAGGGGCCAGATCCCCCCCCGCGCTCGCCCAAGGACCCCGGAGGCCGCCCGCGCAGCCAGGTCCCGCCGGCAAATACCTGGTGTAATATACGCCGGCGGGACTGGCTGTAAACGGGCGGCCACTCGGCCCATCGAGGTCCGGAGAATCACGCGGTGCAATTCGCGCCCTCGCCAAATCCCCTGCGCCGGAGAATTCGGCAGCCGGCGAGGCCGGGATTCACGCCGCCCCCCGGCGATTCTCCCACCCGATTCTTTTGAAATGAAAACAGAAAGTTCTGGAAAAGCTCGGCAGGCCTGGCAGCATCTGTGGAGAGAGAAACAGACGAGTTTCAAGTTCGGAAGACTCTTCTACGGAGCAGCTGCTGCGAGTTCTGCTGAGATTTTCCAACATTTTATTTCAGATTTCCAGCGTCCGCAGAATTTTGCTTCCATATTTCAACTGGGCCTTTACCTTCTGAAATTGAGATTGCATCACGCAAGGCTGGAGCATGCCTGTGGAAGTAAATTTATAATGAAATATCTGCGTTAAAATGGCAGAAACAGACAATGCAAGATCATACTTCCGAGTTTCCCATGTGATATTGGATCCCTCCTGTTTGGAACAATCCCTGGAGTTATTATCAGGCTGATGTCCGCCTACATTTGATGTGCGACAGATTATTTGAGACTCAAACGAGTGTAGACTTTTATTCTGATGTTTTCCAGATCTTTCCGAGCTCCTAGCTAAAACCATACCGAACTCCACTGCCCCAATCTAAATTTCTATGTTCACAGTAATTCAAAATTCTCTTTGCTGATCTTTCATTGCATTACACGAAGGGTCTAAGGTTATTAAGGCCACTGACCCTTCATCCCTGTAATTGACCTTTGAGATTGGCCAATTAGAATATGAGTTCCCTGGACTTCCAGTGGCGGCTATGAAGGGGTAAGTCACACATTTGGTGGCTCCCGCTCGGGTCGGACTTTTGGACCTTTTCCCCCGATTTTCTACCGGACTTGAACTGTAAAACTGAAGACAGAGGCAA
This sequence comes from Scyliorhinus torazame, assembly GCF_047496885.1. Classification (NCBI taxonomy): domain Eukaryota; kingdom Metazoa; phylum Chordata; class Chondrichthyes; order Carcharhiniformes; family Scyliorhinidae; genus Scyliorhinus; species Scyliorhinus torazame. The sequence goes on from NC_092725.1 coordinate 143,855,412, forward strand.
TTGTGTACTGGATCCCCACATCGGTGCATGGAGAGAAGGACCAGAAGTGCTCGTAAAGGCAGAAACAGGAAGACAGAGAAGGCTTGGGCAGAAGCTGCAGCAGGAGACAGCATGGCGGAGGACTGGACCTCTGGTTTGTCGACCCAGCGGTCAATGGAGCAGCTGATACAGCTTATTCAGGAAGGCTTTGCTGAGCAGAAACGGGACTGCTTGGACCCGATAAAAGAGTCAATTGAGCGGCTGAACCTTAGATTGGACGCCCAAGATCGGGCAATCCAGAAGGTAGAGAAGGCGCTGTCTGAGCAGGAGGAACATCAAACTGCGGTGGAGTTGGAGGTGGGGATGCTGAGAGACCAGCAGAAAAGAATCCTGGAGAAGGTGGAGGACCTAGAGAATAGGTCCCGCCGGCAGAGCCTGAGAATCGTTGGGCTCCCAGAGAGGTCCGAATGAGCGGACGCTGGGGCATACATCGCAGATATGTCTGAGAAGCTGCTTCGGGATGGGGCATTCTCCCGACCCTTGGAGGTGGACAGGGCTCACAGAGCACTCGCGAGGAAGCTGCGAATGGGAGACCCCCCAAGGGCAATGGTGGTGAGATTCCACAGATACTTGGATAAGGAGTGCATTCTACAGTGGGCCAAGCAGACACGGAGCTGTAAGTGGGACAACAGTATCTTGCGGGTTTACCAAGACCTGAGTGTGGAGGTGGCCAGGAGAAGAGCAGGCTTCAACCAGATTAGGTCGATCCTTTTTAAGAAAAAGGTGAAGTTCGGACTGTTGTATCCGGCCCATCTCTGGGTCATGAACGAGGACCAGCACTTTTATTTCGAGTCGCCTGAGGACGTGCTGGACTTCGCGAAAAGGAAAGGACTGATGGTGGACTGAGAACTTTGAACTTTGCTGCAACGTTCATGGTTTTTTTGTTTGTTTTTCTGTTCTTTTTTTAAAAAAGTTTCTCGTTTTTCGTTTTGTGGAAGCTGTTTGTAATGCTTTTTGCATTGATTAGGGACCAGTGGTAGGGCTGAGTGAGTTAAGGTTTTCATTTGCACTGTTGGAGGATGGAGGTGTGCTTGTTTAGATCCTGGTGTTTTTCTGTCGGGCAATTGTGTGGGGATTGTTTGATGTTGGAGTATGTTTGTATGAGCGGGGGGGGGGGGGGGGGGGGGGGGGGGGGAGGGGGGGAGGGTGGGGAGGGAACAATAGGTGGGAGACTATCCGGCGCCAGGGATGGGGGCCACCAAGCTAGCTGGGCGGGCTAGCTCACGGAGGCGCAGTGGGGGGGGGTGCATATAGAACATAGAACATAGAAAAATACAGCACAGAACAGGCCCTTCGGCCCACAATGTTGTGTCGATCCTTTGTCCTAGATTAATCATAGATTATCATAGAATTTACAGTGCAGAAGGAGGCCATTCGGCCCATTGAGTCTGCACCGGCTCTTGGAAAGAGCACCCTACCCAAAGCCAACACTTCCACCCAACACTAAGGGCAATTTTGGACACTAAGGGCAATTTACCATGGCCAATCCACCTAACCTGCACATCCTTGGACTGTGGGAGGAAACCAGAGCACCCGGAGGAAACCCACGCAGACACGGGGAGGATGTTCGGTTTATTAAAGGGGTTGGGTTACAGAGTGTTGTTACTAGGGGGGAGGGGGGTAAATGTTCTGCTGACTTGGGCTAAGGGACAGAGAGGAGGTTGGGGGCGGAGGCTGCCTGGGGGCGGACCGGTGGAGGCGCGGAGCATGGGCTGGAGGCGGGCCCAAAACAGGGGATGGATGATTGGCAGGGTGAGGGGGGGCAATGAGCCCCCCAACTAGGCTGATCACCTGGAAAGTTCGAGGGTTAAATGGGCCGGTCCAGAGGGCACGTGTGTTCGCGCATCTTAGGGGACTGAAGGCAGACGTGGTAATGTTGCAGGAGATGCACCTTGGAGTAACTGACCAGATTAGATTGAGGAAAGGCTGGGTCAGTCAGGTCTTTCACTCGGGACTAGACTCAAAGACTAGAGGGGTCGCGATCCTGATCAATAAGCGGGTGGTGTTTGAGGCGGATAGAATAGTCTCGGATGTGGGAGGTCGGTACATTATGGCCAGTGGGAAACTGGAGGGGGTGCAGGTGGTATTAGTAAATGTGTATGCGCAAAATTGGGATGATGTGGACTTTCTAAAGAGAATGCTGGGGAAGATACTGGACCTGGCCTCGCACAGGTTGGTCATGGGAGGGGACTTCAACACAGTTATTGACCCTGGCTTGTCCGGTCATGCTCGAAAACGGGCAGGGTGCCAGCAATGGCAAAGGAACTGAAAGGGTTCATGGAGCAGGTGTACTCCCAGATTGATTTCTTCATTTTGAGCAGGGCCTTAATGGCTGTGGTGGTGGACACGGGGTACTCGGCGATCACAATCTCGGACCATGCTCCACATTGGGTGGACCTGCAGGTTAGTAAAGACAGTAACCAGCACTGGAGGTTAGATGTGGGACTTTTAGCTGACGAAGGGGTATGCGAGTGGCTGAGGAAATGTATTCAGAGCTACCTGCAGGTCAACGACACGGGGGAAATTTCAGCAGCGGTGGTCTGGGAAGCACTGAAGGCGGTGGTCAGGGGGGAGCTGATCTCGATACGGGCCCATAGGGAGAAGTAGACAGGGCAGAGACGGACCGACTGGCAAAGGAGATACTACAGATCGACAGGAGGTATACGGAGACCCCAGAGGCAGGGCTTTTAAGGGAACGGCGGAGGCTACAGGCAGAGTTCGGCTTGTTAACCACACGGAGGGCGGTGGAGCAGCTGAGAAAGGTGCGGGGGGCGATCTATGAGTATGGAGAGAAGGCCAGCAGAATGCTTGCACAGCAGCTTAGAAAAAGGAGGCAGCCAGGGAGTCAGGGAAAGTAAATGATGGAGATGGGAACCTGGTTGGAGATTCAGCAGGGGTGAATAAGGCGTTTCGGGATTTCTACAGTGGGCTGTACAGGTCGGAACCCCCTATGGGGCGGGAGGGGATGAGGCATTTCTTGGAGGGACTGAATTTCCCAAAGGTGGATGGGGCGCGGGTAGAAGGGCTGGGGGCCCCGATCGGGTTGGAAGAGATAGTGGAGGGTCTGAAGGCCATGCAGGCGGGTAAGGCCCCGGGGCCGGACGGGTACCCAGTGGAGTTTTATAAAAAGTTCTCTAGGATATTGGGGCCGTTGTTGATGAGGATGTTCAATGAGGCAAGGGAAAGAGGGGTACTGCCCCCGACGATGTCACAGGCCACGATTTTGCTGATTCTGAAGCGGGACAAGAACCCGGAGCTGTGTGGGTCCTACAGGCCGATATCCCTGTTGAATGTAGATGCCAAATTGCTGGCCAAAATTTTGTCCTTCAGGATTGTGTTCCGGACGTTATTGGGGAGGACCAGACGGGGTTTGTTAAGGGTAGGCAGTTGGTGGCCAATGTAAGAAGGCTGTTAAACGTGATCATGATGCCCCCGGAAGGTAGGGAGGTGGAGGTAGTGATCGCAATGGATGCAGAAAAGGCTTTTGATCGGGTAGAATGGGAGTATCTGTGGGAGATACTGGGACGGTTTGGATTCGAGCGGAGCTTTATTGGCTGGGTCAGGTTGCCGTATCAGGCTCCTGTGGCAAGCGTACGGATGAATAGGACAACATCGGACTATTTTAGACTGCACCGGGGGACGAGACAGGGATGCCCCCTCTCCCCACTGTTGTTCGCGCTAGCTATAGAGCCGTTGGCAATTGCTCTGAGAGCCTCAAGGGGCTGGAAGGGGCTGGTCTGGGTGGGGGGTGGTGGAGCACAGAGAATCGCTCTATGCAGACGACCTGCTTCTGTATGTATTGGACACAATAGGGGGGATGGGTGAAATCATGAGGATTCTGGGGGAATTTAGCCGGTTTTCGGGGTACAAGCTGAATATGGGGAAAAGTGAGATGTTTGCAGTCCAGGCGAGGGGACAGGAGAGGCGATTGGGGGAGCTGCCGTTAGATTAGTAGGGGGGAGCTTTAGGTACCTAGGCATTCAAGTGGTTTGGGAATGGGACCAGCTGCATAAATCTGGCTCGACTAGTAGACCAAATAAAGGACGATTTTCGGAGATGGGACGGGCTTCCGTTGTCATTGGCTGGGAGGGTGCAGACGGTGAAGATGACGGTCCTCCCGAGATTCCTGTTTGTATTTCAGTGTCTCCCCATGAGGTACCCTCAATAATGATGCTTAGAGATTAAACTGTAAAGAAGGCTTTATTAGGCTAATAACTATGCTACAGATATGGACGAGAGCTGACTGCTATACAGACCATGAGGCAGGCCTTTATGTATGGCTCCCAGATGGGCGGAGCCAGAGGCGGAGTCCCCAGGGTTCCAAGCCTGGTCTTAAAGGGGACATCACCTTACATGATGATAAGGCAGTAACCGTTCATCACATTCACCCCCTGTTTAAAAAGAAGCCCGGCGGGGGTGAAGTGCCATCATAGGTCCATCCGTCTCGGCGGCCGGATCGTCCTCCTCGACCTCCTCAATTCGGGCGGTGGTGCGGCGGGCACGGACGTCCCGGTTGAGGGCACATCCGGGAGCACAGCGGTCGGAGCTTCGGTCCGGGTCGGGGCAGAGGAACTAGGCAGGGCCGGGGGTAGCGGAGCCGGCGCCGGCGGGGTGTGTAAAGGGGGGGCGCAAGGGGGGGCGCATGGTAGGAGCTCACCAACGGGTGGTAGGGCGGAAGGGGGTGTGTTGTAGGGGGCGACGGGTCCTGCAGGGGAGCGGCGCGGGAAGGGGCGTCTGTGGTGTAGGATCCAGCGGGCGCCAGATCCCGGAGGGAAACCGTATCTTGCCTGCCGTCGGAGTACTCCACGTAGGCGTAACTGGGGTTGGCGTGGAGCAGTCGGACCTTTTCAACTAGGGGGTCCGTTTTATGGCTCCTCGCGTGCCTCCAGAGAAGAACAGGTCCCAGAGCCATCAGCCAAGGTGGAAGCGAGACCCCGGAGGTAGATTCCTGGGGAAGAGAAACAATCGGTCATGAGGGGTCTCATTTGTGGCCGTGCAGAGGAGCGACCTAATGGAGTGTAGGGCATCGGGTAGGACCTCCTGCCAGCGGGTGGTTGGGAGATTTCTCGACTGCAGGGCCAGAAGGACAGCCTTCCACACGGTCGCGTTCTCCCTCTCCACCTGCCCGTTTCCCCGTGGGTTATAGCTGGCCGTTCTGCTCGAGGCGATGCCTTTGCTGAGCAGATACTGACGCAGTTCATCGCTCATGAACGATGTACCCCGGTCGCTGTGGATATAAGCAGGGAAACCGAACAGGGTGAAGATGCTGTGCAGTGCCTTAATCACCGTGGCTGAGGTCATGTCGGTGCAGGGAATGGCGAATGGGAAACGGGAGAACTCATCGATCACAGTGAAGAAATAGGCATAACGGTTGGTGGACGGGAGGGGCCTCTTGAAGTCCACGCTCAGTCGCTCAAAGGGGCCCGAGGCCTTCACGAGCCGAACCTTGTCTGGCCGATAGAAGTGCGGTTTGCACTCCGCACAGACCTGGCAGGCCCTGACCATGGCCTTGACCTCCTTGGTTGAGTAAGGTAGGTTGCGGGACTTGATGAAATGGACGAGTCGGGTAACCCCCGGGTGGCAGAGGTCATTGTGGATGGCTTGCAGGCGGTCCTCCTGCGCGTTGGCGCATGTGCCGCGGGACAGGGCATCTGGGGGCTCGTTGAGCTCCCCTGGACGATACTTGATATCGTACGAGTAGGTAGAGAGTTCGATCCTCCACCTCAAAATTTTATCATTTTTTATTTTGCCCCGTTGTGTGTTATCGAACATATAGGCGACCGACCGTTGGTCGGTGACGAGGGTAAACCTCCTACCGGCGAGGTAGTGTCTCCAGCACCGCACAGCCTCCACAATGGCTTGTGCCTCCTTTTCGACTGCAGAGTGTCGAATCTCGGAGGCGGTGAGGGTCCGGGAGAAGAACGCTACTGGTCTGCCTCCTTGATTGAGGGTAGCAGCCAGGGCGATGTCTGATGCATCGCTCTCTACCTGGAAAGGGATGGTTTCGTCCACCGCGTGCATGGCGGCCTTGATGATGTCGGCCTTGATGCGGTTGAAGGCCAATTGAGCCTCAGCCGAGAGGGGAAAAGTGGTGGTCTTTAGGATGGGCGGGCTTTGTCCGCATACTTGGGGACCCACTGGGCGTAATAGGAGAAAAGCCCTAAGCACCGTTTGAGGGCCTTGAGGCTGCGGGGGAGAGGGAGTTCCTTAAGGGGGCGCATGCGGTCGGGGTCGGGACCTAGGACCCCGTCTTCCACGACATAGCCGAGGATGGCCAGCCGGGTAGTGTGGAAAACACATTTGCCCTCGTTATAGGTCAGGTTAAGGGCTCGGGCGGTCTGGAGGAACTTTTTGAGGTTAGCGTCATGGTCCTGCTGATCATGGCCGCAGATGGTGACATTGTCCAAGTACGGGTATGTAGCCCGCAAACCGTACTGGTCCACCATTTGGTCCATCGCCCTTTGAAAGACGGAGACCCCATTTGTGACACCAAAGGGGACCCTGAGGAAGTGGAAGAGCCGGCCGGCTGCTTCGAAGGCAGTATAGGGGCGGTCTTTTGGTCGGATGGGGAGCTGGTCGTAGGCAGATTTGAGGTCGACCGTGGAAAAGACTCGGTATTGGGCGATCCGATTTACCATTTCCGCGATGCGAGGAAGGGGGTACGCATCAAGCTGCGTGAATCGGTTTATGGTCTGGCTATAATCCACGACCATCCGTTTCTTCTCCCCGGACCGGACTACCACCACTTGCGCTCTCCAAGGGCTGTTGCTAGCCTCGATGACCCCCTCTCCCAGTAAACGCTGGACCTCTGACTTGATAAAAGCCATATCTTGGGCACTGTAGCGCCGGCTCCTGGTGGTGACGGGCTTACAGTCGGGAGTGAGGTTAGCGAATAGCGAGGGGGGTGCGACTTTCAGTGTCGCAAGGCAGCACACCGTGAGGGGGGGCAAGGGTCCACCGAACTTCAGTGTCAGGCTTCGGTGGCTGCACTGGAAATCCAGTCCGAGCAGCAGGGGGGCACAGAGGTGAGGGAGGATATAAAATTTGAAACGGGTGTATTTGGCACCCTGGATCGAGAGATCCGCAATACAGTACCCTGTGATTTGTACCGAGTGGGACCCAGATGCGAGGGCTATGGTTTGGGATGTGGGATGGGTGCGTAGGGAGCAGCGCCTTACCGTTTCAGTGTGGATAAAGCTCTCCGTGCTCCCGGAGTCGAAAAGGCATGCAGTGTCGTGCCCGTTGACCTGGACCTGCATCATGGAGTTCTGCAGGTGTTTTGGCCGTGTTTGATCGAGGGTGATCGCACCCAGTCGCGGGTAGTTGAAGTCGTAAAATGGCCGCTGCCGTTGGTCGCACGTGTCGGGTCGAGAAGATGGCCGCCGACCAGATGGCCGCTCCCATGATTCGCACGAGGCTGATGACGCGTCAGAAGAGGACGTGTCGGGTCGGTGCGCAGCAGCATTGCGAGGCCTTTGGGCCTGAGAGCCTGATTTTCGGGCCGGCTGTTCTTTGTTTTTCTGGCCCCTGGGTCTGGCCAGGCAGACCCTCGCAAAGTGCCCTTTCTTCCCGCAGTCGCTGCAGATCGCGGAGCGGGCTGGGCAGCGTGGGCGTGGGTGCTGGCCCTGCCCGCAGAAGTAGCAAGGTGTGCCCCCATGGTGAGCGGGTCGCCGCGTGGCGCAGGCCTGTAATACGGGCGAGTCTGAGGAAGTCCGGGGGGGGCTGGCAGAGTCCGCGGGGTACGTACCCAAGTTATGTCGGGCCACCTCCAGCGAGGAGGCGAGCGTTAGCGTCTCCTGGAGGTCTTTTGCCCCGTTTTCGAGCAGTCGCTGCCGGATGTAGGTCGAGCGGATGCCGGACACGAAAGAATCTCTGATGTGCAGGTTCACATGGACTTCCCCTGTCACATCCTGATGGTCACAGTCCCTGGCCAGCGCGGTGAGTTTCTCAACAAACTCGTCGAGCGATTCCCCCGAGCGCTGCCGGCAGGTAGAGAGCAGATGCCGGGCGTGTACCTCATTGACGGGTTTGACAAACCGCTTGCGGAGCAACTCAATCGCTTCCTCATAAGTCGTCGCCTTTTCGAGCGTGGCGGAGATTCTGTGACTCACCCGGGCGTGGAGTAGACGCAGCTTGCGTGGCCCCAGGATGGGAGTCTCTGCGGAGTCCAGGTAGGCCTTGAAGCACCGCAGCCAGTATTTAAAAATTTCCTTTGCCTCCGGCGTTCGTGCTTCCAGATTGAGCTTCTCTGGTTTTAGGCCTGCGTCCATCCTGAATCTAGTTTAGTCTAATAAATTGAGGTACCCTCAATAATGATGCTTAGAGATTAAACTGTAAAGAAGGCTTTATTAGGCTAATAACAATGCTACAGATTTGGACGAGAGCTGACTGCTATACAGACCATGAGGCAGGCCTTTATGTATGGCTCCCAGATGGGCGGAGCCAGAGGCGGAGTCCCCAGGGTTCCAAGCCTGGTCTTAAAGGGGACATCACCTTACATGATGATAAGGCAGTAACCGTTCATCACACCCCATTTTTATTCTGCGGTCCTTTTTTAAATGGGTCAACAAATTGATCACTGGCTTCATTTGGGCGGGCAAGACGCTGCGAGTAAGGAAGGTAATGCTTGAGCGGAGTCGGGGAGAGGGCGGGCTGGCGCTGCCAAATTTTAGTAACTATTACTGGGCGGCGAATATAGCCATGATCAGGAAGTGGGTGCTGGGGATGGGGGTGGGGGGGTCGGCATGGGAGCGTATGGAGGCGGTTTCATGCGAGGGCACCAGTCTGGGGCGTTGGTAACTGCGCCTTTGCCGTTCCTGCCGGCACGGTACTCCACCAGCCCCGTGGTGGTGGCGGCCCTGAGAGTCTGGGGGCAATGGAGGAGACATGTGGGAGCAGTGGGAGCATCGGTCTGGTCCCCAATCTGTAATAATCACCAGTTTGCTCTGGGAAGTATGGATAGGGGGGTTCCGGATATGGTGGAGAGCGGGGATTGAGAGGATGGGGGATATGTTTATAGAGGGGAGCTTTCCGAGTATGAGGGCGCTAAGGAAAAGTTTGGGTTGGCGAGGGGAAACAAATTCAGGTATCTGCAGGTGTGGGACTTCCTACGTAAACAGGTGTCAACATTCCCACTCCTACCACTAAGGGGGATTCAGGACAGGGTAGTTTCCCGAGGGTGGGTAGGAGAAGCGAGCGTCTCGGACATTTACAAGGAACTTATGGGGTCGGAGGAGACGCAGACTGAGGAGCTGAAGCGTAAGTGGGAGGAGGAGCTGGGAGGAGAGATAGAGGATGGTCTACGGGCAGATGTGTTGAGTGGAGTCAACGCGTCCGCAACATGTGCCAGGCTCAGCCTGATACAATTCAAGGTCATTCATCGGGCTCACATGACTGTGGCCCGGATGAGCAGATTCTTTGGGGTGGAAGACAGGTGTGCAAAATGTGCGGGAGGACCAGCGAACCATGTCCACATGTTCTGGGCATGTCCGAGGCTTAGGGGATTTTGGCAGGGGTTTGCAGATGTCTTGTCCACGGTGTTAAAAACAAGGGTGGCACTGAGTCCAGAGGTGGCGATTTTCGGGGTGTCGGAAGACCGGGAATCCAGGAGGAGAAAGAGGCAGACGTTCTGGCCTTTGCTTCCCTGGTAGCCCGGAGATGGATACTATTAGCTTGGAGAGACTCAAAGCCCCCGAAATCGGAGACCTTGCTATTGGACATGGCTAGCTTTCTCTGTTTGGAGAAAATCAAGTTCGCTTTGAGAGGGTCACTGTTAGGGGTTCGCCCGGAGGTGGCAACCGTTTGTCGACTTCTTCGCGGAAAATTAATCGTCAGCGGAAGTGGAGGGCGGGGGGGCGGTTAGTTTAGCTTAAAGTAGGGGGTTAATAAAGGTGGGACCTATAAGAAAGGGAGATGGCTTTTGCACTATGTTTATAGATTCATGTACATTGTTTATTTTGTTGTTGTTACAATACCAAAAAACCTCAATAAAATGTTTATTAAAAAAAAAGAATACGAGTTCCCTGATTAGTGGCCCAATCAGAGAAGCCCTTTCTGTGTATATAACAGGGAGTGTCAGATCCTCTGCACTCCCAGTGTAGACAGCAGACTGAATGGTCACGGTTGTTCAGCTGTTGGGTTTGTAAATAAAAGGAATTCTGGCGACGGGACTTATTACAATCTCCTTTCCAGGAATTGCCCCAACAAATTTCAGATTCTTCACCCTGAATTTTAATGATATCCTGGTTACACAGGCCTTTGTTTCGTTTGCTGAATTTGTTCAGACCAGAGCATACTAATAAGTGTTAACCTCTTCAGAGACGTGACTATAGCCGCACCTTTGTGGAGGAATGGATATTCTCTCTGATCTCCTCCAGCAAGAGGTTGGTCTGTTTGCTGACAGTTCTTGGACACTTTTTTCAGCTTCTCATCTGAGGCCATAATGGTCTCCTCTCACCCCATCGTCCAGACTCCAAGTTTCTTGTTTCCAAATATCAGACCACATTGATGTCAGAATCAGCTGAGTCCTTACCAAAAGGACTCCCATCTTTGACTATCAATTCCACTGTGACCCATTGCTTTATAAGTTTGCTATTTAGTTTTGATTACTTTTGGGACAGTGTTTCCTTATCAGCTGACAGATTTCATCTCCTCTGATTTTTCTCTCCTCTGAAATATTTGCACTGCCAAGAAGACCTTGGAATTCCATTTCCATTTGTCTTCGTCCTGACCTCGAAGCTTTGACCTGCTGCTATCGCCCTTTATGATGGATCTTCTGACAAGGTTTTTGCGAATACCAAGGTTTTTCCTGGAATATGTAAAATTTTATAAATGAATCACATGAAGTAAAAACAAAACAAAATTTGTCAGGATTTTGATGGCTTGAAATAGAAAGATTTTCACGGAAGATACTAACGATATTTCTCATGTAATAGCAAGTGTTTCTTTTAACTATTTGAAGGTATTTCCTTCAGTCGGTCATGAACCACATACTAATAAAGGTTTCCAAACTTGCTGGGAATTCTGTTCAAGAACATCTCCCAGTTCATATGACGGTGCATCTGCAGACATGTTGGCGATGATGGTGGTGGCCAGGGATGGCGGGTGATTGGGGTTTTGGTGGGAGGTTGGAGTTTAAACATGTGTGAGCATGTGCATTTGGGCACAGGCTGGGGAATGGGTTTTTAATTCATGGAAATGTATGAGCACATCAACACACACACACACGAGGAGGGGCAGGTTGCCCATTTCAATTTCTAACCTAAGATCTCTGTTGCATCACACCTGTAAAGTGGTCCCTTGTGCTCCCCATAACCAAAATCTATTAAAAGTTGTGGGTCAGGTGAACTTCATGATATACTTTGGTGTTCTCTAAACCCTGGCCCATAATATGTGTAATTTTGGACACAGACGTGGGTCCAGATGATCACCAGTGGCTGGAGCAGCAGAGGCAGTAGTCGGAACAGGAACAGGAGCAGGTACAACAACAGCTGACAGCTCACACATCTGTCGCTCCATAGAAAAGGGCTTCAGCAGAGAGGTGCAGTGTGCAGGAGGACATACAACTGGATGCAGAACATGAATTCCCTTGACTTATCAAACTGCCAGTGTCTAAGGAGGCTCGGAGTCTCCAGTTAGGATGTGGCACAGAGATTTGCAGCCTGCTGGAAGAAGATCTGTTGCCAGCTGGATCTGGTTGACATGGCTAACCAGTCACTGGCAAAGTCATCAGCAGTTATGATGCTCAGTCAAAATCCTAAAGCTCTCTACCTAACATCACAACGAAGGATCTTTCACCAGAGACTGCAACAGTGCAAGGATGTGACTGACCACCAAGATGCCAAGGGCAAGGTGGGATGGGCAATAACTGCCCACAGCCCAGAAGAACATCGGAAACAGGAGCAGCAGTAAACCATTCAGAATTCTGAAGCTGCTCCATCACTCCTTCAGCTCAGGGTTGATCTCCTACTTCAGCCACACCTTCCTGCACAATACCTCATCGCCTCATTGCCTTAGAGTCCAAAACTCTCTTGATCTTTAACTTGCATATAATCTGCGACTGAACATTCAGAATTCTCCACATTAGAGGATTCCAAAGGCTCATGAAGCCCGATCTAAATGGTCATCCTGGTAACCCATGAATGAATAAATAGAAACTGTGTGGAAGATGTGTCTGTTCAGTTTCTCACCTTCTCCAGATGATTATTTGAGCAAAGGATAACAATTCCTGATGTTATGTTGATTTCTTTAAAATGAACCAGTCTTGAGTCAGCGAGAACAATTTGGGGCTTTCCTGATCGGGTCATACACCTCCCGTCATGCTGACCTCGCCTAACCACACAATTCTAACGTCCAGTCTGGTGACACTGGCTCAGCACCCTCTGCTGGCCTTTCATTACATTACATCTACTGAAAGAGGTTTATCATAGCAGGTAGTCCAGTGAGTTCTCTCTGCATTGTACATGAAAATGAAATGAAATGAAATGAAAATCGCTTATTGTCACAAGTAGGCTTCAAATGAAGTTACTGTGAAAAGCCCCTAGTCACCACATTCCGGTGCCTGTTCGGGGAGGCTGGTACGGGAATTGAACCGTGCTGCTGGCCTGCCTTGGTCTGCTTTCAAAGCCAGCGATTTAGCCCTGGGCTAAACTATCCCCAGTTATCTGTACATCTGAGTACATCTGGGCTGTGAAAGCAAATGTTGTCCCCTTGTTCAAGAAGGGGAGTAGAGACAACCCGGTAACTATAGACCAGTGAGCCTTGTTGCTGATTTTCTCCTTGATTCAATTGCTCTGTTTTATTACCTTTGCTCTCGAGTCGCCAGGTATCTTTATGATACCGCCACGAGGTTCAAGTCCGAGTAATGATCAATAACCCAATATATCGATAAGTAAGATTTAAATCAAAGCACATTTATTATACACAGTAATCGCTACTCATGCACAAATTCTACGTCTAAGCTACTTCTACGACTAACAGGCCTGTACTTAACTTCGGACTGGCCCACCAGGTCAGGGGAACAAATGGCCTTTCGTTCGGGTTCTGAGTCTGCGGGATTCAAAGTTGGTACGGATTGGTAGCTAGAAGCGCCTATCTCGTAGCGAGCGTTGAATTAAGACTTACGGGTTTCGGTGATCACTGGAGTCACTGCACCGGTCACGGCCAATGTTGGTTCGTGTTGCTGGGTGACCCAGGCAGGAAGAAGAGAGTGCTGCTGAAGAGCGCTGAAGAGCGCGATTTGAACTTGGGGCTTAACTCTTATAGTCCCCAGGGGCTTCCCGCCTTTCGGGGCGGACCCTGTACCTGGTCCCAAGTGATTGGACTTTGTCCCAATCGCTTGGTTCGATTTTCTCCAATACTGGAGCGGTTCCCTGATCGATGGGCGGTCTTGATGTGCTCGTTCACCTCCTTTGTGTTGGCTCCTGCTGGCGCCGAGGAGTCTGGCTTTGCTTTGTGTGTCCAAAATGTTACTTATTGTTCCCGGGGATTGCTCATCAGTATGCAGATGGCTGTTACTTTGTTATGCTGATGGTCGCTGGTATCGATGTTGTCTGGTCTTTGCAGAGGTAAATACACAGCAAACCTGCAGCTGCTGGTTTCTGTCTTGTTGGCTGACTTTCCCATCAGCCTTTGCCGTTCGCCATTTTAAATTGAGAGTTGGCAATTTAGGTGGCTACAGCCTTACTTCTGTAGTGGGCAAACTTGGAAAGGTTTATAAGAGATAGGGTGTATAATCATCTGGAAAGGAATAATTTGATTAGACATAGTCAACACGGTTTTGTGAAGGGTAGATTGTGCCTCACAAACCTTATTGAGTTCTTTGAGAAGGAAACCAAACCGGTGGATGAGGGTAAAGTAGTTGATGTGGTGTATATGGATTTCAATAAAGCATTTGATAAGGTTCCCCACGGTAGGCTACTGCAGAAAATACGGAAGCATGGGTTTCAGGGAGATTTAGCAGTTTGGATCAGAAATTGGCTCGCTGGAAGAAGACAAAGGGTGGTGGTTGATGGGAAGTGTTCAGACTGGAGTCCAGTTACAAGTGGTGTACCACAAGGATCTGTTTTGGGGCCACTGCTGTTTGTCATTTTTATAAATGACCTGGAGGAGGGTGTAGAAGAATAGGTGAGTAAATTTGCAGATGACACTAAAGTCGGTGGAGTTGTGGACAGTGCGGAAGGATGTTACAAGTTACAGAGGGACATAGATAAGCTGCAGCGCTGGGCTGAGAGGTGGCAAATGGAGTTTAATGCAGGAAAGTGTGAGGTGATTCATTTTGGAAGGAATAACAGGAAGACAGAGTACTGGGCTAATGGTAAGATTCTTGGCAGTGTGGATGAGCAGAGAGATCTCGGTGTCCATGTACATAGATCCCTGAAAGTTGCCACTCAGGTTGAGAGGGTTGTTAAGAAGGCGTACGGTGTGTTAGCTTTTATTGGTAGAGGGATTGAGTTTCGGAGCCATGAGGTCATGTTGCAGCTGTACAAAACTCTGGTGTGGCCGCATTTGGGGTATTGCGTACAAGTCTGGTCGCCGCATTATAGGAAGGATGTGGACGCATTGGAAAGGGTGCAGAGGAGATTTACCAGAATGTTGCCTGGTATGGAGGGAAGATCTTATGAGGAAAGGCTGAGGGACTTGAGGCTCTTTTCGTTAGCGAGAAGAAGGTTAAGAGGTGACTTAATTGAGGCATACAAGATGATCAGAGGATTGGATAAGGTGGACAGTGAGAGCCTTTTTCCTCGGATGGTGATGTCTAGCACGAGGGGACATAGCTTTAAATTGAGGGGAGATAGATATAGGACAGATGTGAGAGGTAGGTTCTTTACTCAGAGTAGTAAGGGTGTGGAATGCCCTGCCTGCAACAGTAGTGGACTCGCCAACACTAAGGGCATTCAAATGGTCATTGGATAGACATATGGATGATAAGGGAATAGTGTAGATGGGCTTTAGAGTGGTTTCACAGGTCGGCGCAACATCGAGGGCCGAAGGGCCTGTACTGCGCTGTAATGTTCTATGTTCTATGTGTCGGTTTTAGTCCAGAGTTTTTCCCTTTCTAAAGGAAGAGTCTGCATCACATTTAACTGCGTCACATCCACTTGCAATGTGCCTGTGTCTGAGCTGCTTCAACATCTGAGTGACTGCTTTGCTTCTGCTCGTCACTTACTCCTTTTAAATGTATTTGCTGCTCACTGAGTCTGTCTGGTGCTCATTTCGAATTGGATTGGATTTATTGTCACGTATACCGAGGTGAAAAGTATTGTTCTGCGTACAGTCCAGACACATCGTTCCATATATGAAAACAACATAGGACAAACATAAATGCACAATCTAAATACATAGACACAGGCATCGGGTGAAGTATACAGCAGTGTAGTACTACGCAGTAGAGAAGATATGTGGCGAGATCAGTTCAGTCCATAAGAGGGTCGTTTAGGAGTCTGGTAGCAACAGGGAAGAAACTGTTTTTGAGTCTGTTGTGCGTGTTCTCAGACTTCTGTATCTCCTGCTCGATGGAAGAAGTTGGAAGAGTGAATAAGCCGGGTGGGAGGGATCTTTGATTATGCTGCCCGCTTTCCCCAGTAAGAAGTCTTACAACGTCAGGTTAAAGTCCAACAGGTTTGTTTCAAACACTAGCTTTCGGAGCACTGCTTCTTCCTCAGATGAATGAAGAAGTATGTTCCAGAAACATATATATAGAAAAAGTCAAAGTCAAAGATGCAAGACAATGCTTTGAATGCGCCCATTAGCAGGTATTTAAGTCCAATTAAACACCAACCACGCGGAGAATTGCGTGCCGGCATCGGGGTGGTGTGGCCCGGGTGCGGGATTCTCCGGCCCAGCCCAGGGCTGGGAGAATCCCGTCCAGTGTTCTTACAGGGAACAGATCAGTCCGAGGGGGAGTCGTTGAGGAGTCTTGTAGCTGTGGGGAAGAAGCTTTTCCTATGTCTGGTTGTGCGAGTCATCAGACTTCTGTATCTTCTGCCTGATGGAAGGGTCTGGAAGAGGGCAAAGCCTGGGTGGGAAGGGTCTCTGAGAATGCTGTCTGCCTTCCTGAGGCAGCGGGAGGTGTAGACAGAATCAATGTGGAGGTGGCAAGCTTGTGTGATGCGTTGGGCTGAGTTCACCACACTCTGTAGTTTCTTGCGATCTTGGACCGGGCAGTTGCCATACCGGCTGTGATGCAGCCGGATAGGATGCTCTCTATGGCACATCTGGAGAAGTTTGTGAGAGTCGATGCAGACATGCTGAATTTCTTTAGCTTCCGTCGGAAGTAGAGACGTTGTTGGGCTTTCTTGATTGTTGCATAAATGTGAGTGGACCAGGGCAGACTGTTGGTGATGGTGACCCCCAGGAACTTAAAGCTATCGACCATCTCCACTTCAGAGCCATTGATGTAGACAGGGGTGTGTGTAGTGTCACGCTTCCTGAAGTCGATGATCAGTTCCTTGGTCTTTCCAACATTTAGAGAGAGGTTGTTTTCGGTACACCATGCAACCAAGAGATCTATCTCCCTTCTGTCGTCTGATTCGTCGTGTTTGAGATACGACCCACCACAGTCATATCATCTGCAAACATATAAATCGAATTGGAGTTAAATCTTGCCACACAGTCATGTGTTTATACAGGGAGTACAGTAGAAGACTGAGCACACATCTTTGCGGGGCACCGGGGTTGAGGACTATTTTGGAGGCGGTGCTGTTGCCTATCGGCACAACATCGTGGGCCGAAGGGCCTGTTCTGTGCTGTATTTTTCTATGTTCTATGTCCTATCCTGACAGATTGCGGTCTGTTGGTGAGGAAGTCAAGGATCCAGCTGCACAGGGAGGGGTCAAGTCCAAGATTGCGGAGTTTGGTTATTAGTCTTGCCGGGATAATGTCCATCACACGAACCTGCCTCCCATCCATTGACTCCATTTACACCTCCTGCTGCCTTGGGAAAGCGGGCAGTATAATCAAAGACCCCTCCCACCCGGCTTACTCACTCTTCCAACTTCTTCCATCGGGCAGGAGATACAGAAGTCTGAGAACACGCACGAACAGCCTCAAAAACAGCATCTTCCCCACTGTCACCAGACTCCTAAATGACCCTCTTGGGGACTGACCTCATTAACACTACACCCTGTATGCTTCATCCGATGCCGGTGTTTATGTACGTACATTGTGCACCTTGTGTTGCCCTATTAAGTATTTATTTTATTTTATTTTCTTATCAAATACTTAATGATCTGTTAAGTTGCTCACAGAATAATATTTTTCACTGTACCTCGGTACACGTGACAACAAACAAAAATCCAAATGGTGGAGCTGTAGTCTATAAACAGCAGTCTGACGTAGGTGTCCTTGTTGTCGAGGTGTTCGAGTGTTGATTGCAGAGCCAGGGAGATAGCATCTGCTGTGGACCGGTTGTGGTGATAGGCAAACTGCAGTGGATCGAGACCGTCTGGGAGACTGGCAGTGATCCGCCTCATGACTAAAGGCTCGAAGCATTTTATGATAACAGACATCAGGGCCACCGGTTGGTAGTCGTTGAGGCAGTCTACCTTGTTCTTCTTTGGTACTGGTATTATGGAGTCTTCTTGAAGGAGGTAGGGACCTCCGAACGGAGGAGTGAGGTGTTGAAGATATCTGTGAATACACTCGCCAGCTGGTCAGCGCAGGCTCTGAGTGCTCGCCCAGGGACTCCGTCGGGGCTCATCGCTTTCCGTGGGTTTACTGTCAAGAAGGCAGCTCTTACCTTTAAGGCTGTAATAGTGGGTATGGGTGTGTCCAGGGCTGTTGGGGCGGGTGGCACTGATGTAGTGGCTGACTGTTCAAAGCAGGCATAAGTTCTGGACACACCCCCTACAGGGAGCATCCTTCCTGCATCTACCCTTTCCAGTCCTGTTAGAATTTTATAGGTTTCTATGAGTTCCCCCCTCATTCTTCTGAATTCCAGCCAATACAATCTTAACCAATTCAATCTCTCCTCATACGCCAATCCCGCCATCCCAGTAATCAGTCTGGTAAACCTTCGCTGCACTCCCTCGAGTGCAAGAACATCCTTCCTCAGAGAAGGAGACCAAAACTGCACACAATATTCCAGATGTGACCTCACCAAGGCCCTGTATAATTGCAGCAACACATCCCTGCTTCTATACTCGAAACCTCTCGCAATGAAGGCCAACATGCCATTAGCCTTCTTTACCGCCTGCTGCACCTGCATGCTTACCTTCAGCGACTGGGGCACAAGGACACCCAGGTCTCGTTGCACATTCCCCTCTCCTAATTTATGGCCATTCAGATAACAATCTGCCTTCTTGTTCATGCTACCAAAGTGGATAACCTCACATTTATCCACATTATACTGCATCTGCCATGCATTTGCCCACTCGCTCAACCTGTCCAAATCACACTGAAGGATCTCTGCATCCTCCTCACAGCTCACCCTCCCACCCAGCTTGGTGTCATCTGAAATTTTTTAGCTAGTACATTTTGTTCTGTCATCTAAATCATTAATATAGATTGTGAATAGCTGGAGTCCCAGCACCGATCCCTGCGGTACCTCACACGTCACTGCTGGAGTCCCAGCACCGATCCCTGCAGTACCTCACACGTCACTGCCTGTCATTTGGAAAAAGACCCGTTAATTCCTACTCTTTGTTTCCTGTCTGCCAACCAGTTTTCTATCCATCTCAATACACTGCCCCTAATCCCTTGCGCTTCAATTTGACACGCTAATCTCATATGCGGGACTTTGTCCAAAGTCTCCTGAAAATCCAAATGTACCACATCCACTGGTTCGCCCTCATCAACTCTACGAGTTACATCCTTGAAGAATTCCAGTGGATTTGTCAAGCATGATTTTCCCTTCATAAGACATAGGAGCAGAATTAGGCCACTCGGCCCATCGAGTCTGCTCCGCCATTCAATCATGGCTGATATTTTCTCATCCCCATTCTCCTGCCTTCTCCTCATAAACCCCGATCCCCTTATTAATCAAGAACCTATCTATCTCTGATAGAATCCATGCTGACTCAGTTCGATCTTCCAATACTTTCTAAGTGCTCCGCTATAAAATCTTTGATTCCAGAATTTTCCCCACTACCGACATCAGGCCGAGTGGTTTGCAATTCCCTGTTTTCTCTACCTCCCTTTTTAAATAGTGGAGTTACATTTGCCACCCTCCAATCTGCAGGAACTGTTTCAGAGTCTGTAGAATCCCAGAAGATGATCACCAATGTATCCACTGTTTGTGGAGCCAATTTCTCTGGGATGTAGATTATCAGCCTCTTCCTTCCCTAAACAACATTTATTATGATAACTATTATTTAAACGGCATGAAAGATCCCAGCCAGGTCTATCCTGTCTAGCTGACTTTATACAGTAGGTAACTGTACATAATTGAAGGCTCCCCGCCCCTTTTAACGGGGGAGCTTGTATTGGGCAAGGCTCACAGGGAGTTTAATCGTTGCCACCTCATAAATTCCGGGTGGGTTATGACAGGGGGAGTTGAATTTTGGCTGATGCAGGTGTTGGGAATCATTCCACAACTGAATCAGAACTATGAGAGGCAGATTATGGCAAGAAGGGCAGAGCGTGGGCTTCCAGCTTTCACACTCTGCACTGGAGGCTTTGATACAGGAAGGGGAGAGGAGTGATGTCATCTATTCTCAAAGAGGCCCATCAGAAAAATTGCGATGGCAGTGGAACCAGACAGCCATGATAGTCAATGCCAGGAATTTGAGCCTACATTTTACCACATTCACTCACACGCTTCCCTTGCAATGACACATAGCAGAGGTGGGAGAATCTGAAAGATGCGCAGCAGAGGTATGTCAGACAAAGTCAGCATGGATTGACGAAAGGGAAATCATGTTTGACAAATCTATTGGATTCTTTGCAGACGTAGTGCGCGATTTAACGGGAAAGTTCCGTATCGGGCGCGACTTCCCAGGTGTTTCCTGATGGCCGAGCTGGTAAGACCGCGGCACATATTTAACGGCACTTAGTGCTGGAAATGAACCCCCGGGGGCTTCATGGCGGAAATGGCTGCCCCGCCGGGCTGCCAAGATAACTTAACATTGGCCCCCTGAAAATGAAAAATGAAAATGAAAATCGCTTATTGTCACAAGTAGGCTTCAAATGAAGTTACTGAGAAAAGCCCCTAGTCACCACATTCCGGCGCCTGTTAAGGGAGGCTGGTAAGTGAATCGACCTGGCATCGGTCCCACCTGCCACCACCCTGACCTCCGTCGCCCCCTCCCAACAATTGGTGGCTGGCACCTCACTGCCCCCCCCCCCCCCGCCACCCCCGGCATATTACAGCACCTGTGTCCCAGCACACCCTGGCACCCACCAGCATAACCACTCCATGCTCAGGAGTGGTGCCCACATATGCCACCTGCCATAGACCCCCTCCACCCGATGCATCAAGCTTGGGTTCATAATCAAGGGGTATGGGGGGAGGCGGGATCAGGTTATTGAACTTGATGATCAGCCTTGATCATAATGAATGGCAGGGCAGGTTAGAAGGGCCGAATGGCCTCCTCCTGCTCCTATTTTCTATGTTTCTAAATGGTAGGGGACAGACATGGCTCTATGGAAGAGACAATGCTTGCCATTGTTGGTCTGGCCATGACTGAAACTATTGAAGAGGACGCTATTCTCATATTTAATCCCCCTTCTCCTTTACCCGATAATCTCTTCTAATTTAAAAGTTGAAGATAGTGTAAGCACGCACCTCCTGTTGCCCCTCCCCCTGCATACCTCACAGACCCAACCTGCTGTCCTCCTTTTCCATCCCCAAATCGTGCAGCCTGGCCAGAGCAGGAAGGAAGTAATAGAACATAGAACATAGAACATAGAACAATACAGCGCAGTACAGGCCCTTCGGCCCACGATGTTGCACCGAAACAAAAGCCATCTAACCTACACTATGCCATTATCATCCATATGTTTATCCAATAAACTTTTAAATGCCCTCAATGTTGGCGAGTTCACTACTGTAGCAGGTAGGGCATTCCACGGCCTCACTACTCTTTGCGTAAAGAACCTACCTCTGACCTCTGTCCTATATCTATTACCCCTCAGTTTAAAGCTATGTCCCCTCGTGCCAGCCATATCCATCCGCGGGAGAAGGCTCTCACTGTCCACCCTATCCAACCCCCTAATGACAATGAAACCTGGCCACTCACCATTGCAGGCACCAGCCCAGGTGGAGCTGATATCTTAGAGGCAACTTGTGGCTGTGATGGCACAATGAGCAGCAGCCTGGCCAGAGACAAATGAAGCTTAGAAGCCACCAGTTTACCAGGCGTTGAGGAGGTCACACGTGAGTTCTGCTGTGAAGGAGAACTTCAATGGCTTGGCCTACGGAAGAAGGGTGATGGTTATACACAATGGAATGTTTGATGCTGTGGCAGCCCTGTGAAAAAACCTGCATCAATTCTAAGCAGTGTGCAGGTGCCAGTCTTGATCTGTCACAAAACTTTGCTGAATGGGACACTCCATTAACACACTCGTCAACCCAATCCTGATGTAACAGCTGTTGGCTGATGTCTCAGCTTCCAGCGCAGGATAAAAACTCCAGCTCCGCCTTCAACACCATAATCCCAGCCAAGCTCATATCAAAGTTCCAAAACCTAGGACTTGGCTCCTCCCTCTGCAACTGGATCCTCAACTTTCTGACCCACAGACCACAAGCAGTAAGAATAAACAACAACACCTCCTCCACAATAGTCCTCAATACTGGGCCCCTCAAGGCTGCGTACTTAGCCCCCTACTCTACTCCCTGTACACATACGACTGCGTGGCAAAACTTGGTCCCAGCTCCATCTACAAGTTTGCTGATGATACGACCATAATGGGCCGGATGTCGAATAACGACGAGTCAGAATACAGGAGGGAGATAGACAACCTAGTGGAGTGGTGTAGCGACAACAATCTCTCCCTCAATGCCAGCAAAACTAAAGAGCTGGTCATTGACTTCAGGAAGCAAAGTACTGTACACACCCCTGTAGGCATCAACGGGGCCGAGGTGGAGATGGTTAGCAGTTTCAAATTCCTAGGGGTGCACATCAAAAACTCTGTCCTGGTCCACCCACATCGACGCTACCACCAAGAAAGCACAACAGCACCTATACTTCCTCAGGAAACTAAGGAAATTCGGCATGTCCACATTAACTCTTAAAAGCTTTTACAGATGCACCATAGAAAGCATCCTATCGGGCTGCATCACAGCCAGGTATGGCAACTGCTCGGCCCAGGACCACAAGAAACTTCAGAGAGTCCATCACACGAACCTGCCTCCCATCCATTGACTCCATCTACACCTCGTGCCGCCTGGGGAAAGCGGGCAGCATAATCAAAGACCACTCCCACCCGGCTTACTCACTCTTCCAACTTCTTCCATCGGGCAGGACATACAGAAGTCTGAGAACACGCATGAACAGACTCGAAAACAGCTTCTTCCCTGCTGTTACCAGACTCTTAAATGACCCCCTTATGGACTGACCTCATTAACACTACACAACACCCCTGTGTGGTAGTCTGTGTATTACGGCACCTAGTAATGCTGGAACACCATTGGTAGATATTGTATGTTTCCCATTGGTCAAGCTGTATGGTAGCTCCGCCCTGCAAGGTGGGTTATAAGAGCCCGTGCTGCCCCAGCAGCCTTCTTTCTGTACCTGAGCTGCTGGGGGAAACATCTAGCTTATTAAAGCCTTCAGTTGGACTACAACCTCGCTTTAGTGGTCATTGATCGTGCATCAATTTAATAAGCTAAATTTAAAAGGATGGAGCTCCGAATCAAACCGGAGTGTCTGCAACTCAGCCCCCATGCGGCAAACTCAGCGGCAATCTTCAAGCACTGGCTGACGTGTTTTAACGGATACCTCGGAACGGCCGAAAACACACCCACGGGAGAACAGAAATTGCAAGTCCTGCACTCGAGGGTGAGCCCGGAAATTTACACCCTTATCGAGGACGCGGATGACCTCGATGCAGCAATGGAACTGCTAAAAGGACATTATATTCGCCCGGTAAACCAGGTCTGCGCCCGACATCTGCTAGCGACGAGGCGACAAATCCCTGGGAAATCGCTGGAAGAATTCTACCATGCACTCCTGGTGTTGGGGAGAAACTGCAGCTGCCCGCAAGTTTCGGCGAGCGAACGCACTAAACTCTTGGTCCGGGATGCTTTCATTGCAGGTATGCTGTCCTCCCAAATCCGCCAGCGATTGATGGAGAAAGACACCTTAGGCCTCAAGGAGGCACAGGCCCTTGCCGGCTCCCTGGATGTGGCCTCCCGAAACGCCTGCGCTTATGTCCCCGACCGCGCGGCAGCCCCCTGGGCAGTGTGAAACCCCCCCCGCGGCCGACCCCGAGACATTACCCATCCCCCCACAAGCTTGTGCTGCAAGACGGCCTGGCAACCCCGGGGGGCCCCGCTGCTATTTGCGGGCAGGCCAAGCACCCCCGGCAGCACAGCCCGGCCCACGCATCCATCTGCAAGGGATGCCGTAAATAGGGCCACTTCGTGGCGGTATGCCAGGCCCGGTGGCGAATGCGGACTGCCACCACAATCCTCTCCACGGTCCCCGTGCGGCCAGCGGGCACCGCCATCTTCCTCCTCCAGGGCCACGTGCGGCCTCCGGGTGCCGCCACCTTGTCCCGTGGACACCACGTGCGATGGATGGGCGCCGCCATTTTGTGCACCCCAGCCATGGGCGACCAATGGGCGTCGCCATCTTCGATGGGCTCCCAGGACCCAAACTCGGCTGACCACACACCGCCCGAAGAGAACATTCAACTGCTGAGATTAGCCTCGGTGACCCTGGACCAGTCCCGGCCTCGAACACTCTCAACTGCTACAACAACTGTACTTATCAACGGGCACGAGACATCCTGCTTAATCGACTCTGGGAGCACGGAGAGCTTCATACATCCCGACACGGTAAGACGCTGTTCTCTCCCCATCCACCCCGTTAATCAAAAAATTACCCTGTCCTCCGGTTCCCACTCAGTAGAGATAAAGGGGTTTTGTGTAGCAAACCTTTCGGGCAGCAGGGTAGCATTGTGGATAGCACAATTGCTTCACAGCTCCAGGGTCCCAGGTTCGATTCCCGGCTTGGGTCACTGTCTGTGCGGAGTCTGCACATCCTCCCCGTGTGTGCGTGGGTTTCCTCCGGGTGCTCCGGTTTCCTCCCACAGTCCAAAGAGGTGCAGGTTAGGTGGATTGGCCATGATAAATTGCCCTTAGTGTCCAAAATTGCCCTTTGTGGTGGGTGGGGTTACTGGGTTATGGGGTTATGGGGATAGGGCGGAGGTGTTGACCTTGGGTGGGGTGCTCTTTCCAAGAGCCGGTGCAGACTCGATGGGCCAAATGGCCTCCTTCTGCACTGTAAATTCTATGTACAACTCACAGTCCAGGGAAGGGAGTTTAAAAATTACCGGCTCTACATCCTCCCCCATCTCTGCGCGGCCACACTCCTAGGGTTAGACTTCCAGTGTAATCTCCAAAGTCCAACTTTCAAATTCGGCGGCCCGATACCCCCTCTCACTGGCTGCAGCCTCGCGACCCTCAAGGTCGATCCGCCTTCCCTGTTTGCGAACCTCACCCCGGATTGCAAACCCGTCGCCACCAGGAGCAGACGGTACAGTGCCCAGGATCGGATCTTTATTAGGTCAGAGGTCCAAAGGCTACTGAGGGAAAAAGTCATTGAAGCTCGCAACAGTCCCTGGATCGTGCATTACAAGGTCTTCTCCACGGTGGATCTTAAGTCCGCCTACCACCAGCTCCCCATCCGCACTAGTGACCGCAAATACACTGCCTTCGAGGCAGATGGGCGGCTCTATCACTTCTTAAGGGTTCCCTTTGGTGTCACTAACGGGGTCTCGGTCTTCCAGCGCGAGATGGACCGAATGGTTGACCGGTACGGTTTACGGGCAACATTCCCGTATCTCGATAATGTCACCATCTGCAGCCACGACCAGCAGGACCACGACACCAACCTCCGAAAATTCCTCCAGACCGCAAAGATCCTTAACCTTACGTATAGCAAGGATAAATGCGTGTTTAGCATCGACCGCCTAGCCAGCCTCGGCTACATAGTGCGAAATGGAGTTAAAGGCCCCGACCCTGAACGCATGCGCCCCCTTATGGAGTTCCCCCTCCCTCACTGCTCCAAGGCCCTGAAGCGCTGCCTAGGCTTTTTTTCTTACTATGCCCAGTGGGTCCCCAACTACGTGGACAAGGCCCGTCCCCTGATCCAATCCACAGTTTTTCCCCTGTCGATAGAGGCCCACCAGGCCTTCAGCCGCATCAAAGCAGACATTGCAAAGGCCATGAAGCACGGCATTGACGAGTCCCTCCCCTTCCAGGTCGAGAGCGACGCGTCCGACGTAGCTCTGGCGGCCACCCTCACTCAAGTGGGCAGACCCGTGGCCTTCTTCTCACGTACCCTCCATGCTTCTGAAATCCGCCACTCCTCAGTCGAAAAGGAGGCCCAGACCATAGTAGAAGCTGTGCGACATTGGAGGCATTACCTGGCTGGCAGGAGATTCACTCTCCTCACTGTCCAACGGTCGGTTGCTTTCATGTTCGATATTGCACAGCGGGACAAGATAAAAAACGATAAGATCTTGCGGTGGAGGATCGAACTCTCCACCTATAACGACGAGATCTTGTATCGTCCCGGGAAGCTAAACGAGCCTCCTGATGCCCTGTCCCGCGGCACGTGTGCCACCGCACAAGTGGACCGCCTCCGAGCCCTCCATGAGGACCTCTGCCACCCGGGGGTCACTCGTTTCTTCCACTTTATCAAGGCCCACAACCTGCCCTACTCCATCGAGGAGGTCAGGGCAGCCACCATGGACTGCCGAATCTGCACGGAGTGCAAACCGCACTTCTACCGGCCAGAGAAAGCGCACCTGATAACGGCTTCCCGTCCCTTTTAACGCCTCAGTATGGACTTCAAATGCCCCCTCCCCTCCATCGACTGCAACACGTACTTCCTGAACGTGATTGATGAGTACTCCCGGTTCCCATTCGCCACCCCCTGCCCCGACATGACCGCAACCACCGTCATCAAGGCCCTCCATAGCATCTTTGCACTGTTCGGGTTCTCCGCGTTCATACATAGTGATAGGGGGTCCTCCTTTATGAGCGACGAACTGCGTCAATTCCTGCTCAGCAAGGGCATCGCCTCGAGCAGGACGACCAGTTACACCCCCCGGGGTAACGGACAGGTAGAGAGGGAGAACGGAACGGACTGGAAGACCGTACTACTGGCCCTACGGTTCAGGAATCTCCCAGTCTCCCGCTGGCAGGAAGTCCTCCCGGATGCCCTCCACTCCATCCGATCACTGCTTTGCACCGCGACCAACCAAACACCTCACGAACGTCTCCTTGTCTTCCCCAGGAAGTCCTCCTCTGGGACCTCGCTCCCAACCTAGCTGGCAGCACCCGGACCCATCCTGCTCCGAAAACACGTGCAGGCGCACTAGTCGGACCCGTTGGTCGAGAGGGTCCATCTTATCCACGCTGACCCCCAGTACGCCTAAGTGGCGTACCCCGACAGCCGACAAGTTACGGTCATCTCCCTACGAGACCTGGCGTCCGCCAGATCCCCACGCACACCCCAGCCACCAGTCCCACGCTCCCTCCCACCGGTGCACCTTACAGCCGCCCCCTTCCCAGGAGGATCTTCCGCCGGCCCTGTCTTGACCCCCCCGCCCACCGACGCACCCCGCAGACGCTCCCTTCCCAGGTCAATCGTTTTCCCCACCAGCGCCGTCTAGGGGCGTTGAAGCTGCCACAGGGATCGAGGCCACGCTCCCGGAGTCACAGACGCCCGAGACTCCACCGACGTCACCACCAAAGCTTCGATGATCACAGAGGACGACCAGGGCCCCCGATCGGCTGATCGCTTCATCTTAAAGTGTATTTAGTTAATTGTGAAATTGTAAATATTTACAACAATAAGACAAAAAGCTGTACGGAGGTATTACGGTACCTCCATAACTATAACTTCTACCATGTTACCATGTTGTATTACCAAACCACCACCCCCGCCAGACTCTTTTTTATCAGGGGGTGAATGTAGTAGTCTGCGTAGAGGTATTACGGTACCTAGTAATGCTGGAACACCATTGGTAGATATTGTATGTTTCCCATTGGTCAAGTACTCGCACTAGATGTGGGCGGGTCCGCCTGGTGCTCCGGGTCTGTCCCTGGCTCATGGCCGCCCTGGAACATCCTGGGGGCGTCGTATGCCTGATGGGCCGGGTCTGTCCCCCCCTTCCCCCATATCCCCCCTCCCCCATATCCTCCTCATATCCCCCATCCCCCATATCTCCTTTCCCCCATATCCCCCATATGGGGGTAATGGGGGAAGGGGATATGGAGGAAGGGGGATATGGGGGAAGGGGGGGATATGGGGGAAGGGGGGAAGGGGGATGTGGTAGTCTGCGTAGAGGTATTACGGACCTGGTAATGCTGGAACACCATTGGGAGATATTGTATGTTTTCCTATTGGTCAAGCTGTATGGTAGTTCCGCCCTGCAAGGCGGGTTATAAGAGCCCGTGGCACCCCAGCAGCCTTCTTCCTGTACCTGAGCTGTTGGGGGAAACATCTAGCTTATTAAAATCTTCAGTTGGACTACAACCTTGCTTTAATAGTCATTGATCATGCATCACCCTGTATGCTTCATCTGATGCCTGTGTTATGTAGTTACATTGTGTACCTTGTGTTGCCCTATTATGTATTTTCTTTTATTCCCTTTTCTTCCCATGTACTTAATGATCTGTTGAGCTGCTCGCAGAAAAATACTTTTCACTGTCCCTCGGTACACGTGACAATAAACAAATCCAATCCAATTTGGGTTCTGAAATGGAAGCTCAGGCTGAAGTCATGCACGCCTGTCTCGCTGCCACACAGAGTCAGATTGCTGCCGTCATAGGTGTGGATGCCAGCATCAATGGGACTGTCAAAGAAGTCACCAATCTGCCTTTCAACACATTACCAGGGTGACTGAGGTGCTGCCCTGGGGAGCACCAGTGAGCATGAACTGCTGTTCCCCTTCAGGATGAAGTAAGAAAGAGAGAAGGACTTCCATTTATATCGCACCTTTCATGACCAGTGGACATCTCAAATAACTTCACCGCCTGTAGCATCTGCTAAAGCAACACACGTTGATCAGCCAATAGAAAACAAAGATTCTATTTATTCACTCTCCGTACCCTGAAGGGCCTCCTCCCTGACCTTCTTCCAGACCGGGGTTTTTATTCGAGAGAGATGAGCTCTCAGTTAAGGGGGAAATCCTGCCCCTTATAATAATAATCACTTATTGTCACACGTAGGCTTCAATGAAGTTACTGTGAAAAGCCCCTAGTCGCCATATTCCGGCGCCTGTTCAGGGAGGCCGGTACAGGAATTGAACCCGCGCTGCTGGCCTTGTTCTGCATTGCAAGCCAGCTGTTTAGCCCACTGGTATTACCAGGAGAACTCGTATTCAGAGGTCACCTGGATCTATTTGTCCACCCTGGGGGTTATAACACCCCTAATGAGCTATTTTTGAAGAGTAGTTAATGTGGGATAATAGCAGTCACATTTCCACATACAGCCATGTCATGATGAGCAGGTAATCTATCTTTGTGATGTTGATTAAGGAGTATATATTGGCCCCGGCACTGCATAATTAGCTCACCAGCTCGATTTCAAAATATTACCATGGATACTTTACAGCCACCTGTGAAGGAAGGTCGTGCTCTCAGATTCACATCTGCTTTGCAAGGTGGCATCCCTGATGCAGAAATCCCTCAATACCGAACTGCAGTCCAATCAGGTCCATTCCCTGTACACCTCAGCAAGCCTGGGACCCACCAAACATTTCAACATTGCAAACCAATCGGCAACTAACCTGAAAGTAGTTCATGTTCCCTTCAGATAGTGTTGGGGTAATGTGGGTGGGGTTCCTTCCTACTGCTGAACATCTGTTAACTATGTGCATGCATATGAGAGATTATATCAACTGGAGTGGTGACTTCCAAACCGGCGGCACTGGTGTCAAACCGATGTTGGATGCTCTGCCGGCTTGACCTTTCGCACAGTGTACGTGTGCTAATACCGCCACCAAAATGCCATCCGGCATGGCTAGCATTCGAACAGGGCAAACAAGATGTGCCACTTTTGGGAAAACTAAGTTGGGTTAGGGGGATAGGGTGGAGGTGTGAGTTTAAGTAGGGTGCTCTTTCCAAGGGCCAGTGCAGAATCGATGGGCCGAATGGCCTCCTTCTGCACTGTAAATGTCATGATTGGATGACTTGTGGGAGGAATCCGGAGCACCCGGAGGAAACCCATGCAGACACAGGGAGAACGTGCAAACTCCGCACAGACAGTGACCCAAACCGGGAATTGAACCCGGGGCCCTGGGCTAACCACTGTGCTACCATGCACTCGTCATGCTGAAGAACAGGACACTGTGGAGCTGAATTAATTCATGGCAAGAGACCTTTGGTGTATTCAGAATGCAGTTTACCAGACACCAGTTCCATCCTTAACCTGATTGTATTAATGTTCTAAATGCACTGATGATTGCACTATCGACAGTTTTCTATTGCCAACAGCATTGTCTTGCTAAAGTGGAATTAAAAAAACTCCACCAGAAGTTTCAATAGTTTCCCTTTAAATAAAACTTATCCAACCCAGATATTTCAGATAATCAACCTTTTTTGTTCCTTCTGTAAATCTCTGGCTGTTTTAACGCCTCCATTCTGCATCAAGGCACAGAAGCCATCCAGATCTCTTCAATGTGATTCATCATCAATCAAAAGGATAATTACTTCGATGATGTTGTTCAGGGTGTAAATAGAAATTCAGAGCATCTCGACAAAGAAATTACTCTCCCCCCTTCCTGTGTGAATTAAATGCTTTGACAGCGAGACAACACGCAAAGAATGCCTCATAATACTCAATTGCTTTCATAATTGGACTCATGTGTCAGTGTTGGTGAGTGCAGAGTAGATAATAAATATTTTATTGATTGATTCAAATAACAGGCTGCAACTGGCAGTCAGACACTCCCAGAAAAATAGATAATTGATTCCAAATGCACTTGTGCAAAGAGGAGCATTTTCACTTTCAATGGATCACATTATCGCTGATTATGAATTTAAGCAGATTTACCCCAAAATTAAAGTGACCTTTTCAGAAAGATGGCAACATCACAAGGCGCCTTTATCCTGATGAACTCATCCTGCCCAGAACATATACAGCTCACAGCAACTTTTCCAACCACTGATAGGTGATACCCTGACAGACGGGCGGCCACCAGATGGATTAACAAATGAACGATTTATTAAAGTTGAAGGCGGGATTCTCCCCTACCCGGCGGGGCGGGCTGCGCCGGCGCCGAGGGGTGGCGTTAACCACTCCGGTGTCAGGCCGCCCGGAAGGTACGGAATACTCCGCACCTTCAGGGGCTAGGCCGGTGCTGGTGGGGTTGGCGCAGTGGCAGCCGGCGACGAAGGGCCTCCGCCGGCTGGCGCAAGTTGCCGCATGCGCGGGAGCCCAGCGTGTGCTGCCGTCATCCCAGCGCATGCGCAGGGTGGTTCTTCTCCACGCCGGCCTTGGCGGACTGTTACACCGACCGGCGCGGAGGGAAAGGGTGCCCCCACGGCATAGACCCGCCCGCGGATCGGTGGGCCCCGGCCACCTGGGGCCAGATCGCCCCGCGCCCCCCCCCCCCCAAGGACTCCGCAGGCCGCCCACAGAGCCAGGTCCCGCCGGTACGGACCTGGTGTATTTTACGCCGGCGGGACTGGCCGAAAATGGGCGGCCACTCGGCCCATCGTGGGCCAGAGAATCGCCGGGAGGGCCGCTGCCAACGGCACCCGACCACGCGGCACGATTCCCGCCCCTGCCGAAAACCGGCACTGGAGAATCTGCCAGCAGGCGTCGGGGCGGTGATTTTCCGGCCCGGTAGGGGGTCGGAGAATCCTGCCCAAAGACTGTGTCCAGAGAGTGTGATTAAAGTTACCATGTTGCAAGACTCCAAACCTTTAACTGACTCGGCCCCATTGGCCGATTCGTTCACATGACCCTGCAGGGACTCCTACACCCCCCACACCCACCGCCTAAACGGGCAGGGGCAGGCTACCACATCCATACCCCTTTAATTCTCCAATAAACATTCTAAATGTTTATTGAGAATGGGGTAGCACAGTGGTTAGCACTGTTTCTTCACAGCTGCAGGGTCCCTGGTTTGATTACTGGCTTCGGTGATTGTCTGTGTGGAGTCTGCACGTTCTCCCCGTGTCTGCGTGGGTTTCCTCCGGGTGCTCCTGTTTCCTCCCACAAGTCCCGAAAGACGTGTTGTTAGGTGAATTGGACATTCTGAATTCTCCCTCTGTGTACCCAAACAGGCGGCGGAGTGTGGCGACTAGGGGCTTTTCACAGTAATTTAATTGCAGTGTTAATGTAAGCCTACTAGTGACAATAAAGATTATTATTATTAAAATAATAAAGAAACTATTTACAAAAATGTACAAAAGTGGCTCTCCAAACAGTCTCTGACAGGGTCAGTCAGTCAGGGGACTTTGTAATTCTTTGAGAGTGGCGCAGTTCACTGATGGGTGCTTCAGCAGTCGAGGTGACTGCTGTTTGGCAATGGGCTGACTCTGTCGATGAAGGCTACCTGTACAGGTAGCTTCCTCAGTTCCCCTCGAAACAATACTGGGTTCGTCCTCTGGGCAACTTGCTGCAGCATTACTTTCATCTTTCTTGGCACTTTTCATAGCCAGGGTGACCTCTAATGCCTTCTTTAAGGTAATCTTTGCCTTTGCTAACAATTTGTTTGTATGGCCCTGTGGTTAACACCACAGACCCGCCTGTCCCTCAACATGTTTAGTGCATACATGAACTTGCATTGTTCAGCTGTTTTAGGAGTGCCATGAACGCCATGATTGTCTCCCCTGGGGCCCTTGTTGAATTGAACTGAAAGCTGCATTATTATTGAAGGCTTCGGGTGGCAATGACCCTTGACAAACTCTGCTAACCCCTCAAATGTTGTTTGAGTTGGGGGCATGTGGAGATGCAAATTCCGAATTATGTTGCAAGTGGAAGCCCCGCAGACCATTAGTAGAATTTTGCACTGCTTTCCGCACCCCCCCCCACCCCCCCACCCCCCCACCACCCCTACGATTTCATTTGCGTTGAAAAAGTCACCGAGCTGCTCTACGTAAAGCGACCATTGTTCCGTCTGGGGGTCGAATGGTTCTAGTTTTTTCAAAAGGGGCATTGTCACTCACGGACTGTGGAATGCCTTTGCTTCAATTGAAACGTTTTCAAGATCACTCTCCTGATTTTTGTAACAGCAGGAAGTCACTCCGCTTGATCCTCATCGCCAATGTAATATCTTAACAGCCAGGGGACCACCAGATGGATTAACAAATGAATGATTTATTGAAGTGAGGAACTTTGTACAGCGAGAGAGATTGAACATGGCCGTGTTCCAACACTCTAAACTCCCAACTGACTGGGAACCCGTGCTCCGTCCCAGAACTCGTCCACTCCAGCCCCATTGGCCAATTGGGTCACATGACCCTCCGGAGACTTGCCCCCTTAAAGGGGCATGCTACCACTTGCTAGTAACTCCATTTGTACATTAATATTTAAAATGTAATACTAAAAAATACTCCTAACTGTGTTCTAAGAAAAGGTGAAGGTGTAAGGCAATCACACCCGGAGGGAGGTGACACAAAATTGTTGATCAGTGCTGGGCCTGCTGATCAATTAAATTGGCAACGTGGAGTGTCAGACATCATTGTAACTGATCAACAGAACAATTATAGAGACATGCTCTGTACTTATGAGCATTTTATTCCTTCGCAAAACAATATGTTGTGTGCATTAATGACCTCGATGTGAATGAAAGGGGTATGATCAATGAGTTCACAGATGACACGAACATTGGTGGTGGGATAAATAACGAGGAGGAAAGCCTTAGATTACAGGACGATATAGACAAGCTAGTCAGATGGGCAGAACAGTGGCAAGTGGAATTTAATCCTGAAAAGTGTGAGGTGATGATTTTAGGAAGGACTAACAGGCTAGGGAATATACAATGAATGGCAAGATACCTGGAAGTACAGAAGACCAGAGACACCTTGGGGTACGTGTTCAAAGTTCCCTGAAGGCAGAAGGACAGGTAGATTAGGTGCTTAAGAAGGCCTATGGTATACTTGGTATAACATGAGGAAGAATGTTATTATGCAGAGGGCAGTGGGAGTCCGGAATTCGCTGCCCGAGATGGTGGTAGAGGCAGAGACCCTAAACTCTTTTACAAAGTATCGGAATCTATACCTTAAGCGGTGTAAGCTTCAGGGCGATGGAGCGGGTACAGTAAGGTGGGATTAGAAAGGGCACCTGGGTGTCCTTGGGCTGGCACGGACAAGATGGACCGAATAGCCTCCGTCTGTGCTGTAACTTGTCCATGATTCTGTAACTTGGCTTTATTAGCTGAGGCTGGAATATAAGAGCGGGTGGTTATGATGGAGCTGTATAAAATGCTCATTAGGCCACAGCTAGGCCACTGTGTGCAATTCTGGTCGCCACACTGTAGGAAGGAGGTGGTTTCACTGGAGAGGGTGCAGACGAGGTTCACCAGAATGTTGTCCGGGCTGGAGCGTTTCAGCTGTGAAGAGAGGGTGGTTAGGCTGGGGTTGTTTCCCCTGGAGCAGAGAAGGCTTGACGTGGGGGGTGTGTGCTAATTGAAGTGTAAAAAAGTATGAGGGACATAGATAGAGTAGATAGGAAGAAACCTTTCCCCTTTTTTCCCTTAGTTGAGGGGTCAATAATGAGGGCATCTCTTTAAGTTAAGGGGCAGGAGATTTAGAGGGGTTTTGGGGAAATCCCAGAGGTGGTGGGAATCTGGAGCTCGCTGCCTGAAAGGGTTGAAGTGGCAGGAACCCTCACAACATTTAAGAAGCATTTAGATGAATACGTGAAACACTACAGCAGGCAAGGCTACGGACCGAGCGCTGGAAAATGGGATTTGAATAGATAGATGTTTGATGGCTGGCACAGACGGGATGGGCTGAAGGGCCTCTTTCTCAGCTGTAAAACTCTACGACTCGAGGATTTGAAAACAAAGTGACATGGCATAGGTTTGAAAAGCCTGAGGCGATAACAATGAGATAAGGGTTAATGGCCCAGGTGTACTGATTGCCATAATATGCATCCATGCACATCATGAGGTAAAAGCAGGCAGTGACAGAGACCCAGGTGAGCCAATCAACATACAGAACAGAACACGACCAATCACCAGACAGAAAACCAGAGGGGGGCTTCCAACTATAAAACACACGAGGCATCAGCACTCCGCCTCTTTCCACTGGTGACAACTATAGTGACAGTCGGGGTGTACAAATCATTCAACACCTTCTACACGTGGATCAGAGCTAGCCTGGTCCAGATAGTTAATGTTAGTTTACTTAGAGTAGTAGAGAGTCAACCCACAGGCAGCTGTGTGTTTCGTAACTGTAGTTCAATAAATCTTATTGGGGCAGCACGGTGGCGCAGTGATAGCACTGCAGCCTCACGGCGCCGAGGTCCCAGGTTCGATCCCGGCTCTGGGTCACTGTCCGTGTGGAGTTTGCACGTTCTCCCCGTGTCTGCGTGGGTTTCGCCCCCACAACCCAAAGATGTGTAGGGTAGGTGAATTGATCACGCTAAATTGCCCCTTAATTGGAATAAAAATAATTGGGTACTCTAAATTTATTTTAAAAATAAAAAAAATAAAATAAAAATAATCTTATTGAACTAACGCCTACGTTTGGTGTATGCTTGATCATTTAACTGCATTGTGTTGCAGTCTGTGTTACCCCAGGGTGAATAACACGACATGATACCAGGTGTGGCTACTGCTTCTAAGTAATTTACCTTCGAAAATTCACTGACGACCAGCTACTGCCTTCCAGTGGCATGGAAAAGATCCAGGCCCCTCCACAGCTCCGGATCTCCAGGAACCTTGGCGCCAACTGGCGGGTCTTCAAGCAGAAATTCAGTCTATACCGTGAGGCCGCGGGCCTCGAAAGTGCGTCCGATGCCCGAAAAATCGCGCTGCTACTGTCGACTGTGGGGGACCAGGCCATCCACATCTTCAACTCGCTCACTTTTGCCGACGGTGAGGACAAGACCAGGTTCCAGACCGTCTTAGCCAAATTCGACAGTCACTGTGAGGTCGAGACGAACAAAAGCTTCGAGCGTCATGTCCTCCAGCAGCACCTTCAGGGTAAGGATGAGCCTTTCCAGTCTTTTCTCACTCATCTTCGCATTCTAGCGCAATCCTGCAACCACGGAGACACCGCTGTCTCCCTCATCAGGGATCAGATCGTGTTTGGCGTCCACTCCGACACCCTGCGGGAGCAGCTCCTAAAAATAAAAACTATGACCCTGCAGTGGCCATCGAGACATGCAAGTCCACGAACAGGCGAAAAGTCCACGAACAGGCGAAAAGTTGCTATTCCCGCCTTAAGTCGGCAGAGCAGGAGCAACTTGCCTCCCACGAGGCTGAGAGTGTACAGGCCATCGCCCGGATGCGGCGCCTGAGCATCGATGAAGGCGGCCATTTCACGTGATTTTCCAGGGGTCCCACGCATGCGCACCACGGTCGGGAGAACGAAGCGACCGAAACTGCACTGCGCAGGTGCGAGCGGCGGCTGACCGCACTGCGCATGTGCGACGACGCACCGAGCGTCACGACGTCGACGTGATGACGTGCCCCAACTGCGGCACCGCCCATTTAAAGCGGCAATGACCTGCAAGAGGCAGGCGACGTCTCAACTGCAAGAAGCTTGGCCATTATGCGGCTTTGTGCCGGTCTGCACCTCCGACTGGGGGCCAGCGATCCCAGTTCCAACGCAGACGTGTTCGAAGTGTGCAGCAAGGGCTGCTGGATTTGAAACCGGATCCCGCCACGGATCCAGAGGACGACTGCCCGGAGTCCCCATATCGAGTGGGCATCATCACCATGCATGACAAGATTTCCTCGCATTCAGCAACACACACACCCATCCTCAGTGTGGATTATGCGGACGAGTGGCGTGCCACAGTACAGGTCAACGATTGTAGCGTCCGGTTCAAGCTGGACATCGGTGCTTTGGCCAACCTAATATCCCGAGCAGATCTTGCTCGTATCCAGAGGCAGCCAACAATTCTTCCGCCGGCCTGCCAGTTGCTCGACTACAATGGAAATGCCATCACTGCGTTAGGGTCCTGTCACCTGCAGGTATCCAACAAGGCCATCAAGGCCACTTTGCGGTTTGAGATCGTCAAGCCCGGCAAGGCTTCTCTGCTTGGTGCCCATGCAAGCTGCTCCATCTCGCCCAGCGTGTACATGCCATGTCCTCTGCCAACGGCACTCTTCAGGCCAACATTGAGGAGCTACTATTGCAATACCCAGATGTGTTCAGTGGGATGGGTACCCTGCCCTACCGTTATAAAATTCTGCTCAGGCCTGATGCCACGCCTGTCATCCATGCGCCACGCCGGGTGCCGGAACCCCTAAAAGACCGTCGAAAGGCGCAGCTGCAGGACCTCCAAGATCAGGGAATAATATCCAAGGTGACGGAACTAACTGACTGGGTCAGCTCGATGGTCTGTGTCAAGAAGCCCTCTGGAGAACTGCGCATTTGTATCGATCCCAAAGATCTGAACCGCAACATTATGAGGGAACATTACCCGACCCCGAAGCGGGAAGAGCTGACCAGTGAGATGGCACATCCCAAATCCTTTACAAAGCTGGATGAACCACGTGGCTTCTGTTAGACACAACCGGACGAGTCCAGCAGGAAGCTCTGCACGTTTAATACACCCTTCGGCAGATATTGCTACAACCGCATGCCGTTTGGTATTGTTTCGGCCTCCGAAATCTTTCATTGAATAATGGAGCAAATGCTAGAGGACATTGACGGTGTGCGGGTTTATGTTGACGACGTCATCTTATGGTCCACGACCCCGGAGGAACATATTTCTCGTCTGCAACAAGTCTTCAGGCACATACATGCCAACGGCCTGAAATTAAATAAAACCAAATGGTCCTTTGGCATGTCGTTAATTAAGTTTCTGGGTGATCAGGGGCGAAATTCTCCGTAATCGGCGCGATGTCCGCCGACTGGCGCCAAAAACGGCGCAAATCAGTCCGGCATCGCGCCGCCCCAAAGGTGCGGAGTCCTCCGCTCCGTGAGCGGCCAAGCCCTAACCTTGAGGGGCTAGGCCCACGCCAGACTGATTTCCGCCCCGCCAGCTGGCGGGCAAGGCCTTTGGTGCCCCGCCAGCTGGCGCGGAAATGACATTGCCGGGCGGCGCATGCGCGGGAGCGTCAGCGGCCGCTCACGGCATTCCCGCGCATGGGCAGTGGAGGGGGTCTCTTCCGCCTCCGCCATGGTGGAGACCGTGGCGAAGGCGGAAGGAAAAGAGTGCCCCCACGGCACAGGCCCGCCCGCGGATTGGTGGGCCCCGATTGCGGGCCAGGCCACCGTGGGGGCACCCCCCGGGGCCAGATCGCCCCGCGTCCCTGCCAGGACCCCGGAGCCCGCCCGTGCCACCTTGTCCCGCCAGTAAGGTAGGTGGTTTAATCCACACCAGCAGGACAGGCATTCTAGCAGCGGGACTTCGGCCCATCCGGGCCGGAGAATCGCGGGGGGGGGGGGGGCGTCTACCGGCGCGGCGCGATTCCCGCCCCCGCCGAATATCCGGTACCAGAGAATTCGGCAACCGGCGGAGGCGGGATTCACGCCAGCCCCCGGCTATTCTCCGACCCGGCGGGGGCTCGGAGAATCCCGCCCCAGATCTCCCAGCAGGGCGTACAACCAGACTCGGACAAAGTCAAGGCCATCAACACAATGAAGACCCCAGTGGACAAGAAGGCGGTCCCCCGGTTCCTGGGGATGTTAAATTTTTCTGGGAAGTTCATTCCCAACCTCGCGTCACACACCATGGCCCTCAGACACCTGGTGAAGAAGTCCACCACTTTCCAGTGGCTACCCGCACATCAGGCAGAGTGGCTTGAGTTGAAAGCAAAGCTAACCATCGCTCCTGTTCTAGCTTTCTTTGACCCAGCGAGGGAGACTAAAACCTCCACAGACGCCAGCCAGGACGGCATTGGGGCGGCACCTGGTCCTGGGCCCCAGTGGCCTACGCGTCAAGGGCCATGACCCTCACTGAGCAACGATGTGCTCAAATCAAGAAAGAATGCCTGGGCCTGCTCACTGGCATCGTGAAATTCCACGATTATGTCTCTGGTCTCCCGACCTTTACAGTAGAGATGGACCACAGACCCCGAGTGCACATTATACACAAGGACTTAAATGACATAACAGCCAGGCTCCAGCTCATTCTCCTTTGACTCCGCAGGTATGATTTTGAACTGGTTTACACACCTGGAAAGGCGCTAATCATCGCGGATGCCCTGTCTCGCGCCATCACCTCGCCATGTGAGCAGGTAGACTTCATACACGACATCGAGGCGCAGGTGCAACTGTGTGCCAGCACCCTCCCGACAGCTGACGACCAACTCAGCATCATTCGAGAAGAGACCGCCAAGGACCCTCTGCAGCAGCGGGTCATACATCACCTCACCAATGGCTGGCAGAAAGGGCAATGCCCCCAATACTGTAATGTAAAGGATGACCTAACTGTTGTCGAGGGGATCCTCCTGAAATTGGATCGCATCGTCATTCCGCCCAGTCTCCAGAGCTTGGTGCTCACGCAGATACATGAGGGACACCTCGGTATTGAGAAGTGCAGGCGCAGGGCCCGGCAGGCTGTCTATTAGCCCGGCATCAGTGAGGACATCTCGAACATGGTCCTTAATTGCGCGACCTGCCAGCGCTTCCATCCTGCTCAGCCCAAAGAAACGCTCCACCAGCATGAGATCGTGACCTCTCCGTGGTCTAAGGTCGGAGTGGACTTTTTTCACACCAACGGGCGTGACTACGTCCTGATAATTGATTACTTCACCCCGAGGTAGTGAAACTGTCTGACCTAACATCCAGGACTGTCATAAAGACCTGCAAGGAAGCATTTGCCAGGCATGGAATCCTGCTCACGGTTATGAGCGACAACGGTCCCTGTTTCTGTAGTCAAGAATGGTCCAACTTCGCAAAGCAATACCACTTCCAGCACATCACCTCGAGCCCGCGTTACCCGCAATCCAATGGAAAGATCGAAAAATGGCTCCATATCGTGAAGCAGATGCTCTGTAAGGCTGCGGACTGAGCTTCGGACTTCAATCTTGCTCTTCTGGCGTACAGGGCAACCCCTCTGTCCAACGGTATGTCTCCGGCACAGCTCCTTATGAATCGTAACCTGCGTACGACTGTGCCGGCCATTAATGTACCTGACCTGGATCACCTTCTAGTGCTGCAAAAGAGGCAGCAGTTCAGAACCGGGCAAAAGCTGACATATTATGCTGATGCTACTGATCTGCCGGTGCTCTCTCCGAAGGACGCTGTTCGCATCCAGTTACCTGGTGGAGGCTGGTCAGCTCCAGCTGTTGTTGTTCGACAGGCTGCTCCCTGGTCGTTTGTGGTTCGCATGGTGGATGGATCTATTGTCCGGCGCAACAGAAGGGCACTACGCAAACTTGCCTTCCCACCACCGGATCTCACGTTCCCAGATGTCGTTCTGCCTTATCCGGACACCTCGCTCCACAAGGCCACCAATCTGGCTGTGTGCCAACCGGTCAAGACACCATCATCCCCGCCTCCACCTCTCAGGCGGTTCACAAGAATCTGTCAACAGCCCCAACAACTGGACTTGTAAATAGTTCCTTTGTATATATACTGTTATGTTTCTGCGCGCTACACACCTTACATGTACATATCCATTCACTCACCAATTGCTGTATATAGTTACTCTTGTAAATATGTCGTATATGCTCTAAGCAGCCGACAAATTTTTTTTTAAAAGGGGGATGTCATAATATGCACCCATGCACATCATGAGGTAAAAGCAGACAGGACAGACACCCAGGTGAGCCAATCAACATACAGAACAGAACGCAACCAATCACAAGACAGAACACCAGAGGGGGGCTTCCAACTATAAAACACACGAGGCATCAGCACTCTGCCTCTTTCCACTGGTGACAACTATAGTGACAGTCAGGGTGCACAAATCAATCAACACCTTCTACACATGGCTCAGAGCTAGCCTGGTCCAGATAGTTAATGTTAGTTTACTTAGAGTAGTAGAGAGTCAACCCACAGGCAGCTGTGTGCTTCGTTACTGAAGTTCAATAAATCTTATTGAACCAACGCCTACGTTTGGTGTATGCTTAATCAGTTAACTGCATCGTGTTGCAGTCCGTGTTACCCCAGGGTGAATAACACGACACTGATGTGTTGTAAAGCTGTTAGTCCCACATTTGTGGAATGTCATGGCTGAATCTACCTCGAACTGAAAGAATAAAGTCAAATGATTCATCCCAGACTCACTAAATTAGAATTGGCTGCAATTTATTTTAAGATTAACAGGTGATTGTTTCTTTCCGCCCACATCCCACTCAGAAGGATGGCCTAACAGGTGTTAATGATATAGATTTGCTTTTAATGATTGTTCTACTGGTGAATCATTGAATGGGGAAGAGATCAGAGGGAGAGCCTTTCCACTCTAACTTGCTGGGATCAAATAAAAACAGATGTGACGAGACAGTCAGGTTTTAAAAAGAGACATACAGGCCTAAGTTTAGAACTCACAGCTAAGGTGCAGGAGGTCAGGTTATGTATTTGTAAGTTTTCTAGGAGGGAAAGTGATGCCAAAGTTACGAAAAGCAGCCCAGATAACGGGCAGGACGAGTGATTTTGCGGAGAGAAGAGAAAACTGAGTGAAGAAAGTGAGATTTAATTTCAGCGCTAACTCTGAACACCAACCTGACAGCAAAATGGAAATGTCCCAGCGTACTTTCACAGTTTTACAGAAAAGTTAGAAAGCAGCAACATAAGGCGATGTATTAGTGCAAATGTTCAAAAGGTCGATCAACGTATGTTTTAAGAAGCATCTGAGAGTGAACAAAAGTGACAGAATTCCAAAGCTTACGGCCAACGTAGCTGAATCTGGGCTGTCAAAGGTGGAAAAATTAAAATGAAGGATTCTCAAAAAGCTAGAACTGGATGAATGGAGATAATAATAATCTTTATTAGTGTCACAAGTAGGCTTACATTAACCCTGCAATGACGTTACTGTGAAAAGTCCCTAGTCGCCACATTCCGACGCCTGTTCGGGTACACAGAGGGAGAATTCAGAATGTTCAATTCACGGAACAGCATGGGCGAAATTCTCCAGTAACGGCGCGATGTCCGCCGACCGGCGCCAAAAACGGCGCTAATCAGTCCGGCATCGCGCCGCCGCAAAGGTGCGGAATCCTCCGCATCTTGGGGGGCCGAGCCCTAACCTTGAGTGGCTAGGCCCGCACCGGACTGATTTCCGCCCCGCCAGCTGGCGGGAAAGGCCTTTGGTGCCCCGCCAGTTGGCGCGGAAATGACATCTCCGGGCGGCGCATGCGCGGGAGCGTTAGCGGCCGCTCACGGCATCCCCGCGCTTGCGCTGTGGAGGGAGTCTCTTCCGCCTCCGCCATGGTGGCGTGCCCCCACGGCACAGACCCGCCCGCGGATCGGTGGGCCCCGATCGCGGGCCAGGCCACCGTGGGGGCACCCCCCGGGGCCAGATCGCCCCCCGCCCCCCCCAGGACCCCAGAGCCCGCCCGCACCGCCTTATCCCGCTGGTAAGAGAGGTGGTTTAATCCACATCAGCGGGACAGGTATCCTAGCAGCAGGACTTCGGCCCATCCGGGCCGGGGGGGGGGGGGGGCCCGCCAACTGGCGCGGCGCGATTCCCGCCCCCGCCGAATCTCCGGTGCCGGAGAATTCGGCAACCGGCGGGGGCGGGATTCACGCCAGCCCCCGGCAATTCGCCGACCCGGCGAGGGGTCGGAAATCTCGCCCCATGTCTTTCAGGACTTGTGGGAGGAAACCGGAGCACCCGGAGGAAATTCACGCAGACACGGGGAGAACGTGCAGACTCCGCACAGACAGTGACCCAAGCCGGGAATCGAAATTAGGACCCTGGCGTTATGAAGCAACTGTGCTAACCACTGTGCTACCATGCTGCCCCCAAGTGAGGATTGTGAACTGAAGGGGATTACAGCGATAGGGAGAGATGAAACTAAGGAGCAATAAAAATATGGAAGCTGGGAAGTTGCCTGACTGGGAACCAACAAAAGCTGTAAACCTGGGGTGATGGGAGAATCTGACTTGGGCAGAGTAAGTGCACCATCAGCTGAGCTTTGGATGAGCTGAAGTTAATGGGAGGTAGAATGAGAGATCAGCCATGAGTACTTTAATAAATAAAGTTTCTTATGATTAGTACCTGGCTAATCCTCACCAAGTAGCTGAACGCAGCTTGAACAAATAGAGAAGCGCATTACTTACCGAGTGGTCAC
The DNA here is from genome assembly GCF_047496885.1 of Scyliorhinus torazame. NCBI lineage: Eukaryota > Metazoa > Chordata > Chondrichthyes > Carcharhiniformes > Scyliorhinidae > Scyliorhinus > Scyliorhinus torazame. The sequence goes on from NC_092725.1 coordinate 143,897,937, forward strand.
GTTGGGAATGTGATGATGCGGCTACGTAAGAGGTCACATAGCTGGGAGCACGGGAGGCGGTTAACGCAGGATCGCAGGCAGAGTACAAACAAGTACTGTTTGGAACTGTGTGTTTAGAAATAAAATACCTCAGTTGAAAGTCCTTGATGTTACTGATTTAAGGAACCTCGGCACTGTGAGAAGTATAATCTCTGTTCAGTTCACAGGATCCGATGGTTACAATCCCTGGTTTCAGTCCTGCAGCGTGCAGGAGTGACCATTGTGGCTATCATTATGGTATAATACCTTTGGCTTGTTTACTGTGCAAGGCACCAATCGCTCATAAGGGACTCAATGACTTCCCATGGTGGCCATGAGCTGAGCGATCGCATAAAAGGAGGCTCCCGCCCACAAACCTCTTTTTTGGACCTTTCTGACCTGAGGAATGGATACCAAATCTGTAAAAAACCAAACCAATTGCCCTCCCCCCCCCGCCCGCCATCAACAACTCTCCCGGTTCGGGATGTCGGTTAGTTTCATTCCAATTCAACCTGGTGAATGATGCGGCCATTTTGACAATATGCCTTTGACCTTTCTTCCCCTATCGTACCTGGAATAAGTGTCACTCTTGTCGTATTAAGCACACTGAGACAACATGGGCTGCAACTGGATGCAGCTTTAACTGAAATATACTCCAGACCTTGAAGTTAGTTCAATCTGATTTATTGAACCTGTCACACAGTTAGCACAGTTCTCTGTGAGTTCGACTCTCTGCTAATCTAAGCGTGATTACTCTGTCTGACTGAACCAGACTAGCTCTTAGCCATGTGCTGGAGGTGTTATGTGATAGATACACCCTGACTCACTCTGTAGATGTCCCCAGTGGAAAGAGGTGGAGTGTGAGTGCCTCGTGCCTTTTATAGTGGGAAACCACCCCTGAGTGTCCTGCTTGCTGATTGGTTATGTCCTGTTCTCTGTGTTCATTAGCTGCCTGTCTGTATCTCATTATGTGCATGTCTGCAGATCACGACAACTCTGGCTGCTGTCACATGATTTTAACAGCTTCACCCATGAAGATGTGTTGTGGCTGGAATGCAACACTGAGTACTGGCGTCTTTGATTTCCATTCAATTTATTGTTCAGCAATCCTGAAGGCACCCAATTTAATCACAATCTTCCCTGGCCCAATTTTCATGACCAGATTTTTCTTTGTTTGACTCCTCCTTGTTCAGTATCTATCCAGCCCACAACTGAGCTAATCAGCTGCCGGTCCTCTCGGTGCATCGCCCCACCCATGGAACTGGCAGACTTACCAAATAAACTAAATCAATCAAATTGAGGGCTAGATTAAAATGCAGCCCCTTAAAGAGTTACTGCATCAAAGTAAACAGAATCTCAAAGGAATCTTAAAACACCAAAACAAAATGTGATTAAAGGGGTCGATGAACCACCCCAGTCCCCACAGTGCTCACCAGGCATGGAAGGCCTCGATGGCAGACACCGTGCACCCCCTGTCCAGTGAACTGAGGGGCAGACAGTTGGGATGGATCACCCGCTTCCTGGATCTCTTAATGATCAGCTTGGCTAGACCCAGGAGCAAGCCCACAAGGAGGTCCTCAGCCGTCCCCACCTGCCCCCCCCACACCGGGCACCAGGAAATCAGGACCATGGGTCTGAAATGCATGGTCCATGGACTCGCAAAAGACGCATCATCTTGGGAGTCAGTGAATCGCCGCAACCTCCAGTTGTATGGGACTGCTGCAGGCAACATCCTCCGCCCCAGATCCCCGATAGTAAAGGCGAGGACTCTCACATAGAGATCTCTCAACTGGAGTCCTTCGCCACTAGACAGCAACAAGGCTCGCCAGGGCATGTCTGGATGGTGGGTTAAGGTAACGAGGTGAAAAGTGTGCAGCCCATACAGGAAACCCCTCAACGCTGCGCTAAAGGACGGGTCGCGCATTTCTGCGAGGCGACTCAAATTGTGGGGCACCGGCTCCTGAGAGAACCTTCGGGGCTTGGGGCCAATCTGAAATTGCGTCTGAGCAGGGATGCACTCAGATGGGAGTCCACCACCCACCTGAGCACCCTGAAAACCCCGAGGTGTCAATGGGCTTAGCACCACTGTTTTAAGATGGATGGTATCGGCTGTGGGATGTATGCCCCCCGAAGCTCCTGTTCAAAAGGGGTCACCCCGCCGATTCTGTCACCGTGCATGTCTCCAATTTTAGTCAGCCCAGCAGCCACAGCCCACTTGTCCTCTTGACATCTGAGGTTATAGTGGTGGAGATGCAGATTCCTGAGCAATGGCTCCCTGACGAACGCTGCTACTCCTGACAGTGGGAGGTCAGGTCCAGGTGAAAGATGTGCAATGCCTGTAAGGACTAAAACAGGAGCTGAACATCATAATTCAGGCCTTGCACCTGGAGGAAGAAATGCCCAAGGTATTGCTGCAGGGTTTGAAGGCAGAAGATCAGCCTGCCCGGCCCTGGTGACTTGCCCCTGCCGAGAGTCAGCTCCACCAGGGTTATAGGAGCACCAACCCTTCCGGTGAACTCCAGGTCAACCTGCCGCTGGTCCTCCCAGGAAACTCCATGTCCATCCTCAATGGAAGGATCCGGAGAGAACAGAGTGGAACAATAGGTTTGGGTTTGATCTCCAGCTGCTTTGGATTTGAGGCAAGGGACCCATCATTGACCAGAAGTGGAAGGAACTGCTTACTGCCTTTTTCCAGTGAGTAGAAGAAGGGAGACTCTGGCAGAGTGAGCTGGAGAAGGAATGTTGTGATGAATGTAAGAAGTTGGTATATATATTATATTTTATATCTGTGGCAGTAAGTGTGATGAATGTAGGAACTTAGATATACTGGAGTGTAAGTATTTGGGAAGTAAGGGTTAAAGGCCTGAGTTAGTGTGTGTTAGACTGCTGCAGTCATGGTTTTAAAAGAATCTTGGTTTGAAAGACAACAAAGCTTTTAGGAACCCGAGATGCAATTAAACATTGTAAAAGCTTGGGCTAATGCAATTTTATTTTGAATTGGGGATTCCTTGGGGAGTTAATTAGTTTTCAGCTTGGTGAAATTATGTCATTGCTGGAAATAAGGCATGAGGCTTCTGGGGAAAGTGTTTTTCAGTTGAGTTCTGATTCTGGCTGATGCTGAGATCAAGTAAGGCAGTTTGTTCTCACTGTAAATTAGTTAAAAGAGATTAACGGTATTTAAAGCAGTGCAGACTTGTCTGTGGACAAAGGGGAGCTGAAAGAAGACAGTTGAAAACAGCTTTTGAAGACATCCAGCTCGGGTTTCTGCTGGGGTTTGGACCGGAGTCAGATCTTTTCTGCAAAGCAGTGTCAAGCGATCTCTTTCTCAAAGAATAACTCTGTAAAGCAAGTATTCTTCTGTGTCATTGGTAATTAGGGATTGAGAGCTGACCTGGTCTATTTTCTTGCTGTTTAAGTGGGATTAAAGATGATAATTAAGGGTATTGTATTCACTGTGTTGAGTAATATTGTTTAAGGAGTAATTATAAGCTATTTGCAGATGTGATGTTAAGGATTTTAATACTGTGTTAGTTATAAAGTTTGTGTTAATATTTCATATCCTTATTTCTTCATGTAATCATTCCGATAGCGAACTATCCTTTCTTAACAGTGTTAAAAAATTAAAATAAAGTATTGGGGTTTCGGCCCAGTATCCGAACCACTGTTGGGGCCTGGTCTGGGATTGTAATATAGGTTTTTTAAAAGCCCGAGTTAAGGTATATATGTGTTACAGTAAAACTATTAAAGAACCTATGTTAAGGTATCCAGACTGTATGTCTGCTAAAACTGCAATGACGAGGTCAGAAAAGGTGAGGTAATAATTTTAACCATTTACCTGTTTGCAAAGAGATGCCTCATGGAAGATTGTTATGATTGCTGGAAATTCCCTGGGGACTGGATAATTTATGAGGGATTGTATGTAGCCCTAGCTAAGCAGGTGGTGGAATACCACAATGGGATAGAGATGACGTAATTAATAGAAGGAGCCAGGTCTGTCTGTAGTTTTGTAGTCTGATAGGAGTTTTAAGTTGAACAACACTTTTGCCAAAAGCTGTCCGGTTGAGCAGAAGAGTCTGACAAGGCAGAAGGATTTTCACATTGTTCCTGAAAGGGTCGGTGTAGGTCTCGCCCTCTGCCTCTCCCTGTCGCTCTCCCTTTCCCTCTCACTCTCCTTCTCACTCTCACTCTCATTCTCTCTCCCTCTCCAAAGGTCTGCACAGATAAGCAAGTAACCCTGATTGTTAACTTTATTTATAAGTGGCATTTGAACTGTATTGGTGATTGCTTAATTGTAGTTTGTGCTGGTATAGATAGTAGGTTTTCCTTGTGTTCAAGAACTGTTTAATTGCTGATTGTAAAGCTATTTCTTTGATGTTAATGTGGTTAATCCTGTGTTTAAATTAAAGTTTGTTTGAACATAAAAGATACCTATTGGACAGGGTCCTCACTCCTGGGGTGAAATATCCTTTCCTCACAGGTTTACAAATTTGAAAAAGGGTGTTTGGGGTTCCCATCCGGTATCCTGACAAATATTGGGGTCTGGTCCGGGATCTTAACAATTTTGTCTCCTGTGGCCCCACTTGTTTCCTTAATCAACGATTTTTCTTCCCTCACCCACTTCTGACAATCGAAGGTCAGTGAAGCTTGAAATCATCTTTTGAAATAATTGTGTAATGCATTGCATTTGCATTAGCACTCAGCTCACACATGCATAGTGACTTGATTGATTGACATTTATTGTCACATGTACCGAAAAGTATTTTTCTGCGGCCAAGGGAACGTACACAGTACGTACATAATAGACAAAAGAATAATCGACAGAGTACATCGACAAATGGTATATCGACAAATAGTGATTGGTTACAGTGTGGAGCAAGGGGCCAAACAAAGCAAATACATGAGCAAGAGCAGCATAGGGCGTCGAGAATAGTGTTCTTACAGGGAACAGATCAGTCCGAGGGGGAGTCGTTGAGGAGTCTGGTAGCTGTGGGGAAGAAGCTGTTCCTATGTCTGGATGTGCGTGTCTTCAGACTTCTGTATCTTCTGCCTGATGGAAGGGTCAAAGACGTCGATTATGATACAACTTTGGTTTCAACAATGCATATGAAATATTTACGTCAGAACATCAGAACATAAGAACTAGGAGCAGGAGCAGGCCATCTGACCCCTCGAGCCTGCTCCGCCATTCAATGAGATCATGGCTGATCTTTTGTGGACCCAGCTCCACTTTCCGGCCCGATCACCATAACCCTTAATCCCTTTATTCTTCAAAAAACGATCTATCTTTATCTTAAAAACATTTAATAAAGGAGCCTCAACTGCTTCACGGACAAGGAATTCCGTAGATTCACAACCCTTTGGGTGAAGAAGTTCCTCCTAAACTCAGTCCTAAATCTACTTCCCCTTATTTTGAGGCTATGCCCCCTAGTTCTGCTTTCACCCGCCAGTGGAAACAACCTGCCTGCATCTATCCTATCTATTCCCTTCATAACCTTATATGTTGCTATAAGATCCCCCCCTCATCTTTCTAAATTCCAATGAGTACAGTCTCAGTCTACTCAACCTCTCCTCGTAATCCAACCCCTTCAACTCTGGGATTAACCTAGTGAATCTCCTCTGCACACCCTCCAGCGCCAGTACGTCCTTTCTCAAGTAAGGAGACCAAAACTGAACACAATACTCCAGGTGTGGCCTCACTAACACCTTATACAATTGCAGCAGAACCTCCCTAGTCTTAAACTCCATCCCTCTAGCAATGAAGGACAAAATTCCATTTGCCTTCTTAATCACCTGTTGCACCTGTAAACCAACCTTTTGTGACTCATAGGTATAAGAGCAAACCAGTTCACAGTGATATGAAGTCACTTTTGGAAGGAGGAAATGTTTTGGGGACGATCACAGCCATGTTCCTGTAGTCAACTCCAAAGTGAATAGATAGAATAACCGGTCTTAGGTTTCTAAAGTCAGGATGAAAGGTTAAATTCAAACTGTATTACATTACATTTGTCCGATAAAATAATAAAAGCAAAGACAACACGAGACACGTGTCTTGGGTCCACCAGTGTCTGTAAAGCGAGAGTTAACAGATTAGCTGCTTAATTGAAGACTCTTAGATAAGAGAACCGCAGTCATGATGGTACCACTGTCCCCTTCTGCTGCCGCGAGCTAGTTTGTTGGTGAGAGTGACAAGTGCAGCTGATTGTCTCTGACAGGATCCACCCAAATATGTGAAACATTATGATAGGATCACATTTCTTTGCTTATCAGGGATGACAGATTATTAAGTGACTTCCAGTGGACAGATGATACAACAGTCCCGGAAAGCAGAAGATACCTGCTGCTTGCTGTCGAAATCTGTACAGCGGTTAGCGCCAAAACTGCGAGTTCACTGTTATGGGCCAGGGTTTAGAGAACCCCAAAGTGTATCATGGAGTTCATCTGACTCACAGCTTTTAATAGATTGTGGTATGGGGAGCACACGGCCCACTCTACAGGTGGTACAGCAGAAATGGAAAAGTATTTTTTAAAAGCAAAACAATGTTTATTCGATGAACTCAAGTTAACCTTTTTAAAACATACAGTGAACATCTTAGCAACCATCAATTCAAATACAACCCCCAAAGAATACAACACTAAGTAATCCTTAATAACTTCCCAAACAAAATCCAGAAGACAAAATAAACACCTTTGAACAGAAGCACATTAGGTTTACATTCACTACTGAGAACATTTATAATTCTGAATTCACCAAATGATCACGAGATAGTCTTTTCATGGCAGAGAGAACAGCAGTACACCTGCTCTGTCTGGCTTCAGCTCCAACTGACTCTCACATGACATCACTGAGACCCAGAGCAGTATGGTTTAGTGCATTGTGTCAGTAATAATAATCTTTATTGTCACAATTAGGCTTACATGCAGATACTGTGAAAACCCCTCGTTGCCACACTCCGGCGCCTGTTCGGGTACATGGAGGGAGAATTCAGAATATCCAATTCACCTAACAAGTACGTCTTTTGCGACTTGTGGGAGGAAACCGGAGCACCCGGAGGAAACCCACGCAGACACGGGGAGAACGTGCAGACTCCGCACAGAAAGTGACGCAAGCCGGGAATCGAACCGGGGACCCTGGCGCTGTGAAGCAACAGTGCTAAACACTGTGCTACCGTGCGGTCCAATACAGATCATCCAAAAAGGACTAGACCCTCTTATCTGATGTCTTTAAATGCATGGGCGGGATTCTCCTCCGGTGGGATGCTCCGTTTTGCCGGCAGCCCGGGGGATTTCCGACGGTGAGAGGCTGCCCCACAATGGGAAACCCCATTGACCAACCGGCATAACGGAGAATTCCGCCAGCGGGTTGAGGCAGAAATGTGGCGCGGCGGGGCAGAGCATCCCGCCGCTTGTGTACATATCAAAATCCACATTTCAACCTGGACAAGGGAGTTTTCTATTATCATTATTATCTGAAAGCAGATTAGGTGTTTTTCTTACTTGTTCATGTTGTGGTGTCCAAGTGGTGCAGGTACATGCAGAGTGCTGAGGGGAGGTGGTGGCGTAGTGGTATAGTCACTGGACTGGTAATCCAGATACCCAATGTAATGTTGTGGGGCCTTAGGTTCGAATCCAACCAGGGCAGATGGTGAAATTTGAATTCAATAAATATCTGGAATTAAAAGTCTAATGATGACAATTGAATCAATTGTAGTAAAACCCCCTCTGGTTCACTAAAATCCCTGAGGGAAGGAAATCTGCCGTCGTTACCCGATCTGGCTTATATGTGGTTGACTCTTAATTACCCTCTGCAATTGCCTGGTAAGCCACTTAGTTCAAGGGCAATTAGGGCTTAGCAATAATGCTGGGCCAGCCAGCGACGGTCACATCCCAGGTAAGAATAAATAGAAGTCGGGAATTCCAGAACTTTGACCAAGTGAGGATTAGCAGCATATTTCCAATTGAGGAGGGTGCATGGTTTTGAGGGGGAACTATGCACCTGCTGCCTATCCCTTCTCTGTGATAAAGTCACACGGTTAAAGATGCTGTTGAAGAAGTCCCAGGAAGTGGTCACAATGCATCTTGTAGATGGTACACACGGCTGCTATACGTCGGTGGTAGAGGGATTGAATGTGTGTGGAAGGGGGAGCAATCAAGCGGAGCTGCTCTGTCCTGGATGGTGTCGAGCTTCTTGAGTGTTGATGGAGCTGCGCTCATCCAGGCGAGTGGAGAGTATTCCATTACACTCCTGACTTGTGCCTTGTGGATGGTGGACAGGCTTTGGGGGGTCAGGAGGTGAGTTATTTGCCACAGGGTCACCAGCCTCTGACCTGCTCCGGTAGCCGCAGTGTTTAAATGGCTAGTCCAGTTCAGTTTCTGGAGAATGGTAACCCCCAAGATGTTAGTAATAATAATAATAATCTTTATTGTCACAAGCAGGATTACATTGCAATGAAGTCACTGTGAAAAGCCCCAAGTCGTCACATTCCGGCACCTGTTCAGATACACTGAGGGAGAATTCAGAATGTCCAATTCATCTAGAACATAGTACATAGAACATTACAGCGCAGTACAGGCCCTTCGGCCCTCAATGTTGCACCGACCTGTGAAACCACTCTAAAGCCCATCTACACTATTCCCTTATCATCCATATGTCTATCCAATGACCATTTGAATGCCCTTAGTGTTGGCGAGTCCACTACTGTTGCAGGCAGGGCATTCCACGCCTTTACTACTCTCTGAGTAAAGAACCTACCTCTGACATCTGTCCTATATCTATCTCCCCTCAATTTAAAGCTATGTCCCCTCATGCTAGACATCACCATCTGAGGAAAAAGGCTCTCACTGTCCACACTATCCAATCCTCTGATCATCTTGGATGCCTCAATTAAGTCACCTCTTAACCTTCTTCTCTCTAACGAAAACAGCCTCAAGTCCCTCAGCCTTCCTTCATAAGATCTTCCCTCCATACCAGACAACATTCTGGTGAATCTCCTCTGCACCCTTTCCAATGCTTCCACATCCTTCCTATAATGCGGCGACCAGAATTGCATGCAATACTCCAAATGCGGCCACACCAGAGTTTTGTACAGCTGCAACATGACCTCATGGCTCTGAAACTCAATCCCTCTACCACAGTAAAAGCTAACACACCGTATGCCTTCTTAACAACCCTCTCAACCTGGGTGGCAACTTTCAGGGATCTATGTACATGGATACCGAGATCTCTCTGCTCATCCACACTGCCAAGAATCTTACCATTAGCCCAGTACTCTGTCTTCCTGTTATTCCTTCCAAAATGAATCACCTCACACTTTTCTGCATTAAACTCCATTTGCCACCTCTCAGCCCAGTGCTGCAGCTTATCTATGTCCCTCTGTAACTTGTAACATCCTTCCGCACTGTCAACAACTACACCGACTTTAGTGTCATCTGCAAATTTACTCACCCATCCTTCTATGCCCTCCTCCAGGTCATTTATAAAAATGACAAACAGCAGTGGCCCCAAAACAGATCCTTGTGGTACACCACTAGTAACTGGACTCCAGTCTGAACATTTCCCATCAACCATCACCCTTTGTCTTCTTCCAGCTAGCCAATTTCTGATCCAAACTGCTAAATCACCCTGAATCCCATGCCTCCGTATTTTCTGCAGTAGCCTACCGTGGGGAACCTTATCAAACGCATTACTGAAATCCATATACACCACATCAACTGCTTTACCCTCATCCACCTGTTTGGTCACCTACTCAAAGAACTCAATAAGGTTTGTGAGGCACGACCTACCCTTCACAAAACCGTGTTGACTATCTCTAATTAAATTATTCCTTTCCAGATGATTATACATCCTATCTCTTATCACCCTTTCCAAGATTTTGCCCACAACAGAAGTAAGGCTCACTGGTCTATAGTTACTGGGGTTGTCTCTACTCCCCTTCTTGAACAAGGGGACAACATTTGCTATCCTCCAGTCTTCTGGCACTATTCCTGTAGACAAAGATGACTTAAAGATCAAAGCCAAAGGCTCAGCAATCTCCTCCCTAGCTTCCCAGAGAATCCCAGGATAAATCCCATCTGGCCCAGGGGACTTGTCTATTTTCACACTTTCCAGAATTGCTAACACCTCCTCCTTATGAACCTCAAGCCCTTCTAGTCTAGGAGCCTGAATCTCAGTACTCTCCTCGACAACATTGTCTTTTTCCTGTGTGAATACTGACGAAAAATATTCATTTAGCACCTCTCCTATCTCCTCGGACTCCATGCACAACTTCCCACTACTGTCCTTGACTGGCCCTACTCTTACCCTAGTCATTCTTTTATTCCTGACATATCTATAGAAAGCTTTAGGGTTATCCTTGATCCTACCTGCCAAGGACTTCTCATGTCCCCTCCTGGCTCTTCTTAGCTCTCTCTTTAGGTCCTTCCTAGCTAACTTGTAACTCTCGAGCACCCTAACTGAACATTCATGTCTCATCTTTACATAAGCCTCCTTCTTCCTCTTGACTGCTTTAGTAAACCACGGTTCCCTTGCTCGACCACTTCCTCCCTGTCTGACAGGTACATACTTATCAAGGACGCGCAGTAGCTGTTCCTTGAACAAGCTCCACATTTCCATTGTGTCCATCCCCTGCAGTTTTCCTCTCCATCTGATGCATCCTAAGTCTTGCCTCATCGGATCATAATTGCCTTTTCGGCAGATATAACTCTTGCCCTGCGGTATATACCTATCCCTTTCCATCACTAAAGTAAACGTAATTGAATTGTGGTCACTATCACCAAAGTGCTCACCTACCTCCAAATCTAACACCTGTCCTGGTTCATTCCCCAGTACCAAATCCAATACGGCCTCGCCTCTCGTTGGCCTATCTACATACTGTGTCAGGAAACCCTCCTGCACACATTGGACAAAAACGGACCCATCTAAAGTACTCAAACTATAGCATTTCCAGTCAATATTTGGAAAGTTAAAGTCCCCCATAACAACTACCCTGTTGCTTTCACTCCTATCCAGAATCATCTTTGCAATCCTTTCCTCTACATCTCTGGAACTTTTCGGAGGCCTATAGAAAACTACTAACACGGTGACCTCTCCTTTCCTGTTTCTAACCTCAGCCCATACTACCTCAATCGACGAGTCCTCATCAAACGTCCTTTCTGCCACTGTAATACTGTCCTTGACTAACAATGCCACCCCTTCCCCTCTTTTACCACCTTCCCTGAGCTTACTGAAATATCTAAACCCCGGCACCTGCAACAACCATTCCTGTCCCTGCTCTATCCATGTCTTTTGGGGCTTGTGGGAGGAAACCGGAGCGCCCGGAGGAAACCCACACGGACACGAGGAGAACGTGCAGACTCCGCACAGACAGTGACCCAAGCCAGGACTCGAACCTGGGACCCTGGCGCTGTAAAGCCACAGTGCTAACCACTGTGCCACTGTGGGGAATTCAGTGATGATAATGCCATTGAATGTCTGATGGGAAGATGGATAGATTCCCTCTTATTGGAGACAAGTGTTCCTTAGCACTTCTCTGCCCAAGCCTGATTTTTGTACAGGTGTTGTTGCATTTTTTACAGACTTGCTTAATTGTTTGACGAGTAGTGAATTAATCTAAACACTGTAATTGTGAGAAAACACCCCCACTTCTGACCTTATGTTAGTCGAAATGTCATTGATGAAGCAGGTGGAGATGGCTGGGCCTTGGGAATTTCCCTGAGGAAGTCCTGCAGGATTGTCCTGGAGCTGCGATAATGGCCCTCTGTTAGTCACAACCACCTGTACTGTGAACTTTGCGGAGGATAATATCAGGATGACATAGACAGGTTGGTGGAAGGGGCAGACATGTGGTGGATGGAATTGAATGTAGAGAAGTGTAAATGTAAGGAATACATTTTGCTTTTGAAGACCTCGCGCTGGATTCTCTCCTCTCCAACGGCAAAATTGCTTTCAGCGACGGGGTGGAGAATCCGTTTTGGTGGCAAAACAGGGAGCGGCAGCGGTTTTTGAATTCTCCGCCCCCTGAAAAGCTGCAAGGAGTACGCCGCGCCGATTATCCACCAGCTCAGGCCATTGCCTGAGGACCACCCCGAGTTGTTATCTCTGGGTTGTTGCCCGTGCCACGTGATAGTGAGATGAGGAATAGGGAGAGAGAGCATTTAAACACGTGGCTACAGGGATGGTGCAGGCGGGAGGGATTCAGATTTCTGGATAACTGGGGCTCTTTCTGGGGAAGGTGGGACCTATACAGACAGGATGGTCTACATCTGAACCTGAGGGGCACAAATATCCTGGGGGGGAGATTTGTTAGTGCTCTTTGGGGGGGTTTAAACTAATGCAGCAGGGGCATGGGAACCTGGATTGTAGTTTTAGGGTAAGGGAGAATGAGAGTATAGAGGTCAGGAGCACAGATTTGACGTCGGAGGAGGGGGCCAGTGTTCAGGTAGGTGGTTTTAAGTGTGTCTACTTCAATGCCAGGAGTATACGAAACAAGGTAGGGGAACTGGCAGCATGGGTTGGTACCTGGGACTTCGATGTTGTGGCCATTTCGGAGACATGGATAGAGCAGGGACAGGAATGGATGTTGCAGGTTCCGGGGTTTAGGTGTTTTAGTAAGCTCAGAGAAGGAGGCAAAAGAGGGGGAGGTGTGGCGCTGCTAGTCAAGAGCAGCATTACGGTGGCGGAGAGGATGCTAGATGGGGACTCTTCTTCCGAGGTAGTATGGGCTGAAGTTAGAAACAGGAAAGGAGAGGTCACCCTGTTGGGAGTGTTTTATAGGCCTCCTAATAGTTCTAGGGATGTAGAGGAAAGGATGGCGAAGATGATTCTGGATATGAGCGAAAGTAACAGGGTAGTTATTATGGGAGACTTTAACTTTCCAAATATTGACTGGAAAAGATATAGTTCGAGTACAATAGATGGGTCGTTTTTTGTACAGTGTGTGCAGGAGGGTTTCCTGAAACAATATGTTGACAGGCCAACAAGAGGCGAGGCCACGTTGGATTTGATTTTGGGTAATGAACCAGGCCAGGTGTTGGATTTGGAGGTAGGAGAGCACTTTGGGGACAGTGACCACAATTCGGTGACGTTTACGTTAATGACGGAAAGGGATAAGTATACACCGCAGGGCAAGAGTTATAGCTGGGGGAAGGGCAATTATGATGCCATTAGACGTGACTTGGGGGGGATAAGGTGGAGAAGTAGGCTGCAAGTGTTGGGCACACTGGATAAGTGGGGCTTGTTCAAGGATCAGCTACTGCGTGTTCTTGATAAGTATGTACCGGTCAGACAGGGAGGAAGGCGTCGAGCGAGGGAACCGTGGTTTACCAAGGAAGTGGAATCTCTTGTTAAGAGGAAGAAGGGGGCCTATGTGAAGATGAAGTGTGAAGTTTCGGTTGGGGCGATGGATGGTTACAAGGTAGCGAGGAAGGATCTAAAGAGAGAGCTAAGACGAGCAAGGAGGGGACATGAGAAGTATTTGGCAGGAAGGATCAAGGAAAACCCAAAAGCTTTCTATAGGTATGTCAGGAATAAGCGAATGACTAGGGAAAGAGTAGGACCAGTCAAGGACAGGGATGGGAAATTGTGTGTGGAGTCTGAAGAGATAGGCGAGATACTAAATGAATATTTTTCGTCAGTATTCACTCAAGAAAAAGATAATGTTGTGGAGGAGAATGCTGAGCCCCAGGCTAATAGAATAGATGGCATTGAGGTACGTAGGGAAGAGGTGTTGGCAATTCTGGACAGGCTGAAAATAGATAAGTCCCCGGGACCTGATGGGATTTATCCTAGGATTCTCTGGGAGGCCAGGGAAGAGATTGCTGGACCTTTGGCTTTGATTTTTATGTCATCATTGGCTACAGGAATAGTGCCAGAGGACTGGAGGACAGCAAATGTGGTCCCTTTGTTCAAAAAGGGGAGCAGAGACAACCCCGGCAACTATAGACCGGTGAGCCTCACGTCTGTAGTGGGTAAAGTCTTGGAGGGGATTATAAGAGACAAGATTTATAATCATCTAGATAGGAATAATATGATCAGGGATAGTCAGCATGGCTTTGTGAAGGGTAGGTCATGCCTCACAAACCTTATTGAGTTCTTTGAGAAGGTGACTGAACAGGTAGACGAGGGTAGAGCAGTTGATGTGGTGTATATGGATTTCAGTAAAGCGTTTGATAAGGTTCCCCACGGTAGGCTATTGCAGAAAATACGGAGGCTGGGGATTGAGGGTGATTTAGAGATGTGGATCAGAAATTGGCTAGCTGAAAGAAGACAGAGGGTGGTGGTTGATGGGAAATGTTCAGAATGGAGTACAGTCACAAGTGGAGTACCACAAGGATCTGTTCTGGGGCCGTTGCTGTTTGTCATTTTTATCAATGACCTAGAGGAAGGCGCAGAAGGGTGGATGAGTAAATTTGCAGACAATACTAAAGTCGGTGGTGTTGTCGATAGTGTGGAAGGATGTAGCAGGTTACAGAGGGATATAGATAAGCTGCAGAGCTGGGCTGAGAGGTGGCAAATGGAGTTTAATGTAGAGAAGTGTGAGGTGATTCACTTTGGAAGGAATAACAGGAATGCGGAATATTTGGCTAATGGTAAAGTTCTTGAAAGTGTGGATGAGCAGAGGGATCTAGGTGTCCATGTACATAGATCCCTGAAAGTTGCCACCCAGGTTGATAGGGTTGTGAAGAAGGCCTATGGAGTGTTGGCCCTCATTGGTAGAGGGATTGAGTTCCGGAGTCGGGAGGTCATGTTGCAGCTGTACAGAACTCTGGTCCGGCCGCATTTGGAGTATTGCGTACAGTTCTGGTCACCGCATTATAGGAAGGACGTGGAGGCTTTGGAGCGGGTGCAGAGGAGATTTACCAGGATGTTGCCTGGTATGGAGGGAAAATCTTATGAGGAAAGGCTGATGGACTTGAGGTTGTTTTCGTTGGAGAGAAGAAGGTTAAGAGGAGACTTAATAGAGGCATACAAAATGATCAGGGTGTTGGATAGGGTGGACAGTGAGAGCCTTCTCCCGCAGATGGATATGGCTGGCACGAGGGGACATAACTTTAAACTGAGGGGTAATAGATATAGGACAGAGGTCAGAGGTAGGTTCTTTACGCAAAGAGTAGTGAGGCCGTGGAATGCCCTACCTGCAACAGTAGTGAACTCGCCAACATTGAGGGCATTTAAAAGTTTATTGGATAAACATATGGATGATAATGGCATAGTGTAGGTTAGATGGCTTTTGTTTCGGTGCAACATTGTGGGCCGAAGGGCCTGTACTGCGCTGTATTGTTCTATGTTCTATGTTCTATGTTCTATGTTCTATGATGCTCCGCCCCCGACCGGCCGTGTTCCCCACGGCGTGGCTTTCGTGTGCTCAAACCGTTTGGGATCCTCGCGAGGCAGCTGAGGACTCAGTCCGGGGCCTCCACAGTAAGGGGAGGGCCAATCGGCCAGCAAGGGGGGGGCTTCATTCGGGGCTGGGGGCAATAGAACATAGAACATAGAACATAGAACAATACAGCGCAGTACAGGCCCTTCGGCCCACGATGTTGCACCGAAACAAAAGCCATCGAACCTACACTATGCCATTATCATCCATATGTTTATCCAATAAACTTTTAAATGCCCTCAATGTTGGCGAGTTCACTACTGTAGCAGGTAGGGCATTCCACGGCCTCACTACTCTTTGCGTAAAGAACCTACCTCTGACCTCTGTCCTATATCTATTACCCCTCAGTTTAAAGTTATGTCCCCTCGTGCCAGCCATTTCCATCCGCGGGAGAAGGCTCTCACTGTCCACCCTATCCAACCCCCTGATCATTTTGTATGCCTCTATTAAGTCTCCTCTTAACCTTCTTCTCTCCAACGAAAACAACCTCAAGTCCATCAGCCCTTCCTCATAAGATTTTCCCTCCATACCAGGCAACATCCTGGTAAATCTCCTCTGCACCCGCTCCAAAGCCTCCACGTCCTTCCTATAATGCGGTGACCAGAACTGTACGCAATACTCCAAATGCGGCCGTACCAGAATGTGGGCGGGCGATCCAGGGCGCGTGAGCAGGCGACACTACTTTGGCGGTCCAGGTCGCGGCTGCTACAGGCCCCCCCCCGTGAGCACGCGTGGCCTCTGAACTGGAAGTGCTGGGGGCCGTATCGACAGCGAGAGCTGTGGGCTCTACGCCGGTTCCCTGCTAGCCCCCAGCAAAATGGGGAATCGGTAGCCGTTTTGCCCCAGTTTTCCTGGCATAAAACTCCACCGTTTTCAAGCCGGCGTGGGGACTTCGTCTCCAAATAGGAGAATCCAATCCAAGGAGAGCAATTCGAAAAGGGGCGCGGGGCAGAGATCCGGGGGTTTCTGTGCATAAATCGTTGAATGTGACTGGGAAGTTTGAAAAGTTACTAAAATGCATCCAGGATCCTGAGCTTTATAAACAGAAGCACTGGGTACAAAAATAATGAAGGTATTGATGTGTTGGGTGTTCTGGATCACATGCAGGTCACAAACACTTGAAGTAGTGCAACACTATTTTATTAAAAGGTTAACTATTTAAACATACTTGAACTGTGGGTAAATACGATACCAGCTTTAACTAAAGACCTTTGCCTTGTCCTAACCAGTTGATGCACTCAGCACATGGTGAATGTCTGTGTTGCAGGCTGTGAGCTCTGTGCTCCTAGCTAGCTGCTACTCGAATGAGCGGGAACTCTGATGCCCCCTGTCTTTATAGTGCGTGTGCTCTCACTGGTGATTGGCTGCGGTGTTGTGTATGTTGATTGGTCCCACTGTGTGTCCAGCAGTGTGTGTGGCTGCACTATGATATACTGGTGTATATTATGACATCCCCCCTTTTATATAAAAAAATGTGCCTGCGTGACAATAAATAGTGTGTGGTGAATGTTCCTGACTACGTGTGTGCGAAATATTTACTGGACTATGTACATGAAAACTAAGCTATTTACATGGGAAGGTGCCTGGTGCAGGAAAAAACAGTGTGTCACACAAAGAACGAGATGAACACTATATACAAACCACCTGAATGATTAAACGGAAGAACAGAACAGACCGGGAGTCCATTAGTCCACAAAGTTCACAAATTAAGTCTCTGAGGTGGGCGACGAATTCTGGTTGACCGCCTCAAGGGTGGGCCGGGAGCCGCCGGCTGAGGAGCGGGCTGGACTGCGTCAGAGTGAGGAGGATGCAGAGTGACCGGAATCTCTGCATAGTCCAGGGCAGGGTCAGCAGGCGGGCGTGGCAATGGTGGAGGATCACATAGCGAGCGTGGAAGGAGACGAAGGGCACGCTGATTACGGCGCAGAATGGAACCATCCGGTAGACGAACCAGGAACAAGCGGGGAGCCACCTGCCGAAGAACCACAGCAGTTGCAGACCAGCCACCACCCGGAAGATGGATGCGGACGTTGTTATCTGGAGCCAGAGCAGGGAGATCAGCTGCACGGGAGTCATGAGCCGCCTTGTGCTGTTCACGAGACAGCTGCATTCGTTGAAGGACCGGAACGTGGTCGAGGTCTGGGACATGAATGGACGGCACCGTCGTCCTCAGGGTGCGACCCATGAGCAGCTGGGCTGGCGACAGGCCAGTGGACAGTGGGGCCGAGCGATAGGCCAACAGGGTGAGGTAGAAGTCGGATCCCGAGTCGGCAGCCTTGCAGAGGAGCCGTTTGACTATGTGGACGCCCTTCTCCGCTTTGCCGTTGGATTGGGGGTACAGGGGACTGGATGTCACATGCACAAAGTTGTACCTCCTGGCAAAGTTGGACCATTCCTGGCTTGCGAAGCAGGGACCATTGTCCGAAATCACAGTGAGTGGGATGCCGTGACGAGCAAAGGTGTCCTTACAGGCACGGATGACTGCAGACGATGTGATGTCGTGCAAACGTACCACCTCTGGGTAGTTTGAAAAATAGTCTACAATCAGGACATAGTCCCTGCCCAGCGCGTGGAACAGGTTGATGACGACCTTGGACCAAGGGGACGTGACCAACTCATGGGGCTGTAGGGTCTCACGTGGTTGGGCCGGCTGGAAGCGCTGACAAGTGGGGCAGTTGAGCACTGTGTTGGCGATGTCGTCATTGATGCCGGGCCAGTACACTGCCTCTCGGGCCCGTCGGCGGCACTTCTCCACGCCAAGATGACCCTCGTGTAGCTGTTCCAAGACGAGCTAGCGCATGCTGTGCGGGATCACGATGCGGTCCAGCTTCAGGAGGACACCATCGACTACCGCCAGATCGTCTCTGATGTTGTAGACCTGCGGGCATTGGCCCTTGAGCCACCCGTCTGTTAGGTGGCGCATGACACGCTGTAGCAGGGGGCCAGCCCAGTCTCGCGGCGAATTTCGAAGAGGCGTTCATCCGTGGCAGGTAGATTGGAGGCCACGAAGGCCACATGGGCGTCAACCTAGCAGACGAATCCCACTGGGTCACATGTGTGGTTGACTGCCCTGGACAGAGCGTCGGCTATGATCAGGTCTTTGCCCGGCGTGTATACGAGCTGGAAGTCGTATCGCCAGAGTTTGAGCAGAATGCCCTGGAGGCGAGGCGTCATGTCGTTCAAGTCTTTCTGTATTATATTGACCAGCGAGTGATGGTCGGTCTCGACGGTGAATTGGGGAAGGCCGTACACATAATCATGAAACTTGACGACACCGGTCAACAGGCCCAGGCACTCCTTTTCTATCTGTGCGTAGCGCTGTTCCGTGGGGGTCATGGCGCGTGACGTATATGCAACGGGGGCCCATGATGAGGCCTCATCGCGTTGCAGGAGCACTGCCCCAATGCCAGACTGGCTGGCATCGGTCGAAATGTTGTCTCTTTCGCTGGATCAAAAAAGGCAGTGGTAAATTTGGTTTTAAGTTCTCTCCATTCGTGCTCGTGGGCAGGACGCCATTGGAAGTCTGTCGTCTTCCTGACCAGGTTCCTGAGAGCCGTGGTATGAGAGGCGAGGTTAGGGATGAACTTCCCGAGGAAGTTGACCATGCCCAGAAATCGGAGCACCGCCTTCTTGTCCTCTGGCTTTTTCATGGCTGTGATAGCAGCCACCTTGTCCGCATCCGGCCGCACACCCAACTGGGAGATGTGGTCACCTAGGAACTTGAGTTCCGTCTGACCAAAGGAGCATTTGGCTCTGTTGAGGCGTAGGCCCTGCTCCCGTATGCGTTTGAACACGCGCTAGAGGTGACTGATATGCTCCTGCGGGGTGGTGGAACAAATGATTGTATCGTCAACATAGACGCAAACACCTTCAATGTCTTCCATCATTTGTTCCATGATCCTGTGGAACACTTCTGACGCCAATTGATCCCAAACGGCATCCTGTTGTAACAATATCTGCCAAAAGGGGTGTTAAAGGTACACAGTTTCAGGCTGGATCTGTCTAGTTGGATTTGCCAGAATCCTTTCGAGGCGTCAGGTTTGGTGAAGAGCTTGGCCCGAGCCATCTCGCATGTGATCTCTTCGCGTTTGGGGATTGGGTAATGCTCCCTCATTATGTTGCGATTCAGATCCTTTGGATCAATGCAGATTCTGAGCTCACCGGAAGGCTTCTTTACGCACACCATGGAACTGACCCAGTCGGTTGGTTCCATAACTCTGAAGATCACTCCTTGGTCCTGAAGGTCCTGCAGCTGCTGCTTGAGGCGGTCCTTGAGGGGTGCTGGGACTCTGCGAGGTGCATGCACCACAGGCGTGGCGTTCTGTTGGAGTATGAGCTTGTAATTATATGGGAGCGTGCCCATGCCTTCGAAGACGCGCGTTGCTGGTCGATGATGGCGTTGAGTTGCGCCCTGAAGTCAGCATCCTGGAAGGCAGACGTGTCATCAGGAGAGAGAGAGTGAACTCTTTGAATGAGGTTTAGCAATTTGCATGCCTGTGCTCCAAGCAGAGAGTCCTTCGAGGAGCCCACAACCTCGAAAGGAAGGACGGCTTTTTGTGACTTGTGCGTCACTTCAAGTTGGCATGAGTCGGTAGCAGGAATGATGTTGCCATTGTAGCCCAATAGCTGGCAGGCCGATGGGAGAATGGTTGGTTTGACAGAAAGGCTTTGGAAAGCAGACCACGCCATGAGATTGGCGGAGGCACCAGTGTCCAGGCGGAATCGTATTTGGGACCGGTTGACCGTCAGGGTGGCACTCCACTCATTGTCTGGATCGATGCTGTATACCGACAGCGGCTGGTGTCTTTGCTTCAGGAACAGCCTGTTTTTCATTACAACACCGACTCTAAAAGGCACCTTCGGGTCCTCGGTGTCACTGCTGTGTGGGAGGTCGGAATCGGACTCGGTGACCATGGGTTGAATTGCCCGAACATTCCTGCGGGGCTGGCTGAAGCGATGCGAATTGGCAGGCTGAGCTGCTCGACAGCAGGCAGCATAGTGGCCAAGTCTTCCACATCGTAGACATTGTCGAGATTTTGCGGGGCATTGCCGCTTTAAATGGGTGGAGCCACAGTTGCCGCACGTCGTGACGTCAGCACGTTCGCTGCGCCACCGCGCATGCGTGGTGCGGTCCTGCGTGGTGCGCACCTGCGCATTACATTCCTCCATGCCGCCGTCCCCTCGTTTGGTGCGTACAAGCGCGGGAGTCCGCGAAAAGCGTGCACAATTGCCACCCTCATCCAGGCTGAGGTCCTGGAGGTGTTCAATCACTTGGACCCGTTCCGCCTTGTCCTAACCAGTCGAAGCACTCAGCACATGGTGAATGTCTGTGTTGCAGGCTGTGAGCTCTGTGCTTCTAGCTAGCTGCTACTCGAATGAGCGGGAACTCTGATGCCCCCTGTCTTTATAGTGCGTGTGCTCTCACTGGTGATTGGCTGTGGTGTGTGTGTGGATTGGTCCCACTGTGTGTCCATCAGTGTGTGTCTGCACCATGATATACTGGTGTATATTATGACAGGTATGATGAACATTTAGAAAACATCTGAACTGGAGTAAAGTGCCCAGTCCTTGGCAATGGACTTCAGGTAGGATGTGAAAACACGAGAGAGGGGTCAGAAAAGATTTATGACAATTGTTACAGGGATGAGGGTCATAAATAGATTCTAGAAGCTGATGTTCTCCTCCACACGGAAGTGAAGGCTGAGAGGAGATTGATAGAGGTGTTCAAAATCATGAGGGGGTCAAATCGTACTAGATAGAGGGAAATTCCTCCCATTGAGAACGGTTGAGAACCAGAGGATACAGATTTAAAGTGAGTGGCAAAAGAGCGGAAAGTCACTTGAGAGAAAACGTTTTTATGCAGTGAGTGGTTAGGATCTGGAATTCCTTTCCTGAAAGGGTGATGGAAGCAGATTCAGTTGCAGGTTTTAGAAGGGTATTGGATAAGCAGCACGGTGGCGCAGTGGGTTAGCGCTGCTGCCTCACGGTGCCGAGGTCCCAGGTTCGATACGGGCTCTGGGTCACTGTCCGTGTGGAGTTTGCACATTCTCCCCGTGTCTGCGTGGGTCTTACCCCCACAACCCAAAGATGTGCAGGGTAGGTGGATTGGCCACGCTAAAGTGCCCCTTAATTGGAAAATGAATTGGGTACTCTCAATTTAAAGAAAAAAAAAGAAGGGTATTGGCTAGGCACTCGAAGTGAAAGAGCTGGGGCAGGCCCGTGCACAGGGACATCAGAGACACAATGGATTAAATGGCCTCCTACCATGCAGTGACCATTCTAAGATTCTATGATTTTCCTTCATGTTAGGTGTGACTCCAGCCAGTGAGTGTTCCCCTGACTCCCAGTGTATTCAGCTTCACTGGAGCTCGTTGCTCCCACACTCGGCCATATGCTGTCATGATTTTGGGGGAAATCACTCTCTTCTCACCTCTGACATTTAGCTTTTTGTCTATCTTTGAATCAAGGCTGTGATGAGGTCAGGAGCTGAGTGACCCTGGCAGAACCCAAGCTGAGAGTCAGTGAGCAGTGTATTGGTGAGTAAGTAGTGTTTGATAGCATTGCCAATACCACCTTGCAACACTTTGCTGATGAGTGACAGTAGATTGATGGGGTGGTAATTGGTCAGATTGGATTCATCTTTCGTTTTGTGGACAGGATACAACTGGGCAATTTTCCACTTTGTTGAGTCATTGTTTGTGTTGTGACTGTGTGTGAGCAGCTTCTGTACAGATGCAGTTAGTTCTGGCGTACAGTGTTCGGATACAGCCAGGATATTATCGGGCCCTTGGCGTTAGTTGTATCCAGTGAGCTCAATTGTTTCTTGATATCACATGGCGTGGATCTAATCTGGCACCTGTGGAGTCCTCCGGAGGAACCGAGATCTGGCTGAAAATATTTGGTGAGCAAATGTGCGGAAGCTCCTGAATGTGATTATTGATTTGTTATGTTGTAGGTGTAACATAAGCGGCTTCCTTGTGGTGCACTTGACAAAGGAAGGTTCAGACGTGGAGATAACTTCAACACGTTTATTAAACTATTTACACTTCTATTACTCGGGTTCAACACTACTGCTAATCCTACTATAGCTACGCAGACTGACTAACCAGTTGCTGCAATCCACGTGGTGGGTGTAATATTGAATCAACCCTGCGTCTCTACTCACTGACTGTCTCCACTGGAAAGAGGCAGATAATGTGTGTGGTGTCCTTTATATATGGGTTGGTGTAATGCCCCCCCTGTGGTCGTGTCACCTCTGTGTGTATCGTGAATGTCCATTGGTCATGTCCTATCGAACTGATCTATTGGTTGAGTGTGTGTGTGTGATGTCACTGGTGTTCCCTCTAGTGTCTAGCTAGCCTACATGCATTTACATTGATGCACATCACCACAATTATGATGCCCTCGGGGGGTGGGGAGGCAGAAGTGGTGGCGGCAATGGATGCGGAGAAGGCCTTTGATCGGGTGGAGTGGGAGTACCTCTGGGAAGTGCTTGGTAGGTTTGGGTTCGGGGAGGGGTTTATAGGGTGGGTCAAATTGTTATACCAGGCCCCGGTGGCGAGCATATCTACGAACCGGCGGAGATCAGAATATTTTAGGTTGTACCGAGGGACGAGACCGGGGTTCCCCCTGTCCCCTCTGTTGTTTGCTTTGGCAATTGAGCCACTGGCCATGCCATTGAGGGAATCTAGAAACTGGAGGGGGTTGGTCCGGGGAGGGGAGGAACATCGGGTCTCGTTGTATGCTGATGACCTGCTTTTGTACATCGCAGATCCAGTGGAGGGGATGGTAGAGGTCATGTGGATCCTTAGGGAGTTTGGGGACTTTTCAGGTTAACGTGGGGAAGAGTGAGCTATTTGTGGTGCATGCGAGGGGCCAGGAAAGGGGGCTGGAGGAGCTGCCGCTTAGGAGGGCGGAGAAGAGTTTCCGGTATTTGGGTATCCAGGTGGCCAGGAGTTGGGGGGTCCTGCATAAGCTTAATTTTGCGCAGTTGGTGGACCAGATGGAGGAAGACTTTAGGAGATGGGACGTGTTGCCACTCTGCCTGGCGGGCAGGGTGCAGTCCGTTAAGGTGACGGTCCTCCCTAGGTTCCTGTTTGTGTTCCAGTGCCTGCCCATCCTCATCCCCAAGGCCATTTTTAAGCAAGTAAGTAGGAGCATTATGGGGTTTGTATGGGCAAGTAAGACCCCGAGGGTCAAGAGGCTGTTTCTGGAGTGTAGACGGGACCTGTGTAGTTACTACTGGGCAGCCAATGTGGCAATGATTTGGAAATGGGTAATGGAGGGCGAGGGGGCGACGTGGAAAAGATTAGAGGCGGCGTCATGCGTGGGCACTAGCTTGGGAGCGCTGGTGACGGCACCTTTGCCGCTACCGCCGACGCGGTACACCACGAGTCCGGTGGTGGTGGCGACTCTGAGGATTTGGGGGCAGTGGAGATGGCACAGGGGTGAGTTGGGGGCCTCAATTTGGTCCCCAATACGGAATAATCATAGGTTTGCACCAGGCAGGACAGATGGCGGATTCCTGAGCTGGCATCGGGCGGGAATTAAAAGGATGGGGGACGTATTTATCGACTGGGCTTTTGCTAGCGAAACCCCCAAGCCTGGAGGCTTGGATTAATGATATGGCAGGGTTCATCAAGCTGGAGAGGATAAAGTTTGCCTTGAGAGGGTCTGTGCAGGGATTCTCCAGGCGGTGGCAACCGTTCCTAGACTTTCTCGCGGAACGTTAGGTGGAGGTCAACAGCAGCAGCAACCCAGCGGGGAGAAGGGGGGGGGGTGGGTTTGGCTCGTTCGTATTATTGTGTGGGGTGTTTGCCCCCTTTTTGTTTTCTTTCAGTTTGTAAGATAGTTTAATGTTGAGTGGGTTAAGTTGTTGGAGGGGATGGCGTAAGGCCTCCCTTTTTACTTTTCGTATGTATATATTTTTTTCCTTTTTGGAGTGTTTTGTGAAATTTTATTGAAAAACTTGAATAAACATATTTAAAAAAAAGAAAATGTTTGGTGATGAAGCAACTGGTAAGTGTTCCCAGCATCCCAGATAGAATGGCAGTCAGACTCTGTGCACAGTACTGTCAGGCATGACTCAACAGACACATCATTGCACGTCACTAGATATGTAAGTCATGAGGAATTCACTGGGAAGTTAGATTGAATGAAATTTCCCAGGTGGCCTTCAATGTCGTTACAAGGAGATAGAACCTGAGGGCAGAATTTTAATGTAGGTGCCAGGGATCTTGTCCACCAGCTGGAGAGACAGCGAGCCTCTTTTCAGCCTAGTCCAGGGTATTAAGTGTCCATTATGTATTTAACTGGGCAGCAATGGGACTGCCCCAGGATGCGGGGTCCCGTGGGCAGAGATCCCACCCATTGGGAGCTGTTGGCAAATTAGAGGCTGGTGCCTCTTCATTGTTCAGCAGCGCCACCCGGGAGGCGGTGATGGTACTACCAACCCTGACGTCCAAAATCGCCAAGGAATCCAGGCTACAGGTGAGTGATGGCAGGAATGAGTTGCAAGAAGGGGGGTTCAGCAGGAGGGGCGGAGGCGTGGCTCAGTGGGCCTCCTTCCCCAATGCTTGGTCACTCGATCAGGCACCGAGTGTATTTGAACAAGGGACCCCACCTGGGAGCCCACAAGCAACCCTGGTGGGATTTGCCTTTTGGGCTTCTCACATGTTGAGACCCCACCCATTGCTTGATGAGTATCAGCCCTAGTTGGGAATTAATTGTTCTCTTAAAGGCTACAATTGGACATTGGGAAAGAAGGCCATCCATGAGTCTTCAGGCTCTGGACTTAATTCAGGAAGAGGTGGAAAGCTGGTGGGGAACCAAGCAACCTCCCACTCGCACAATTAAATGCTCACACCCATATCAGCAGCAGGACCCGAAGCAAACAACCTCTTTTCATAGATTATCATAGAATTTACAGTGCAGAAGGAGGCCATTCGGCCCATCGAGTCTGCACCGGCTCTTGGAAAGAGCACCCTACCCAAGGTCAACACCTCCACCCTATCCCCATAACCCAGGAACCCCACCCAACACTAAGGGCAATTTTGGACACTAAGGGCAATTTAACATGGCCAATCCACCTAACCTGCACGTTTTTGGACTGTGGGAGGAAACCGGAGCACCCGGAAGAAACCCACGCAGACACGGAGAGAACATGTAGACTTCGCACAGACAGTGACCCAAGCCGGGAATCAAACCTGGGACCCTAGCGCTGTAAAGCTACAGTGCTAACCACTGTGCTCCCGTACCGGCAGCGCCTGACATTCGAGGACCTGCCGAGCCGGGCATGCCGTCGAAGACTCTGGATCAGCAGGGAGACAGTGCAACATATTTGCCAGGTCATGGTGCACCTGGCACCGCGGGGGAATGGGGAAGGACTCGCGCTCCCAGTGGCCCTGACTTTTTATGCCACGGGGCCCTTCCAGGTGCCAAGTGGGGACCTGTCGGAAGTGGAAAGCTGGACATTCTGGTGGAGTTGGACACAAATAAGAATTATACATGCCTAGGGCTGTTCTTTTGGAATGAAGGCCCAGGTTGATAAAAATTAAAGTGACTCCCCAGAGGGAATCCTACACCCTGGAAGCTCTGACTGAATAATAGCACTCCAACCGTTGATTTCAATCACTCTGCATCCTGCAAGGCCAGTCTACTGCTGCAGCGACTTCAACATCTAAAGCAAGGACACTCATCTTCCATTTCATATTTAAATTCCTATTATTTTTATCCCTCCCCCTCCCTCTGTTTGTGTGTCTATCTTGTGTGTATTTGGGTAGAGGGTGGGATGGTAAAAGGGGGGACTTGTGTTGGGCCTTTGGGGTCAGTGGGGCTGGAATTGACCATTCACTAGCCCAAGGTGTTTTATCTCAATGGAAAGAGGATAATAAACAATGAAGGACAAAATTCCATTTGCCTTCTTAATCACCTATTGCACCTGACCGGTAAACCAACTTTTTGCGACTCATGCACTAGCAGACCTGGGTGTGCTAGTGCATGAGTCGCAAAAAGTTGGTTTACCGGTGCAACAGGTGATTAAGAAGGCAAATGGAATTTTGTCCTTCATTGCTAGAGGGATGGAGTTTAAGACTAGGGAGGTTATACTGCAATTCAAGGCCGACGACCCTATTCAAGGCAGACGACCCTGACCTATACAAGAAATCCAGGTACGACCTCCGCAAAGCCATCCGAGATGCCAAGAGAGAATACCAAACTAAGCTAGAGTCACAGACAGACTCTCGGCGATTGTGGCAAGGACTAAACAACATAACAGGCTACAAAATGAAGCCGAGCAGTATCTCTGGCAGCAGTGCACCCCTCCCTGATGAACTCAATGCATTCTATGCTGGGTTCGAGCAGGTAACCAACAATCCGCTGTCGAGTGCCCCAGCAGCCCATAATTCACCCATACCCACCATCACAGCTTCCGAAGTCAGATCGGCCTTCCTGAAAGTGAACCCTCGGAAGGCAGTCGTGCACTCAGAGCCTGCGCGGACCAGCTGGCAGAGGTATCCGCGGACATCTTTAACCTGTCCCTACTCCACTCCGAGGTCCCCACCTGCTTCAAGAAGACCATCATCATACCGGTACCAAAGAAGAACCAGGCAACGTGCCTCAATGACTACCGTCCGGTGGCCCCGACTTCAGTCGTAATGAAGTGCTCCGAGAGGTTGATCATGAAGTGCATCACCTCCAAACTCCCAGAATGCCTTGATCCACTGCAATTAGCATACCGTTGCAACTGGCCCACATCGGACGCCATTTCCCTGGCCCGACACTCATCCCTAGACATCTCGAAAACAAGGACTCCTACATCAGACTCCTATTTATTGACTACAGCTCCACCTTCAACACCATAATCCCAGCCACGCTCATATCAAAGCTCCAAGACCTAGGACTTGGCTCCCCACTCTGCAACTGGATCCTCGATTTTCTGACCAACAGACCACAATCAGTAAGAATGAACAACACCTCCTCCACAATAGTCCTCAACACCGGGGCCCCGCAAGGCTGCGTACTTAGCCCCCTACTCTACTCCCTGTACACACACGACTGCGTGGCAAAACTTGGTTCCAACTCCATCTACAGGTGTGCTGACGATATGACCATAGTGGGCCGGATCTCAAATAACGACTGTCGTGTTGGGTGTTCCGCTACACAAACGAACCAACAAGGTTGTAGATGGTACAACTCTGTTTTATTACTCTTGATAACAACATCTGTAAACTTATGACTGTGGTTCGTACTTTACCCTTTAACCTGTGGACCCAGCCCTAACACTATCTTAGAGAGGCATTCAGCACATGGTGTATGTCTGAGTGGCACGCTGTGAGCTCTGTGCCCTGAGCTGTCTCCTGCTGGAATGAGCGTGAACTGTGGTGTTCCCCATTTTATAGTGCGTGTGCTCTTACTGGTGATTGGCTGTGATGTTGCGTGTGTGTTGATTGTTCCGTTGATATGTCAATCAGTGTGTATGTGTGTTTGCACCATGATATGTTTATCTGAATATCATGACATCCCCCCTTTTTGCAAGAATATGTGCCTATGTGGTAATAAATATTGGTGTGTACTGAGTGCAGCTGAATATGTGTGTGCAATATCTACAACATGTACATGAGGCTAAACTATATACATAGGAAGGTGTCAGGTGCAACAGAGCAACGAGGTTGTACCATAAACAAAACAAGTGCAATCATCAAACATCGAAAACAAACTCCTGGAACGACAAAAAGAGAAACACATTAACATTGTGGCAAAGCAATTCAGTGGGTCCAATGTGCAAACAGGCTCATAAGTCCAGCCGAGTAGGTGGGCGACGAAGTCGGGTTGACCGCCTCAAGGGTGGGTCAGGATCCACCGGCTGAGGAATGGGCCTGGCCACGGGCGATAGAGGAATAGGCATAGTGGCAGGAAGTTCCACAAAGTCGACATCAGGGACAACAGGAGGGCGTGGCACCGGTGCATGATCACGTAGCGAGCGCGGAAGCAGCCGAAGAGCCCGGCGATTACGCCGACGAATGGAGCCATCAGGCATGCAAACCAGGAACGAACGGGGAGCCACGCGTCGGAGAACTTCGACAGTTGCCGACCAGCTGCCCTCAGGTAGGTGGATGCGGACGATGTCTCCAGGCGCCAAGGCAGGAAGATCAGTTGCCCAAGCGTCATGTGCCACCTTCTGCTGAGCACGCTGCTGTCGCATCCTCTGCAGTAGTGGAGCATGGCCGGGTTTAGGAACATGAATCATAGATTATCATAGAATTTACAGTGCAGAAGGAGGCCATTCGGCCCATCGGGTCTGCACCAGCTCTTGGAAAGAGCACCCTACCCAAGGTCAACACCTCCACCCTATCCCCATAACCCAGTAACCCCACCCAACACTAAGGGCAAGTTTGGACACTAAGGGCAATTTATCATGGCCAATCCACCTAACCTACACATCTTTGGACTGTGGGAGGAAACCGGAGCACCCGGAGGAAACCCACGCACACACGGGGAGGATGTGCAGACTCCGCACAGACAGTGACCCAAGCCGGAATCGAACCTGGGACACTGGAGCTGTGAAGCAATTGTGCTATCCACTGTGCTACCGTGCTGCCCCAATGGACGGTACAGTGGTCCTGAGGGCGCGACCCATCAACAGCTGGGCTGGTGAGAGGCCAGTGGCTAGTGGGGCCGAGCGATAGGCCAGCAGGGCTAAGCAGAAATCCGATCCGGCATCAGCAGCCTTGCAGAGGAGCCGCTTCACGATGTGGACGCCCTTTTCCGCCTTGCCATTTGACTGGGGATGCAGAGGGCTGGACGTCACGTGTGTGAAGCCATACGAAGCGGCAAAAGAAGACCATTCTTGGCTCGCGAAACAGGGCCCATTGTCCGACATGACAGTAAGCGGAATGCCATGGCGAGCGAAGGTTCCCTTGCATGCCCTGATGACAGCGGACAATGTCAAATAGTGCAGGCGGATGACCTCTGGATAATTCGAAAAGTAATCTATGATGATGACGTAGTCCCTGCCGAGCGCATGGAAGAGGTCCACACCCACCTTCGCCCAGGGGGACGTCACCAACTCATGGGGCTGAAGCATCTCAGGGGGTTGCGCCGGCTGAAATCTTTGGCAGGTGGGGCAGTTGAGCACCATGTTGGCGATGTCGTCGCTGATGCCCGGCCAGTACACAGCCTCTCGGGCCCTCCGCCTGCACTTCTCAACCCCCAGATGGCTTTTGTGTAGTTGGTCGAGGACCAGCTTGTGAATGCTGTGTGGAATCACAATCCGGTCCAACTTTAGGAGGACACCGTCAATGACGGCCAAGTCGTCTGGGACATTGTAGAATTGTGGGCACTGTCCTTTGAGCCACCCTCCCGTCATGTAGCGCATCACACGGGATGGCTGAATCGGTGGTTTGAACTTCAAGGCGTAGAAGGCTGACCATACTATTAGGTTGGCAGAGGCGCCAGTGTCTAAACGGAATGTGATTGGTGATTGGTTGACCGTTAGGGTGGCACACCATTCATCACCCGAATTGACGCTGTGCACTGGCATCAGCTGGTGGGTCCTACTTGGGGACATCCGATTCCTGTCAATGACCGCAACATGGAAGGCTTCCCGGTCGTCGGCGTCACCGGTCTGCACGTCGTCAGGGTATGGCTCGGTGTATGGAGGCTGAATGGCCCGCACGTCCCTGCGAGGCTGTCGGAATTGGGGAGCGTTGGCAGGTTGAGCTGCTCGACAGCAGGCAGCGTAATGGCCCATCCTGCCACAGCGGAGGCATTGTCGATTCTTTTGCTGGACATTGCCGCTTTAAATGTGCGGATCCACAGTTGCCGCACATCGTGACGTCATGGCGTTCGTTGCGCCACCGCGCATGCGCAATTCGGTCCTGCGTAGAGCGCGCCTGCGCATCACGTCCCTCTGCGTCGACATCTCTTTTGGCGCGTACAAGCGTGGGAGGCCGCGGAAAGTGCGCGAAATGGCCGCCCTCGTCTGGGCCGCGGGCCGGGAGGAACTCGATCGACCGGACCCGCTCGGCCTCGTAGGACCCCTGCCGTGCCGATTCGGCCCCCTGGAATTGGGAGTACCGGCTGGTCGTGTTTTCATGGAGGTCGCAGGCTTCGATGGCGGTGGCTAGGGTGAGGCTCTTAATTTTGAGGAGCTGCTGGCGTAGGGTGTCTGAGGTGACCCCCAAAACGATCTGGTCTCGAATCCTGGAATCGGAGGTGGCCTCGTAACCGCAGGACTGCGCGAGGATACGGAGGTGTGTTAGGAAAGATTGAAAAGGCTAATCCTACCCTGCAGGCGCTGCTGGAAGAGGTACCTCTCGAAGCTCTCATTCACCTCGACGCTGAAGTGTTGCTCAAGTTTTAGAAGGACCGTCTTGTACTTCGTCATGTCCTCGCCTTACGCGAATGCCAGGGAGTTGTAGATGTGGATGGCGTGTTGCTCTGCCGTGGAGAGGAGGAGGGCATCTTCCTGGTGTCCGATGCATTCTCCCTGTCTGTGGCTTCTAGGAAGAGCTGGAAGCACTGTTTAAACAGCTTCCAGTTGACGCCGAGATTTCCAGCGAGTTGGAGCGGCTGCGGCGGGCTGATGGTGTCCATGGCGCAGGATGGTGGATTCCTGAAGATGTGCAGGTAGGTCTCACAGTTGCTAGGTTCCAATCCTGGTACTATGTCGTGTTGGGTGTTCCGCTATACAGACGAACCAACACGGTTGTAGATGGTACAACGCTGTTTTATTACTCTTGATAACAACATCTGTAAACTTATGACTGTGGTTTGTACTTTACCCTTTAACCTGTGGACCCAGCCTTAACACTATCTTAGAGAGGCACTCAGCACATGGTGCATGTCTGAGTGGTACGCTGTGAGCTCTGTGCTCTGAGCTATCTCCTGCTGGAATGAGCGGGAACTGTGGTGTTCCCCGTTTTATAGTGCGTGTGCTCTCACTGGTGATTGGCTGTGATGTTGCGTGTGTGTTGATTGGTCCGTTGATCTGTCCAGCAGTGTGTGTGTGTGATTGCACCACGATATGTTAATATGGATATCATGACAACGACGAGTCAGAATACAGGAGGGAGATAGAGAACCTAGTGGAGTGGTGTAGCAACAACAACCTCTCCCTCAATGATGTAGTTTATATCAATTTCAACAAAGCCTTTGACAAGGTCCCACATGGGAGATATAAAGAAGGTAAATGCACCTGGGATGCAGGGGAACTTGGTAAGGTGGATTCAAAGCTGGCTGAGCTGTAGGAGACAGAGGGTGATGACAGACGGCTGCTTTAGCGACTGGAAGACAGTGAGCAGTGGGGTACCACAGGGATCTGTGCTGGGCCCCCTATTATTCATCGTTTATATAACTGATGTAGATGACTATGTGGGGGGTTAGGATCAGTAAGTTTGCGGATGATACAAAGATTGGCCGGATGGTTAACCGTGAGGGTGAGTGTCTTGGGTTACAGGAAGATACAGACGGGCTGGTCAAATGGGCTGATGGAATTTAACCCTGAAAAGTGTGAGATGTTACACTTGGAAGGAGAAATGTGACAAGGAAGAATTCTGTGAAAGGTCTGATACTGGGAAGTTCCGAGGAACAAAAGGACCTTGGCGTGTTTGTCCATAGATCTCTGAAGGCAGAGGGCGGGTTAATAGGGGGGTGAAAAAGGCATATGGGACACTTGCCTTTATCAATCGAGGCATAGATTACAAGAGCAGGGAGGTCATTTTGGAGTTGTATAGAACTTTGGTGAGGTCACAGCGGGAGCACTGTGTGCAATTCTGGTCGCCACATTATAGGAAGGATGTGATTGCACTGGAGGGGGTGCAGAGGCGATTCACCAGGATGTTGTCTGGGATGGAACATTTCAGTTATAAACAGGTTGGATAGGCTTGGGTTGTTTTCTCTGGAGCAGAGAAGACTGAGGGGCGACCTGATCGAGGTGGACAAGATTATGAGGGTCAGGGACAGGGTGGATAGGGAGCAGCTGTTCCCCTGAGTTGAAGTGTCGGTTACGAGGGGGACACAAGTTCAATGTGAGGGCCAGGAGGTTTATTGGGGTTTGAGAGAAAATCTTTTTACCCAGAAGGTGGTGAGGGTCTGGAACGCGCTGCCTGGGAGGGGGGTAGAGGCGGGTTACCTCACATCCTTTAAAAAGTACCTGGATGAGCATTTGGCACGTCTTAACGTTCAAGGGCGAAGTGCTGGCCAATGGGATGAGGTGGGCAGGTCAGGTGTTTTTCAGTGTTGGTGCCGACTCGATGGGCCGAAGGGCCCCTTATGCACGATGTGATTCTGTGATTCTTGATACTTCAGTAACCAATACAGTTTCAGACATCTCTGTAATCCTTTATTTGGGCAGTTTCAGCATTGTACAGACTTGAACACCAGGAAATAGTGTGCATAACATTATGAACTAATTTTAATTTCATTTGTGTAGATTCATGCATGAACTGGTGGGCACTTCTGGCATCATTGAAACTTCTATTATGGTATTGGACACGGCACAATGGCCGGAAACTGGTTGGTTTCACCCAATTCACTCTTGCTCATCAGGCAGAACTGATTGAGAATCTAGATTTTGGCTGGGATATGGTCTCATTTACCGGCATCAGTGTGCCAGTTCTTCATGGGTTTGCCCGAGCAGTGAGAGCTGATTGGCTCTTTAACCTAGACTAAGTTAGACAATTGAGCGGACTAATGGAAAATTGACTGATTTTAACTCCATGCTTCCAATTCTCTGGCACAATGACCCTCCCTTTGGCTGCAGTCCACCTTCAGGTGGAAATGACTTGGAATCGAGCCGATTGTTGCAGGTTCAAGTTATTATTGTACTTCACACAATTGTCCAGCAGAAGATTTCTGGACTAGAAATTCAGAGGAAAGGATACAAGGAATTCCTGTCTCAGTTCCTGTCATCGAACAGGATATCTGTGGAACTGCTGTAATTATTCACTCTGATGAGCACCATGACCTATTTGAATGGGGAGTGAAATATTACATATTTTAAAGTTAATTAATTATCTTGATCCATCTGAAGAACAGCAGGTGATTTGACTTGGAAAGTAGACCGCGACTGAGAAGAGTTATCCGCTGGAGATTTGAATACCTTGGGCGGGATTCTCCGACCCCCCGGCGGGTCAGAGAATCGGCGGGGGCTGCCGTGAATCCCGCCCGGCCGCTCCGCGATATTCTGCTGCCACCCCCAAATCCGCCGACGTGAATTGCGCCGCGCGCCTCGGAGAATGTCGAGGACCGGTGTGATACGACGGGCCCTGGGGCTGCCCTGATTCTCCCAGCCGGAGGGGTCCAAGTCCCGCTGGTGTGACCACGGGTCACGCCGGCGTAAATCAAACTACCTATTTAACGGGGGGGGGGGGGGGGGGGGGGGGGGGCGGCTGGGGGGAGGGGCTGGGGGAAGGGCTGGGTGGGAGAGGAGAGGGGTGGGTTGGGGAGGGTGCGTGCCGGGGAGGAGGGGGGGGATGGGGCGTGCTGGGGAGGAGGGGGGGGATGGGGAAGGGGCGTGCCGGGGAGGAGGAGGGGGATGGGGAGGGGGCGTGCTGGGGAGGAGGGGAGGGATGGGGAGGGGGCGTGCCAGGGAGGAGGGGGGGGGGGTTCGGGCCGGTGCGTGCCCTCTGTTAATGAACGCTAGCACACCAGAGGCCTTCTTCACAGCTCTATCCACTTGAGTGGCAACTTTCAAAGATGTATGAACATAGACCCCAAGATCTCTCTGCTCCTCCACATTGCCAAGAACTCTACTGTTAACCCTGTATTCCGCATTCATATTTGTCCTTCCAAAATGGACAACCTCACACTTTTGAGGGTTAAACTCCATCTGTCACTTCTCAGCCCAGCTCTGCATCCTATCTATGTCTCTTTGCAGCTGACAACAGCCCTCCTCACTATCCACAACTCCACCAATCTTCGTATCGTCTGCAAATTTACTGACCCACCCTTCAACTCCCTCATCCAAGTCATTAATGAAAATCACAAACAGCAGAGGACCCAGAACTGACCCCTGCGGTACGCCACTGGTAACTGGGATCCAGGCTGAATATTTGCCATCCACCACCACTCTCTGACTTCTATCGGTTAGCCAGTTCGTTATCCAACTGGCCAAATTTCCCACTATCCCATGCCTCCTTACTTTCTGCAGAAGCCTACCATGGGGAACCTTATCAAATGCCTTACTAAAATCCATGTACACTACATCCACTGCTTTACCTTCATCCACATGCTTGGTCACCTCCTCAAAGAATTCAATAAGACTTGTAAGGCAAGACCTACCCCTCACAAATCCGTGCTGACTATCCCTAATCAAGCAGTGTCTTTCCAGATGCTCAGAAATCCTATCCTTCAGTATCCTTTCTATGACTTTGCCTACCACCGAAGTAAGACTAACTGGCCTGTAATTCCCAGGGTTATCCCTAGTCCCTTTTTTGAACAGGGGCACGACATTCGCCACTCTCCAATCCCCTGGTACCACCCCTGTTGACAGTGAGGACGAAAAGATCATTGCCAACGGCTCTGCAATTAAATCTCTTCCTTCCCATAGAATCCTTGGATATATCCCGTCAGGCCAGGGAGACTTGTCTATCCTCAAGTTTTTCAAAATGCCCAACACATCTTCCTTCCTAACAAGTATTTCCTCAAGCTTACCAGTCTGTTTCACACTGTCCTCTCCAACAATATGGCCCCTCTCATTTGTAAATACAGAAGAAAAGTACTCGTTCAAGACCTCTCCTATCTCTTCAGACTCAATACACAATCTCCTGCTATTGCCCTTGATCGGACCTACCCTCGCTCTAGTCATTCTCATATTTCTCACATACGTGTAAAAGGCCTTGGGGTTTTCCTTGATCCTACCCGCCAAAGATTGTTCATGCCCTCTCTTAGCTCTAATCCCTTTCTTCAGTTCCCTCCTGGCTATCTTGTATCCCTCCAATGCCCTGTCTGAACCTTGTTTCCTCAGCCTTACAGAAGTCTCCTTTTTCCTCTTAACAAGACATTCAACCTCTCTTGTCAACCATGGTTCCCTCACTCGACCATCTCTTCCCTGCCTGACAGGGACATACATATCAAGGACACGTAGTACCTGTTCCTTGAACAAGTTCCACATTTCACTTGTGTCCTTCCCTAACAGCCTATGTTCCCAACTTATGCACGTCAATTCTTGTCTGACAACATCGTATTTACCCTTCCCCCAATTGTAAACCTTGCCCTGTTGCACGCACCTATCCCTCTCCATTACTAAAGTGAAAGTCACAGAATTGTGGTCACTATCTCCAAAATGCTCCCCCACTAACAAATCTATCACTTGCCCTGGTTCATTACCAAGTACTAAATCCAATATTGCCCCTCCTCTGGTCGGACAATCTACATACTGTGTTAGAAAAGCTTCCTGGACACACTGCACAAACCACCCCATCCAAACTATTTGATCTAAAGAGTTTCCACTCAATGTTTGGGAAGTTAAAGTCACCCATGACTACTACCCTGTGACTTCTGCACCTTTCCAAAATCTGTTTCCCAATCTGTTCCTCCACATCTCTGTTACTATTGGGGGGCCTATAGAAAACTCTTAACAAGGTGACTGCTCCTTTCCTATTTCTGACTTCAACCCATACTACCTCAGTAGGCTGATACTCCTCGAACTGCCTTTCTGCAACTGTTATACTATCTCTAATTAACAATGCCCACGCCGCCTTGTCCCGCCGGTAAATAGGTACTCTAATTTACACCGGCGGGACAGGCAATTTATCGGCGGGACTTCGGCCCATCCGGGCTGGAGAATCGAGCGGGGGGGCCCGCCAACCGGCGCGGCCCGATTCCCGCCCCCGCCGAATATCCGGTATGGGAGACTTCGGCAACCAGCGGGGGCGGGATTCACGGCGGCCAACGGCCATTCTCCGACCCGCTGGGGGGGGTCGGAGAATGACGCCCCTTTTTCCTGATGCTTCTTGCGTTGAAGTATACAGACTTCAACCCATCTCCATGCCTGTAAGTACTCTCCTTTGTCAGTGTTCCCTTCCCCACTGCCTCATTACACGCTTTGGTGTCCTGAATATCGGCTACCTTAGTTGCTGGACTACAAATCCGGTTCCCATTCCCCTGCCAAATTAGTTTAAACCCTCCCGAAGAGTACTAGCAAACCTCCCTCCCAGGATATTGGTGCCCCTCTGGTTCAGATGCAACCCGTCCTGCTTGTACAGGTCCCACCTTCCCCAGAATGCGCTCCAATTATCCAAATACCTGAAGCCCTCCCTCCTACACCATTCCTGCAGCCACGTGTTCAGCTGCACTCTCTCCCTATTCCTAGCCTCGCTATCACGTGGCACCGGCAACAAACCAGAGATGACAACTCTGTCTGTCCTGGCTTTTAACTTCCAGCCTAACTCCCTAAACGCGTTTATTATCTCCACACCCCTTTTCCTACCTACGTCGTTGATACCAATGTGCACCACGACTTCTGGCTGCTCCCCCTCCCCCTTAAGGATCCTGAAGACACGATCCGAGACATCCCTGGCCCTGGCACCCGGGAGGCAACATACCTTCCGGGAGTCTCGCACGTGACCACAGAATCTCCTATCTATTACCCTAACCATTGAATCTCCTACAACTATTGCTTTTCTATTCTCCTCCCTTCCCTTCTGAGACTCAGTGCCAGAGACCTGGCTGCTAGGGCCTTCCCCCGGTAGGTCATCCCCCCCAACAGCATCCAAACCGGTATACTTGTTTTGAAGGGGAACGGCCACGAGGGATCCCTGCACTGTCTGCCTGTTTGTTTTTTTCCCCCTGACTGTAACCCAGCTAATCTTGTCCTGTACGTTGGGTATGACGCCTATACGGAGGCCGAAGACTGATGTGGAGAACCGCTACAACGATGCCCATGTAGCAACCAGGGGTGTGATAGAGAGGTGCTTTGGGCTGCTGAAGATGCGCTTCAGGTGCCTGGACGGCTCTGGAGGGGCCCTTCAGTACCGTCAGATAGGGTCGGCCGCACCGTTGTGGCCTGCTGCATCCTGCACAACTTGGCCCAGCAGAGGGGCGATGTGCTGCAGGCAGAGGAAGGGGAAGGGGAGGAACAGCAAGACATGGCGCAGACCTCTAGATGAGAAGAATGGTCAGGACAGACAGGCTGGGCATGGACAGGAGGCTGCCCACCGTTACCGGCTGGGCCAGCGGGCACGGGACAGGCTGATAGCCGCCCGGTTCATGGACTAGGGGGTCGTGGGAATCGCTGAGTATGGGCACAGACTGCACACCACGGCACCAGCCTACCACCCTCACCCCACCCACCCAACACCAACCACTCTCCCCCCACCCACCCAACACCAACCAACCTCCCCCCACCCACCCAACACCAACCACCCTCACACTCCCACCCAACACCAACCACCCTCACCCCCCCACCCAACACCAACCACCCTCACCCCCCCACCCAACATCAACCACCCTCACCCCACCCACCCAACACCAACCACTCTCCCCCACCCACCCAACACCAACCACGCTCACCCCCCCACACAACATCAACCACCCTCACCCCGCCCACTCAACACCAACCACTCTCCCCCCACCCAACGCCAACCACCCTCACCCCCCCACCCAACACCAACCACCCTCACCCCGCCCACTCAACACCAACCACTCTCCCCCCACCCAACACCAACCACCCTCACCCCCCCACCCAACATCAACCACCCTCACCCCACCCACCCAACACCAACCACTCTCCCCCACCAACCCAACACCAACCACGCTCACCCCCCCACCCAACATCAACCACCCTCACCCCGCCCACTCAACACCAACCACTCTCCCCCCACCCAACACCAACCACCCTCACCCCCCCCACCCAACATCAACCACCCTCACCCCACCCACTCAACACCAACCACTCTCCCCCCACCCAACACCAACCACCCTCACCCCCCACCCAACACCAACCACCCTCACCCCGCCCACTCTACACCAACCACCCTCACCCCACCCACATGCACACCACCCCTCCATTGCACATCCACCTGTGGCACAACGGGCCGGGCTCACACGGGCGCCGGTGGAAGTGTGTCTATTGCTGGCCATGGAGGATGATGACAACCCGCTCTGCGATGATCTCTGGGCTCTACATCGTTGGACAATGTCTGACCCATGGCCACAGTACCCCCCTCCAGCTGGACCGTCCTGGCGTGCGGCTGTGACACTGCAGAGCACGGTCCCATCGTCTACCCGGGGGGATGGCGAGGGCGACCTGGGGGGAGGGTGGGGGGGGGGCACACTCACCTGAGGCTGATGTTCTATCACCCCTCACACACCCACTGGCACTCACCTCACACCACACCCCGCACGCATCGGACAGAGCACAAAGGCAGCTTCTGTAGGTGTGAAAGTGATTTTAATAGCAAACAGTTCATACACGTGCCCTAGCCCCAGAACTAATCTGTGCCCTGCACCCGTGCCAACTTACTCAGTGTCTAATTTTTTGGCCTTATGACTACGTCTAGCTGGTTCCCCAGACGGTACAGCGGAACTGGAGGTGGACTCCTGTAATTCCTGCCCTATGACTAGGGACCCCTCTGGCGGCCGTTTCCTGGGGCGGCCCGGCCTAGATGGGCCAGGCTGCGGCTCGGGAGACTGGGATGGCGAGCTGCCAGCCTGTCCTGCCCATTGCCCACCAGACGCACCTGGGACGGAAGGGCGGGGGGGGAGTCCGAGGTGTCGCGGTTTTCCGGGACCTCCTCTACAGACCTCCCGCGGGGTGCCCAATGGCCTCCGGGCCTCTACATGGGTCGGGCATGCGAACGGACCGAGCACCCAATGCCCCCCCCGACACCTGGCGCTGCCAGTCCTGGAGGCCCGCCCTGATATCAACAAGGGTCCGCAAGTGTGCAGCCATGGAGCTCAGGGAGTTGGCCATCCCTGTCTGTGTCTGGGCGACGCCGGCCAGCACCTTGGCAAATGCGCCGATGCCCTCAACGATGGCCAGCAGAGACTGGGCCAATGTCTGCAGAGACTGGGCCATGGCGTTGAGCGCCTCTGTGATCTGCTGCTGGCTCTGGCTCATGTCTGCCTGTGAGAGGGCAGCCATGTCCTGGGCCACGGACGCCGCCTGCACGGAAAGCCCGAGGCCTTGCATACTGCTCCCCATGTCTGACACCGTCGCACCCATTGTCTCCACCGTGGATGCCACCCGTGTGGTGTCGGCCTGGGTGGCACGCATGACCGGCACCACTACCTGCTCCTGCACGCAGGTGGACTCCTCCACCTTCGTCTGCAGCTGCCGCAAGCCGGCTGTCACCCCCTTCGATCGGCCCTGGGTCCGTGACTGCATCGGACCTATGGGTGGGTGCGGCAACTCCAGGAACCCGGAACCCGTCTGGGCAGCAGATCGCTGCCTGCATCGGGCTGCCCTCCGACTGCCCGGCCCCTCGGCTGCTCCTGCCTCCACCTGCTGTACCGGGACGGCTGTGTTGTGCGCACCAGTTAGTGTCCCAGAGGCCTTATCGCCAAAGTGCCCAACCGAGGTGAGTGTCTTTGCGATGGTGGAAGGTGTTGGTGACAGCAGTGGCGTAATGGCGTGCTCTTCATCCGACCCAAAGTCCAGGGTCCCCTGGAGTGGTGATTCCTGTCCATCCATCCCCTGTGTGTCGGTGTCCTGTGTGTCAGTGTCCTGGGCGACAGTGTCCTGTGTGTCAGTGTCCTGTGCGTCAGTGTCCTGTGTGTTAGGGCCCTGTGTGTCAGTGTCCTGTGTGTCAGTGTCCTGTGCGTCAGTGTCCTGTGTGTCAGTGTCCTGTGCGTCAGTGTCCTGTGCGTCAGTGTCCTGTGCGTCAGTGTCCTGTGTGTCAGTGTCCTGGGCGACAGTGTCCTGTGTGTCAGTGTCCTGTGCGTCAGTGTCCTGTGTGTTAGGGCCCTGTGTGTCAGTGTCCTGTGCGTCAGTGTCCTGTGTGTTAGGGCCCTGTGTGTCAGTGTCCTGTGCGTCAGTGTCCTGGGTGTCAGTGTCCTGTGCATCAGTGTCCTGTGCGTCAGTGTCCTGTGTGTCAGTGTCCTGTGCATCAGTGTCCTGTGCGTCAGTGTCCTGGGTGTCAGTGTCCTGGGCGACAGTGTCCTGTGTGTCAGTGTCCTGGGCGTCAGTGTCCTGTGCGTCAGTGTCCTGGGTGTCAGTGTCCTGTGTGTTAGGGCCCTGTGTGTCAGTGTCCTGTGCGTCAGTGTCCTTTGCGTCAGTGTCCTGTGCGTCAGTGTCCTTTGCGTCAGTGTCCTGTGCGTCAGTGTCCTGTGTGTCAGTGTCCTGTGCGTCAGTGTCCTGTGCGTCAGTGTCCTGTGCGTCAGTGTCCTTTGCGTCAGTGTCGTGCGCGTCAGTGTCCTGTGCGTCAATGTCCTGTGCATCAGTGTCGTGCGCGTCAGTGT
The DNA here is from genome assembly GCF_047496885.1 of Scyliorhinus torazame. Classification (NCBI taxonomy): domain Eukaryota; kingdom Metazoa; phylum Chordata; class Chondrichthyes; order Carcharhiniformes; family Scyliorhinidae; genus Scyliorhinus; species Scyliorhinus torazame. The sequence goes on from NC_092725.1 coordinate 143,938,730, forward strand.
CCTGTGTGTCAGTGTCCTGTGCGTCAGTGTCCTGTGTGTCAGTGTCCTGTGTGTCGGTGTCCTGTGCGTCAATGTCCTGTGCATCAGTGTCCTGTGCGTCAGTGTCCTGTGTGTCGGTGTCCTGTGCGTCAGTGTCCTAGGTCAGCTGCGACGGGGGCCTGTTGCTGTGGCTGCCCCCCTCGTCGCTGGGTGTGGCCCGCTGGCGTTGCCGCACTCGCACGAGATGTGGGCGGCGTCCGCCTGGTGCTCCGTGTCTGTCCGTGGCTCGTGGCCGCCCTGGAACGTCCTGGGAGCATCGTATGCCTGATGGAACAGGTCTGTCCCCCCTTTCCCCATATCCCCCCTCCCCCCCCAGATCCCCACTCCCCCATATCCGATTTCCCCCATATCCCCCAGGGGGATATGGGGGTAGGGGTGATATGGGGGAAGAGGGGAAGGGGGATATGGGGGAAGAGGGAAAGGGGGATATGGGGGAAGGGTGTTCTGGGGGATATGGGAGGAGGGGGTATATGGGGAAGGGGGGATATGGGGGAAGCAGGGATATGGGGGAACGGGGATATGGGGGAAGGGGGATATGGGGGAGGGCGTATATGGGAAGGGGAAATGGGGAAGGGCGATATGGGGGAAGGGGGATATGGGGGAAGGGGATATGGGGAAGGGGGAATATGGGGGAAGGGGGGATATGGGGGAAGAGGGGAAGGGGATATGGGGGAAGGGTGTTCTGGGGGATATGGGAGGAGGGGGTATATGGGGAAGAGGGGATATGGGGGAAGCGGGGATATGGGGGAACGGGGATATTGGGGATGGGGATATGGGGGAGGGGGTATATGGGGAGGGTGATATGGGGAAGGGCGAAAGGGGAAAGGGGGGATATGGGGCGAGGGGATATTGGGAAGGGGGAATATGGGGGAAGGGGGGATATGGGGGAAGAGGGGAAGGGGATATGGGGGAAGGGTGTTCTGGGGGATATGGGAGGAGGTGGTATATGGGGAAGGGGGATATGGGGGAAGCGGGGATATGGGGGAATGGGGATATTGGGGATGGGGATATGGGGGAGGGGGTATATGGGGAGGGTGATATGGGGAAGGGCGAAAGGGGAAAGGCGGGATATGGGGAAGGGGGATATGGGGAAGGGCCGATATGGGGGAAGGGGGTATGGGGGAAGGGGGGACATGGGGGAAGAGGGATATGGGGGAAGGGGGGGATATGGGGGAAGGGAGCATAGGGGGGAAGGGGGGAAGGGGGATAAGGGGGAAGGGTGTTATGGGGATATGGGAGGATGGGGGATATGGGGAAGGGGATATGAGGGAAGGGGGGATATCGGGGAAGGGGGATATGGGAAGGAGGGATATGGGGAGGGGATATGGGGGAAGGGGGAATATGGGGGAAGGGGGATATGGGGAGGAGGGGATATGGGGGAAGGGGGGATATGGGGGAAGGGGGGCTATGGGGAAGGGGGAATATGGGGGATGGGGATATGGGGGAAGGGGGGATATGGGGGAAGGGGGATATGGGGGAAGGGGGAATATGGGGGATGGGGGGATATGGGGGAAGGGGGATATGGGGAAGGGGGAATATGGGGGGAAGGGGGATATGAGGGAAGGGGGAATATGGGGGAAGGGGGATATGGGGGTTAGGGGGGATATGGGGGAAGGGGCATATGGGGATATGAGGGAAGGGGGGATACGGGGGAAGGGGGGTATGGGGAAGGGGATATGAGGGAAGGGGATATGAGGGAAGGGGTTATATGGGGAAGGGGATATGGGGGGAAGGGGGGATATGGGGGAAGGGGGGACATGGGGGAAGGGGGGATATGGGGGAAGGGGGGATATGGGGGAAGGGGGGATAAGGGGAAGGGGGATATGGGGAAGGGGGAATATGGGGGATGGGGGGATATGGGGGAAGGGGGATATGGGGAAGGGGGAATATGGGGGAAGGGGGATATGAGGGAAGGGGGAATATGGGGGAAGAGGGGTATGGTGGTTAGGGGGGATATGGGGGAAGGGGCATATGGGGATATGAGGGAAGCGGGGATATGGGGGAAGGGGGATATGGGAAAGGGGATATGAGGGAAGCGGGCTATAAGGGAAGGGGTTATATGGGGGAAGGGGATATGGGGGAAGGGGGGATATGGGGGAAGGGGGACATGGGGGAAGGGGGGATATGGGGAAGGGGGATATGGGGAAGGGGGTTATGGGGGAAGGGGGGATATGGGGAAAGGGGGATATGGGGGAAGGGGGATATAGGGGAAGGGGGATATGGGGGAAGGGGATATGGGGAAGGGGGATATGGGGGAAAGGGGGATATGGGGAAGGGGATATGAGGGAAGGGGGATAAGAGGGAAGGGGTTATATGGGGGAAGGGGGATATGGGGGAAGGGGGGATATGGGGGAAGGGGGTTATGGGGGAAGGGGGATATGGGGAAGGGGGGATATGGGGAAGGGGGATATGGGGAAGGGGGATATGGGGAAGAGGGATATAGGGGAAGGGGGATATGGGGAAAGGGGGATATGGGGAAGGGGGGGTATGGGGGAAGGAGCGATGGGGGAAGGGAGAATGGGGGAAGGGGGATATAGGGGAAGGGGATATGGGGAAGGGGATATGGGGAAGGGGGGATATGGGGGAAGGGGGATATGCTGGAAGGGGGATATGGGGAAGGGGGATATAGAGGAAGGGGATATGGGGGAAGGGGTTATGGGGAAGGGGGGATATGGGGGAAGGGGATATGGGGAAGGGGATATGGGGGAAAGGGGATATAGGGGAAGGGGGATATGGGGGAAGGGGATATGGGGAAGGGGGGATATGGGGGAAGGCGATATGGGGAAGGGGGGATATGGGGAAGGGGCGATGGGGGAAGGGAGAAAGGGTACAAGCAGTGGGGCGTCTCACTTGGCGTTGCGTGGCGGGTGGCCATTTTGCTGGGTCTCTGGAGGGGTGGGTGATACCGTCGCGAATGGCGTCACACCGCTACTAGCCCATTCTGGGCCTGAGAATTCACGACGTTCCGGGGGGCCCGACGCCGGAGTCATTCGCGACGTTTTTGGCACCGGGTTCGGGCCATCGCGCCGATTCACGGAGAATCCCTCCCATCTGGAAAGGGCACATCTTCTGGAAGTTACAAATAATTTGAATTTCTTCACAATGGGTTTCCTCCATACTCCTAGAGAAAGTTGTAAGATTGATTGGTACAGAGTTGTGAGTATTAGTCTCCTTGTTTAAGGAACGGTGTAATATGTTGGAAGCAGTTTAGGGAAGGTTTACTAGACTAATTCCCAGAATGGGCGGGTTGTCTATGAGGAAAGACTGGACGGGCTGGGGCTGTGTCCGCTGGAGTTTAGAAGAGTAAGAGATGACTTGATTGAAACATAGATCGAGGGGGTCTTGACAGGGTGAATGTGGCGAGGATGTTTCCTCTTGCGGGAGAATCTAGGGGGTAACTGTTTAAGAATAATGGATCGAGATGAGGAGAATTTTTTTTGTGATGGTTGTGAGTCTTTGAAACTCTCTTCATCAAAAGGCGTGGAAGCAAAGTCTTCGAATATTTTTAAGGTAGAGCTAAGTAGATTCTTGATAAGCAAGGGAGTAAAAGGTTATCAGGGTTTGATAATTCTCATGAGGACCATGGGGAACGCTGGCTGATCTCTCCATGGGCTTTGAAGAATGTGGCTTCCCTTGCTGAGCGGGCGGGGGCCTGGCCAACTGGGGCTGATTAGTGGGACCTTTAAATGTCACTCCCAGACCCGGCCCGGCTATTCCCGATAGTCCTGGACTGGGATGGTTATTTGTGAGTCGGGGTAGTGGCTTCACTTTCATTTTACAATAAACCAGTTTGTCCTTTCATTCCGCACCTCCTGGAATTGTTACATTGGCGACGAGGATCAAGCAGGCGATTCTGAGCGGCCTTTTCCGAAACTCCCCGACGACAAGTCCGATAAGAAACAAAAGCAAAAAGAAAAACTCGGAAATGCTCTTGTTTGGGATCTCGAGCCTTATGATGTGGATGTGGAGGACTGGTCCCCGCATGCTGAATGCAAGAGGACCCTCATTCCAAAAAGCCAGCTTTCCCAGTGAAGGGCCCCGCCTGCCTCACCCACCACCAACTGGACATTCAGCCAGCATAACCTGGAATCTCAAAAGATGGCCAGCTGGCCGAAGAAGTACTGGGGAAGCTTCCCTGGGGACTACAAGTGTTAGCTGCAAGGCTGCTGTAAGTGTTTGTTAGTTTGTTATTTACAGCACACAAGGAGGCCATTCGGCCCATCGTGTCTGCACCGGCTCCCAAAAGAGCAACCTAACTAGTCCCATTCCCCAGCCCTATCTCCGTAACCCTCTCAATGCATCACTTTCAAATATATATCCAGCTCTCTTTTGAAACCTCCTGTGGAATCCACCTCCACCACTCTCCCAGGCAGCGCATTCCAAACCCCAACAGCTCTCTGAGTAAAGAAGTTTCTCCTCATCTCACTCCGAACTCTCTTGCTGGCCATCTTGAAATTATAACCCCTAGTCACTGACTTACCAACTAGTGGAAGCAGAATACCCTCCTTTACCCTGTCAAAATTGTCCAGAATTTTGAACACCTCAATAAGGTCGCCTCTTAATCTTCTCTGCTCCAAGGAGAACAAGCCCAATTTCTCCAATCTTTCCTTGTATCTAAAATTCCTCATTCTTGGTATCATTCTAGTAAATCTCCTCCGCACTCTCTCCAGGGCTTTAACATCCGTACTTAAATAAGGTGCCCAGAATTGAACACAATACTCCAAATGTGGTCTGACCAATGATTTGTAGAGGTGTGATGCTGCACTTACTTTTCTACCCTATGCCTCTATTTATAAACCCAAAGGGCAGCATGGTAGCACAGTGGTTAGCACTGTTGTTTCACAACGCCAGGGACCCGGGTTCGATGCCCGGCCCCGGGTCACTGTCTGTGCGGAGTCTGCACGTTCTCCCCGTGTGTGCGGGGGTTTCCTCCGGGCGCTCCGGTTTCCTCCCACAGTCCTGAAAGACGTGCTGTTAGGTGAATTGGACATTCTGAATTCTCCCTCGGTGTACCCGAACAGGTGCCGGAATGTGGCGACTAGGGGCTTTTCACAGTAACTTCATTGCAGTGTTAACGTAAGCCTACTCGTGACAAGAATGATTATTATATTATTGCTGCAGGTGTTTGGGGATTTTCTTTTGCATTCTAAGAATGTTTTTGGACATAATCTTTTCCCCAGAGATTTCTAGCTGACGACTGTTGCTTCACTAATAGAAATCACACTTTTCAATATGGGAAATGAATCCCTTGAGAATCCTGGATTTTGAAAAAAAAGAGGATTTCATGCAGATGGATGCAAGGCAGGTACAACTGTACCTCAGGCAGTTGGGAGTGAAACTCAGCTTTGGTGGAGAAACACATGATTGGTTCAGGCACACAACACCTTTCCTTCCTTCCCACTGACCTTCGTTGGAAATCCATTGAAAGGTGAATTCGGGCTGGTCTGCGTCTGTGGGCAATCTGCAAGAAGCTAGCTCTAACATACCTTACTCAAAACAGAGGACAATACCAAGCCCTTATCCATGAGTTAAAACAGTGCTAGTCCTTTGTGAGTGAGTGTGAATAGAGCCAGACCTCTTTCAGTGCGTCGGAAAATAAATCGCCTCTGCCAGTGAGCATTGGGAAAGATCCAGTTTTCTGTATGTGAGCTTACTCTAATATGACTGCATCCCTGAGCAGGTGTTTGAGGCTGGTGTGAATAATATATTAGATGATTGAAACGCCTACATTTGCCAATGATTAGTTGGTCACAATGCCTATGTGTTATTCATATAATTGAGGTTCCTGTTACTGATAGAGTCTGACAGCGGACTGACTGCTGCATCATCGCTAACTGTGGCAGGACATGTCAGTCAAAATTAGAGTAAATTAGAAGTGAATAACTTAATAAGGAAAGAAATATTACTTTTATTATTATTCATTGTGCAGCTTGTTCACCATAATCCATAAATTTCATTTGCTCGTCACGACCTTTAAAATTCAAACAGTGGATTCTGTAGAATCATAAAAATTCTAAACATGTTGTTACTTGCTTCAAATACAAATTAATTTTTATCTTAAAATTCTTTTCTCATTGGTCCCAGGGTCTGTACCAGCTACACTTCATTCCATCATGTTATGGGCCAGGGTTTAGAGAACCCCAAAGTGTATCATGGAGTTCGCCTGACCCACAACTTTTACTAGATTGTGGTATGGGGAGCACACGGCCCACTCTACAGGTGGTACAGCAGAAATGGAAAAGTATTTTTTAAAAGCAAAACAATGTTTATTCGATGAACTCAAGTTAACCTTTTTAAAACATACAGTGAACATCTTAGCAACCATTAATTCAAATACAACCCCCAAAGAGTACAACACTAAGTCATCCTTAATAACTTCCCAAACAACAGCCAGACACAAGAAACACCTTTTAACAGAAGCACATTAGGTTTACATTCACTACTGAGAACATTTATAATTCTGAATTCACCAAATGATCAAGAGATAGTCTTTTGATGGCAGAGAGAACAGCAGTACGCCTGAAAACAAAACTAAAACACACCCTGCAGCAAACAGCCTAAAACAAAAGTAGAAAGCTGACAGACAGCCCAGCTCCACCCACTCTCTGACATCACTGCAGTAGTAAACACCCATTTCTTAAAGGTACTCTCACTACAGATATTTATATACACACCCATTTATAAACACCCATTTCTTAAAGGTGCTCTCACATGACAATCAACATATAGCTTAAAGGGAAATAGAAAGTAGCTTCTTACAGACTGTACAGAGGGGCAAAGCAAGGATCACTGGATATAAGTACTCCACAAGCCATTTCTACCAATCGCAGCAGAATAACAGCCATAGAATTGTCACCATTATGATGGGGCGGCATTGTGGCACAGTGGTTAGCACTGCTGCCTCTCAGCTCCAGGGTCCCACGTTCAATTCTGGCCTCGGGTCACTGTCTGTGTGGAGTTTGCACTTCCTCCCCGTGTCCGCGTAGGTTCCTGCTTGGAACTCCAGTTTCCTCCCACAGTCCAAAGATGTACAGGTTAGGTGGATTGGCCATGCTAAATTGCCCCGTAGTTTCCAAAAGGTTACTGGGTTACGGGGATAGGGTGGAGGGGTAGGCTTAAGTAGGGTGCGCTTTCCAAGGGCCGGTGCAGACTCGATGGGCCAAATGGCCTCCTTCTGCACTGTAAATTCTATGATTCTACGAATCTGTGCTCACCTACATCACTATTTCCACACACTGCGCCCAGAATAGCATTAATCCAGCAAGTAAATGCAAATTTCACCAACAGGAAACGTAATTTACATTCTGTACAGGACCTGCACAGCAGTATTCAGGATGCAGAGGGATTGAATTAGCCACGTATTATTGGAGGAGATATTTCCTAACTTTTTTGCTGCAGTGGGGAACACTGCTGATTTGCCAACCATTGAGCTGAATGGTTGGAAAATTGTGCACTGCGTGATCCTGGCTTTTCAATATGCATTATCGGGAGCGGCGTCTCCCATCCAGAAATGCAAGTGACAGTAACATCCTTCCTAGGAATTGCTAACCAGAAAAAAAAGGGATATGATTAATATCTCATACAGTAACTCCAACAACAGACCTCCCTTATTTGTTAATGTATCATTTATTTACTGCCGGTTTAATAGATCTATCCACCAGAGCCCTCTGACTCCTTTCTTGATTAGTACTCTGCACCACTGCTCCATTGAAAATATAGATTTTCTGCCGTCTTGCTTCAAAGTAATGGCCGAATTATAGGCCCAACACACTGCAAAGCTGAATGTTAACCCACTTTCTCATTTTTCTCTGGTGAATAGCGCAGCCTCCAAACTTCCTCGATGGCATTTGCTGTGGTCTTCAACTGATGAAGGTGCAGCGTTGTAAATGAGATTGCACATCAAACGGCGGCACGGTAGCACAGTGGTTAGCATTGTCGCTTCACAGCTCCAGGGTCCCAGGTTCGATTCCCGGCTTGGGTCACTGTCTGTGCGGAGTCTGCACGTCCTCCCCGTGTCTGCGTGGGTTTCCTCTGGGTGCTCCGGTTTCCTCCCACAGTCCAAAGACGTGCAGGTTAGGTGGATTGGCCACGATAAATTGCCCTTAGTGTCCAAAGGGGTTGGGTGGGGTTGCTGGGTTATGGGGATAGGGTGGAGGTGTGGGCTTGGGTAGGGTGCTCTTTCCAAGAGCTGGTGCAGACTCGATGGGCTGACTGGCCTCCTTCTGCACTGTAAATTCGATGTACCTAGATCAATGCAGCTCAATGTTCACCATCGAAACCTGGTACTTCCAAAGTTGCCATTTTGGTTCCATCCGTCCATCAGCTTCATCACTGACTTTTTGTATGAAAAGAGTTTTGCTGCTTCACTCCATTTGTACAGAATGCTGCTTATTTCTGACGATGGAGAGTAGCTACAATCATTTTAGGGACATGTGTATGTGGCGCAGCGAAAACGTTACAACCAATTGTCATCTTGACACTTGCACACTATTGGTCTTTTCATTGCAATATCCCGGTGCCTTGATTGCTCTGGTGGGGGGCTCTCTAAGACACAGCCTCCTGGACAATGGGGGCGGGGGGGGGAGCTCTTTAAGATACAGTCTTTTGGATAATGCGGGGTGGGGGCTCTTTAAGATACAGCCTCCTGTACAATTGGGGGGGCGCTCTCTAAGACACAGCCTCCTGTACAATGGGGGGGGGGCTCTCTAAGACACAGCCTCCTGGACAATGCGGGGGGAGGGGGCTCTCTAAGACACAGCCTCCTGTACAGTGGGGGGGGGGGGCTCTCTAAGATACAGCCTCCTGTACAATGGGGGGGGGAGGGGGCTCTCTAAGACACAGCCTCCTGTACAATGGGGGGGGGAGAGGCTCTCTAAGATACAGCCTCCGGTACAATGGGGGGGGGCTCTCTAAGATACAGCCTCCTGGACAATGCGGGGGGAGGGGTCTCTGAGACACAGTCTCCTGTACAATGCAGTGGGGGGGGCTCTCTAAGATACAGCCTCCTGAACAATGGGGGGGGGGCTCTCTAAGATACAGCCTCCTGTACAATGGGGGGTGATGCACAATCAATAACTCTCGAGACAAGGTGAGTCATAACTAATCGGCTTTAATCAGCTAGAACTGTACCCAGCAGCTTCGATACAGAAAGTGAAGGCTGCTGGGATGGCATTGGTTCTTATACCCCGCCTCTCAGGGCGGAGCTATGTACGTTAGCCAATGGTAGACTCCTAGGTCTAGCCAATGGGCATCCACCTCTCAATACCTGGTATTACCACATTCACCCCCTGTTAAAAAAGAACCCAGTGGGATGATGGCCAGTGTTACTGTCGCCTTTTGCATGGTAGGACCAGGTATTGCAGGTACCGTGATGTCGAGGGTAACAGAGAAAGTTTTTATTGTTTTATGGTGCAGCAATCAGTCGATCAGGTGGCCTGGTCGTCCTTCTGAAGCGTCTGGGCTTCGGCGATGATCCTGGTGGGGGCCCCGGCGGTTGTGGCTCCGGGAACGTGATGTCTTCCTCCCTGGCAGCTTCGTCACCCCTAGGCGGCGCTGTTGGGGGTGAAAAGTGGGCAGGGGGGAGGGGCGCCTGTAGGGGGCGTCGGTGCCTGTTCGGCGCTGAGTAGGGGCGGCGGCAGTACTGACCCTCCGGTCAGGTGCTGCGGGGAGGGTGGGGGTGGGGGCAATGATGCGAGTGCGCGTGGGGCTCCGGCGGGCGCCAGGTCCCGAAGGGAGACCTTGTCTTGGCGGCCGTCAGGGAACGCTACGTAGGCGTACTGGGGGTTAGCGTGCAGCAGGTGGACCCTCTCGACCAACGGGTCCGACTTGTGCGCCCTCATATATTTCCGCAGCAGGACGGGTCCGGGTGTCGCTAGCCAGGTTGGGAGCGAGGTCCAGGAGGCAGGCTTCCTGGGGAAAACAAGGAGACGTTCGTGAGGTGTCTGGTTTGTGGTAGTACAGAGCAGCGACCGGATGGAGTGAAGGGCCACTGGGAGGACGTCTTGCCAGCGGGAGACTGGGAGATTCCTGGACCGAAGGGCCAGCAGGATGGTCTTCCAGACCGTTCCATTCTCCCTCTCTACCTGCCTGTTTCCCCGGGGGTTGTAGCTGGTCGTCCTGCTGGAGGCGATGCCTTTGCTGAGCAGGAATTGACGCAGTTCGTCACTCATAAAGGAAGACCCCCTATCACTATGTATGTAGGCGGGGAAACCGAACAGTGTAAAAATACCCTGGAGGGCCTTGATGACGGTGGTTGCGGTCATGTCTGGGCAGGGGATGGCGAATGGGAACCGGGAGTACTCGTCAATCACGTACAGGAAATACGTGTTGCGGTCGGTGGAGGGGAGGGGGCCTTTGAAACCCATGCTGAGGCGTTCAAAGGGGCGGGAAGCCTTTCTCAGGTGCGCCCTCTCTGGCCGTTAGAAGTGCGGTTTGCACTCCGCGCAGATTCGGCAGTCCCTGGTGACTGTCCTGACCTCCTCGATGGAGTGGGGCAGGTTTGCGGGTCTTGATAAAATGAAAGAAACGAGTGACCCCCGGGTGGCAGAGGTCCTCGTGGAGGGATCGGAGGCGGTCCACTTGTGCGGTGGCACAAGTGCCGCGGGACAGGGCATCAGGAGGCTCGTTCAGCATCCCGGGACGGTACAAGATCTCGTAATTATAGGTGGAGAGTTCGATCCTCCACCGCAAGATCTTGTCGTTCTTAATCTTGCCCCGCTGTGCATTATCGAACATGAAGGCCATCGACCGTTGGTCCGTGAGGAGATTGAATCTCCTGCCGGCTAGGTAATGCCTCCAGTGTCGCACAGCTTCTACTATGGCCTGGGCCTCCTTTTCGACCGAGGAGTGGCGGATTTCGGAAGCATGGAGGGTACGGGAGAAGAAAGCCACGGGCCTGCACGCTTGGTTGAGGGTGGCCGCCACAGCTACATCGGACGCGTCGCTCTCGACCTGGAAGGGGAGGGACTCGTCGATGGCGCGCATCGTGGCTTTTGCAATGTCTGCTTTGATGCGGCAGAAGGCCTGGCGGGCCTCCGTCGACAGGGGGAGGTTGTGGACTGGATAGGGGGTCGAGCCTTGTCGGCGTAATTGGGGACCCACTGTGCATAATAGCTGAAGAACCCGAGGCAGCGCTTTAGGGCCTTGGGGCAGTGAGGGAGGGGGAACTCCATGAGGGGGCGCATGCGTTCAGGGTCGGGGCCTATGACTCCATTTCGCACTACGTAGCCTAGAATGGCTAGCCGGTCGGTGCTAAACACGCATTTATCCTTACTGTAAATCAGATTAAGGATATTTGCGTTCGTGAGAAATTTTTGGAGGTTGGTGTCGTGGTCCGGCTGGTCATTGCCGCAGATGGTGACGTTATCAAGATACGGGAACATTGTACGTAAGCCGTACCGGTCAACCATTCGGTCCATCTCACGTTGGAAGACCGAGACCCCATTCGTGACCCCGAAGGGAACCCTTAAAAAGTGATAGAGCCGCCCGTCTGTTTCGAAGGCAGTGTACTGGCGGTCACCATTACGGAGGGGTAGCTGGTGGTAGGCGGACTTGAGATCCACCGTGGAGAAGACCTTGTATTGCACCATCCTGTTTACCAGGTCGGCAATACGGGGGAGAGGGTACGCGTCCAGCTGCGTAAACCTGTTGATGGTCTGGCTATAGTCGATGACCATCCTATGTTTCTCCCCTATCTTTACCACCACTACTTGAGCCCTCCAGGGGCTGTTGCTCGTTTCGATGACCCCTTCCCTCAGCAGCCTTTGGACCTCCAACCTGATAAAGGTCCGGTCCTGGTCACTGTACCGCCTGCTCCTGGTGGCGACGGGTTTGCAATCCGGGGTGAAGTTCGCAAACAGGGAAGGCGGGTCGACCTTAAGGGTCGCGAGGCCGCAGACAGTAAGGGGGGGTATAGGGCCGCCGAATTTAAAGGTCAGGCTTTGCAGATGGCACTGGAAATCCAGCCCCAGGAGGGTGGCCGCGCAGAGGTGCGGCAGGACGTACAGGTGGAAATTGCGGAATTCCCTGCCTTGGACAGTGAGGTTCGCTAGGCAGAACCCCTTTATCTCCACCGCGTGTGACCCGGAGGCCAGGGAGATTCTATTACGGGATGGGTGACAAGAGAACAGCGCCTAACCGTGCCGGGGTGAACAAAGCTTTCCGTGCTTCCAGAGTCAATCAAGCACGACGTCACGTGGCCGTTGATGGAGATCGTCGTAGTAGCTTTCGCCAGCGTCCGGGGCCGACTCTGGTCCAGAGTCACCGAGGCCAGCTGCAGTAAAGGAGAGTTCTGGTCGGGCAGCGTGTAGTCGGCTGTGCTGGGGGCTTGAGGCCCCATCCAAGATGGCGTCACCCATGGGTCGCACATGGAGTCCAGGGATGCAGAAGATGGCGGCGGCGAGGGACAAAATGGCGGCGCCCACCCGTCCAGCGTGGTGGCCGGGGGGCAAAATGGCCGCGCCCGTGGGTCGCACGCGGCCTGAGGATAGGAGGGTGGCGATGGGCGCTGGACGGTCGGGGCCGGAAAAAGGGGCTGCCGATAGTCACCAGAGACCGCGGCCAGGGCGCGGGCCTGGCAGACCCCGACATAGTGGCCCTTCTTGCTGCACCCTTTGCAGGTGGCGGTGCGGGCCGGGCAGCGTGGGCGGGGTGATTCGCCTGCCCGCAGAAAAAACAGCGTTGTCCGGCAGCGGTAGTGGGCCGTCTCGCCGCGCAGGCTTGCGGGGTTAGAGGGAAGGTCTGGGGGCTGCCGCAACGGGGTGCCACGCAGCCGAGGGGGGCGCCGTGCGTCCGGGAGCAAAAGCCAGCGCGTTGTTATACGCAACATCCATGGACCCCGCCAGGGCCCGTGCCTCAGTAAGTCCCAGTGTGTCCACTTCTAGGAGCCTTCGGCGGATATCGGGGGAAGTCATACCTGCCACGAAAGCATCCCTGATCAAAAGTTCCGTGTGCTCGTTCCCCGAAACTGGCGGACAGCCACCGTTTCGGCCCAGCACCAGCAGCACCCGGTAGAAGTCTTCCAGCATTTCTTCGGGGCTTTGCCTCCTAGTCACCAGCAGGTGACGGGCGTAGACCTGGTTCACAGGACGGATATAATGTCCTTCTAGCAGCTCGATAGCTGCAGCATAATTCTCCGCCTCCTCGATCAGAGGGTAGATCGCAGGGCTGACCCGGGAGCGTAGAAGGTGCATTTTTTGTCTTTCCGTGGGGGTGTCGGCGGCCGTGTCGAGGTAGCCCTTAAAGCACGCCAGCAATGTTTGAAGATAGCAGCAGAGTTGTCCGCGTGGGGGCTGAGCTGAAGGCACTCCGGTTTGATACGGAGATCCATCCTTTCAACTGAAGTTGTAGCAGATTAAATTGATGCGCAATCAATTACTCTCGAGCCAAGGTGAGTCATAACTAATAGGCTTTAATCTGCTGGAACTCTTCCCCAGCAGCTTCGATACAGAAAGTGAAGGCTGCTGGGACGGCATTGGTTCTTATACTCCGCCTCTCAGGGCGGAGCTATGTAGATCAGCCAATGGTAGACTCCTGGGTCTAACCAATGGTCATCCACCTCTCAGGTACCGCAATACCTGGTATTACCACACGGAGTCTGCACGTTCTCTCCGTGTCTGCGTGGGTTTCCTCCGGGTGCTCTGGTTTCCTCCCACAGTCCAAAGACGTGCAGGTTAGGTGGATTGGGCGTGCTAAATTGCCCTTAGTGTCCCAAAACAGTTGGGAGAGGTTGTTGGGTTACGGGGATAGGGTGGAAGTGAGGGCTTAATGTGGGTCGGTACAGACCTCTTTCTGCACTGTATGTTCTATGTTTCCCTGCTCTCCCTGTTATAGCAGCCTCCCTCCACACGCAGCCTCCCTCCACACGCAGCTTCCCTCCACACGCAGCCTCCCTCCACACGCAGCCTCCCTCCACACGCAGCCTCCCTCCACACGCAGCCTCCCTCCACACGCAGCCTCCCTCCACATGCAGCCTCCCTCCACACACAGCCTCCCTCCACACGCTGGTTCCCTCCACACGCAGCCTCCCTCCACATGCAGCCTCCCTCCACACGCAGCCTCCCTCCACACGCAGCCTCCCTCCACACGCAGCCTCCCTCCACACGCAGCCTCCCTCCACACGCAGCCTCCCTCCACACGCAGCCTCCATCCACACGCAGCCTCCCTCCACACGCAGCCTCCCTCCACACGCAGCCTCCCTCCACACGCAGCCTCCCTCCACACGCAGCCTCCCTCCACACGCAGCCTCCCTCCACACGCAGCCTCCCTCCACAGGCAGCCTCCCTCCACACGCAGCCTCCCTCCACACGCAGCCTCCCTCCACACGCAGCCTCCCTCCACAGGCAGCCTCCCTCCACACGCAGCCTCCCTCCACACGCAGCCTCCCTCCACACGCAGCCTCCCTCCACACGCAGCCTCCCTCCACACGCAGCCTCCATCCACACGCAGCCTCCCTCCACACGCAGCCTCCCTCCACACGCAGCCTCTGTCCACACGCAGCCTCCCTCTACACGCTGGCTCCCTCCACACGCAGCCTCCCTCCACACGCAGCCTCCCTCCACACGCAGCCTCCCTCCACAGGCAGCCTCCAACCACACGCAGCCTCCATCCACACGCAGCCTCCTTCCACACGAAGCCTCCAACCACACGCAGCCTCCAACCACACGCAGCCTCCATCCACACGCAGCCTCCCTCCACACGCAGCCTCCAACCACACGCAGCCTCCAACCACACGCAGCCTCCAACCACACGCAGCCTCCATCCACACGCAGCCTCCCTCCACACGCAGCCTCCCTCCACACGCAGCCTCCATCCACACGCAGCCTCCCTCCACACGCAGCCTCCCTCCACACGCAGCCTCTGTCCACACGCAGCCTCCCTCTACACGCTGGCTCCCTCCACACGCAGCCTCCCTCCACACGCAGCCTCCCTCCACACGCAGCCTCCCTCCACAGGCAGCCTCCAACCACACGCAGCCTCCATCCACACGCAGCCTCCTTCCACACGAAGCCTCCAACCACACGCAGCCTCCAACCACACGCAGCCTCCATCCACACGCAGCCTCCTTCCACACGAAGCCTCCAACCACACTCAGCCTCCAACCACACGCAGCCTCCATCCACACGCAGCCTCCCTCCACACGCAGCCTCCCTCCACACGCTGGCTCCCTCCACAGGCAGCCTCCCTCCACACGCAGCCTCTCTCCACACGCAGCCTCCCTGCACACGCAGCCTCCCTGCACACGCAGCCTCTGTCCACACACAGCCTCCCTCCACACGCTGGCTCCCTCCACACGCTGGCTCCCTCCACACGCTGGCTCCCTCCACACGCTGGCTCCCTCCACACGCAGCCTCCCTCCACACGCTGGCTCCCTCCACACGCAGCCTCCCTCCACACGCTGGCTCCCTCCACACGCAGCCTCCCTCCACATGCAGCCTCCCTCCACACGCTGGCTCCCTCCACACGCTGGCTCCCTCCACACACAGCCTCCCTCCACATGCAGCCTCGCAGCACCCGTTTTCTAGTGCGGTGCACCTTCGTCAGTAGCGGGATTCTCCGTCCCGCAGCACCCGTTTTCTAGTGCGGCGCGCCTCTGTCAGTAGCGGGATTCTCCGTCCCGCAGCACCCGTTTTCTAGTGCGATGTGCCTCCGTCAGTAGCGGGATTCTCCGTCCCGCAGCACCCGTTTTCTAGTGCGATGTGCCTCCGTCAGTAGCGGGATTCTCCGTCCCGCAGCACCCGTTTTCTAGTGCGATGTGCCTCCGTCGGTAGTGGGATTCTCCAGCCCGGCAGCTGGCCAATGGGGTTCCCATTGTGGGCTTCCCCACGCTGTCGGGAAATTCCCGGGCGTGAGTGTGCTGCCTTGGAAACAGAGGGTCGCGCCTACGGGGAATCCCGCCCTTTGTATCCATCTCATAATTTGCTTTCCTACCTCTCTCTGTGTGATCAGCAAACCAGACATTCGGTCCCTTCATCCAAGGCATGAGATCTCAGCCCTGATCCCTGTGGCACCTCCTGAAAATAATTCATTTACCCCTACTCTCTGCTTCTGTTAGCCAACCAGTCCTTACCCATGATATGTTCCCCCTACACCATGAGCTCTTATTAAGTGAACTTACCTCCTTATTAAATGCCGTTTGGAAATCCAAGTACACCACATCTACAGGTTCTCCTTTATCCACCCTACTTATCACATCCTCAAAGAACTCTAACAAATTAGTCAAACAGAATTCCCCTTTGACAAAACCCTGTTGATTTGCACAATTGCATTAAGATTTTCTAAGTTCCCTGCTGTAACCTCCTCAGTAAAAGATTCCAGCATTTCTTGGTGATGGATGTGAGGCTAACTGGTCTGTAGTTTCCTCTTTTATGTCTCCTTTCTTGAATAGAGGGGTTACATTTTTGGCTATCCAATATGAGGCATGTGATAAATAAAATAAACAGAGTTGAAGTACAAATCAGCAAGGATTTAATAGAGTGGCAGAACCAATCAAGGAAGTTTGCAGGAAATTCCTGTGGGGCTCAGTTAGTTTTGCTGGTGAGATGACCAGGGAGCGGCAGAATGACATAGTACTGGCTGTGACATCATGGAGGCTTGCTCTGTCTTGCCTCAAGCTTGATACAGAGTGGTGTCCTGTAAGCTACACAAACACAGAACAATGGGAGATGCCCAAAATCCCCTGTGGACTGTGGCTAATTACCCCTAAATGTAACAAATCACAATCCAAGAAGTTACCTAAGTGGCACCAACCAGCTGTGCGAGCCCCTAACAGAAGTAAGCAATGGTTGATAAAATAAGTCTCATAGATTTAGCTGTACAGATGATATCTCACTGTGTTGTCACCTCTCCCCCATTTACTACAACTTTCAATGCCAAAATCCAGTGGAAAACATATCACTTTTTATTGTGACAATTGTCAGTGAGTCACACCTGTACCTGTCAGCTGCCCTCCTTAACGTCAGAACTGAGAGTACGAGCAGGCAAATCAGCCCCTCGAGCTTGCTCCGTCATTCAATCCGATCGTGGCTAATCACATCTCGGCCGTAACTCCAATCTCCTGCCCGTTCTCCAGAACCCTTCAACCCATTCCACAACAACAGTGTGAGAAATGTCAGAGCACCTCATCAGCACCAGCTCTCTCATTTAGGCTTTCAAAGTGAGAAATGACAGCATGTCACCCAAGTACCCATCACCTGCCCTATTTATACAGTGAAAATATCAGTGCTCGCTCCTGGTCAGCTATTCTATTCATGCAGAGACAGAGTGAGAAATGTCAATGTGGCTTTGAACAAGTTCTATTTTTATTGTGATATTGAAATACTTCAACACATCTGACAATGTGCAGCAGAGTGGAACGCCTGGTGATTAAGGGTGTTTGCACATTCACAATGCAACCCATGGCTTTGCTACAGTGAACAGCTGGGGGCAGAAGCACATCAAGATGCCACTGCTTTCAAAGACCGTGTAGATGGCGTCGTATGTTTATTTTCTTTTTTTAAAATGTAATTTCATTTTATAATTTTTGACAGAAAACGCAATAAATTTTCAAAACACAACTGGTACAACACAGACGGGATAAATTCAGAACGGCAGTCGTTAAGAACTAGTGCCCCTGTTTATGGACCGGTTAATCAGAAAACGGGGGTGGGAGAAAGAAGTTAAGGTCATATAAAAATGGTAAGACAACACATCAAGCTGCACGGCTTTATGTAGAACGAGATCCTGACTTGTAATATGGCTCATTGGAAACCTTGCAGAAGCAGACCAGACAAAGCAGAGTCTATAAATCTGAGCAACGGGTCCCACAATTTACGGAATGTATCTGACTGAGAACGGATCACCAGGGGGTACAGTCCATGACACGTTTATGCCAATTTTGAATTGAAGAATACTTGTCACTCATCCCAGAGCAGAGGATATTTTTCCAAGCTGTTGTTTTACAGCTTTTTTCATTAATGTCAATAATTCACCTCCCTGGAAGACCCAGAATTGTGAACAAAGGGTCAAAGTCTAAGGCCCTGTCAAATATCTTCTCAAGCACCTGAACTACAACAGACCAATGGGATTAAATCTCGACACAGGTCCATAGTCAGCGCCTAGAATCACCCGTGACTACCAGGCACTTGTTGCCTGTAAAGTTCAGACATTTGGACCAGTTTATTATTCAAGGCTTTTACTCAGGTGCCTTATTTTCAAGATGAACAAAGGACAAACTCAAGTTCACAATTCAACCCAAATTTATTTTAAAACATAATAAAACAGCTACCCCGTGTAGTGATCTCTGGATCTGTATATACATAAGGGGTTAATGTATAGTCATTACAGTTAAATGATCACTACAGGGCAACACTAAGGGGGTTATAAATACAGGCTCAATCTGTTTTCCCACCTCTTCATGTGTACTGTGACTAGAGACCAGAGGTGTTGCTCAGAGTGCAAGTATAAATATTCATAGTTTAATCTAGAACATAGAACATAGAACGATACAGCGCAGTACAGGCCCTTCGGCCCACGATGTTGCACCGAAACAAAAGCCATCTAACCTACACTATGCCATTATCATCCATATGCTTATCCAATAAACTTTTAAATGCCCGCAATGTTGGCGAGTTCACTACTGTTGCAGGTAGGGCATTCCACGGCCTCACCACTCTTTGCGTAAAGAACCTACCTCTGACCTCTGTCCTATATCTATTACCCCTCAGTTTAAAGCTATGTCCCCTTGTGCCAGCCATTTCCATCCGCGGGAGAAGGCTCTCACTGTCCACCCTATCTAACCCGCTGATCATTTTGTATGCCTCTATTAAGTCTCCTCTTAACCTTCTTCTCTCCAACGAAAACAACCTCAAGTCCATCAGCCTTTCCTCATAAGATTTTCCCTCCATACCAGGCAACATCCTGCACCCGCTCCAAAGCCTCCACGTCCTTCCTATAATGCGGTGACCAGAACTGTACGCAATACTCCAAATGCGGCCGTACCAGAGTTTTGTACAGCTGCAACATGACCTCCTGACTCCAGAACTCAATCCCTCTACCAATAAAGGCCAACACTCCATAGGCCTTCTTCGCAACCCTATCAACCTGGGTGGCAACTTTCAGGGATCTATGTACATGGACACCTAGATCCCTCTGCTCATCCACACTTCCAAGAACTTTACCATTAGCCAAATATTCCGCATTCCTGTTATTCCTTCCAAAGTGAATCACCTCACACTTCTCTACATTAAACTCCATTTGCCACCTCTCAGCCCAGCTCTGCAGCTTATCTATGTCCCTCTGTAACCTGCTACATCCTTCCACACTGTCGACAACACCACCGACTTTAGTGTCGTCTGCAAATTTACTCACCCACCCTTCTGCACCTTCCTCTAGGTCATTGATAAAAATGACAAACAGCAACGGCCCCAGAACAGATCCTTGTGGTACGCCACTTGTGACTGAACTCCATTCTGAACATTTCCCATCAACCACCACCCTCTGTCTTCTTTCAGCTAGCCAATTTCTGATCCACATCTCTCAATCACCCTCAATCCCCAGCCTCCGTATTTTCTGCAATAGCCTACCTTGGGGAACCTTATCAAACGCTTTACTGAAATCCATATACACCACATCAACTGCTCTACCCTCGTCTACCTGTTCAGTCACCTTCTCAAAGAACTCGAAAGGTTTGTGAGGCATGACCTACCCTTCACAAAGCCATGCTGACTATCCCTGATCATATTATTCCTATGTAGATGATTATAAATCTTGTCTCTTATAATCCCCTCCAAGACTTTACCCACTACAGACGTGAGGCTCACCGGTCTATAGTTGCCGGGGTTGTCTCTGCTCCCCTTTTTGAACAAAGGGACCACATTTGCTCTCCTCCAGTCCTCTGGCACTATTCCTGTAGCCAATGATGACATAAAAATCAAAGCCAAAGGTCCAGCAATCTCTTCCCTGGCCTCCCAGAGAATCTTAGGATAAATCCCATCAGGCCCCGGGGACTTATCTATTTTCAGCCTGTCCAGAATTGCCAACACCTCTTCCCTACGTACCTCAATGCCATCTATTCTAATAGCCTGGGTCTCAGCATTCTCCTCCACAACATTATCTTTTTCCTGAGTGAAATCTAGAACTACAAATCTAGTTCTATCTTGTTTAATTTAATAGCTAGTAAAAGTATTAAAGAATCAAACTCACAAGTTAATTGATTAGTTACTCAATAAATTATTTGTTGTCCCTGGACGACTTTAATCATCATCAAAGTTAAGAACATCTCGGAATAAATAAATGAGTAACA
Organism: Scyliorhinus torazame; assembly: GCF_047496885.1. Taxonomy (NCBI): domain Eukaryota; kingdom Metazoa; phylum Chordata; class Chondrichthyes; order Carcharhiniformes; family Scyliorhinidae; genus Scyliorhinus; species Scyliorhinus torazame. Next base: position 143,959,047 of record NC_092725.1, read on the forward strand.
CATATTACTTCAAGTAATATAACACCCCTCCCCTTTAATTATCCCAACTACAATAATCCCAAGATTCTTAATACGACCCATGTCGATGAACTCAATCAAGGTGCGGGTCCAATTCTCTGTCTCAGTTTTCTCAAGGGCCTCCGTCTGCAAAGGTGGGTCTCGCACACTGATTCCTTCATCCTCTGGTCTGCCGTCGAATCTTCTCTGTTGCCTCTGTGCCAAGTCTTCACTGAGGAGGGTCCGAGTTGTCAGTTCTTAAACCCCCCTTTTGCCTTTCCAGAGAGTTCTCTGGCCCTCTGCCAATGAGGTTTCGGGGGCAGGGGTCACAACACCCAATGGAGTTTTGATTGCAACTTTGCAGGACACCAGGGGTCTATCTCCAGTTATATTGTCCTTACTCAGGGGAAATCTGGGTGCCAGAAAGTCTAGCTTCCTCTGGGAAATCCACAATTGATCCATTTGAATGGGACCAGTTATCTCCTGATGTCCTGTTTACTAGACTTAAGGCCTAGACTTGTCCCGACTGTCTCTGCTCAGTGTAAGTGAACTTGGCTGTTCAAATTCCCATCAGGCCTGCCTGTGGGATGACTGCGGCTGTGACTTAAAATGTCCAATTCTTAATTTAAAGTGTCCAATTATATTTTGGGCCTAAAATTCAGGCAGTTAACCATTTTACCACAAGGCACATTGGGGGTATAGCAGGATCAAACCTGTGTCTCAAACACGGTGTGATATGCAAGTGGTGCGGTATCTTAAACTGACTCTCCTTCATTATATTGCACACCGAGATTTTATTGGCATTGTCCCAAATACTACCCCATGTCTCCTCATCAATATTAGTTGCCAAGTCTCTTTCCCAAGACTGCAATGTACTAACACAGGATCTAGAACACAATGCATCATAAAACTTGCTAATTAACTGTTGAGGCTCTGCAGAAATGGGGATTTTTTCCAACAGGGAAACAGAAGATTCAGGGTGCAAATTTGTCTTATCATAGAATTTACAGTGCAGAAGGAGGCCATTCGGCCCATCGAGTCTGCACCGGCTCTTGGAAAGAGCGCCCTATCCCAGGTCAACACCTCCACCCTATCCCCATAACCCAGTAACCCCACCCAACACTAAGGGCAATTTTGGACACTAAGGGCAATTTATCATGGTCAATCCACCTAACCTGCACATCTTTGGACTGTGGGAGGAAACCGGAGCACCCGGAGGAAATCCACGCACACACGGGGAGGATGTGCAGACTCCACACAGACAGTGACCCAAGCCGGAATCGAACCTGGGACCCTGGAGCTGCGAAGCAATTGTGCTATCCACAATGCTACCTTGCTGCCCCCCGTCTTGTTAAGGATAAAGTCTGTCAGATAAAATACTTAAAAAAGAAGTCTATTGGAATGTCAAATTGTTGGCATAGCCACTCAAAGGAAGACTAGAAGGCCACTGAACGTATCTCCCAACCTTCAAATGCTTCTATCCCCATATCCATTGTCCATAAGACCTGATGGGAATTGTGGGCTGTCATGGCAGAAAGCGTGGAAGTCAGTTTAGATCTCCCTTCTAGTTGACGGACCATTTTCCATGTTCTAAGAGTATTAACAATTATAGGATTTTCGCATCGAGCAGAACCCAACCTAAAGTCCCCATAAAATAACAAGAGCAGCAAAGGGAAGGACTAGTCTGCTTCAATATCGAGTCAAATGGAGGTGGGGTCCTCGCTAACCCAGTCCCCTATAAACCTAAGATGAGAGGTGAATTGGTACAATCTTCTATTTGGGACCCCCAAACCCCCCTTGGAACCTGGAAGTTGCAGTTTGGTGAACTTTAGACGAGCCATCTTTTTATTCCAAATAATGAGCCGATAATTCCATTAATCCCCTTTAATACTCGAGCGGTCAACAAGATTGGCAAAATCTGCAGGGAACACAACAATATCTGCAAATCATTAATCTTATTCAATGTGATTCTACCAAACCACGATAGATGCAATAAAAGAAGGAAGGTTGGTCCCACATAGTTATTTGGAAAAGGGGATAATTACAACACCCAGATAAGTGAACCCCGATGGAGAGTACTAAAAGGGAAATTAGCAAGGTGGGGGGTGTGGGGGGTGGGGGGGGGGGGGTAAACCCTCAACTCGCCCGTCAGCAAAGCTTCTGACTTTTGTGAAATGAATCTTATAACCGGAGAAGCTGCTAAATCTGTAACCACATCAATAATAACAGGAACTGAAACACAATCAACAGCATTCATCAGCCTAAAGCGTGATCTTATGCTGCTTTCCCCACAGCACAGCTCAGATATCGGGGCATCTTGTCTAATAACCTCTCCCAAAGGCTCTCTGTTCAATGTGATCAGCGAGGGGGGCAGGGCAACCCTGCCTAGTCCCTCTCTGCAGACCAAAATCCACTTAATATATTCCTCACCCAGCCCGAATTGTATAAACCAAATAATTCCACTCCGCTCTGTAAAAGGCTTTTTCTGCATCGAAGGAGATTACTAACCCATTCAACGCCCACCGCTGGAAAACCTGGATCACATTTAGTAACCTTATGACATTATTGCGAGAATGACGACCCTGAATGAATCCAGTCTGGTCCTCCCGGATGATCAATGGGAGAATTCCCTCCAAACACCACGCAACACTTAGACAACAATTCAAATCAACGTCCAGAAGCGAGGTTGGCCTATAGGAGGTACACTCCTATAGGAGGTACACTCCTCTGTATTCTTGCCTGTCTTTAAAATCAGGGAATTATTCGCTTCCCGGAACGTTGGTGGTAGCAGCCCTGCCTCAAAGCAGACAGTACACATCAATTAACAGATCTAATAACAGGTCCTTAAATTCCATGTAAACCTCACGCCCACAACCATCTGGCCCAGGGGTTTTACCTGACTGACGCGCCCTTAGGGACACAGTCACCTCACGTTTAGAGATAGGAGCATTAAGGCTGGATCTTTGAACCTCTGAAGACACAGGAAGCTCGAGGGAAGAGTAGGCATGGTCCATATGTGTCAATACATCACCAGGCTGGCCTGACTTGTACAGTTTAGCACTAAAACCCCTGTGTAGTGATCTGTACATCTGCACATACACCAGGGACTACAGACAGATGTAACAGCCACAGCATCACTAGAGGGCATCAGAGACGGGTATAAAGGGTCCAGCCCAAGGTAGGATCTAACTCTAGACAAGAGTTAAATCTTTCCATCATCTCACCAGCCTGACTGTTACAGCATGTAGCAAATTCTTTGAGCATAGTTTCTACTTTGGATTTGTCTTCATCTTCGAAGTAATTAAAGCTCTTCGGCAGAGACATCCGGACAACCCTACCGGCAAAGCAATTCCGAGACCCGGCAATGCACCTGTTCTCGACGACATGCGGGCACTATGCTCCAAACAAAAACTATACTACGATCAACATGCGATCCCACTCAAGCCACCGACAATAGGTGACACCATCAGAATCAGGGACCCAGAAGGCGGATGGTCTGAGTCAGCCACGGTGATCAGGCAGGAGGCACCGCGGTCCTTCATTGCCAAATGGTCAGCGGGAGTACTATTTCGCCGTAACCGCTGGGATCTATTAGAGAATCGACCTACAACGCCAGTATTTCCCACACTGGACTTGACCGAGTCCATTTGTCCACAGGACGTTCCTCACCACACAACGCCAGACAGCACTCTGGATGACATCAAACCATCATCCCCACCACCACCGTTAAGACGCACCAGCAGAAGCCGTAAGGCACCCGACCAGCTAGGTTTGTGACGACACTTCAACACACGCGCAAGACAAATATGGACATTTCTCACGATGGACTCACAACACAGTTAATTGTTTCTGTATTACTTTTATCATTTTCACAGTGTGCAGATTTGCATATTCTCACCACTTGTTATGTACAGTTTTCTTGAGGCCAGTCTAGAAAACGTGTCCAATAAAAGGGGGGGATGTAGTGATCTGTACATCTGTACATACATCTGCACATACACCAGGGACTACAGACAGATGTAACAGCCACAGCATCACTAGAGGGCATCAGAGACGGGTATAAAGAGAAGGCGGATGGTCTGAGTCAGCCACAGAGACAGCCCAAGGGAGGATCCGCCTCTTTGAGAAGCACAGGGCTAGTGAGCAGCAGCACACAGAGACAGCTCAGCATAGGCAGTTTGTCTTAGCTTCACTGGTCATACCTCTTGACTGTTTTATATCGAGTTAAGCTCTGGAAACAGAATGAACCCACTGAATAAAGTATTTGTGTTAACTGGAAGTCTGCAATATTTATTCAGACTTAGAGAATAACATACCCTGAATACCCTATTAATAGCCTTGGTTTTAATTAATCTGTTACCCCTAGAATCGCGCACAGAGGGGATAGCCCTAGAGTCAGCCCTCAAGTATGTACTCGACTTATTCCCAACCTCATACAATTTCTGCTTCACAAACATCAGACTCCTCTCTGCCCGCTGAGTCCGGAAGGAATCAAGAGCCACCCGAGCTACATAACCTTCCTCACCATTTCCCGCTGGGATTCCTCCGATATTCCTCCTCCACTTCCGTCAGTTTTCGACCAGTAGAAATTTTGGTCAATAAAAATGTTCCCTTCAAGTTGGGGAATTGTGTGAAGGATCAGGGGGGTAGATATGTGATTATTAAAGAGCCTGTATATGGAGAATCTGTCTGGATAATGAATGTGTTTGGCCTCCTGATCACCCTCCGCAGTATTAAACAGAGGGGGTCACATCAGAAAGGGAATTGACGGTGTAAAAAAGCTCAAAGTCCAACTTAAAATCCGTAGTAAAGGATTTATCCCAAAGCAGAGATGCGCTGAAACGGCATGGCCCAGATCAGGGGGGGGGTGAGCCCTCGAGTACAAACTCAAGGAAAAGAGGAGCAGGTCAGTGACCGCAATGCTACTGATAGAAGTGGAGGATACCACACGGAGGACTGCCCCAGGCACAAAGAAATGATCTATTCCAGTCTGACATTGATGTGGAGCCCAGGATGTAAAGTCCTTCGCCCGGCCAGATATCCCACCTCCTCCCGGGGGGGGGGGGGGGGGGGGGGGTGGATTTCTAGTTACTGAGAGCTTATCCGTTAGGGATTCAAATGACAATGAAAGTCCCTGCTTACAAAAGAATTGTCCAAAGCCAGCTCTGCAAAGCCCACAAAAACTGTAGTAACAAACTGCGGGGAGTGCAGGATTTTCTGGCCTTTCCCATTGGTTTTCCCATCTTTTGATCCCACCGAAGAAGGCAACCCCCCCCCCCCCCCCACCCCCACCCCCCCACAATGGGTTCCCATTGGATGGGAGCGCAGGACCAGAAGATTCCACTGCCGGATAACACACCGCGGGGAGGGGGGGAGGGGGGGAGAGATCCGGCCTGAAGTTTCTGACATTGTTATGTTTTGGGACTGTGCCTTTAATTCAGGGTCAGATGGAGGAATGAAGGGGGTCAGGTAACCTGCTCTGAATTCTGCTGACAACAAGCATGGTGGTTTGGTTGTTGAAGGTTAAAGATGGCCTGAGGTTGTTTCACTTGGAAAAAGTAAGAAGTCTGACAACACCAGGTTAAAGTCCAACAGACTTGTTTCAAATCACTAGCTTTCGGAGCACAGCTCCTTCCTCAGGTGAGGAAGGAGCATTCACCTGAGGAAGGAGCAGCGCTCCGAAAGCTAGTGTTTGAACCAAACCTGTTGGACTTTAATCTGGTGTTGTCAGACTTCTTACTGTGCTCACCCCAGTCCAACGCCGGCATCTCCACTCTTGGAAAAAGTGCAAGGTATTCACACCCTGTGCAGCTGTGCTGATGGTGGACAGAGTGTTACTCTCCAAATTCAAAGGAGGTGTTGGGAATGTCATGTTTTGTATACTTTAAATTGTCTATTCCAAGACAGAATTGAGTTGAGGGTCTGAAGAATCGCTAATTAGCATTTCTGGATACAAGTCTCATGTGATTCACATCGCCATGGAAATGAGATTTGAGGGGGAAGAACACAAGAAACAGGAGCAGGAGTTGACCACTTGGCCCATTGAGCTTGTTCCATCAATCAACACCATCATGAATGACCTTAGGCTTCAAGTCCACTTTCCCGCCCACTCTCCATATCGCTGAGAGACCAAATATCGACCTGCACCAGCCTTAAATGTGTTTAGCAATGGAGCAGCCACAACCCTCACAAGATTCACAAGCCTTTGAGTGAAGTCATTTCATCTCCTCTCTGTCCCAAATGAAAGTAGCTCCATGCCCTGAGACTGTGCCCCATGTTTTGCAATCTGCGAGCAGCAGAAACAATCATTCCACATCTACTCTATCAAACCCCAAACCCCTTCAGAATTTTGTTGGTTCCAATGAGAGCACCTCTCATTTTTCTAAACTCCGGAGAATCTAAAAGCCATTTATCCACCCTCTCCTCACAGGGAAGCCTCCTCATCTCAGGGACCAATTTAGTGAAACTCTTGCCTCCAATGCGAATATAAAATTTCTTAAATGTGGAGACCAAAACTGTGCACAGTATTCCAGCCCATGGTCTCCCCAACACCCTGTACAATTGCAGCAAGACGTTTTTATCCACATACTCCAATCCTTTTGCAATAAAAGCCAACATGTCATTTGTCTTCCTATTGTTCGCTGCACCTTGAAGTTAACTTTCTGCATTCCTTGTACAAGCACACACAAGTCTCTTTGGACAATAACACTTCAAAGTTTCTCACCTTCAAAAAAAGTCTGGGGCGAGATTCTCCGACCCCCCGCCGGATGGGCCAAAGTCCCGCTGCTAGGATGCCTGTCCCGCCGGCGTGGATTAAACCACCTCTCTTACTGGCGGGACAAGGCAGCGCGGGCGGGCTCCGAGGTCCTGGGGGGGGCGATCTGGCCCCGGGGGGGTGCCCCCACGGTGGCCTGGCCCGTGATCGGGGCCCACCGATCCGCGGGCGGGTCTGTGCCGTGGGGCCACTCTTTTCCTTCCGCCTTCGCCACGGTCTCCACCAAGGTGGAGGCGGAAGAGACTTCCTCCACTGCGCATGCGCGGGAATGCCGTGAGCGGCCGCTAACGCTCCCGCGCATGCGCCGCCCGGAGATGTCATTTCTGCGCCAGCTGGCGGGGCGGAAATTAGTCCGGCGCGGGCCTAGCCCCTCAAGGTTGGGGCTCGGCCCCCAAAGATGCGGAGGATTCTGCACCTTTGGGGCGGCGTGATGCCCAACTAATTTGCGCCGTTTTTGGTGCCGATTGGCGGACATCGCGCCGATACCGGAGAATTTCGCCCCAGGTCTGGATTCTCTGTTTCTGCGGTTAAGTGCCAGTGCCAATGGGGATTCCGTGGTGCTCCACAACGGAGAAATCGGCGCAGATTGCTCACCGATTCCAATACCGGTGTCGCATGGAGCACCCAGAGAATAGCTGGGTAGCGGGCCGCAGGGCTGGCAAGCCGCAAAGCGTACGCCTACGTCCCCCACCGGTCGCGCCGGGAAACATGGCGCTGGCCGTCCTAGACTGTGTGCCCACACACCCCAACCTCACAACCCACCCCCTGGCCACCCCCTACCACTCCCCCATGCCCCTACAGAAGCCCCCCCCCCGTCCAACGGCACGGATCCCGGCCAAGCATGGTGGCACTGGACACTGTCCTCAGCCGGCATGCCAGGCTCCAGGCCGCTGGAACCACACGTGGCCCGCGCCGTCAGGAACTCGCTCCATTGGGGGCGGAGCACCATGGGTGGGCCGGCTGATGGTGCGCCAATGGTATTCGCGGATTTGGAGGGGCAGAGCATCGCCAACTGGCATCAAACCGGCACCTGCGTCGGATACCAGTATCTGCCTGATCGCTGATCCCGATTTAGGTGTCGGGCTTGGGAGAATCCCACCTTCTGCTTTTTTGATGCTTACGGCGAGAGAGCAAAGGAGTTTGAAGAGACAGGCTTGTGACAGTTTCAATGAAGAACACAAGAATTAGCTGCAGGCACCCACCATTCAGCCCGTCGAGTCTGCTCCGCCATTCAATAAGATCATGGCGGTCCGAGGCTGCCTCGATGATGTGCGGCGTACTCCCCGAATATGCCGTTTTTGAGGGGGTGGAGCATCGCAAAAACAGCGCCGGCCCCCGATCCCAGCGTAAACACGGATTCTCCGGCCGATCGCCGAACGCAATTTCGGAGTCGGCGATCGGAGAATCCCGCCCATGGTGTCTGAGTCCTTCCTGATGTTTCCTTTGTCCCTTTTTCTTTTATTTTATAATTGGAATGTGCCAAGCGAACCAACTTCCTCCAAAATCATTTCCTAAGATTCACTCAGCGCCGACCGGATTGCTGTCTCCCTCCAAAATACCTGGAACAGCTGTCCTGACAGGCTTCAGCTTGATCCTCTGCTTAAAGGCACATTCTGATTCCCAGTCCACAAACCAGAAATAATAAAATAAAATAAAATAAATGGGAAGAAGGGAGATAAACAGGAAGGATTCTTACAGATGTACAGCAAAGAATCCATAGAATCCCCACAGGGCAGAAGGAGGCCATTCGACCCATTGAGTCTGAAGCAGCCCTGTGAAAGGGCACCCTACCGAGGCTCACTCCTCCGCCCGATCCCTGTAATCCCGCGCGTTGATCATGGCCAACCCACCGAACCTATGAGGCAATTTAGATTGGTCGATCCATTTGACCCTCTCACCAGGTAGCTGTCAGGCCCCCATCTCTCTATCGAACATAAGCAGACATGCTGAGGGACAGTTGTTCTCCACCACCTCTTCTCCAGTAGCTGCTAAATGGCAGGGAATGGGGGAGGAGGGTGGCATCACTAGACGGCCATCCCTGGCTCTCTCCCTCTCTCTGGTGTTCAGTAATCTTTTCTCCTTCACGAAGAGAAAGAAGAGGTGCTGGTGGATGGGGAATGGAGGCTGTGTCTGAAGAGGGAGGGATGGGTGAACCCATTGAATCCCTACAGTGCAGAACGAGGTCATTTGGACCATCATGTCTGCACCAACCCTCTTAAAGAGCCCACTTCCCTGCCCTATCCCCGTAATCCTGCACATTGATCTTGCCCAATCCACCTAACCTGCACATCTTTGGACTGTGGGAGGAAACCGGAGCACCCGGAGGAAACCCACGCACACACGGGGCACTTGCAAGGTGTTCTGGTCTGATGAGTAATGTGCAGGGGAAGATTGGGGAAGCAGAGTGAGGGTGCAATGCCACTTCTCATTCCTTCACTGATCAGGTCATTACACCTCTTGCAGCCTGAGAGAGAGGGGCCACCCTCCTGTGGCAGATCCCCTCTGCCACTTCCAAACACAGAGAACAGAAGCTCCCTGCAGGTCCTTACAGCCCATAGCATTATCCCCAGTGACGCATCATCGATGCATAGTGCTGTCTGGTTATATTCAACATGCACCTGTGCACGTTCTGGCTCTGTCAAAACACATCGACAATGCAGCCAGTCTAACCCTGGCTGGGTCCTTCAAATATTGCAGCTGATAGAAACCGATGAACCGTCTCTGGCTGGTTAGGAAAGCTGGAAGTCAGATGTGAATGCAATGGCTGGGTGTCAGGTGCCAGCTTCCTTTCTGGCCCTGCAGCCTGCCCCTTGCCCGCCACCCCCTGCCCCCCACCCCCCTCCTCACCCCCGGGTTCACCCTGACAAATGGAAACCAAGTCAGTCAATCAGCCTGCCCTCCAAGCAGATATTGGCCTGGCTAAATCCATCACAATTCAACCAATAATATTGAGTTAATAAAATTAAAAAATATACATTCAGTGTGTTGTGATAACTGGGTATATGCTAAGAAAAGAAAGAACTGCAATTAGATTACGCTTTTTATGGCTGTCGGACATTACAAAGCATTTTCAGCCAACAAGTAGTTTTAAATTGTTCTCAAGTTCAGAATGCAGCAGCCAATTTGCAGACAGTAAACTCCCTCAAACAGGAATGTGTTAATGATCAGATAATTCTTGTTGGGTTGTTAATTTGGGGGTAAACATCTCCTGGAATACTGGGGATAACTTTCATATTCTACTCCGAAATAACGTCATTGGACATTTTACATCCTCCAGAGCAGGTGGGGCTTGGTTTAAGTGGCAATGCCATCTCTGCATTACTCCCTCAGCACTGCACTGGAGTGTCAGCCCTGATTGTCAGGCAATCTCAGCAGGTCTGACAGCATCTGCAGAGAGAGAAACAAAGGAACAAAGAACAATACAGCACAGGAACTGGCCCTTCGGCCCTCCAAGCCTGCGCCGATCACGTGTCCTATCTCAACCAACCGCCTGTATTCTTCTATACCCCGTCTGTTCATGTGCCGATCCAGGTGAGTCTTAAAGGTCGCTAACATATCTGTCTCAGCCACCTCACTTGGCAGTGCATTCCAGGCCACCACCACCCTCTGTGTAAAAAAGCTTCCCCCGCACATCTCCACTGAACCTATCCCCCTCCCCCCCTCATTTTGAACCTGTGCTCCCTTGTAATTACTCATTTCTACCCTGGGAAAAAGCCTCCAACTGTTCACCCTATCTATGCCCCTCAGAAGGGATCTAACGTTTCAGGTCTGAATGACTCTTTGTCAAAGCTCTGGCAAATTCCACAAGTTCCACAGTTCGGAGTACTGTTACACCAAAAAGTAACCCCTGCTGCACTCCAGCCCAGCGATACATCTCTATTCCCCACCACCCTGTCACAACCCCCACCAAATCCACAAAAGCATCTGGTGTAGTAGTGGATTGTTTTACATTTCCCAGCTATTTTGTGGAATTTCACAGGGCGATGGCAAAATGGGGGAGCTGGAGCAGTTCAGTATCGTGATCCACATCTAACACAAACTGAAAGAGACAATTTCATTTCATCTCAATCCTCTGGACCCAGCTGATAAACGTGTGCAATCCACTATCACTTGGCTTTTAGCTCATGTCTGAACCACTCCACACAGGGAAATAGTGATCTCCTCAGCAATGATTAAAGCAGCTAGCACCACTAATGTAACTGAAAGTAGCCATCCATTACACTGCACAATACAAAGACTGCCACTAAAAGCAGATGTATCAACTTCTAATAGTATTTGATCTTGGTCTTCTAAAAGGAAGAAAATGTTTCATCTTCAGAAACTAATAACTTTATTTCCTTTCACCTTGTCTACCTTGTGTAACCGGTGGCAGAGAACTTTCATTGCGTTGCTTCCCTTTGCTTACTGTTCATATGGTTGTCCTGTGGTGAGAATACCGGAGAAACAATAGAAACTCCCCTCACAGTTGTACCATTGAGCCTGTACTTTCTCCCCGTGTTTCTTTACCAAAATGCATATCTCACATTTCGCTGCATCGAAGTTCATCTGCCAGGTGTCTGCCCATTCGGCCAGCTTGTCAATGTCCCTCTGAATTCACTCAGTGTTATCCTCACAATTCTCTATTATCCACCACTCCCCCAGGCAGCACTCCAAACCCCAACAGCTCTCTGAGTAAAGAGGTTTCCCCCCATCTCACTCCGAACTCTCTTGCTGACCATCTTGAAATTATGACCCCTCATCACTGACATACCAACTAGTGGAAACAGAATATCCTCCTTTACCCTGTCAAAATTGTCCAGAATTTTGAACATCTTAGTAAGGTCACCTCTTAATCTTCTCTGCTCCAAGGGGAACCAGCCCAACCTAAAATTGCTCATTCCTGGTATCATTCCAGTAAATCTCCTCCGCACTCTCTCCAGGGATTTAACATCCTTCCTTAAATAAGGTGCCCAGAACTGAACACAATACTGCAAATTGTATCAGGCTCAACCTTGCGAATGAGGAGGCCGCATTTACCTCTCATAGCGCTTCACTCCATATTTCCCAGTTTATCTCCTCTCCCAGCTCCCCCTCCCACTTCTCCGCACGGTAGCACAGTGGTTAGCACAGTTGCTTCACAGCTCCAGGGTCCCAGGTTCAATTCCAGCTTGGGTCACTGTCTGTGCGGAGTCTGAACATCCTCCCCGTGTCTGCGTGGGTTTCCTCCGGGTGCTCCGGTTTCCTCCCACAGTTCAAAGGTGTGCAGGTTAGGTGGATTGGCCATGATAAATTGGCCTTGGTGTCCAAAAAGGATAGGTGGGGTTACTGGGTTAGAGTGCAGGTGTGGGTTTAAGTAGGGTGCACATGCATCAAGGGCCGGTGCGTACTCGATGGGCCGAATGGTCTCCTTATGCACTGCAACGTCTGTGATTCTGTGAAATATGGCCTGATTTGTGGAGGTGCAGCATCACTTCCTTGTTTTTATACTCTGTGCCTCTATTTATAAACCCAAGGATGCTATAAGCCTTCTTAACAACTGTTTCAACTTGCCTGGCCACCTTCAGAGAATTATGCTCTTGAACCCCGAGGCCCCTCTGCTCCTGGACTCCCCTCACAGTTGTACCATTGAGCCTGTATTGTCTCCCCGTGTTTCTTTTACCAAAATGCATATCTCACATTTCACTGCGTTGAAGTCCACCTGCCAGGTGTCTGCCCATTTGGTCAACTTGTCAATGTCCCTCTGAAATTACTCAGCATCATCCTCACAATTCACTATTCTCCCGAGCTTAGTATCATCTGCCAATTTAGAGATTTTGCCCTCAACGCCCAATTCTGAATCATTTCTATAAATCAGAAAAAGCAAAGGTCCCAACACTGAGCCCTGGGGGACACCACTTTCAACTCGTCTCCAGTCTGAGAAATGCCCATCTATACCTACCCTCTGTTTCCTATCTCTTAGTCAACTTGTAATCCACGCTGCCAAGGACCCATCAATCCCAAAGATTTCTAATTTGCTCACCAACCTGCATGTGACACCTTATCAAATGCTTTCTGAAAGTCCAAATATACAACATCCACAGCACTATCCTTATCCACTTGTCAAAGATCTCAATTAAATTTGTCAGACATGACCTGCCCTCGACAAAGCCATGTTGACTGTCTAGTATTAACGTATTTTTCTCCATATATCTCATCCCGTATTCTGGCCTCCATTAGTTTTCCCACTATTGATGTCAAGCTGACAGGTCTGTAGTTTCCTGGGTTAACCTTGGCCCCTTTCTTAGACAACGGCGTCACATTTACAATCCTCCAGGCCCCCGGGACTTATCCTGTGTTTAGAGAGGCCTGGAAAATTTCTGTCAACTGCTCCAAAATATGCTCCCCTACCTCTCTCAGCAATCTAGGATGCATCCCATCCGGGCCTGGCGCCTTCTCTACCTGGAGTGCTGCCAGCCTTTTTAGCACCATTTCTTTATCTATCACTATGCTGCTCAGTTGCTCAACACCCACATTTTCAACTGGGCCATTGTCACCACCTTCTAATTTGGTAAAGAGTATCCATTTAGTACCACAGCCATACTCTCCGCTTCAGTGAGCAGTTTACCTGGTTGTCCCTTATGAGCCCCACTCTATCCTTCACTATTTTAAATAAATTAATATGTTTGAAGAACATTTTGCTATTTGTTTTCGCACAGCCTGCAATCCTTTCCTCTGCTTCCTCTTAGCCTTCCTTATTCCAGCCTTAACCTCTCCTCATTTGAGATACTCTTCCTGATTTCTATTGCTACTAGTATTCCGGCATGCCTCTTTTTTCTTTCTTATTTTATCAACAGCTTGGTACTCTAGCTTTGGATACCCCACATTTATTTATCATGTGTACATATCTAGTTTGCACCCAATCATCTCTCTCTTTTTCATCCACTGTTTTACCCATCAAAATGCGTTTCCAATCAACCTGCTCCTACTCAACTTTTACACCTCGAAAATTTGCCCTTTTTCAGGCTGGGATCTTAATCCGTGACTGATTTTTATCCTTTTCCTACTTAATATTGGCCGGGATTCTCCCCTACCCGGTGGGGCGGGGGGACCCGGCGGGATAGAACATAGAACATAGAACATAGAACAATACAGCGCAGTACAGGCCCTTCGGCCCACGATGTTGCACCGAAACAAAAGCCATCCAACCTACACTATGCCATTATCATCCATATGTTTATCCAATAAACTTTTAAATGCCCTCAATGTTGGCGAGTTCACTACTGTAGCAGGTAGGGCATTCCACGGCCTCACTACTCTTTGCGTAAAGAACCTACCCCTGACCTCTGTCCTATATCTATTACCCCTCAGTTTAAAGTTATGTCCCCTCGTGCCAGCCATATCCATCCGCGGGAGAAGGCTCTCACTGTCCACCCTATCCAACCCCCTGATCATTTTGTATGCCTCTATTAAGTCTCCTCTTAACCTTCTTCTCTCCAACGAAAACAACCTCAAGTCCATCAGCCTTTCCTCATAAGATTTTCCCTCCATACCAGGCAACATCCTGGTAAATCTCCTCTGCACCCGCTCCAAAGCCTCCACGTCCTTCCTATAATGCGGTGACCAGAACTGTACGCAATACTCCAAATGCAGCCGTACCAGAGTTCTGTACAGCTGCAACATGACCTCCCGACTCCGGAACTCAATCCCTCTACCAATAAAGGCCAACACTCCATCGGCCTTCTTCACAACCCTATCAACCTGGGTGGCAACTTTCAGGGATCTATGTACATGGACACCTAGATCCCTCTGCTCATCCACACTTTCAAGAACTTTACCATTAGCCAAATATTCCGCATTCCTGTTATTCCTTCCAAAGTGAATCACCTCACACTTCTCTACATTAAACTCCATTTGCCACCTCTCAGCCCAGCTCTGCAGCTTATCTATATCCCTCTGTAACCTGCTACATCCTTCCACACTATCGACAACACCACCGACTTTAGTATCGTCTGCAAATTTACTCACCCACCCTTCTGCGCCTTCCTCTAGGTCATTGATAAAAATGACAAACAGCAACGGCCCCAGAACAGATCCTTGTGGTACTCCACTTGTGACTGTACTCCATTCTGAACATTTCCCATCAACCACCACCCTCTGTCTTCTTTCAGCTAGCCAATTTCTGATCCACATCTCTAAATCACCCTCAATCCCCAGCCTCCGTATTTTTTGCAATAGCCTACCGTGGGGAACCTTATCAAACGCTTTGCTGAAATCCATATACACCACATCAACTGCTCTACCCTCGTCTACCTGTTCAGTCACCTTCTCAAAGAACTCAATAAGGTTTGTGAGGCATGACCTACCCTTCACAAAGCCATGCTGACTATCCCTGATCATATTATTCCTATCTAGATGATTATAAATCTTGTCTCTTATAATCCCCTCCAAGACTTTACCCACTACAGACGTGAGGCTCACCGGTCTATAGTTGCCGGGGTTGTCTCTGCTCCCCTTTTTGAACAAAGGGACCACATTTGCTGTCCTCCAGTCCTCTGGCACTATTCCTGTAGCCAATGATGACATAAAAATCAAAGCCAAAGGTCCAGCAATCTCTTCCCTTGCCTCCCAGAGAATCCTAGGATAAATCCCATCAGGTCCCGGGGACTTATCTATTTACAGCCTGTCCAGAATTGCCAACACCTCTTCCCTACGTACCTCAATGCCATCTATTCTATTAGCCTGGGGCTCAGCATTCTCCTCCACAACATTATCTTTTTCCTGAGTGAATACTGACGAAAAATATTCATTTAGTATCTCGCCTATCTCTTCAGACTCCACACACAATTTCCCATCCCTGTCCTTGACTGGTCCTACTCTTTCCCTAGTCATTCGCTTATTCCTGACATACCTATAGAAAGCTTTTGGGTTTTCCTTGATCCTTCCTGCCAAATACTTCTCATGTCCCCTCCTTGCTCGTCTTAGCTCTCTCTTTGGATCCTTCCTCGCTACCTTGTAACTATCCATCGCCCCAACCGAAACTTCACACTTCATCTTCACATAGGCCTCCTTCTTCCTCTTAACAAGAGATTCCACTTCCTTGGTAAACCACGGTTCCCTCGCTCGACGCCTTCCTCCCTGTCTGACCGGTACATACTTATCAAGAACACGCAGTAGCTGATCCTTGAACAAGCCCCACTTATCCAGTGTGCCCAACACTTGCAGCCTACTTCTCCACCTTATCCCCCCCAAGTCATGTCTAATGGCATCATAATTGCCCTTCCCCCAGCTATAACTCTTGCCCTGCGGTGTATACTTATCCCTTTCCATCATTAACGTAAACGTCACCGAATTGTGGTCACTATCCCCAAAGTGCTCTCCTACCTCCAAATCCAACACCTGGCCTGGTTCATTACCCAAAACCAAATCCAACGTGGCCTCGCGTCTTGTTGGCCTGTCAACATATTGTTTCAGGAAACCCTCCTGCACACACTGTACAAAAAACGACCCATCTATTGTACTCAAACTATATCTTTTCCAGTCAATATTTGGAAAGTAGCCACGTGTTTAAATGCTCTCTCTCCCTATTCCTCATCTCACTATCACGTGGCACGGGCAACAAACCAGAGATAACAACTCTGTTTGTTCTAGTTCTGAGCTTCCATCCTAGCTCCCTGAAAGCCTGCCTGACATCCTTGTCCCCTTTCCTACCTATGTCGTTAGTGCCAATGTGGACCACGACTTGGGGCTGCTCCCCCTCCCCCTAAGGACCCGGAAAACACGATCCGAGACATCACGCACCCTTGCACCTGGGAGGCAACATACCAAACGTGAGTCTCTCACGCTCCCACAAAATCTCCTATCTGTGCCCCTGACTATGGAGTCCCCAATTACTAATGCTCTGCTCCTCTCCCCCCTTCCCTTCTGAGCAACAGGGACAGACTCCGTGCCAGAGGCCCGTACCCCATGGCTTACCCCTGGTAAGTCGTCCCCCCCACAAGTATCCAAAGCGGTATACTTGTTTCTCAGGGGAACGACCGCAGGGGATCCCTGCACTGACTGCTTTTTCCCAGTCCCTCTTACAGTTACCCACCTATCTCCAATCTTTGGTGTAACTAATTCCCTGAAGCTGCTATCTATGACCCCTTCTGCCTCCCGAATGATCCGAAGTTCTTCCAACTCCAGCTCCAGTTCCCTAACTCGGTCTTGGAGGAGCTGGAAATGGCAGCACTTCCTGCAGGTAAAATCAGCAGGGACACTAACTGCATCCCTCACCTCAAACATCCTGCAGGAGGAACATTGCACTCCCTTCCCTGCCATTCCTCTAACTTTCTACCAAGATCTGGCTAACAACTAAATTAAATCTTTATAAAAAATAATAATAATATAATAAAATATGGTACTTACCTCAGACCAATGGGTTTTATTATTAGGTTAGAGGAGGAGGGCGGGTGGGGGACACTACACGTGTAGTGTCTCGGGTTTCCTCTCCACCAGAATTTATTGGTGAGGGTCTTCCCAGACGTCCGCGGGTCGACTTCCTGTTCCCGCCTAAAAAACTAATTTAAGAAAAAGAAAAATTCTCAGCTCCTGCTGAAATTGACTAACCAGCCAGCTCCACTCCCGCCGAAATCGACTGGCCTGCCCCTGCAAAGACAAGTGCTTTTAAAGGACAGACTTACCTCCCAGCAACCACTTCCGCACTGCTCCCGCTGAAACTGACTCACCAGCTGTTCTCCCGCCGAAATCGACTCATTTCGATGGAGGGCGGGAACCACTCCGGCGACAGGCCGCCCCAAAGGTGCGGATTTTACCGCATCTTTAGGGGCCAAGCCCTCACCTTGAGGGGCTAGGCCCGCGGCGGAGTGGTTGGCGCGCTGACGGTCGGCGGGAAAGGCCTTTGGCGCCACGCCAGCCGGGGCCGAAGGGAATTCGCCGGCCGGCGGAAGTCCGCACATGCGCGGGAGCGTCAGAGGCTGCTGCGTCATCCCCGCGCATGCGCAGGGGTCAATTCCGCATCAGACATCGCGGAGGCTATGGCCAAGACGGAAGGAAAAGAGTGCCCCCATGGCACAGGCCCGCACGCGGATCGGTGGGCCCCGATCGCGGGCCAGGCCACTGTGGGGGCACCTCCCGGGGCCAGATCACCCCGCGCCCCCCCCCAGGATCCCGGAGCCCGCCCGCGCCGCCAGTCCCACCGGCGGGACTGGCGTGACAGCAGCGGGACTTCGGCCCACCGTGGGTCGGAGAATCGCCGGTGGTTGGCTCGCCGACCGGCGTGGCGCGATTCCCGCCCCCGCCGAATCTTTGTTGCCGGAGAATTCGGCGGCCGGCGGGGGCAGGATTCACGCCCCCTCCCCCCCTCCCCCGGCGATTCTCCGACCCGGTGGGGGGTATAATATTATTTATTTATTTGTTTTTGAAATTTAGTGTAGCCAATTAAATTTTTTTTCCAATTAAGGAGAAATTGAGCGTAGCCAATACACCTACCCTGCACATCTTTGGGTTGTGGGGACGAAACCCATGCAAACATGGGGGGCGCGATTCTCCGACCCCCCGCCGGGTCAGAGAATCGCCGGGGATCGGCGTGAATCTCGCATCCGCTGGCTGCCGAATTCTCCGGCGCCCGAGTTTCGGCGGGGGTGGGGATCGCACCGCGCCGGTCGGCAGGCCCCCACCCCCTGCGATTCTCCAATCCGCGATGGGTCGATGTCCCGCTCGTTCTATGCACGTCCTGCCGGCGTAAGTTGGAGTTGGTCTCTTCCGGCGGGACCTGGTGGCCCAGGCGGGCTCCGGCGTCCTGGGGGGGCAGGGCCGATCTGGCCACCGATCCGTGGGCGGGCCTGTGCCGTGGGGGCACTCTATTCCTACGCGTCGGCCGTGTACGCCTCCGCGATGTCCGACGCGTAGGTAAACCCCCCCTGCGAATGCGCAGGGATTGACGTCAGCAGCCGCTGACGCTCCCGCGGATGCACGGACCCGTGCCGGCCGGCGGAGTCCCTTCGGCCTCGACTGGTGCGGCGCCAAAAGCCTTCCACGCTGGCTGGCCAACCACTCCGGGGCGGGCCGAGCCCCTGAAGGTGCGGAGGAATCCGCACTTTTGGGGCGGCCCGACGCCGGAGTGGTTCACGCCACTCCGTCCTGCCGGGACCCTCCGCCCCACCGGGTACGGGAGAATCCCGCCCCGGGAGAATGTGCAAACTCCACACGGACAGTGACCCAGAGACGGGATCGAACCTGGGACCTCGACGCCGTGAGGCAGCAGTGCTAACCACTGTGCCACCGTGACGCCCCGAATGGTATAATATTATAATCGCTACTTCCAATGGCTCCCCCACTGTTACATTCTCCACCTGTCCTGCCTCTTTTCCAAGAACCGGATCCAGCACAGCTTTCTCCCTGCTCGGACTGAAAATGGACTGATCCAGAAAGTTCTCCAGCACACACTGCAGGAATTTCTCCCCTCCCATGCCCCACATTCTACCCCTTTCCCAGTCTATCTTAGGGTAATTGAAATTCCCAACTATCACAACCCTACTTGCCCTGCAGGTTTCCATAATCTGCCTACAAATGCTCTTTTTCAATTCCTCCCCACTATTTGGAGGTCTATAGTAAATACCAAACAAGGGGCGTCATTCTCCGACCCCCCCGCCGGGTCGGAGAATGGCCGTTGGCCGCCGTGAACCCCGCCCCCGCCCCCGCCGAAGTCTCCGCTCCCGGAGATTGGGCGGGGGCAGGAATCCGGCCGCGCCGGTTGGCGGGACCCCCCGCTGGATTCTCCGGCCCGGATGGGCCGAAGTCCCGCCCAGGAATTGCCTGTCCCGCCGACGTAAATCAAACCTGGTATTTACCGGCGGGACCAGGCGGCGTGGGCGGGCTCCGGGGTCCTGGGGGGGGGGGGCGCAGGGCGATCTGACCCCGGGGGGTGCCCCCACAGTGGCCTGGCCCGCGATCGGGGCCCACCGTGGGGGCACACTTTCCCTTCCGCCTCCGCTACGGCCTCCACCATGGCGGAGGCGGAAGAGACTCTCCCCAGTGCGCATGCGCGGGAAACTGACAGCGGCCGCTGACGCTCCCGCGCATGCGCTGGGAAACTGACAGCGGCCGCTGACGCTCCCGCGCATGCGCTGGGAAACTGACAGCGGCCGCTGACGCTCCCGCGCATGCGCCGCATTTCTGCGCCAGCTGGCGGGGAAACAAATGCCTTCCGCACCTTTGGGCTGGCGCGATGCCCGTCTGATTGGCGCCGGCTTTGGCGCCAGTCGGCGGACATCCCGCTGTTGGGGGAGAATTTCGCCCAAGGTCACTGCTCCCTTCCTGTTTCTCACCTCCAACCATATAGATTCTAATTCAGAAACTGCATTTCGTTCAAGAGCTCTGTTACTATCTCTGACCATTCTCTCTGCAGTTGCTACTTGGCCAGCTGATTAAACGCACCTATTTTATTTTGTTTTTTTACCAAACATCAATGTTCAACTGACCATCCACTCATAAAACTCCACAAGATTCAATGCTTCATTTGGTACTCTACAATCTCTAAACTTAGTCTATTACAGGAGGACTTTAGTTATTTATATTGCTGTTTATTCTAGTTCCAATCACTGTGTTGAAAGTCTTTACTACATTGTCTTCCACTGCAGGCTAAACCATTAAATCATTGTACCATCATAAGTTCAATTGCAAACATTAAGCTAAGTCACTCTGAGTGGTGAACACTTTAGATTTTTGACTGCTGGCTACTGCAGCCTGGCTGTCACACAAGAGTTACTGCCTCTTTTTTCCATTAGAATTCTTTCCCTTGACTTTATTGTGTGTCTCAATCACTAGTTCACTCTGATCCTTCGTAGTAATAAATAGCCAAACAAGTTCCTTGGATTTCATTTATTTCATGTTGTTTTATGTTGAGGCTCCACTTTCAATTCCTGCTACAAACATATCTGCGAAAAGTCTCAAAGTGCTTTTGAAGAACAATGGGCGGAATTTTCTGAAAAAATGGCACCGTCACTCTGGCAGGCGGGATCTCATAGAGCTGTCAAGCACGTTTAGGGGCTGTTTAGCACAGGGCTAAATCGCTGGCTTTGAAAGCAGACCAAGGCAGGCCAGCAGCACGGTTCAATTCCCGTACCAGCCTCCCCGAACAGGCGCCGGAATGTGGCGGCTAGGGGCTTTTCACAGTAACTTCATTTGAAGCCTACTTGTGACAATAAGTGATTTTCATTTCATTTCACGGCTAGACAGAGATCAGGGCGCCAATATTACAATCCCAGATCAGACCCCAACAGTGGCCTGGGTACTGGACAGAAGCCCCAATATTTTAGCTTAATTTTGTAAGACTGTGAGAAAAGGTTACCTCACTCCAGGAGTGATTTCACACAAAATAGGGATGTGGTTTTATTAAAACAGATGTTATTGCGAACACAGTATTAAAATATCTTTACTGTCACACCGAAAATAGTTCACAATCACCCCTTAAACAATGCCACTCAATACAGAGAATACAATACCCTTAACTGCTATCTTTAATCCCACTCAAACAACGAGAAAAAACATCTCAGCACTCAGGAATATCTGTTTCAGTGAGAAGTCTGGATACATGACTTTGAGAAAGAGAGATCCTTTGTCACTGCTTTGAAGAAAAGACCAGACCCCTGTCAGACCCATGCAGAAACTCTGGCTCTATATCTTCAGAAGCTGTTTCAGCTGGATTGTTCACCTTTCCAAATAAAATATTAAGATCGTTCAGAACAATTTGAAGATTCGCATGTTAGAGATTTAAAGAAGGGACTTGCATTTATATAGCACCTTTTCTGTCATCAAGATGTCCCCTAAAGCACTACCCAGAGGTGATCTGCAGTACAGAGGTTTGCAAGGCACTCTTTGTTGGGTGACCTTGGGCAGGATTCTCCGACCCCCCCCCCGCCGGATCGGAGAATCGCCGGGAGGGCGGCGTGAATCCCGCCCCTGCCGAATTCTCCGGCACCGAAAATTTGCGGGGGCGGGAATCGCGCCGCGCCGGTCGGCGGGCCCCCCCCCCCGGCAATTCTCCGGCCCGCGGTGGGCCGAAGTCCTGCTGCTGTCATGCCAGTCCCGTCAGCGTGAATCAAACCAGCTATCTTACCGGCGGGACTGCCTGCGCAGGCGGGCTCTGGGGTCCTGGGGGGGGGGGGGCGCGGGGCGATCTAGCCCTGTGGGGTGCCCCCACAGTGGCCTGGCCTGCGATCGAGGCCCACCGATCCGCGGGCGGGCCTGTGCCGTGGGGGCACTCTTTTCCTTCCGCCTCGGCCATAGCCTCCGCGATGGCCGATGCGGCAGTGGCCCCCTCCCCTACGCATGCGCGGAGATGACATCAGCAGCCGCTGACGCTCCTATGCATGCGCGGACTACCGCTGGCCAGTGAAGTCCCTTCGGCCCCGGCTGGCGCGGCGCCAAAGGCCTTTCCCGCCGGCCGGCGGAGTGCCAACCACTCCGGTGCAGGCCTAGCCCTTCAAGGTGGCCATTCCATCCCACCAGGACCCCCCGCCCTCCAGGTAGGGGAGAATCCCGGCCCTTATATCATTTGTGTAACATGGCTGGTGCTGTGCTGAAGTATCAGTCGACATAGATAAGCTGCAGAGTTGGGCTGAGAGGTGGCAAATGGAGTTTAATGCAGAAAAGTGTGAGGTGATTCATTTTGGAAGGAATAACAGGAATACAGAGTACTGGGCTAATGGTAAGATTCTTGGCAGTGTGGATGAGCAGAGAGATCTCGGTGTCCATGTACATAGATCCCTGAAAGTTGCCACCCAGATTGAAAGGGTTGTTAAGAAGGCATACGGTGTGTTAGCTTTTATTGGTAGAGGGATTGAGTTTCGGAGCCATGATGTCATGTTGCAGCTGTACAAAACTCTGGTGCGGCCGCATTTGGAGTATTGCGTGCAATTCTGGTCGGCGCATTATAGGAAGGATGTGGAAGCATTGGAAAGGGTGCAGAGGAGATTTACCAGGATGTTGCCTGGTATGGAGGGAAGATCTTATGAGGAAAGGCTGAGGGACTTGAGGCTGTTTTTGTTAGAGAGAAGAAGGTTAAGAGGTGACTTAATAGAGGCATACAAGATGATCAGAGGATTAGATCGGTTGGACAGTGAGAGCCTTTTTCCTCGGATGGTGATGGCTAGCACGAGGGGACATAGCTTTAAATTGAGGGGAGATAGATATAGGACAGATGTCAGAGGTAGGTTCTTTATTCAGAGAGTAGTAGGGGCGTGGAATGCCCTGCCTGCAACAGTAGTGGACCGCCAACATTAAGGGCATTTAAATGGTCATTGGATAAACATATGGATGATAATGGAATAGTGTAGATGGGCTTTAGAGTGGTTTCACAGGTCGGCGCAACAACGAGGGCCGAAGGGCCTGTACTGCGCTGTAATGTTCTATGTTCTATGTTCTATGTTTAAAGTGACAAAGCCTAATCGGATCAGTAAATTATTCACTGCAACATATTCTTGCTTTCTTTCAGGTAATTAAACTTTTGATTGAGGGAGGACTACAGCGAGGTCATTAATCACCAGATTCCACTGACCCCTGAATTAAATCTATTCCACTGGCTCTCACTAAATCTTGTATTCAGCAAATGAGCCAATCAACAGGGGGACTGTTGCACCTGACCCCCAAATTCTCCTTCTTTTCAAATTTCCCACCTCTCCTGAAAAGAATGCGATGCAGTTTAACGTTTTCCAGGGGGTGGGTGGGGAAATCACTAGAAAGGCATTACGAATTCGGAATTTTAGTCGTTTTTTAGAATTAAGAAGTTTACATTCCCTCGACCAGTTTGTAGCATCCTGATTGCCAAAGGGAATCAATGCTGTCAGCAGAGATAAAGAACCAAATATGGCATTAACCATGCTGGCTGGGGAAACCCCCAATGTGCAGAGATTTCCAAATGAAAAGTGTCTTATTTGTATCTGCAACTCTACATTAGCCAGCATCAACTCCGGACGGGACACAGCACAAGGCTTCTTGTATAAATGAGGTTGCATCAAACTTAATTTAGACTCAAGTCCACAAACATGCAGGCCCGACCTCTCCAACTAACAACTGACTCCACCTCCATTTTCAATCTATTCGGCCAGTGTTACTCCTGACATAGAATCGTGTTCTTTGTGTTCAACCTTCCGTCATCCTCCGCCTGAGAAAAATAGTTTTTCTGTAGGCCTCTGAACCTTCATTTATGATCTGCTTGACCACGAGCTGTCAAATAATTTAGGGTGCAGAGCAAGCCCTAACCCTAATCGTCAATACCTAAGAAATTCTCCCAAATCAACAAATCGCTCTAAAAAGAAGCTAAGAATGTTCAAAAGGTGTTAACAATTTCAATAATAGTAAAACAAAACTCTGAATATAGTGCTTTGGCCAGCGTCATTCCAGACTTTAACAAAAAGCAGGGGCTGGTTTAGCACAGGGCTAAATAGCTGGCTTTGAAAGCAGACCAAGGCAGGCCAGCAGCACGGTTCAATTCCCGTACCAGCCTCCCCGAACAGGTGCCGGAATGTGGCGACTAGGGGCTTTTCACAGCAACTTCATTTGAAGCCTACTTGTGACAATAAGCGATTTTCAAATTTTTTTTTTCAAAATACATTTATTCTGTCCTGTCAGACACTAGAGAACCCCATAAAAAACATAACGGTCTTCAGCCTTGTTGATGCTACAGGACAACTCTCCTCAGTTTGGCCTTTTCTACCAAGACCTGTAGTGTAGTGTCCGAAACCTTTGGTGCACACCGTTTTCCATGGTCAGCTATTGATGACTGTGCACAGCACTATTTCCAATGAGTCCAGCACCTCAAGCAAGCACAAGGCACCTTCCCTTTAAGACATGCAGGCTAGCTTTAAGTAATGCCATCCTTGATCTTTCTGTCTCCATTTCCGGCAATAGACTATCCACTAATATCCACTACAAGCCCACTGACTCCCACAGCTATCTGGACTACAGCTCTTCGCACCCTACACCCTGTAAGGACTCCATCCCTTTCTCTCAACTCCTTCGCCTCCGTCGCATTTGTTCCGATGATGCCACTTTCCAAAATGGTGCTTCGAAAATGTGTTCCTTCTTCCTCAACTGTGATTTCCCACCTACAGTTGTGGACAGGGCCCTCAACAGTGTGCGGTCCATCCCCCGTGCCACTACCCTTGCCCCCTCCACTCCCTCCAGAACAAGGATAGAGTCCCCCTCTTCTCACATTTCATCCCACCAGCCTCCGCCTGCAAAGCATAATCCTCCGCCATTTTCATCAACTCCAGCGTGATGCCACCACCAAACACATCTTCCCTTCACTCCCTCTGTCAGCATTCCCCAGAGACCGTTCCCTCCGAGACAATCTAGTCCACTCCTCCACCATACCCAGTCCCTCTCCCATCACCCATGGCACCTTCCCATGCAATCGCAGAAGCTGTAACACCTGCCCCTTTACTTCTTCCATGCTTAACATCCCAGGCCCAAAACACTCATTCCAGGTTAAGCAGCGTTTCACTTGCATCGCTTCCAATTTGGTCTATTGCATTTGCTGCTCCCAATGTGGTCTCCTCTATATATATCGGGGAGACCAAACGCAGACTGCGTGATCGCTTTGCTGAGCATCTTCAGTCTGAGCGCATTCAGGACCCTGACCTTCCTGTTGCTTTGCCAGGGGCTGTTTAGCACAGGGCTAAATCGTTGGCTTTGAAAGCAGACAAAGGCAGGCCAGCAGGATGGTTCAATTCCTGTAACAGCCTCCCCAAACAGGTGCTGGAATGTGGCAACTAGGGGCTTTTCACAGTAACTTCATTTGAAGCCTACTTGTGACAATAAGCAATTTTCATTTCATTTTTTTCATTTCATTTTAACACAAGACCCTGCTCCCATGTCCACATGTCTGTCCTTGGCCTGCTGCAATGTTCCAGTGAAGCTTAACGCAAACTGGAGGAACAACTTCTCACCTTCCGGTTAGGCACGCTACAGCCTTCCGGCCTGAACATCGAATTCAACAACTTCAGATGATCTGCTATACCCCACCTCGACCCATTTGTTTTTATTTCATTTTAACTGTCTTTTACCATTTCTTTCTTTCTTAATATATATTTAATTCCCTCCCCCCCCCATCTTATCCACCTTTCCTTCACCTTTCTCCACTCCCCCCACATCTACAGTTCATCCTCTAATGTTAGTTTCTCTGCTGTTTGACGTTTCACAACTTTCGTCCTCTCTGGGGACTGCCATTAGCACTCTTTCCCCTTGGTGTCTCTGGCCATTAGCACCCAGTTTCCCTGGGTTATTATAATTAATGGGCAGCTCAAAGTTAGTGTGCTTCCTATATTACACCAAAAGGGTGCAGGGTAACTGCCCACCATGATCCTTGTGCCTGTTTTTAGGTGATGTCCAATTTAACCTGAACATGTTCATGAAAATCAATTCGGAGAGAAAGTTCATACTGCAGCTGTATAGAACCTTAGTTAGACCACACTTGGAATATAGTGTTCAATTCTGGTCACCACACTACCAGGAGGATGTGCAGGCTTTGGAGAGGGTACAGAAGAGATTTACCAGGATGTTGCCTGGTATGGAGGGCATTAGCTATGAGGAGAGGTTGAATAAACTCGGTTTGTTCTCACTGGAATGACAGAGGTTCAGGGTCACAAGATAGAAGTCTACAAGATTATGAGTGGCATGGACAGAGTGGGTTTCCTCCGGGTGCTCCAGTTTCCTCCCACAGTCCAAAGACATGCAGGATAGGTGGATGGCCGTGCTAAATTGCCCTTAGTGTCCAAAAACGGTTAGATGGAGTTATGGGGACAGTGTGGCGGTGTGGGGATAGGGTGGAGGTATGGGTATAGGGTGGAGGAGGGTGCTCAGATAGGGTGCTCTTTCCAAGAGCCGGTGCAGACTCGATGGGCTGAATGGTCTCCTTCTGCTCTGTAAATTCTATGGTTCTATGATAGTCAGAAGCTTTTTCCCCAAGGTGGAAGGGTCAATTACTAGGTAACATACGTTTAAGGTGCGAGGGGTAAAGTTTAGAGGAGATGTGTGAGGGAAGTTTTTTACTCAGAGGGTAGTGGGTGCCTGGAACTCGCTGCCGGAGGAGGTGGTGGAAGCAGGGACGATAGTGACGTTTAAAGGGCGTCTTGAAAAATACATGAATGGGATGGGATTGGAGGGATACGGACTCCGGAAGTATAGAAGGTTTTTGGTTAGACGGGCAACATGGTCGGCACAGGATTGGAGGGCTAAAGGGCCTGTTCCTGTGCTGTACTTTTCTTTGTTCTTAGTTCATACAGTTTAGTTAATGCATTCAAATATGCTGAGGCTTCCAAATAGGAAACTAGTTTTATAAGTAGACCAAAGGGGCACAGTGTAAGAGTGGGTACAACAGAACTTGTACTCCCAACAATTACAGCTCACTCCTCGTCCTCTGACCTGCTCAGCCAGTTGAAATAAAGAAGCAGAGATCAGGAGCTAATGGAGAGTGAAGGGATACCGCAGTTTGGAAAAGTAACTCCACAGACAAGAGTTATTAATCTTCCAGAAAGCAGAGCAGATCTGAATCTGAAGAGATTGCTCCGAACCCAGGAGACTGAGCAATAATACCCAGAGCTACCAGGCTAAGTGCATACTGTTTTTAAGATAATTTCGACAAAATTGTGAAGGTCAATTGATGTTTTGGATTCATCCACGGAGACACAGCTTTCTGGATCCAATTTCCGGGGAAGCAATTATATTTAATAGAGTCTATGCCGATAGGCATTTTACCAGAGACATTGGATCATATTAGAAACTTTCCCTTTTTAAAAATGTGATTTGCTGTATATGTGATTTGCTGTGTTTTATCCTAACTACTCCCAGAGAGAGAGATTGTAACAGGGTAGCATTACTTACAGTGCCAGGATCATTCAGGTTCCCAGGAATGCCTTGTTACAGCACATGTGATACGGTACGAATTAAGTAATGGCATGATGGGAAAACTGGTCAATGGGAAGACTGGTCAAAAGGTTTGAGACAATACCAGATAGACTGAAACTGCTCATTCCAGCTCCCCAGGCCCAGGTAAAGAATGCTGCCCTAACCATTTTCAGAGCTGTATGGCCGTAGGCCAACTCTGCATAACTTGAAGTCTGAAAAGATCAGCGAAGGTCGAGCCATTCCAAAACACCGGACCTCGGCAACTCCTGATAAAACTAACTTGTCATAACCCAGGGCCGTAGGAATTTAAAACAAGATAAGTTCAGGAAGAAACAAGTCTATTCTGACCTTTCAATGTTCCCTCCGAGGACTAAATAATGGTATGAGTGATATGACCAAACATGGTCTGGTCTTTGCTTTCGTTTGTATTTCCGATCAAACTCCTGACCATACTGTTGTCACATAATCTTGATAAAGATAATGTGTAAATATTGATCTAATTCTCCGCGAAAGCGCGGAATTTGTGACAGACTGAGCAGTTTTGTTGACTGCTCTCTTACTTCAAGTTTCAGCCATTACTGCAAGCAGTTGTTTTCGAAAATAAAGCTGGTTATTCTGTCTTAACGAGTGTGTTGAATTTTTCTACCACAGAAGCGGGAAAATATTGACTTTGACACACAGACATGTTCTTGTAATCCCCTGTCGTCACTTCACTCATTTCAGGTGCAGCTGGAACATAGATGACATGTCAGGAACTGTAAATAAAATTGCAGCAAAGTGCACCCAGTGAGCAGCCAATAAATATTTTACAGTATTTGAGTCAGCGGACCTTAAACAAGATGTTATACAGATTGCGTGTGTGTAGCTACAGCCAAACAGGAGTATATATAACCTCAAGCAATTCAGATAGAATTTAAATGTACCACAGACCGTTTGGGAATTTTATGTAATTCTATCCATTTGTGTCATTGACAGTTGTTTTAATAGCCGAGCTTGTACAAACTGCCAATTCGGCAGGGGAGAGAATCAGAAAATAGCAGAAAGGAGCAACAACGAGATCAGAGGACAGAGGGATATAAATAGCAGTAAAATTAGAAATATTCCAAAAATTGCAGGGATGAGTAAAATAACAAAAGGGGCAATAAAGTATGAAGTTCTATCTACCTCAATGTGCACAGTGTAACTGATCAGATTGCCACGGGGACTGTGACATGACTGCGTGAACAGAGACAAACAAGGTCAGGAATGGGTCTTAATATTCCTGGTTACCAAGGATTCAGAAATGTTCAGGAACTTATTGATTCAGGATAATGTTACGATTCTAAGTCTGATGCTTCTGAGGCTGAATCGAATTGTCGAAGGCTGAAGGTTTTTTTTTAATGGATCTCCAAAGAATGAGAAAGGAATAGATAAGAACATTTCGGAGACATATATCAATAATAATAATAATCACTTATTGCCACAAATAGGCTTCAATGAAGTTAC
Organism: Scyliorhinus torazame; assembly: GCF_047496885.1. Classification (NCBI taxonomy): domain Eukaryota; kingdom Metazoa; phylum Chordata; class Chondrichthyes; order Carcharhiniformes; family Scyliorhinidae; genus Scyliorhinus; species Scyliorhinus torazame. The sequence continues at coordinate 143,988,166 of NC_092725.1, forward strand.
TGTGAAAAGCCCCTAGTTGCCACATTCCGACCCCTGTTCGGGGAGGCTGGTACGGGAATTGAACCCGCGCTGCTGGCCTTGTTCTGCATCACAAGCCAGCTGTTTAGCCCACTGTGCTAAACCAGCCCCTGTAAAACATGCATACGCACCCTGGCGGGGAATTGAACCCTGGTCTCCTGGGTGACAGGCGGGCATACTAACCACTACACTAACGAGGAAGTAATGAGGAGATAGAAGAGGAGATAGAAATTACTCTAATATCAATGCGAGGCAGAAGAATTGCTGATAGGTGCACAGAGAACGTTCCGACTCAGTAGGCAGGAGTCTCCGTTGGCCTATGCCGGAATCGCAAATGGCGATTGGATGGAGAATACGGTGTCAGCCGAAAATCGAGACTGGCGCCGGACGCCAAATGGAGCGCCATGCTCTGGCACCTTGATAGCAGCGTGAATGCGGACCCCACAAGCAAAATGTACGGTACCGTGCATTAACACCTCATGAACGGGCCAGTCTTCTCCGGCCTCCCGCAATCCTTCGCCTTCGCCAGGCGGCTGTAACGATGGCGAGGTTCACTTGTGGTATTTCAAATTGGGAAACAGGCGCCATGGCTGCTGAGGGAGAGAGAGGAGGGAAGAAACGTTTTCTAAAGCGCAGCCATGGGCGGCCAGTTGTGCCACTGGCTGGTGGGGCGTCTGCCAGGCACGGGTGGAGTGGCGACCAGGGGATGGCTTGTGGGGTCGGGGGTCCCCCTGGGACAGGGGTGTCCAGGCACAGACCTCCATTGCCGTGACCCGCAAGGCAGCCGTCTGACTGCACATTCCACTGACTGGCCACGGTGACCCGTAGATGTGCAAAGAGCCACCAAACGTATGGGTGCCCCTGTAATCCCCCCCTCCTACCCAGGCTACCCCCCCCACCCCCCCCCACCCCACCCTCTCCCCCAGGAGCCCACAGATCGCAGCCAACCCCATCAACGGGATAGGTGTAGTCCAGCACAGCCAGAGGCCCACCAGGTGCTGACATATCCCAGTGCACCCATCCAAGGTGGTGCTGCACTGCAAAGGCAGCAGGGGAGCTGCAGTGGAGGCCTCGACCAGTGGATGCATGCCCATGGCCTTTGGCTCCCACCCTGACACATTGCCCCTTGCAGGGTGGATTGCTCCAACTGCACCCACAGGCACTGGATGGTTGCTGACACCCCCTCCTGTAGTCCCCAGCTCTGCGACTGAACCTCCAACATTGATGGGATTGCCCTTTCTAAAAGACCCGTGTGGACAACAGCTGGTCCCTAGGGTCGGGCTGGCCTCAAACTGTCCTGCCCCCTCGTGGGTTCCTCTCTCCATCTGATGTGCAGCAAGCATGTATGTGGTGCGCACCAGGGAGTCCCAACCAAGGCGAGAGTATCTAGGATGAGGAAGGGTGCGGGTGACAGCAGTGATGAGAAGTTGGTGTCATCCCCGGACTGGTGCTCCGGGGTGTTGCGGGGTTGTGGCTGGGGGCAAGGGGCACCAGCAGGTTCTGCCTCATTGCCAGGTGGGTTTCAGGGTTCCTAGGACCTACCTCATTGACAGGTGATCCTGCCAGACAAAATACAAGATGCATGGTTAGATCGTGGATAGGCACGGTGTGGGGGGAGGGGTGACACATGTGCCATAGGGACATTGTAATTCATTGGGGCCTCAGTTGGGTCTCCGTTGCTGACCTCCGCCTCGGTAACTGCCCGCTCTCCAACCCCACCGACCTGGTCCATTGCCCTTTGCTCTGCGACCTTCTCTGCGATTGTGGGCTACTTGCTCCTGGGGTGTGGGGTGAGGGGGGGGGGGGGGGGGGGGGGAGGTGAGGGGGCGGGGAGGCAATAGACAACGTACAGTGTGAGCCAATTGGACGTGGGCAGCAAAGGGTGTCCATGACCAGTGACCTGTGTGTGCAGGGCACCCTGCCATGGCGGGCAATATGGGTGTTGGCATTTGGTGCAGGGTGAGGTGTGAGGGGGCTGCCGACGTGTGGGGTTCGATCGGCCTCTGGTGTTGGGGAGGGGCGCTGCGTGTGTGTAGGAAGGGGGCTGGTGTCAGAGGCACGGTGGTGGTGGTGACTCACCCTGGCTGCCCTGAGGAGGTGGTGGGGCTTCTTCCTGCATTGCTGCCCAGTCCTGGCAGTGGGGCCCACGTCACCCATGGCTTCTGCCACCTGCGCCCAGGTTTGGTTGACATTGGTGGGTGGCAGCCTCCTTCCCACCAAGGTGTCCCTCCTCATCTCCACGGCAACCGACAGTATCTCCAGCTCTGTGTCGGCGAACCTCGGCGCCGCTTTTTGGGGTTCCATTTTCTTTAATTTAAATTTAGAGCACCCGATTATATATATTTTTCAATTAAGGGGCAATTTATCGTGGCCAATCCACCTACCCTGCACATCTTTGGGTTGTGGGGGTGAGACCCACGCAGACATGGGGAGAATGTGCAAACTCCACACGGACAGTGACCCAGGGCTGGGATTCGAACCCGGGTCCTCAGTGCCGTAGTCCGCAGTGCTAACCACTACGCCACATGCCAACCCTGGGGTTCCATTTTCTTGGCTGCAATGGGAGTGTGCGGGGAGTGGGGTGATTATATGCGGCTGCAGCTTGTCAGGCTCTTTACTATCAATCCCGACCCTGGCGAATCACACGCTGGCGGCGTTGGAATTGCATTAATTCCACTTGGCGCCATGCTGGTCCATTCACATGTCCTGAATTGCTCCTGGACCAGCGCCCCCGGGGTGTCCGTAGAACACCCGGGATTCAGTCCCGGTGTGACGCTTAGTCTCTGACACAGGGAATCCTGCTCAATATGTCTCCGTTCCAACACAGGAGGCAGCAGCGGTGGATCTGACTGAGGAAAATGAAGTAGAACACGTGGCGTGTATCACACTGGAGATCACTGAGGCAAGAGTGATCACAACGTAATTTGGCTTTGTGTAATTATGGAAAAAACAATCGAATACCAAATGCAAAAATGTTGAGCTGGGCAAGATCTAATTTCAATGGTTCAGTTGCAGAGCTGGGGACTGCAGATGGGATGGGTAGAGGTACACATCAGTGATGGGCTTGGGGAGGTGGTGGGGTGGGCAGGGGTGAGGTGGTGGGGTGGGCAGGGGGGAGGAGGGGGCAATGTCCATCACATTAACAACTGGGTCCAGTGTTAATGGGGGAGGCTGGAGAACAACAGGAGGCACATATAGGTTCCAGGTAAGTCAGAGGCACGTGCACAGTGGGAGAGGGAGGGTCAACCTCCGTTCTATAGGAAAGGTGAGGCACCACCATCTTGAAGTCTCAGAACAATGACGTCATGCAGAAACAAAAATAAGATTGTATCTCTCTGGGAGGGGTATGAGGGAGTATGGGAGGACCACTACACTGGGCAATGAGGCACTTTCTTGGGAAGAACACTCACTTGTTGGTGTCGCTACACTGGTCAGGATCCAGCTTGTTTGCAAAGGACAGAGACCTCATACATCACATGTGCCACATTCTTTGTGAAGAGCTGACACCATGTGGGATTGGAGGCCCACCCCGACATTGGCCTTGAAGGTGATGGTGAAGAGGGCACTCAACATCTTTGCCTCCAGTCCCCTGGGAGACCCCCACGAGTGCCATTCCGTCTGGTCCCTGTTTGTGAGGACCAGCAATCAACGGTGCTCGGCCGAGATCTCCAAGGCGAGGCGATCTCACGATGTCTCGTGAGATCGCGTTAGATCACGCGAGGCATGGGGAGCAGGGTAGATCCAGGAAGATACGCCAAGCTGCCTGTTGGGTGCAAGGCGGCTGATAGATCTCACTGGGTATCTTTTCTTCTATCCAACACCCCCCCCCCCCCTGCCATTTTGTTCTTGCTTGGTATTACTGCGGAGTCAAATAATTTGGTGGTGGTCTACAAATGTCTGTCCTTTATGTGGAATAGTGATTCCTGATACAGCCACATCACTCGTCTTGCCCGTCAAACTCTCCATGTGATCGTCAGTGCTGTGTCACAGCATGATACAGTAGGTTTCTGCGAGGGATATGATTTTTGTCTCCGAATAACAGGATTTTTACAAATTGTTTGAATTTGAAGTGATTTCACAATAATGTTAAATCAATTTTACAACCAGGGCTGTGAAGGGGGTCTTCACCATGGGCTGCAGATTTCACCAGGTGGCAGGCATCGTATTTGTAATGGTTTACATATTTCTTGTTTTTTGACACAATCGATTGCAAAAATCAATCCAAAATATAGGGATCTGTCTAAGATGTAAACACATCGTGACGATCTACAAAACATAAGTAATAAAAATAACTGCACTTGTAACGTCCTTTAGCATGTTAAAGCATCTCACTGTTTCACACAGTGGAATGACCTTATACTCACAAATATTGTAACTGACTTGTTGCTATGCCAATGCCAGTCTGGCTACTGATTCTAAATGGTGGGCACTGCAATTTTGGACATGCTTTTGCTTAAGATCCCAGGATTCATTCTATTTACCTTGTCTTCTACAGTCTCTTCAAAAAGTTTACAATTCCAAACACAAACACCTACTCTACTATTCTGAATGTAAGGTTTTATAAGATGATTATGTTTTGAACTGCATCTTTAATTTAAGGTAAAATGGTGAATGAAGAGATTCTTGTGATCTGCTTTGAATCATGCCTGACAACAAGCCTGGCTGGCTTGGCTACCATACGGACAGGAACTCAGGGTCAGACTCACTGAGAGCAAAGTATAAAATGTTCACAATCAAAGACAGAGGCAAGAGCACCTGGGCTGGCTGTGGACAGACTTTTGGTTTCCACGGTTTTTGCATCACGAACCAGCTGTCTAGCCAAGTGAGCTAAACCGGCCCAGTCAAAGAGAGGTAAATGAGGTGCAAAAACATGCTTGAGTGATTGGAATGCACTTAGTGTTTGGAGCACTTATTTCTCTTTGATGTGGTCAATGTTTTTAAACATTGACATTTCACCACTTAGAGTCACTGATCCATAAAGGGAGATGAATGCATCAAGGCTGCAGATGGTTAGTAGAAGCTGTCAATCACAGCCTGATACTGGAAAGTAATGAATGACTTGCAGTTAATGGGTCCACCATAGAATAGAACCATAGAATTCCTAAAGTGCAGAAGGAGGCCATTCGACCCATCGAGTCTGCACCAAACATCTAAAAGAGTACCCTATCTAGGCCCACTCCCACGCCCTATCCCCGGAACCTAACCTGTACATCCCTGGACACTAAGGGGCAATTTAGCACGGCCAAACCACCTAACCTGCACATCTTTGGACCGTGGCAGGAAACAGGAGCACCCGGAGGAAACCCATGCAGACACGGCGAGGACGTGCAAACTCCACAGCGTCAAGCTAGACCGGAATTGATCCCGGGTCCCTGGCTCTATGAGGCAGCAGCGCTAACCCCTGTGCCACCGCGCTGCCGCCGTTTCCTCCGGGTGTTTCGGCTTCCTCGAACAGTCAAAAGATGTGCAGGTTATGCGGATTAGTCTTGCTAAATTGCTCCTTAGTGTCCAGGTTAGGTGGGGTTATGGGGATAGGATAGGGGTGTGGGATTGGGTAGGGTGGTCTTTCGGAGGGTCGACACAGGCCTGATGGGCCGAATGGTTTTCTTCTGCACTGCAGTGATTCTATGATTCTATAAAGACAAATCAGAAAATATCAGACGTTACAAGGACTGTGACAGCAAAAAGCCCTGTGTCGCTTTTAAAATCTTATGACCATAATTTAAATGAAAACATATGAACATTTCTAAGTACGCTGCATGTAAAATTATATAATATAGTGCAGATTTAAATAGGTTCACAGATTTAAAACAAATAACCAAACCTATGTTCGCTTATAAATAATCACCTTTAATCATCAAAAATTACTGTAATTACTTTAATTCAAGTAATTTACAAAATTAAAATTACTTTAAAAACCCAATAACACCAGCAATGCCTGTATAAAAGAAAGAACAAAAATAAACTGTTAAAATAACTTCCACATGCCTTTAAAACAGTTGTTAAACATGTTGCCTGTTGTCCTCAATGTAAATCTGCAGCCAATGGACATTCCCAATATGGCCCCGTCATTCGGGGTTTGGGGTGCACTCCTCCTGCTCCACGCCGGAGCCTGTGCAGACTGTCACTCTTGAGGCCCGATGCTGCTGCAGAGAGAGGAAGGTTCGCCACGGTATCCGAGCGCAGGTAAGTGCACATTTTCCCTTCTCAGAATCAGCAGCTTTATCACCGCTAGTCGGAGGTTAGAGCCATTATTTGGTGCTGGGGTCGTAGTCACAGGGGAGGTAGGAGGAGGTCAGATTAACGGGATGAATAGTTGAAGCAGACAAAACGACAAGTCTGTGGGGACATTGGTCATTGGGATCATTTTTGTATTGCTTTAACAAAGAGTGGACACAGATGGAATTGACTGATTGTCCTCCCTATGGTACAAGATATTGGAAGATATCAGCATTTAAACAGCGAGCTGCAAAGCAATCAAAATTAGGTAACAACTCAAATCTCAAAGGGTAAAATTGGTCTTCACTGGAGCACAAAATGCCAATCGCGTTACAACATCAAATTCGATGGAAAACAACATTTAAAAAACTCCTAACTGCTACCCGGAATATTACTTCTAAACCTGGCCAAAGCTTGTCCTCACAGTTTACTGTTTGAAAGTTTTGACTGACTGTGCCTTTAGCTATCCATCTTTCTGTGTCATTTAAAAACTGTTACTTGGTTTTCAATGGGTTTTGGTTTGGATTATATGGGCCTGTCTCCAGGCAGTTCGTCTGAACATCATCACCCCAGCAACTTGCTTTACCTAAAGTTAAAAGAGACTGTTTAAAGCATAACCACCCACAAAGTCCTGCACTCACAACACAACAAGCAAACCAGTTCTGTTTGAAGTTTTATTGGTAGAAGTCGGAACAATTTTCACCATCTGGTTATTCCAACTGAAAGCCCATCGGCCGGATTCTCCGTACGCAGGATTTGTGGACTTCCACGACAGCAAAACTGGCGCCTGCACCAGGACCGATTCAGTGACTGTTAAGGGACTAGCACCGGCGCCACATGGGACACAATTCATTCCAATGAGAAACGGGGCCGGATTTGCCGGATTCACAATTGACACTCAGGAGGCTGACAAGCTGCAGCTGCATCCACACACTTCACTCCCCACACTCCCCATCCCAGCCGCACACACACACTTCACTCCCAACACTCACCATCCCAGCCGCACACTCACACTTCACTCCCCACACTCACCATCCCAGCCGCACACTCACACTTCACTCCCCACGCTCACCATCCCAGCCGCACACACACACTTCACTCCCCACGCTCACCATCCCAGCCGCACACACACACTTCACTCCCCACGCTCCCCATCCCAGCCGCACGCACACACTTCACTCCCCACACTCACCATCCCAGCCGCACACACACACTTCACTCCCCACTCTCACCATCCCAGCCGCACACACACACTTCACTCCCCACCCTCACCATCCCAGCCGCACGCACACACTTCACTCCCCACGCTCACCATCCCAGCCGCACGCACACACTTCACTCCCCACTCTCACCATCCCAGCCGCACACACACACTTCACTCCCCACGCTCACCATCCCAGCCAACAAGGTGGCGCCCTCCACTGGGTGTGCTGGAGCATGCCCATATGGCAGATGGGTTGGCTGGGGCCAAAGAACACCGGGGGGGGGGGGGGGGGGGGGGGACCTGCGACCCTAGTTTCACAGCGGGCAGTCAACAGTGTGCGCAGCTGCATGGCTGCCTTGCCGCCTGCGGCAATGGTGTTTTGTGCCTGTCCACACTGTCCCCACAGCCCACCTCCTGGCCACCCTGCGCTACTCCCCCTGGCCCTGGCAGAAGCCCCCCCAACCAGCGGCACAACTGCCACCAAACTACTGCGATGTTGGACACTTTCCGCCCCCCCCTCTCTCCCTCAGCAGCCATGACGCCTGCTTCACGATTTTTAAAAGCACTAGTGAACCTCACCATCAGGAATTCGCAGAGCCTGCAGAGACTACCAGGTCAGGCCCGCTAATGATACGCTAAGGCTCTTTATTGTACGTGCAGAGTGGAACACATTGACGCCGCTGTCGATGCACTGGAGAATTGTGATTTGACCCAAAACCAGCCCCCACCATGATTTCAGCATTAAAACCAATTCTCCACCCAATCGCATTTCCTGATTTTGACGTCGGCTGACGGAGAATCCCGGCGTCTATATTTGCACACGAGTTTGTTACTCCATGTTAAAAGACTGTTCTCTTTTCTCAATACTGCAACAAAAGGTGTCAACCATTTCCACAGGAATGCAGCTGGCCTTTATTCCACCTATCAGACAGCTCTGGCCAGCTTTCACATCAGTGCGGGAATGGTCTTTTCCTTTTCTTCATGAACAAGTAACTGCATTTCTAATTGAATCTCAGGACCATGTTCAAATGTCAATTCCATAGCAGAAGCTTTTACCAAGAGAGAACAAAGTACAGATAAAGAGAACCGCTTAAATGGCTGACAGCACTTAAAGTAAAAAATGCCATCTAGCCCAGATGTGAACTGAGGGAAATGAGGATGAAAACTGGAGAGGTGGTGAGCACGATTTGCCAATCCTCCTGAAAAATTAGGGTGATGCCAGGGGGCCGGAGAATTGCAGATGCTGCTCCTTTGTTGAAAAATGGCACGAGTGGGAAAACTTGAAGACAATAACACCTGGAAAAAAATTAATTGGCAATAGGAAAATTATGGGCGTACAAATGAAAGTCATCATGGATTAACTGAAGGTTAATTGTGTTTGACTAACTTGATTAAATTCATGGTGAAGTAATGGCAACGGCCAGTGAGGATGGTGTGATTGCTCTTGAATGCCTGAATATTTGAAAGACATTTGATGTAATAGATTGGCAGACAAAATGAAAACTCTTGGGATTAAATGGACAGTAACACAGATACAAAATTGAACAAAGGGGCAGTTGTTTTGAGACTGGAGGACAATATGCAATAGTTTTCTCCAGGGGATGATATTCGGACCACTGCTCATTTTTACATCTCAGACTGATCCAGCCTTGAGTATGAAGGGCATCATTTCAAAGTTTGCAGATGACATGAAATGACAAAATGTTGGGCGTGATCTACCGACTGTCACACCAAGCACGAAAACGGGGTGGGCTGGTTCGATTGCGGGAGAGGCCGAAATCAGGAACCATGACCGATCGGTTTCCAATCGAACTGGCTGGCTCCCGTTGGAGAGTTCTGCATAGCGCTGCGGCATAGAAAATGACCAATTAAGACCAATCGCCATTCCATTAATGGGCAGGACCCGTATCGAATCCCGTGATCTAACCGTCTTCCCAGGCGGGCACCCATTAGACACCTAATTAAAAACATGAAAGCCAGCGAGATGGCTGCTGTAGGAGATGAGTAGTCATCTCTGAAATCGGGAAATCGGGCAAACCCATTGGTGGGCAGCCGTCGATGGGATACCCAGGTCCGGGGGTAATAGATGGCATGTCCCCATGCGTGCACCAGGAGTGCCCTTCATCAATAGAGCTCCCTAAACATCCAAATTATGTGTCACCACCACCGAGAGATGATACACACGTGTGCACACTGCCCCAGGACTGGGCACGACAGCTAGGTGCTGGGACTGTCGAACATCTCCAGCATCTTCCAGGGACACCCTAGGATGGCAGGTTGGCTCTTGAGGGATAAAGGATACCCGCTTAGGACCTGGCTAATGACACCAGTACGAGGCCCATGTGGCCACCTGGGCTGTCATTAAGGGGTGCATCGGACTGCTTAAAATCTGATTCTGATGCCGGTCCACTCTGGTGGTGCCCTGCAGTACACCACCCGGAGGCTCTCCCACTTTGTTGTGGTGTGCTGTGCCCTCCACAACCTGGCACAGCAGTGGGGCGATGTGCTAGAGGTGGAGGAAGAGGAACATGCAGCCACCTCTGAGAAGGAGGAGGAGAATGAGGACGAGACGGGCTAGTAGGGGCTGGAGGTTGAGCCCGGGGAGGACCCGGGGGAGCAGCCAGAGGATGGAGGACAGGCGGTGACGGCAGCGAGGGTCCGGCATGCCCAGAGGACCAAAGAGGCCCTCAACCTCTCCCGCTTCTCATCGGACAAAGTTACATTCATCTTCTCACCCCATTTCCCCTTCCATCCACTGTTCTTCCAGCACCAGCCCCACCTTCAGCATTCCCCCACCCACTCATTACCAGCCCCCTTCCACCCCCTCTCCAATCGCCCTGTTCCACTATCCCAGGGTCTGAGTCACATCACTCCAGGGGAATGGGCCTGTGTGGGCCCTGTCATTGTGTCAATATACAAGGCAGGAGGGAGATAAGTCACTGTGAGCTGAGCTCCGGTGTTCCTGATTCTGTGCCATAGTCTGTCTCCTGACTTCCTGTTGATAGCACGCTCGCACCATCACCCAGACATGATGTGTCTGGGGAAGGGAGCAGGTCGAGTAGCAGTGAGCCTGGATGGTTGGGGCCGGCGGAGGGCTGAGGGTGACTGGGGGAAGGGGTGCTGCCCAGCCCGCACTGTGGAATAACGTCATGGAGACTCGCGTGTAACAGTTTTTACTGTTGAACAATTAAGACCCCATCTGTCCCTAGTGCCTCCCCACCTCCCCCCCCCTTCCCCCAATTGTCCTCCGAGTGATCCTCTAACTGGCATCATTCTCCAGGCACTCCACTGTGGTCGCCACCCTAGCAGTTTTGTCCTCAGTACCACGCATTGCCGGCGACACCCCTTGTGCTTGTAGCCTTTGGGACTCCTCCAGTCATCTATGGGCCCACAGGAGTGTCGCTGACATCACACTCTGAATATCACAGCCGCTCCCTATCAACTGCACCAGCTCCGGGAAAGCCTGGTCCCGAGGCCCAGCATCTAATTGGCACCCAGCTGGGTCCTGGGATCCAGCAGACCTTCGACTGCAGTCTCCCCTGGACACTCCCACCTCCACTGAGCTAGTCCCAATTGCCCGCATTTGGTCCATATCCCTCTATACCTGTCTCACCAGATTGTGCCCCAGAAGCCTGTCCACTACTTTCACCCCGATGTGTGTGTCTCTGCCTTGGTGGAGGGTGGGGATGTCTGCTGGGACATATCGATAGTGCCACCATCGGACTGTTACTCCGAGATGTTCTCATTGGCGTGCGGGGGGGTGGGGGTGGGGGGGATCAATCTCAACGTGGGTGACCTCTTTGTTCTCGCTCACTGCCATGACTTCCAGGACCCGTTCCTTGTACACGGTGAGAACCCTGAGTTCAGGCATCCCACCACCCATCCGGGCCCTTTCCTGTCTGTTGTGGGCCAACTTCTCCGAGGTGACACAGAGAGGGCACTTTGAGCTGAACACAGGGTCACGGGGGGGGGGGGGGGGGGGGGCATAGTGGTTGACAGGCAGGTGCACCACTGCTGGGGCATGTGTGGGGTGTGCTGGTGGGTGCCATATTGTGCAGAGGGTGGGTAGGTGAGGTGCCAGGCAGAGGGTTGTCAGTGGGGGGGGGGTCTCCGGGTATAGGGGTATAGCAGGCAGGACGGTGCCTAGGGACCAATGGTATCTCACCCGTGTGGCCTGGTGGAGGTCATTGAGTTTCCTGTGGCTCAGTGTGGCGGTCTTCCTGGTCACACTCCCCGTGCTGACGGCCGCTGCCACTAACTCCCAGGCGGACTGGCTGCTCTGCAGCTGACTCTGCAACCCCCTCAGGGGAACAGGGTATCCTGTCTGGACTTGACCGCATTCATCAGTCTTGCCAGGTCGGCATCTCTGATTCGAGGAGCTGGTCTGTGCGGGGTGGCTGTGTGCTGTCTGGGGTTTGCTCTACAAGGTCGGTTTAAGTGCTGCTCCCCCTCGTTTGCAAGGAGCTGCCGGGCACAGTCCCGGTGAATCAGACAGCAGGACAGTAATTTGCACCATGGGACTGTCGTGTTAGGTACACTGGTCTAACACTGGCTGCAACTGGATGCAGCTTAGATCAGAAAGATACTCCAGACCTTGAAGTTAGTTCAATCAGGTTTATTGAACTAATAGCACAGTTAGCACAGTTCTCTGTGAGTTCGACTCTCTGCTAACTTAAGTGTGGTTACTCTGCTGACTGAACCAGACTAGCTCTTAGCCATGTGGTGGAGGTGTGAGATTGTAACAACACCCTCGACTGACTCTCTAGATGTTCATCAGTGGAAAGAGGTGGAGTGTGAGTGCCTCGTGTCTTTTATATTGAGATACCACCCCTGAGTGTCATAGATTATCATAGAATTTACAGTGCAGAAGGAGGCCATTCAGCCCATTGAGTCTGCACCGGCTCTTGGAAAGAGCACCCTACCCAAGGTCAACACCTCTATCCTATCCCCATAACCCAGTAACCCCACCCAACACTAAGGGCAATTTTGGACACGAAGGGCAATTTAGCATGGCCAATCCACCTACCTGCACAGCTTTGGACTGTGGGAGGAAACCGGAGCACCCGGAGGAAACCCACGCACACACAGGGAGGATGTGCAGACTCCGCACAGACAGTGACCCATGCCGGAATTGAACCTGGGACACTGGAGCTGTGAAGCAATTGTGCTATCCACAACGCTACCGTGCTACCGTGTCCTGCCTTCTTATTGGTCATGTCCTGTTCTCGGTGTCCATTAGCTGCTTGTCTGTATATCATTATGTGTGTGTCTGTATATCATAACAGGGACATCATTAACCGCCCTAATTAACATTAGATCCCAGTGACGGCCTCGCCGACTCAGCTGTCGGGAAACACCCGGCTTTTCCCACTCTCAATCACACTTAGAAACATTTCTGTTAGATCGCGCCCATGGTAAACAATGAGGAGCAACATACTCAGGAAGACAGAGGCAGACTGCTGAAATGGTCAGACCCATTGAAGATGAAGTTTGTAAAATTCCTCAATTGAGTGAATAACGAGAAACTAGTCAGCAATCAGAGAACACAGATTTAAAGTGACAATAAAGAGCTTGAGGAGACAGGAGTTTAAAAAAAAAAAAATGACCAGCTGTTGTGATCCCTGAAAGTTTACAACAAGATGTAAGATGTTGGGCCCAGAAAGAGGCTTTTCAGCCTAACCGGACATGCTGGTTGGTTGGAGCAGGTCCAACAGTAACTTTCAAAAGGGAAGTGGGAAAGTGCTTGAAGTGAAGACTGTCCCAGTGCTTTGAGGAAGGATTGGGGAATGGGACTAATTGGAAAGCTAGCACAGGTGCAATAGACTGAGTGGCTTCCTCTGTGTTGCATCATTTTGTGATTCCATTCGATGATGCACCTGCAGTCACTTCTAACAGAGATAATAAATCAACAACAGCGAACACATTCCCATTTGTTGCTGCCACAGAGCTAAAACAGCAGAGAATCGTAGTCGAGTGATTTGCAATTTAAATTTTTCATATATTTTTAAAAACACGCTGGATTTGCACACCAATTCCAAAAAAGTAATAACACTCCATCTCTGGTTTTACTCTGCTCCTGGGTTCCAATTTTTCTGCAGTCTGCAGTCTGGAGGCTAAAATGCATTTTGTATCCTCAGATCTCTTCAACACGCAGAGATTCTTTAGATTAACAAAATATATGGATAAATCTTTTTGTCGGTGAAGAATATAATCTACCAAGAAATCAAGCATCTAATTCCACACAACACAAGTCTGAATTGGGAGACTTTTCATCTGTGGAACTACATACAATCAAAGACAGAATCAAAAATTCACAGCAAATAATTCAATTCAGAAGGCAAGATTCAAATCGAAACATCGCATGCCACACAGCTGGGACTGTTATATCACTGCAGTGAGCATTTGCAAATCAATTAAAGATGAGTGAAATTGGGAACAATCCAAACTTGCTGGAGCAGTTGGTGGTTTGTACACAGAGGAATTAATAATAATAATGGAAGTGAGGGGTTACTCGGTGTGACATAGGAAGTTGCAAACTGGACTGAGTAAGACCAGTATTCTCGACCGCATGCAGCCATTACCGACAACTTCATTTAGGTTGGGCTGGTTTAGCACAGGGCTAAATCGCTGGCTTTGAAAGCAGACCAAGGCAGGCCAGCTTCATGGTTCAATTCCTGTACCAGCCTCCCCGAACAGGCGCCAGAATGTGGCGACTAGCAGCTTTTCACAGTAACTTCATTTGAAGCCTACTTGTGGCAATAAGCGATTTTCATTTCATTTCAGGCAATAGCTAATGGGTTGACGATGAGTTCAGAGCAATGTTTGGGTGGCACGGTGGCGCAGTGGTTAGCATTGCTGCCCCATGGTGCTGAGATCCCAGGTTCAATCTCAGCCCCGGGTCACTGTCCGTGTGGAGTTTGCACATTCTCCCCATGTCTGCGTGGGTTTCGCCCCCACAACCCAAAGATGTGCAGGGTAGGTGGATTGGCCACGCTAAATTGCCCCTTAATTGGAAAAAGTGAATTGGGTACACTAATTTTATTTAAAAAAAAGACAAAACAAAAAAAAGAGCAGTGTTTGAAACTGAATAGATGCGATACTTGCTAATTATGTCAATGCCTATTAACCAGAATGATACTGCTCAATTGAAGAGGACAGTTTAAATGGGACAGTTAATTTCAGCAAATGGAAGGCAGACAGATAATCAGAGCAGGAATGGAATAAGTCCTTCCCCAACTGGGAAAAAGCTAACAAGCCAACAGCCTATCATATACCCAACTAAGCAATCCGTATCTGGAAGAGGATTGTGCATGAGCTCTTTCAAAACCTGTGGGCGGGATTCTCCCATTGGGCGGCTAAGTGTTGACGCCGGCGTAAAAAGGGGAGTGTTTTAATCCGGCGTCGGCGCACGTTCCGGGACCCCATTCTCTGGGCCACAGGGGGCTAGCACAGCGCTGGAGCGGCCCACGCCAATCCAGCTCCCGATCCCGGAGTGAAACCGGCACCGCGGGGTCCGCCCATGCGCGGTTGAGCCATCGGCAACTAGCGCATGCGCAGTGGCCTTCCTCCCCGCGCCGGCCCCGGCGCCAAATGGTGCAGGGCTACAGGAGCCGGCGCGGAGGAAAGGACCCGTCAACGCTGAGGTCGCGCCGGCTCAGAGGATGTTAGAACGCTGCCGGCAGGACTCGGATTTTTTATGACGGCCGCTCGGCCCATCCGGGTCGGAGAATCGGCGTGCCGGCCCGTGCCGGAGAATCGGCCCGGCGGGGGGGTCGGAGAATTCCGCCCTGTATTCTTTATGTAAAAAGCCCCACACAGGGGCACTCAGGAAGGAACACATAAGATACGCTTCAGTAGGAATAATAGGCAGAAGTTGGGCCCAAAGAGAGGGAAAAGAAGTTGGGATCAAAAGAGAAAGAAGAGACAGAAGTAAATGAAAAGAACATTAAAAAAAAAATCTCCAACAAGGATTCCATTGTGACGGAATGAGTGTTGAAACTTCTAAAATGAGGTTTTCAGTGCCAGAGAGGTCATGTGCAAGTACGACACTGTTAAAAAAAAATCACTTGCACCTAAATGCACCAATTCTTTTTCTGTGTGTTTAGTGGGTGTCCAGTGGGTAGATAGTGCAACCTCATGCTCTTATTTGTATTTCAATGCCAATTCTATCTGTGCAGCTGTTACTGTTATTCTGATGGAGATGTGGGATACCTTCCTGACTTTGGTGTTTAACTGTGCAAGTGCAGATATTGGAATCTGGGACGAGATTCTCCGACCCCCCGCCGGGTCGGAGAATCGCCGGGGGCTGGCGTGAATCCCGCCCCCGCCGGTTGGCGAATTCTCCACCACCGGATATTCGGCGGGGGCGGGAATCGCGCCGCGCCGGTTGGCGGGCCCCCCCCGCGATTCTCCGGCCCGGATGGGCCGAAGTCCCGCCGCTAAAATGCCTGTCCGGCCGGCGTAGATTAAACCACCTACCTTACCGGCGGGACAAGGCGGCGTGGGCGGGCTCCAGGGTCCTGGGGGGGGGGGGGGGCGCGGGGCGATCTGGCCCCGGGGGGTGCCCCCACGGTGGCCTTGCCCGCGATCGAGGCCCACCGATCCGCGGGCGGGCCTTTGCCGTGGGGGCACTCTTTCCCTTCCGCTTTCGCCACGGTCTCCACCATGGCGGAAGCGGAAGAGACTCCCTCCACTGCGCATGCGCGGGGATGCTGTCAGCAGCCGCTGATGCTCCCGCGCATGCGCCGCCCAGAGATGTCATTTCAGCGCCAGCTGGCGGGGCACCAAAGGCCTTTTCCGCCAGTTGGCGGGGCGGAAATTCGTCCGTCGCGGGCCTAGCCCCTTAAGGTTGGGGCTCGGCCCCAAAAGATGCGGAGCATTCCGCACCTTTGGGGCGGCGCGATGCCCGACTGATTTGCGCGGTTTTGGTCGGCAGTCGGCGGACATCGCGCCATTTCCGGAGAATTTCGCCCCAGTTGTCCAATTTAGTCCAAATTAACAATGCCATAATAAACATGAGCACTGAACACCTCACTGTTATTTCTATTGCAATATGATTGGTTATTTGTGTAATCTTAAAGTAGCAATCATGATTCAGTTCATGGTCCCCATTCCAGTCACCACTCACAGCAGAGCCTGGAGCAGTCTTCAAACACTGCAGAGCTGGGAAGGCCACCGCTAATCCCTAAATTCACCCAGCATTAATGAGCATAATCAGAGAAAAACTATTGCTGAAAATGCTTAAGGACGTTTAAGAAAGCATTGAGCAAGTTAGGGCCTTCCAACTAATCCCAAAGCTTATTAAAGAAAACTCTGAAATGTTCACCAGTACCCACCATTTAATCCCCAAACCTGCCATCTTCCACAGGTAAAATTCCTCTTTTTGCTCCATCATTGTGTCCCATAGAGAATGCACTTATTTCAGTTCATACCTATCTTTATAACCATTATATAATTTCCAGCCTGATACACCTGTCCGGATCTCTCGCTTTTTCAAATATGATATTGCTGATCTGTATGGCTGTGAGAATTCATTTTGTGCTATTTATTACCTGAGCTCCCTATGGTTTAGGTCCAGTAATTTCTCCTTATATTCCCCGATCTCCTCTTGGAAAGTGGAGAGGTAAATGGGAGCTGTACGCAGGGCTGGAGGCTTATTTGAAAAAGAATGACAGTTCTGATTGAAACGGACTGTGGGAATAGAATACCTCTTCAGTGAGAGCCACAAACCTATCCATCAGCTTTGCTGCTGTAGCCACATGCGTATAATGCAGTGTAATTAATTTGGATCTAGGAACTAGTCCACGTTGACAATCCCAGCAGAGATAAACTGTCTCTTTATGCTCCTATTGTTCAGGGAAGGCTCTCACATCTCTACCCCCAGTTCATTAGAGGCTTTGATACGCTGCTGCTTCACACTCTCAGTAATTACTGGACTTCTATCTCCCTGCTTTTATGAATTTAAGCTCCTTTACTACACCATTTTCTTCACCATATCAGAACCTGAAGGTTGGGAGGTTTGAGGGGGTGGGGGGGTGCGCAGAGTGCAGAAATCAGTATGCAAATTCGTTTGGATCCTCTTGCATTTCTAATTAAACTCATAGCAACCACAGCTAAGCGCTGTAACAAAGCATGAGAAAGATGATTAAATAGTGATTGCGCAATTGTTTCCAATGTTCGGCAACATATTTCAAATTTTAAAATAGAAAACATCACAGTAAGTAAGTATTTAAAAGAGAAAGCGAGGGTAAAATGGAGCAGAGAAGACTGAGGGGCGACCTGATGGAGGTGGACAAGATTATGAGGGACATGGGCAGGGTGAATAGGGAGCAGCTGTTCCCCTTAGTTGAAGGGTCAGTTACGAGGGGACACAAGTTCAAGGTGAGGAGGGGGGGGGGGGGGAATATGAGGTAAAACTCTTTTACCCAGAGGGTGGTGAGGGTCTGGAACGCGCTGCCTGGGAGGGTGGTGAGGGTCTGGAACGCGCTGCCTGGGAGGGTGGTGAGGGTCTGGAACGCGCTGCCTGGGAGGGTGGTGAGGGTCTGGAACGCGCTGCCTGGGAGGGTGGTGAGGGTCTGGAACGCGCTGCCTGGGAGGGTGGTGAGGGTCTGGAACGCGCTGCCTGGGAGGGTGGTGAGGGTCTGGAACGCGCTGCCTGGGAGGGTGGCAGAGGCGGTTTGCCTCACATCCTTTAAAAACTATCTGGATGAGCACTTGTCACGTCACAACATTCAAGACTCTGGGCCAGCACCATGTGTTGGTGCACACTCGATGGGCTGAAGGGCCCCTTCTGCACTGTGTGATTCTGCGATTCTGTATTACTTAAGGTGGGTCTCATTTTATAAGAATTGGATTTGAACTGGTTGCTCCCAAAAGGCGCAGCCAGTTAATATGCAGAAAAGGCAACAAAATGTCTGAACAACCTGACAAAATGAAAATGGAATGTTAACTTCAACATTTTTGACAGCAGGGACTTGAAGATCCGAGATCTGAAGAAATATTTCAGAGCGTATTCACCGACCATACACCGAACCCTGGATTGGCCGACCCTGATGATAAAGAGAGCATGGGGTGTAACTTGGTGTCTTGAATGATCTAAAATCCCGATCATCAGAATTGGGGAAATACTCCTGAGCTGCAGCTCTCAATCCTCATCGCCACTCGAAAGGGTTCATAGCTCCAATTCTAAACAAATCTCACACACCAGTGGAATTTGCCATTTTGAATTTTGAGATTAGTGGTCGGTTTAGACCGTCCACTGTCAGAAAAGAAGATTCTGGTCTGGCACAATAAAGCTTGAACAAACTGTAAAACTATGAAAACTACTGAACAATGTCTTTAGAATAATGATGCACATTATGACTTTTGTACATTTTTGTTTCTCTTTTACTATTGAATCGATGATGGTGTGAAACAATTGCAGTGAGTAGAGTCTACTCTAATGCACTCTACATTGAGAACATGCTGATAACCCTCCTTCATGACCTGGATGTGTCCTGTCCCACCATCAGGACAGACTCACCAAAGGTGTTTGCACAGAGGATATGCTTGGGAGGGAGTGGTCCTGGGAGTCCTCAACATTGATTCAGAACCACATGAAGTCTCATTGCATCAAGTTATGCCTGCCAATTGTATATTAATTGTACTCAATTATATGCTGGCGGTGGACACTGGGGGAGTCACGTGTGCCCCAATAAACAAGAGCAGACTGAAACTGTTGTTGTTGTGTTATAAGCTGCCTATTTGTAATATGTATCCCTGTAAAGAAATACTTATAAAAGTGTTTAAGGGCTGACTCCAGTTCTATCCCTCACCATCTGGCTTTCTGGAGGGCCAGTAAAAGGAAAGGAAACTCCCTGCTGATTATCACCGGCCACCTCCCTCAGCCGATGAAATAGTTCTCCCCCATATTGAACAGCACTTGGAAGAGACACTGAGAGTAGTAAGGGCACTGGATGGGTAGAGGACGGCGTTATCCATCACCAGCACTGGCTTGGTAGCAGTACTACTGATGGAGATGGCTGAGTGCTGAAAGACATATTTGCCAAGGGCAAGACTGTGGCAGGTGGTGAGAGAATGAACAAAAGGGACAGAAATACTTGCTCTCACACATCTCCCTATCACAGATTGATCTGTCCACGACAGTATTGGTGGGAGTAACATTCATCGTGGAGACGAAGATCTGCCTTCACATTGAGAACACCCTCCATCATGGTTTGTGCCATTACCACCAGGCAGAATGGGACAGATTCAGGAGAAATCTCACAACCCAATCATGGACATCCATTAGGTGATGTCAGCCATCAGCAGAATTGGATTTCACCACAATCTGTAACCTCCTGGTCTGGCATATCTTTCACTCCACCATTACCATGGGGATGAACACTGTTTTAATGAGGAGTGTAGTGCAGCAGGAACATCACTAGGCCTTCCTAAAATTGAAGTACTGATCTGGTGAAGCTACTGCCCAGGATTACACACACATTAAAGTAGCATGAGATAACTAGAACTGAATGGTCCCAGAACGAATGGATCAGCCTCACAGTCCTGGCACAGGCATGAATGGAGTGGACAATGAAACAATGAAGAGGAGGAGGAGGGCTCAGGAGCATTTGCAACCACTTTCAACCAGAACTGCCAGGTGGATGATACATCGCAGCCCCCTCCTGAGCGCCCAACATTGCAGACGTCAGTTTTCAGCCACTTTGATACCTTCAACATGATGTCACGTAATGGCTGAGCAGACTGGATACTGAAAAGATTACGGGCCTGACAACATCCTGGCTGCAGGACTGAAGACTCGTGTTCCAGGACTAGCTGGATCCCCAGCTAAGCTGATCGAGGCGTTATAGCTACAATGCTGGTATCCACTTTGCAAAGTGCAACATTTTCCTGCGATGCCCTACTCATAAAGAAACAGGACAACTGAAATCTGGCCAATTACTGCCCCATCACCAGAATCTCAATCATTAGTAAAGTGATGGAACAGGTCATCAGTAGTGCTATAGAGTGGCTTACCCACCAATAACCTGCTCAGCACTGCTCAGACTGGGGCCCCGCAGGAGCATTTGGTTCCTGATCTCATTTGAGCCTTGGTCCAAACCATTGAATTACAAACGTGAAGTGAGTGCTGGACATCAACATCACGGTGACATTTGATGGAGTGCGGTTTCAAGAAGCCCTATTAAAATTGGTCAGTGGGAATGGAGAGATTTCAACACAGGTTGGAGACTTACCGAGCAAATGGAAGATGATTGTAGTTTTTGGAGAGTGTCCTAGGTCCAATCATCTTCAGTTGCTTGATCAATGGTCTTCCCTCCATCAAAAGGTCAGAGTGGGGATGTTTGCTGATGATTACAGAGAGCGTTTTCACAACTCCTCAGATACCGAAGCAGTCGAGGCCCGATGCAGAACCATCTGACCAACATTCAAGCTTGGGAAGTGCCAATCATCATTTTCACAACTGCCAGGAAATGATGATGTCCACCGAGGTTGACTTACAATGAAACACATGGTTGCCTAGGCACAGGGCACCAACCAATGGGGGGTTCTGTGCTGACTGGTGGGTTTGGGGGAACCAATCAGAGCCTGACAGGACTTCCGGTTGCGGCGATGCACTGCTAAGCCGCACGTTTCGGCAGCTCCCATTCTAACGGACTTTTGGGCTCTTTTCGGGAGCCCCAACGGAAATTTTTTCAGACCAAACCCAGTGTGGGGTGACGCAGGAAGGTCCCCCCCCCCCCCCCCCCCCCCCCCCCCGGTGTGTGCATGGAAAGGACCAGCGGTAGTGGCCAGATTGTGAAGGATCCTTTGGGGCAGCGGCAGAGAAGAGAAGGGAGAAGCAAGATGGAGGCGGATGGAGCCCAGACGACATGGGGCCCGGACCAGCAGGAATTCCTCCGACGGTGTGTGGAGGAACTAAAGAAGGAGGTGCTGGCGCCGATGTTATTGGCAATCGAGGGACTGAAGGAAACACAAAAGGCCCAGGCGATAGAGCTCCGTGGAGTGAAGGCAAAGGCTGCCGAAAATGAGGATGAGATACAGGGCCTGGTGGTAAACACGGAGACGCATGAGGCGCTACATAAGAGGTGTATCGAAAGGCTGGAAGCCCTGGAGAACAGCTCGAGGAGGAAGAACCTATGGATTCTAGGCTCCCCGAAGGAACAGAGGGAGCTGATGTTGGGGCTTATGTGAGCGCGATGCTCCATACGGTAATGGGAGCTGAGGCCCCATCGGGCCCCCTGGAGGTGGAAGGAGCGCACCGGGTCCTCGTGAGAAGACCAAAGGCGGGTGAACTACCAAGGGCGATAGTGGTGAGATTTCACCGCTTCATGGACAGAGAGGCCGTTCTGAGCTGGGCCAAGAAGGTACGGAGTAGCAGGTGGGAGAATGCAGTGATACGAGTGTATCAGGACTGGAGTGAGGAGGTAGCGAGAAGGAGGGCGAGCTTTAATCGGGACAAGGCTTCACAGGAAGAAAATAATTTATTATCTAGTAACGTTGGATGGGGAATTTCTCTCCCCTTGATGGGGGACACGAAGAAATGTGGGCGCTGGTGGAAAAAGGGACAGAGAGGGGCGATGGGGAATGAGGGAGCTGTGCCATAGGGGGCGGGGCAACGACACTAACTGGGTTGCTGCTGCTGAGTGCAAGCGGGAGCTGGCAAGAGAAGAGGTGGTCGGGATGGGTGCGCGGGACCTGGACGGGGGTCTGGCCCAGAAAAGGGGATGGCTAGTCGGCGGGGGGGGGGGGGGGGAGGTGGAGAGCGAGCGGCCTCCCCAATCCGGCTGATCATTTGGAATGTGAGAATGTGAGAGGCATTGGGCCGATTAAGAGGTCCAGGGTGTTCGCGCACTTAAAAAGACTGAAGGCGGACGTAGTCATGCTCCAGGAGACGCATCTGAAGGTGCCGGATCAGGTTAGGTTAAGAAAAGGATGGGTGGGACAGGTATTCCACTCAGGGTTGGACGCGAAAAACAGGGGGGTGGCGATACTGGTGGGGAAACGGGTGTCGTTCAAGGCTAAGAATATAGTGGTGGATAACGGGGGCAGATATGTGATGGTGAGTGGTAGATTGCAGGGAGAGGCGGTCGTGCTGGTAAATGTACATGCCCCGAACTGGGATGACGCGGGATTTATGAAGCGGATGCTGGGACGTATCCCAGACCTGGAGGTGGGAAGCTTGGTAATGGGGGGGAGACTTCAACACTGTGCTGGATCCAGGGCTAGACCGGTCTAGATCCAGGACCGGAAGAAGGCCGGCAGCGGCCAAGGTGCTGAGGGGATTTATGGAACAAATGGGGGGAGTGGATCCGTGGAGGTTTGCTAGGCCGTTGGCCAAAGAGTTTTCCTTTCTCTCCCATGTCCACAAGGTATACTCCCGGATAGATTTATTTGTTATGAGTAGGGCACTGATCTCGAAGGTGGCAGGAATGGAGTATTCGGCCATAGCCGTTTCAGACCACGCCCCGCACTGGGCGGATCTGGAACTAGGAGAGGAGAGGGAGCAGCGCCCACTCTGGTGACTGGATGTGGGACTATTGGCGGATGAGGGGGTCTGTGGAAGGGTGCGGGGGTGTATTGGGAGATACCTGGAGGTCAATGACGATGGTGAGGTTCAGGTGGGAGTAGTATGGGAAGCGCTGAAGGCGGTAGTTAGGGGAGAGTTGATCTCCATTAGAGCTCACAAGGAGAAACAAGAGGGCAAAGAAAGGGAGAGATTAGTGGGTGAGATTTTGAGGGTGGATAAAAGATATGCGGAGGCCCCGGACGAAGGACTATATAGAGAGAGGTGAAGACTTCAGACGGAGTTTGACCTGCTGACCACAGGAAAGGCAGATGCACAGTGGAGGAAGGCACAGGGGATGAGATATGAATATCGGGAAAAGGCGAGCCGGCTGCTGGCCCACCAACTTCGTAAGAGGATAGCGGCGAGAGAGATTGGGGGAGTTAGGGATGAAACGGGAACTATGGAGCAGAGAGCAGGGAAGGTAAATGAGGTGTTTAAGACCTTTTATGAGAGTCTATATAAGTCCCAACCCCCGGGGGGAAAAGAGGGAATGCTACATTTTCTGGACCAACTAAGGTTCCTGAGGGTGGAGGAGCAGGAGGTGGCAGGTCTGGGGGCGCCAATCGAGGTGGATGAGGTGACTAAAGGACTGGGGAACATGCAGGCAGGGAAGGCCCCGGGACCAGACGGGTTTCCGGTGGAATTCTACAGGAAATATGTGGACCTGTTGGCCCCGCTGCTGGCGAGAACCTTTAACGAGGCCAGGGAAGGGGGGTCTCTACCCCCGACAATGTCGGAGGCGACAATATCATTAATTCTGAAGCGGGATAAAGATCCGCTGCAATGCGGGTCATATAGGCCTATCTCACTCCTAAATGTAGACGTCAAACTGCTGGCAAAAGTGCTGGCGACAAGGATAGAGGATTGCGTCCCGGGGGTGGTGCATGAAGACCAGACAGGGTTTGTAAAGGGGAGACAACTGAATGTCAATGTTCGACGGCTGCTGGGGGTGATGATGACGCCCCCAGCGGAGGGAGAGGCAGAGATAGTGGCGGCGATGGATGCGGAGAAGGCATTCGATAGGGTGGAGTGGGACTATTTGTGGGAGGTGCTGAGGAGGTTTGGGTTCAGGGAGGGGTTTGTTAGATGGGTCAGACTCCTATATGGGGCCCCAGTGGCAAGTGTAGTCACAAACTGGCAAAGATCGGGGTATTTTTGGCTACACAGGGGAACAAGACAGGGGTGTCCCCTGTCCCCATTACTGTTCGCGTTGGCAATTGAACCACTGGCCATAGCGTTGAGGGACTCTAAGAAATGGAGGGGGGTGGTTAGAGGGGGAGAGGAGCAGCGAGTGTCACTCTACGCTGATGACTTACTGCTATATGTTGCGGACCCGGTAGAGGGGGTGCCAGAGGTTATGCAGATACTGAGGGAGTTTGGAGATTTCTCGGGATACAGGCTAAATATGGGGAAGCTTTTTGTAATACACCCCGGGGACCAGGGAAGAGGAATAGACGCCCTGCCGTTAAGGAGAGTGAAAAGGAGCTTCCGATATCTGGGGATCCAGGTAGCCAGGATCTGGGGAACTCTACACAGACTTAATCTGACGTGACTGGTGGAGCAGATGGAGGTGGATTTCAAGAGGTGGGATATGTTGCCGCTCTCATTGGCGGGCAGAGTGCAGGCGGTAAAATTGATGGTCCTCCAGAGGTTTCTTTTCGTGTTTCAGTGTCTCCCCATTCTGATCACAAAGGCCTTTTTAAAAAAATAGACAGGAGCATTATGAGCTTTGTGTGGGCAGGGAAGACCCCGAGGGTAAAGAGGGGGTTCCTGCAGCGCAGTAGGGATAGAGGGGGACTGGCGCTGCAGGAATTAGGAAACTGAGGGACCTGTTTATAGACGGGACGTTTGCGAGCCTGGGAGCGCTGGAGGAAAAATATGAGTTGCCCCTGGGGAATATCTTCAGATACATGCAAGTGAGGGCGTTTACGAGGCAACAGGTGAGGGAATTTCCGCTGCTCCCGACACAGGGGATCCAGGATAGAGTGATTTTGGGGGTATGGGTCGGGGAGGGCAAAGTGTCCGAAATATATCAGGAGATGAGAGATGAGGGGGAGGCGCGGGTAGAGGAGCTGGAAGGAAAATGGGAAGAAGAGCTGGGGGATGAGATTGAGGAGGGGCTGTGGGCTGATGCCCTAAGCAGGGTAAATTCCTCCTCTTCGTGTGCCAGGCTTAGCCTGATTCAATTTAAGGTTCTACACAGAGCACATATGACGGGAGCAAGAATGAGCAGGTTCTTCGGAGTGGAGGACAGGTGCGGGAGGTGCTCGGGAAGCCCGGCGAACCACACACACATGTTCTGGTCGTGTCCGGCATTGGATGAGTACTGGAGGGGAGTGGCAAAGGTGATCTCAAAGGTGGTGAAGGTCCGGGTCAAGCCAGGCTGGGAGTTAGCTATATTTGGGTATCGGAAGAGCCGGGAGTGCGGGAGGCGAAAGAGGCCGCTATTCTGGCCTTTGCGTCCCTGATAGCCTGGCGAAGGATCCTACTTATGTGGAAGGAAGCAAAACCCCCCGGCGTGGAGGCCTGGATAAACGACATGGCAGGGTTCATAAAGCTGGAACGAATAAAATTTGCGCTGAGAGGATCGGCTCAGGGGGTCTCCAGGTGGTGGCAACCGTTCCTTGACTATCTCGCAGAACGTTAAGGGAAAATAGATTGACAGCAGCAGCAACCTGGGTGGGGGGGGGGGGGAAGGGAAAGGGGGGGGGGAGCACTATTTTTTGTCACTTTGTTAGATCACTATATTATTTAAATAATGTTATTTACCAATTACTGTATTATTTTTATGTTGATTTGTAAAAACGGAAAACTTTTGTGTGAAAAATTTAATAAAATATATTTTTAAAAAACAATCAGAGCCTGACAGAGGTGAGAAGGGGCAATTTGAACCCCAGGACTGTGGGGGGCTAATAAAGCCTGCTCTGTCAAAAAACCCATTTCAGTAAAATCAAGAAAGATCAGTCAATAAGAAACAACGTTATCAACCTGGCTGCCAAACACACAGAAAATGGAAGGCAAGAGGACAAAGCTAGACAAAAAGACAGTGCCCAGGGTCCCAAGAATCTTTAATCTGGCCCTGGAGTAGTTACCCATAGACAATTTTCTCTCTAAGTTGTGCTCAAATCGACCTCTTTATCATGTGAGGTTTATTGTACAAAAACAAATTGCTTGCACATTCCAAAAGAAGTATCAGGGAGTAGTTTGGTCATAGGTGATTGACTCACCTCGCTCAACCTACACACTCTCATCCTGAACGAGGAGAAAGCTCGGAGGTACTTAGCGCGAGAAGCAGCAGTGGGAATGGAGATAGTGAAGCTGGAGAGCATGTTTGTCAGGAGGTTATACAATTCACTTCTTTTTTTTTGAAAATCTTTTTATTGGACTTTCTTATATTTATAAACAGTAGTTACTTATATACATTACATTTTTCTTGCCCGTGCTAATTTGCTTTATTTTACAGAGAGGTTTCATCCTATTGAACCTGCATTCAATGGAACAAGCCAAATAATGAAAGCCACATGTCACTCCCTGGGAAAATTAACGTACAAACTCTATTTTTCAGCAATTCATTCTAACTCCTATCTTCCTCCTCTCTAGTCTCTGTTTCAGTTGGTTTGATTGATTGATTAATTGATTGTCAGCGTTACAGATTAACATCCTTATTCTGCCAACATTTACAAATGGGGTTCACAATGTGAAAATGACCAGGTAACCTATTTTCTATGATGTTGATGCAAGGACAGATATTGGCCAGAATGCCGACCCATCATTATTGTGCACACACCCTTTTACATCGAACTTCAGTTTAACATCTAATCTGAAAAAAAATCCCCAGCACCTCCAACAGTACAGCACTCCCTCCATACTGATTCGAGATTCAGAGGCATGAGTGCGACTAACTGGGCCATTGCTGATTCTGCACCCTGTGAGCTGCCAGAAGTATGGGAAGTATCTAGAGCCACCCATCACAGCACATCGGAACACACCCCGCCCGCTGCTCCCTGCACCACCATTGAGTGTTCACTTGGCAAAGTAACAATTATCTCACCTCGGATTTGGAAGGTCATGGAGTCCACTGCAGGATTTTAGTCCACAATCCAAGGTGACACAAGTTCAGCACTGACCAAGTGTATTAATGCTGGAAGAACTAATATTTAGATAAGCTGTCAAAGTGAGGCATTATCTGCCTGTTTGGGAGAAGTTCCAACACCATTTGAAGAACAGGATGTTTTCGGTGTTCTGCCCAATTTTCATCACTCAACCGGCACCTCAAAAATAGATTAACTGATCACTCCTCCTTTCTGTGTCCAAATTGATTGTTGCAGTAATCCATAAGACAATAGTGATCACACTTTAAAAGCACGCCCATGATCAAATACCCTGTCCTCACTTGGCACAGTAATGCTGAATAATCAACAGAGGACTATTGGGAAATCGAAACTAATTTATGAGTTTTAAAAGTAGCTGTTGACCTTTCGAGTTTCTTCCCCCTTTTCATCGTCACCAAACAACACTGAATGCCTGTTTTATACAAGATTTGCATTCAGTGTTAATGAGGTATGAAAGATGAAAAGCACTATGTCTGTCATTGTGATATCATTACTGCCTTATTTATGTACACCTGCCCATTTTAAAATGCATGCTTGCACAGATCTAACATTGTGGGAAATAATATATGTCGGTAAACTGCCACAACAAAAGAAAATGCAGTAAAATTGATTCTAATCCACAGCACTAAAATAAAATGATTATTCAGAAAAACAACTTCAGAGGAGCAATCTTTACTTGCTCATTTTCAGAGAAACATGCAAAGGGCAGTATGGCAGCACAGTGGTTAGCACAGTTGCTTCACAGCTCCAGGGTCCCAGGTTCGATTCCCCGCTGGGTCACTGTCTGTGCGGAGTCTGCACGTTCTCCCCGTGTCTGCGTGGGTTTCCTCCGGGTGCTCCGGTTTCCTCCCACAGTCCAAAGATGTGCAGGTTAGGTGGATTGGCCACGCTAAATTGCCCTTAGAGTCCAAAATAGGGGGTGGATGGTCGTGTTAACAAAGAGCTGGTTGGAGGCAGTAACAGAAGCTTCCGGGCTGTTCAGGAGGCCCACCTCAATGCTCTGTAAGTTTGTCCCAGTTATAATAAAAGCAGTGAGGTCCTCTAGTCCATCACATCCCTTCACCCCCGCAAACACACACTCACCATGCCCCATCCATGCCAGCTCGTGCCCCTGACTCACCCCCCATGGCTCCTTGTACCCTCCATGCCAAGCTATGTACCCACTCACCCAATTTTCCCTTATACAATCCATGCCATGCTATGCCCCTGCCCACCCCATTATTCATAACCTCCATGTCAAGCTATGCCCCTGCCCACCCCATTATTCATAACCTCCATGTCAAGCTATGCCCCTGCCCACCCTATTATTCATAACCTCCATGCCAAGCTATGGCTCTTCTATGCCCACTATGCACTCTATATAGAATCATGAATCCTATAGTGGCAATAGGATGTGTTCCAAAGCTTTTGAAAAATAGTCATTCATAGCTATATTTTCCTTAAAAACACACCTTTCATTACAGACCAATAAACCTGCCAATCATCCAGACTCTTTAAAAGTATCAACATGTCATTGGCAGCATGGATCGGACAGCACAAGCTGTCAATCAAGCAATGCTTTTGTGGGTGCAGCTGTTTCAACACTGTAATGGATGCCTAGGCTCTCACCCAAGTCTCTCTCTCTCTCTCTTCCAGCAAACCGGGCTGTGTGTTGTACTCAGTGTTGCTCGTGGTATACCAGAGCCTCACCGATGGTATCAGATAGGCGGTGACACTAAACATTCTGATGGCCAGGATCATCAGTCCTATAAGAGTTAATACAGCAATTAACATTCTGTGAATTATGTAGATAACCATCTCTGTCATCACTGGTCGTTTCTGTAAAGCAGAATCAATTTGTAAAGCCCTTCAGTTGTGACCAGTGCTTCCAGGTTCCCCTAGCCCTAATTCCATCTGCACCTTTAATTAAACCCCGCTACTTCTCAAGGAAACACAACACTGTATCCTCACTAACTCTAGAAAAGGACCCAAATCTTTCCCATCTCTTTTGTAAATCCTTTACTGCTTTAAACCATTTTCCAATATTTGCTACTTAATCAAAGTTTGAAGTTAACTTGGGCAATATTGAAGGTTCAAGTTGGATTGCTGCCAAACTGCATGTTTATCTTTATGATATACCATCAATTCACTGCGAGACTATGCGAACAAGAGAACATAAGGCATTATTATCCAGGAACTTGCCTGCCAGTGTCTGCTGTACAAATGAGTGCCACCCACAGGTGGCAGGTCTATATATCGCCCTGGAGGGGCGGAGCCAGAGGCAGAGCCCACGGGGGTTCTAGTACAATACCTGGAAGTAGATTGTATTACCATTTCCTGGCCCTAGGTCACAGTACTATACAGACAACTCATATTCAGGTGAATACATTCACCACATTTTATATTTTACGAACAAACCTATCTTCAGAATTCTGAACTTGTACAGCTCTTTATAAAATGTAAAAAGCACAGAAACTCAGTCGTTCAAATAAAATTCATTTTAGCTCTCTGTCCGAATTGATGCTGGTGCTTTAAGACTGACTTGACACAAATGTACAGCATACACTGGACTGGACAGTACTCAGGGTAAGCATCATGGAGAATGATGGTACACAAGTCATGGGTAACCCCAGACACCTGCATTCCCTTCTCACAGAAGGAAGTGAGGAGAGGGGGAAGTGTTTTCAACTGTATCACTCCAGCATAGCTCAGCATCAACTGCCCTGGTTTAGGAGGGAGCAGCTGCAACTGTTCACTGTTGACCAATCCGTGTCTCAGGTTGTTTGATTCTAGCCAAACACGGGGAGTGGTCGGCTTCAGGGGAGGTGACATTTTGCGGCTGAATTAACTTCCTCAAAGGCCGCACTGCATCTTCTAACTCCTCACTTGGTCTAATATTTCCTGACTGTAAATCAATATCTTGTCCCAGTCTCTGATCTAGCAGCAGATTGTTTTTAACCACAACCCACCCTATTATGTGCCTGTTGTTCCCAAGGTAATTGAATGTTCAGGACAGATGTGCTCTCCTGCCAGACATCTCTTCCCTTTTGCTACTTACCGACCAGTTCCCTTAACTCCTTGTACTTGTTACTCAGCTGGAAGGCACATAGTTCCACTGTCGGCCAACTTATCCTGGAGTTCTTTGTGTGCAATATCTTTTTGGGGGCTGCACAGCTTCAACTAAACATGGCTCATCAATGCAGCCTCCACTGCTGCGTTTTCCAACTGTCACCCACCTGTGTGGCTTCAACTATTCTAGCCCTCCAGCACAGCTCTGTCCCCTCTGCTTATCCAGGGGCCTGGCCTTCCTGCACGGCTTCAGCTCGACGTAGCTTCTGCCGTGGCTTCGACTGCTGTCTTTTCCATCTGTAGCTGTTGTGTTCCATGTTCTTGTCCAGCAATGAATCTGCTGGTCACTTAGCCAGAATTAGGATTTATTAATGTACACCTGGTAACATAATGATCAGATACAGAGCAAGTTATCATAGATTTACTTTAGACTCTGCTGGAACTACCCTTATGTAAACAGGCCTCATGTACGCCTTACAACCCTCTGAGGAGAGTTCCCTGCCACATGACCTCTGTCTCAAGACCGCATGGTGGATCTGTACCGCCACCTGCTGGTGGGAGGTCACACTGCTGAGTACATGTTATATTAACTACAGGCATATCACCACAATAATCTGCCTGTGCAACTCTGCCTCCTCAACTTCACAAGTCAGGGGGTGTGGGTCTACCTGCATGGCTTTGGCACTGCGAGTCTGGCAGCACAGCTCTGCCTCCTATCC
Source organism: Scyliorhinus torazame (assembly GCF_047496885.1). NCBI lineage: Eukaryota > Metazoa > Chordata > Chondrichthyes > Carcharhiniformes > Scyliorhinidae > Scyliorhinus > Scyliorhinus torazame. The sequence continues at coordinate 144,019,054 of NC_092725.1, forward strand.
CAGCGCCTCCTGGACCGAGTTCTTCTATCAGATTCTATTGATACTCAGGCAGGCTTGCTGCACAGAAAATGGGTAGTAAAACTTACCCTGTCTACAGAGCTGCTCCAATGATCTGATGTGAGTATCCTGCTGACTACGCCAAATGTTGTGGTGAAGTTCTATGAGCTGATCACAGGAGACGGAGGTAAAGGTTACAAACATTTGTTCAAGATTCAAGCATGTAGGAAGAGCACTATCTCAGAAGACTCCTGAACCAACACTCTGCCAAGTCACAGATTTCCACTATATTTATACACCGTTGGTCACGTACACAGAACATTCATCAAATTCCATTCTTGTAGGCGCAGCACAGTGGCTCAGTGGTTAGCACTGCTGCCTCACGGCACTGAGGTCCCAGGTTCGATCCCGGCTCTGGGTCACTGTCTGTGTGGAGTTTGCACATTCTCCCCGTGTCTGCGTGGGTTTCGCCCCCACCACCCAGAGATGTGCAGGGTAGGTGGATTGGCCACGCTAAATTGCCCCTTAATTGGAAAAATAGAATTGGGTACTCTAAATTTTTTTTTTTTTAATTCCATTCTTATCTACGTAGAAGTTTACATTAAAGAGATGCCCTTGGTTCCAGATCGTCACCAAGCTGATCGTCAGAGGCTACACTTAAATCGGCTCAATGTTTGTCCTTCTAACAGTTAACAAATTTGATTCCCAAGGCTTTGCTGGAGAATTCTGTTTGTTCAGATCCTTGAGGGATACAAGGGGCGTCATTCTCCCACCCCCCCGCCGGGTCGGAGAATGGCCATTGGCCGCCGTGAATCCCGCCCCCGCCCCCGCCGAAGTCTCCGGTACTGGAGATTGGGCGGGGGCGGGAATCGGGCGGCGCCGGTTGGCGGGACCCCCCGCTGGATTCTCCGGCCCGGATGGGCCGAAGTCCCGCCCAGGAATTGCCTGTCCCACCAGGCGGCGTGGGCGGGCTCCGGGGTCCTGGGGGGGGGGCGCGGGGCGATCTGACCCCGGGGGGTGCCCCCACGGTGGCCTGGCCCGCGATCGGGGCCCACCAATCCGCGGGCGGGCCTGTGCCGTGGGGGCACTCTTTCCCTTCCGCTTCCGCTACGGCCTCCACCATGGCGGAGGCGGAAGAGACTCTCCCCACTGCGCATGCGCCGCATTTCCGCGCCAGCTGGCGGGGCAACAAACGCCATTTCCGCCAGCTGGCGGGGCGGAAATCCCTCCAGCGTCGGCCTAGCCCCTCAATGTTGGGGCTCGGCCCCCAAAGTTGCGGAGCATTCCGCACCTTTGGGCCGGCGCGATGCCCGTCTGATTGGCGCCGTCTTTGGCGCCAGTCGGCGGACATCCCGCCGTTGGGGGAGAATTTCGCCCAAGGTTTTCAGGCAATTCATGGTACTGATCTGGGCCTTGAGGGTGTGCACGGTTCACTGGCGCACAGAGTTTATCGGCTGACTAGCATGTGCTCTTGTAGTGAGTCAGGAGTGTTAGCTCTCACCTCCTTTTACTAAATCTATTCATTTCCCCCTCGAGGTGCATTGCAACAAACAAAGAACAAAGAACAAAGAAATGTACAGCACAGGAACAGGCCCTTCGGCCCTCCAAGCCCGTGCCGACCATACTGCCCTACTAAACTACAATCTTCTACACTTCCTGGGTCCGTATCCTTCTATTCCCATCCTATTCATATATTTGTCAAGATGCCCCTTAAATGTCCCTATCGTCCCTGCTTCCACTACCTCCTCCGGTAGTGAGTTCCAGGCACCCACTACCCTCTGCGTAAAAAACTTGCCTCGTACATCTACTCTAAACCTTGCCCCTCTCACCTTAAACCTATGCCCCCTAGTAATTGACCCCTCTACCCTGGGGAAAAGCCTCTGACTATCCACTCTGTCTATGCCCCTCATAATTTTGTATACCTCTATCAGGTCGCCCCTCAACCTCCTTCGTTCCAGTGAGGACAAACCGAGTTTATTCAATCGCTCCTCATAGCTTATGCCCTCCAGACCAGGCAACATTCTGGTAAATCTCTTCTGCACCCTCTCTAAAGCCTCCACATCCTTCTGGTAGTGTGGCGACCAGAATTGAACACTATACTCCAAGTGTGGCCTAACTAAGGTTCTATACAGCTGCAACATGCCTTGCCAATTCTTATACTCAATGCCCCGGCCAATGAAGGCAAGCATGCCGTATGCCTTCTTGACTACCTTCTCCACCTGTGTTGCCCCTTTCAATGACCTGTGGACCTGTACTCCTAGATCTCTTTGACTTTCAATACTCTTGAGGGTTCTACCATTCACTGTATATTCCCTACCTGCATTAGCCCTTCCAAAATGCATTACCTCACATTTGTCCGGATTAAACTCCATCTGCCATCTCTCCGCCCAAGTCTCCAGACAATCTAAATCCTGCTGTATCCTCAGACAGTCCTCATCGCTATCCGCAATTCCACCAACCTTTGTGTCGTCTGCAAACTTACTAATCAGACCAGTTACATTTTCCTCCAAATCATTTATATATACTACAAAGAGCAAAGGTCCCAGCACTGATCCCTGTGGAACACCACTGGTCACAGCCCACCAATTTGAAAAGCATCCCTCCATTGCTACCCTCTGCCTTCTATGGCCTAGCCAGTTCTGTATCCACCTTGCCAGTTCACCCCTGATCCCGTGTGACTTCACCTTTTGTACTAGTCTACCATGAGGGACCTTGTCAAAGGCCTTACTGAAGTCCATATAGACAACATCTACTGCCCTACCTGCATCAATCATCTTAGTGACCTCCTCGAAAAACTCTATCAAGTTAGTGAGACACGACCTCCCCTTCACAAAACCGTGCTGCCTCTCACTAATACGTCCATTTGCTTCCAAATGGGAGTAGATCCTGTCTCGAAGAATTCTCTCCAGTAATTTCCCTACCACTGAAGTAAGGCTCACCGGCCTGTAGTTCCCGGGATTATCCTTGCTACCCTTCTTAAAGCAGTTTGGTATTTCTCATTTCTGTGCTCTGCATCGCTGGCAGGTTCATAGCGAATTGCACAGCCACATGTAGGGACTAGTTTTGTAATACCAAGATAAAAAGTTGGTTAATGGCAGGGAGTTGATCCTAAATCAAAACTGAATAGTGACAATTGCATTTCTGCACTTTCAGACAATACGCAATCACAAATATCACCATAAAATGGCACATTGAGGTTTTAATTATCTACTGTATAGAGACAGACAGCATACGCTGGATAATTTGCAGTTTGCGAATTCAATGAACTCCTATTTTGTAATCTTGAAACATGGAAATTCTAATTAAAAGCTGGATCTGTTGCGGAGGATAAACATTGTGCAGCGCGGTTACAGAGCGAGACGGGTATGGAAATAAACACAGAAACATCTAAATCATCAGTTTAGTTATTCTGCACAGCCTCTCACTTTCCAGTTGGAATATTATGTGACAAAGTAACAGCTGTCATCAGCTCAAGCTCATTGGGAAAGGGTTTCCACTTTGGGATGGAAACAGCAGGTGGCCATGTCGCTTCCTAAGCGCAGTTCTTGTTCCTCTGCGTTTTGGTGAATATGTTTATTTTCTCCAGTATAAAAATGCATTTTAATTCAATATTGCTGCCAGCTCCTGTTGTGCTTGCCATCTTCCATGATTTCCTATATTTTATTTAAATTTCCCGATGGTTAACTGTCCCCTTGCTTTGGTTTTATTGAGTATTTAAAGATGACGCTGTTTGCATAAGCATTTAGACTGCGGGGCATTAGAATCTACCCCTCTGTGAGCCTGCCACACCAGTGACTCTCAAACCTTTTGGCTGGCAGATCCCTTTTCAAATGAATGAGGAACTGTGGACCATCCCCCATCTAAATTACAATGTATAACACATATATACACAAAGGCCTTGCTTGTCAAGAAAACAGGAAATTGCTTATTGTCACTTGAGAACGATTTCACTGATGGTAGGTTTGACGAGACACACCACACAAACCGAGGAGAGGATAAATGTGACTCCGGCAATGCGAATCGAACTGCTTCACATACGGTTAAAGCTTACTTACAAATGTCATACATACTCAGTTAGTTCACAGGTCGCATCCAATTCAAACAACTATTGGCCAAATCAGTAACGAAACGTGGTATCATCAAATTTAGATGTTTATCAAGCTCAGAGCAGGTTTATATTTCCATTTTGAAACGAACCCATGAACAGAGGAATTTATTTTCTCCCAGTTTACTCACTTGAATGAGATGCTCCGTGGGATGTTTTCCAGACCCGTGTTTCTGTATTATCGAACCAGTCAAAGAACTTTTGTGGAGGAACAGAGGGATCTTGGGGTCCACGTAGATAGATCCCTCAAAGTTGCCACCCAGGTTGATAGGGTTGTTAAGAAGGCGTATGGTGTGTTGTTTCATTAACAGGGGGATCGAGTTTAAGAGCCGGGAGATTTTGCTGCAGCTTTATAAAACCCTAGTTAGACCACACTTGGAATATTGGGCGAGATTCTCCCAGCCCTGGGCTGGGATGGAGAATCCCCACGAACGGGCCACGCCGCCCCGACGCCGGCACGCGATACTCCGCAGAGGGGAGAATAGCCGCCATTGGCGCTGGCGTGGTTAGCACGCCGCCGATCGCGGGCCGCTCTAAGCGGCTGGCCTGCCGATTCTCCGGCCCAGGTGGGCCGAGTGGCCGTAAGAAAAGAACCGATCCCGCCACCGCCGTTCTAACCTGCTCTGAGCCGGCTGGATCTCGGCATTGAAGGGTCGGGTGGTGGCCTGTGGGGGGGGGGGGGGGGGGGGGTCCGACCCCGGGGGGGGGGGGGGGGGGGTCCGACCCCGGGGGGGGGGGGCCCTCCGATGTGGCCTGGCCCGCGATTGGGGCCCACCTATTGGCGGGCCGGCCTCAGTGGCTAGGGGCCTCCTTTCCTACGTGCCGGCCCCTGCTGTAGCCCTGCGCCATGTTGCGTTGGGTCCGGCGCTTTGAAGGAGGCCACTGCGCATGCGCAGGTCCCGCGGCGCACAGTTCGCGCCGGGATCGGCAGCTGGAGTGGCGCGAAATGCCCAGGGCCGTGCTGGCCCCCTGTAGGGGCCAGAATTAGTCCTGGGAGCAGCCCGTCCACGCCGTCGTAAAACGCGGCGTGGACATTCTGCCGCGGGATTGGAGAATCCCACCCATTGTGTCCAGTTCTGGTCGCCTCATTATAGGATGTGGATGCTTTGGAGAGGGTGCAGAGGAGATTTACCAGGATAATGCCTGGACTGGAGGGCATATCTTATGAAGAAAGGTTGAGGGAGCTAGGGCTTTTCTCACTGGAGCGAAGAAGGCAGAGAGGTGACTTGATAGAGGTGCACAAGGTGATGAGAGGCATGGATAGAGTGAATAGCCAGAGACCTTTCCCCAGGGGGGAAATGGCTGTCACGAGGGGACATAATTTTAAGGTGATTGGAGGAAGGTATAGGGGAGATGTCAGAGGTAGGTTCTTTACACAGAGAGTGGTGGGTGTGTGGAATGCCGACAGAGGTGGTGGAGTCAGAGTCATTAGGGACATTTAAGCGACTCTTGGACAGGCACATGGACAGCAGTAAATTGAAGGGGTGGAGGTTAGGTCGATCTTAGATTAGGATAAATGGTCAGCACAACATCGGGGGCTGAAGGGCCTGTGCTGTACTGTTCTATGTTCTATAACTTCCATTATTGCAACACGGTGGTATATTTAAGTTAACTGACAGATTTTTTTTCATTATTACAGAAAGTAAGCCTGTATTATTGGGCATGAATGAGGATACAGCTGATATCACTCCCCTCCCCCACATCACAGATCACCCCCCACCACATCGCATATCACTCCCCCTCCCCACCACATCGCATATCACCCCCCCTCCCCCACATCACAGATCACTCCCCCCTCCCCCCACATCACAGATTAGCCCTCCCACATCGCATATCACCCCCCTCTCCCACATCACAGATCACCCCACCCTCCCCCCCACATCGCATATCACCCCCCCCTCCCCCCCACATCGCATATCACCGCTGGTGAAAAGGTGGTCATTTGGCAATTTGTGAATGCGTGCACATTCTACAAAACTGACAAGTGATTAACGTAAACAGAAAATGCTGGAAATACTCAGTAGGTCAGGCAGCATAGAGGGTTCTCACATCCTGGGCCCAAATTAAATGTGCCCAAGTATCCCAGTAACAACTGTCCCCTCTCCCCAAGGAAATGGGAGACTCAATGCTGAAAACTATGGCAGTCAAGATGCTCATCACTACAACAAAGGCCACAAGTATTCAAGAGCTTCGTGACGCAGTGCGTAATGCCCCTGCCTCGGAACCAGAAACTCTGGGTTTGAGTCCCACCCCAAACTGGGATCTTCCTCCCCACGCCCCCCTCCCAAACTGGGATCTTCCTCCCCACGCCCCCCTCCCCAAACTGACATCTTCCTCACCTCGCCCCCCTCCCCAGACTGGGATCTTCCTCCCCACGCCCCCCTCCCCAGACTGGGATCTTCCTCCCCACGCCCCCCTCCCCACACTGGGGTCTTCCTCCCCACGGCCCCCTCCCCAAACTGGGGTCTTCCTCCCCACGCCCCCCTCCCCAAACTGGGATCTTCCTCCCCACGCCCCCCTCCCCAAACTGGAATCTTCCTCCCCACACCCCCCTCCCCAAACTGGGATCTTCCTCCCCACGCCCCCCTCCCCAAACTGGGATCTTCCTCCCCACGCCCCCCCTCCCCAAACTGGAATCTTCCTCCCCACGCCCCCCTCCCCAAACTGGGATCTTCCTCCCCACGCCTCCCTCCCCAAACTGGGATCTTCCTCCCCACGCTCCTCTCCCCAAACTGGGGTCTTCCTCCCCACGCCCCCCTCCCCAAACTGGGACCTTCCTCCCCACGCCCCCCTCCCCAAACTGGGATCCTCCTCCCCACGCCCCCCTCCCCAAACTGGGATCTTCCTCCCCACGCCCCCCTCCCCAAACTGGGATCTTCCTCCCCACTCCCCCCTCCCCAAACTGGGATCTTCCTCCTCACGCCCCCCTCCCCAAACTGGGATCTTCCTCCCGACGCCCCCCTCCCCAAACTGGGATCTTCCTCCCCACGCCCCCCCTCCCCAAACTGGGATCTTCCTCCCCATGCCCCCCTCCCCAAACTGGGATCTTCCTCCCCACGCCCCCCACCCCAAACTGGGATCTTCCTCCCCACGCCCCCCTCCCCAAACTGGGATCTTCCTCCCCACGCCCCCTCCCCAAACTGGGATCTTCCTCCCCACACCCCCCTCCCCAAACTGGGGGCTTCCTCCCCACGCCCCCCTGCCCAAACTGGGACCTTCCTCCCCACGCCCCCCTCCCCAAACTGGGATCCTCCTCCCCACGCCCCCCTCCCCAAACTGGGATCTTCCTCCCCACGCCCCCCTCCCCAAACTGGGATCTTCCTCCCCACTCCCCCCTCCCCAAACTGGGATCTTCCTCCTCACACCCCCCTCCCCAAACTGGGATCTTCCTCCCGACGCCCCCCTCCCCAAACTGGGATCTTCCTCCCCACGCCTCCCCTCCCGAAACTGGGATCTTCCTCCCCACGCCCCCCTCCCCAAACTGGGATCTTCCTCCCCACGCCCCCCACCCCAAACTGGGATCTTCCTCCCCACGCCCCCCTCCCCAAACTGGGATCTTCCTCCCCACGCCCCCCTCCCCAAACTGGGATCTTCCTCCCCACACCCCCCTCTCCAAACTGGGATCTTCCTCCCCTCGCCCCCCTCCCCAAACTGGGATCTTCCTTCCCCCGCCCCCCTCCACAGACTGTGATCTTCCTCCCCACACCCCCCTCTCCAAACTGGGATCTTCCTCCCCCCCCTCGGACTGGGATCTTCCTCACCCCCACCCAGACTGGGATCTTCCTCACCCCCCCCCAGACTAGGATCTTCCATCCCCCCTCCCAGACTGGGATCTTCCCCCCCCCCCCGCCCCCCCATGCCGTGGTAGGTTTTCCAGCATTTGTGGTGGTTCGCCATTGGTTGGTGGGTTCCTTGGCGGTGCGGCTGGCAAACAACATAAGAACAGGAGGCCATTCAGCCCATCAAGTCGTCTCTGTAATTCCATACAATCAGTGCAGATTGGACACTTCAATGCCTTTTACACCCACTATCCCATTACCCTTTCCATTATTGTTCATCAGAAATTTATCAAGCTCTGCTTTCAAACGGCAATAATATCGATAGGAGGGAAGATCCTGCAGCTAGCCAATGGCGAGGGGGGCTGGAGGATCTCAGCCCTGGGCTTGACGACCCAGGAAGGTGGGTTCATAATGTGGCCAAAGAGCTTGACTCTCAGCTGCCGACAGTGAGAGTGGGAGAGTTCCCTGGTCAGCCATGTGATTGGAAAGAATGTTTGAGCTACCACCGTCACCATCCAAATCTCTAGACTACAACAGGCAGATGTTGCTATAGCAACATGGATTACCGGAGAGAACTGCAATAATTCTACCCCATGCTTTTCTCTCTGTTTCTAACCTGCTAGAGCGATTATTTTACGGACCACTGGAAAATTTCTACAGGCTCCTAGAGGTCCTCGAGCTCCAATTGGAGAACCGCTGTTCTAGACATTCGCTATCAATGCGGGAATGTTTGATATCGGAGGGTGCTGCTTTCTATGAAACTCACAAATCAGCAGTTTTGCCAAACCCTTAATGTTATTTCTTTACCTCAAAACCTTTTGTTTGACGGCTACTATTCCACATTGTGTTCAAGAGAAACTGGATGGTCATCTAACTCTGGACTAACAGAGAATTAAAAGGCTGAGGTGGTTATTTTGACCAAAAGGTGAGAACAGGTACTGAATGGGCACAGGGCAGAATGGTAAGAAATGCAGCCTGTTTGAAAGTCTAGATTTAACACATCATCCTGATCCTAATGGCTGTATATCAAATTGCATTTGCCTGGAAGTGCTAAACAAAGATACTGTAAAATAGAAATCCATCCATTGAAAGACATTTAGACATATCCATGGATAGGAAAGGTTTAGAAGGATTTGGGCCAAGTGCAGGCATATGGGGTTAGCTTTGATGGGATTTTGGTTGGCATGGAGCAGTTTGGGGCCAAAGGGACTGTCTCCATGTCGTGGATTCTATATCTCAAGCAGTGGTGCAAAATGGCTGATATCAGATTGGTGACTGGTTGTAAACAGTGCTGAATATTCAATTCCAGTACTGCAGTGGAAGGAATGTTGGGTGCTGTGTATATCAGCGCTGTGAGGCTGATACAACATCACCATCTTTGCACAATATCACCACCTTTGCCCCAGTTTCTACCCCAGTAGATTTAGCACTTAAATGCTGATTGGACATCATTTCTGTAGACCGGTCTCGGTGGAATCTTGTGGAGGTGATGGTGGTTCTGGCTGTCAGCCCAGGATTGTTGCTGGGAGTGAGTGATGGTAGGAGGGCGTTAGAATTTAGAATCATAGAATTTAGAATTTGCAGTGCAGAAGGAGGCCATTCGGCCCATCGGGTCTGCACCGGCTCTTGGAAAGAGCACCCCACCCAAGCACACACCCCCACCCTATCCCCATAACCCAGTAACCCCATCCAACACTAAGGGCAATTTTGGACACTAAGGGCAATTTATCATGGCCAATCCACCTAACCTGCACATCTTTGGACTGTGGGAGGAAACCGGAGCACCCGGAGGAAACCCACGCACACACGGGGAGAACGTGCAGACTCCAAACAGTGACCCAAGCCGGGAATCGAACCTGGGACCCTGGAGCTGTGAAGCAATTGTGCTAACCACTATGCTACCATGCTGCCCTTTAAGCATGGCATGGCAATTAAGGGAGAGGGGTATTGGCAGCAAGGACAGGGGGGAGGGGGTAGCCTCAGTAGGTACCCCACTTTCCTGATGCTGAATCCCTCATACACACTGAGTGCCTTTAAAGAAGAGACCCACCCGACCCCCCCAACCGCCCCCCGACCCCCCCCCGACCGCCCCCCGACCCCCCCCGACCCGCCCCCTCGACCCCCTCCTCGACCCCCCCCGAACCCCCCCCGAACCCCCCCTCCCAATCCAAGCTCACAAGCAGCCTGACATGGGTGAGTTTGTCGCACACCCTGCAGAGCGTGTCCCTGTCCGCTGCTGGGTGATTAATAGCAATGGTGGGATGAGATTCTTAAGTGGGCATTAATTGCCAATTTAATGACCTCAGTTTGTGGCAGGTGGAAGTGCCGTCCACAGACCTTCTTCCCATGGATTTAAATCCGGAAGTTGATGGGATTCCCAACTGTCAGTTAAATACGGTCATCACTAAACTTGCCATGGCGGAGGGTACAAAGCTTCACCCTATACGTCACCCTATATGTCACCCTATACGTCACCCTATATGTCACCCTATACATCGCCCTATATGTCACCCTATATGTCACCCTATACGTCACCCTATACGGCACCCTATATGTCATCCTATGCATTGCCCTATATGTCACCCTATACATCGCCCTATATGTCACCCTATATGTCACCCGATATGTCAGCTCCTTGCACCCATTATGCTCATGACCGATCATCAGGTTCACCGCCTTGATCCTGCCTGCCTCCTCACCCCCCCCACCCCATAATTCTTTAGCCCCAAGAGTTGTATCTAATTCCTTTGTGAATTACACAATGTTTTGGCCTCAGCTACTTTCTGTGGGAGCGAATTCCACAGATTCACCGCTCTCTGGGTGAAGAAATTTCTCCTTACCTCAATCCTGAAAGGTTTGCCCCTTATCCTCAAACTATGACCCCTAGTTCTGGACTCCCCCACCATCGGGAATATTCTTTCTGAATCTACCCTGCCTAATCCTGTTAGAATTTTATAAGTTTCTATGAGATCCCCTCTCACTCTTCTAAACTCCAATGAATATAATGGGAGCGAGGTCCCGGAGGAGGACTTCCTGGGGAAAACAAGGAGACGTTCATGAGGTGTCTGATTTGTGGTTGTACAGAGCAGTGACCGGATGGCGTGGAGGGCCATCGGGAGGACTTCTTGCCAGCGGGAGACTGGGAGATTCCTAGACCGTAGGGCCAGTCGGACGGTTGTAACTGGTCGTCCTGCTCGAGGCGATGCCCTTGCTGAGCAGGAATTGACGCAGTTCGTCGCTCATAAAGGAGGACCCCCTATCACTGTGAATGTAAGCGGGGAAACCGAACAGTGTAAAGATACCCTGGAGGGCCTTGATGACGGTAGTTGCGGTCATGTCGGGGCAGGGGATGGCGAATGGGAACCGGGAGTACTCGTCAATCACGTTCAGGAAATACGTGTTGCGGTCGGTGGAGGGGAGGGGGCCTTTGAAATCCATACTGAGGCGCTCAAAGGGACGGGAAGCCTTTATTAGGTGCGCCCTCTCTGGCCGGTAGAAGTGCGGTTTGCACTCCGCGCAGATTCGGCAGTCCCTGGTGACTGTCCTGACCTCCTCGATGGAGTAGGGCAGGTTGCGGGTCTTGATGAAGTGGAAGAAACGAGTGACCCCCGGGTGGCAGAGGTCCTCGTGGAGGGCTCGGAGGCGGTCCACTTGTGCAGTGGCACAAGTGCCGCGGGACAGGGCATCAGGAGGCTCGTTTAGCTTCCCCGGACGGTACAAGATCTCGTAGTTGAAGGTGGAGAGTTCTATCCTCCACCGCAAGATCTTGTTGTTTTTAATCTTGCCCCGCTGTGCATTATCGAACATGAATGCAACCGACCGTTGGTCCGTGAGGAGAGTGAGTCTCCTGCCGGCCAGGTAATGCCTCCAATGTCTCACAGCTTCCACTATGGCTTGTGCCTCTTTTTCGACCGAGGAATGGTGAATTTTGGAAGCATGGAGGGTACGGGAGAAGAAGGCCATGGGCCTGCCCGTTTGGTTGAGGGTGGCCGCCAGAGCTACGTCGGACGCATCGCTCTCGACCTGGAAGGGGAGGGACTCGGCGATGGTGCGCATCGTGGCCTTTGCAATGTCTGCTTTGATGCAGCTGAAGGCCTGGCGGGCCTCCGTCGACAGGGGGAAGGTTGTGGACTGGATTAGGGGTCGGGCTTTGTCTGCGTAGTTGGGGACCCACTGTGCGTAATAGCTGAAAAACCCGAGTGCTTCAGGGCCTTGGGGCAGTGAGGGAGGGGGAACTCCATAAGGGGGCGCATGCGTTCAGGGTCGGGGCCTATAACTCCATTTCGCACTACGTAACCTAGAATGGCTAGACAGTTGGTGCTAAACACGCCTTTATCCTTATTGTATGTTAGGTTAAGGATTTTCGCGGTCTGGAGGAATTTGCGGAGGTTGGTGTCGTGGTCCTGCTGGTCATGGCCACAGATGGTGACATAATCGAGATAAGGGAATGTTGCGCGTAAGCCGTACCAGTCAACCATTCGGTCCATCTCTCGCTGGAAGACCGAGCCCCCATTAGTGACACCAAAGGGAACCCTTAAAAATTGATAGAGCCGCCCATCTGCTTCGAAGGCAGTGTACTTGCGGTCACTATTACGGAGGGGTAGCTGGTGGTAGACTTGAGATCCACCGTGGAGAAGACCTTGTATTGTGCGATCCTGTTTACCAGGTCGGCTATACGGCGGAGAGGATACGCATCCAGCTGCGTAAACCTGTTGATGGTCTGACTGTAGTCAATGACCATCCTATGCTTCTCCCCGGTCTTTACCACCACTACTTGAGCTTTCCAGGGACTGTTGCTCGCTTCCATGGCCCCTTACCCCAGCAGCCTTTGGACCTCTGACCTGATGAAGGTCCGGTCCTGGTCACTGTACCGTCTGCTCCTGGTGGCAACGGGTTTGCAATCCGGGGTGAGGTTCGCAAACAGGGAAGGCGGGTCGACCTTAAGGGTCGCGAGGCCGCAGAGAGTAAGGGGAGGTATAGGGCTGCCGAATTTAAAGGTCAGGCTTTGCAAGTTACATTGGAAGTCCAACCCCAGGAGTGTAGCCGTGCAGAGGTGCGGCAGGACATACAGGCGGAAATTGTCGAATTTCCTGCCTTGGACTGTGAGGTTCGCTAGGCAGAACCCCTTTATCTCCACCGAGTGTGACCTGGAGGCCAGGGAGATCCTTTGGTTTACAGGGTGGGTTACAAGTGAACAGCGCCTTACCGTGTCGGGGTGAACAAAGCTCTCCGTGCTCCCAGAGTCAATCAGGCAAGATGTCTTGTGGCCGTTGATGAAGACCGTCGTTGTAGCCGTTGCGAGTGTCCGGGGTCGACTTTGGTCCAGTGTCACCGAGGCTAGATGAAGCAGTTGAGAGTTCTGATCAGGCAGCGTGCAGTCGGCCGTGCTGGGGGCCCATCCAAGATGGCGTCACCCATTTGTCGCAAATGGTGTCCGGGGATGAACAAGATGGCGGCGGCAATGGACAAAATGGTGGTGCCCACCCGTCCAGCGTGGTGTCCGGGGGGCAAGATGGCCACGCCCGTGGGTCGCACGTGGCCCTAGGATAGGGGGGTGGCGGTGAGCGCTGGCCTGAAGGGAGGGTTGCCGCGGCGGTCCGGAGTTGCTGGAGACCGCGGCTACGGCGCGCGCCTGGCAGACCCCCACAAAGTGGCCCTTCTTGCCGCAACCTTTGCAGGTGGCGGTGCGGGCCGGGCAGCGCGGGTGGGGATGATTCGCCTGCCCGCAGAAGAAACAGCAGGGCCCGGCGGCGTTAGCGGGCTGTCTTGTAGTGCAGGCCTGCAGGGTCAGGGGGAAGGTCTGTGGGGCTGCCGCTGCGGGGTGCCACGCAGCCCAGGGGGCCGCCGCAGGGGTCGGGCGCATAGGACTACGCATTTTTGTAGGCAACATCCATGGACCCTGCCAGGCCCCGTGCCTCTCTAAGTCCCAGGGTGTCCCTTTCTAGGAGCCTTCGTTGGATATCTGAGGAGCTCATACCTGCTATGAAAGCATCCCTGATTAAAAGTTCCGTGTGCTCGCTCCCCGAAACTTGCGGGCAGCCACAGTTGCGGCCCAGCACCAGTAGCGCCCGGTAGAAATCTTCCAACGATTCCCCGGGGCTTTGCCGTCTAGTAGCAAGCAGGTGACGAGCGTAGACCTGATTTACAGGGCGGATATAATGTCCTTCCAACAGTTCGATCAAGGCATCATAGTTCTCCGCCTCCTCGATGAGGGTGTAGATCCCAGGGCTGACCCTTGAGCGCAGGAGATGCATTTTCTGTCCTTCTGTGGGGGTGCCGAAGGCCGTCTCGAGGTAGCCTTTAAAGCACACCAGCCAGTGTTTAAATATTGCAGCCGAGTTCTCCGCGTGGGGGCTGAGATGAAGGCACTCCGGTTTGATTCGGAGATCCATCCTTCCAGCTTAATTCTAGTAGATTAAATTGATGTGCGATCAATTACACTCAAGACAAAGTGATTTCATAACTGAAGGCTTTAATCGACTAGAACTTGTTCCCCAGCAGCTTCGGTACAGAAAGTGAAGGCTGCTGGGACGGTACCATCTCTTATACTCCGCCTGTCAGGGTGGAGCTATGTAACAACAGCCAATGGTAGACTCCTGGGTCTAACCAATGGTCATCAGCCTCTTAGGTACCGCAATACCTGGTGCTACCACAGTATTTTTGCTACTGAAGTGGATAACCTCACATTTATCCACATTATACTGCATGTGCCATGCATGTGCCCACCCACTCAGCCTGTCCAAATCCCACTGAAGCATCTCTGCATCCTCCTCACAGCTCACCCTCCCACCCAACTTTTGTGAGGGCCACGAAGAATCCAGCACGAGTTTTAAGGATACAAAGTAATAACATTTATTTACAATAACATATATATATAACAGCAGCAGCAACTTCTCTTGCTGCACACTCCTTCCTACTGTTTCCAAACTGGCCAGCTTTATTTATACTCGGAGTTTACTAGTGGTTTCTCTGCCCCCCTCATTGGGGAAGCTCATACTCCCACAGGATTGTGGGATTTTCATTAGTCCCCAGCCAATGGTAAGTAGGCAGGTTATAACACCAACGTTGTATCATCTGCACATTTGGAGATAATACATTTTGTTCCATTATCCAAATCATCAATATATACGAATTTGGCTGCTGTTGCTTTCCCCTGAGAGGTAAAGGCCTCGGAAAATTACAGAAAGAAAGTTGTTCTCAGCTTGCTGAAGTGTCTTAGCGAGTTTCCTGATGTGTTTTAAGGCCCTCTTCACAGTTCTATCAGCAACATAAAATGGCAAATATCCCTTTAAGTAGCACTTCAAATCAACAAATCAAGGTCTACTCCCAATCAAATCATCATTTGCAGAATGCATTAGTTGAAGCATCAATCATCATTCTCTGCTGCCTCTGTAACTGCTAGCAGGTAGTTTAAGGGCCATCAATTGTTTAACAAGCCTTTGGGTTGGCTTCAAAAGCAGGAGCCTTGAATCAAATGTGAGCTAAACTGATATTTCTACTTAAGATTCTATCTTGGCTTTCTCTTCAGCACCAAAAGTATTCAGCCAAAAATGCCCCTTACGCTTCTAAAACATCCATTTATCACTCGCGTCCTGCTCAATGATTTACAAAATACACACTGTGAGGTGTAATATTTGGTTATAATCCTTGGTACATTGGAGCAGTGTTTGTGCAGGTCAAGGGAACGTTGTGTATTCTAACTGGGTGTCGATCTCCTCTCTGGCACAGCAGAACATTTTGCAGATTTATTCCTCCTTTGATATCCAATGTTCTTTGACATTTAATTGCCTGGAAACCTAGGGGAGACTGCCTGAGGAAGTGGATCGACAACCCCTTTCATACTTATGTCTTGGAGAATCGATAGGTAGCGGGGGGGGGGGGGGGGGCGTTGGTGCCTGTAAGGGAACAGTTTTGACTGTAACTGCAGGTATGGGGAAGAGAAAAAAGGGGGAGGGGGAAGAGAGGGAGTAGAGATGAGAAGAGAAAGGTAAAAGAAGGGAAGAAGATGAAGAGGAGGGGAGAAGGGGACAGATACCGTGAAAGGGAGTGAAGGAAGGAGAGGTGAAAATGGGAGACTCGGGAAAGAGCCTATGCCCAAATCTATGAGTTGGATTTACCTGTGAGTTTACCATTCCTCTATTTTTAATGCACTGTAGATTCTGCAGCAAACGTTGCCTCCTGGCCATAGGTTTTACTAGTCCAGTGCTGTCATAATGTTACTTTGAATTGTGGCCACCTAGCTCCATTTTAAATCTACAATGAAGAACATGGAACAAAATGCTGAGCTTAAAACTTCCTAGTTTAAATAATAAAAGTAAATATTTGTAAAAATGGTGGACATAATGGAGTTTGTGAGGAGCAGGTCACATATTAAAGATAATACAATCAAATTTCTGTGCACAACATACTATTGCCGTCATTTCTTGATTTTGCACCTTGATGTCAGGATTCAGTGCATGATGGGCACTATTCCCATTTATATACATTGTACATTTATATTTGTTTCAGATTCTCACATGTCAATCTCCATGGTATGGAGCACTATACTATGTTAATCTCCATGGTATGAAGAACTATACTATGTCAATCGCCATGGTATGGAGCACTATACTGTGTCAATCTGCATGGTATGGAGCACTATACTGTGTCAATCTCCATGGTATGGTGCACTATACTATGTTAATCTCCATGGTATGGAGCACTATACTGTGTCAATCTCCATGGTATGGAGAACTATACTATGTCAATCCCCATGGTATGGAGCACTATACTGTGTCAATCCGCATGGTATGAACACTATACTATCTCAATCTCCATGGTAAGGAACACTATGGGGCAGCACGGTAGCATTGTGGATAGCACAATTCCTTCACAGCTCCAGGGTCCCAGGTTCGATTCCCGGCTTGGGTCACTGTCTGTGCGGAGTCTGCACGTTCTCCCCGTGTGTGCGTGGGTTTAGGAGCACTATACAATGTCAATCACCATAGTATGGAGCGCTATACTATGTCAATCTCCATGGTATGGAACACTATAGTATGTCAATCTCCATGGTATGAACATTATACTATGTCAATCCCCAGGGTATGGAACGCTATACTATGTCAATCTCCATTGTATGAACACTATACTATGTCAATCGCCATGGTATGGAACGCTATACTATGTCAATCTCCATTGTATGAACACTATACTATGTCAATCCCCAGGGTATGAACACTATACTATGTCAATCTCCATTGTATGAACACTATACTATGTCAATCGCCATGGTATGGAACGCTATACTATGTCAATCTCCATTGTATGAACACTATACTATGTCAATCCCCAGGGTATGAACACTATACTATGTCAATCTCCATTGTATGAACACTATACTATGTCAATCGCCATGGTATGGAACGCTATACTATGTCAATCTCCATTGTATGAACACTATACTATGTCAATCCCAATGGTATGGAACGCTATACTATGTCAATCCCAATGGTATGGAACACTATATTATGTCAATCCCAATGGTATGGAACACTATACTATGTCAATCCCAATGGTATGGAACGCTATACTATGTCAATCTCCATGGTATGAACACTATACTATGTCAATCCCCAGGATATGGAACGCTATACTATGTGAAGTGCTTCATGTTACTTTTCCCCTCGATGCGATTGCTTTCTGACTTTACTGTTTCACCTGACTGTGAACAGCACACAAAAGGTCAGCATCTGTGCCAGATCTCAGATCCTGGCTCCAAATGTCAGACTTTGACTGCTTACCTTTAACCTTTGAACATTTCTGAATATTTTCATGGCCATTTCTCTCTTCTTGTGACAACTGCAACTGGTCCCTGCAATGCAGAGAAATACTTCTGTATATTATCCTGCTGAGTACATTAACATGCTGAATATATTATCCTGCCGAGTATATTATCCTGCCGAGTATATTACCCTGCCGAGTATATTATCCTGCCGAGTATATTATCCTGCCGAGTATATTATCCTGCCGAGTATATTATCCTGCCGAGTATATTACCCTGCCGAGTATATTATCCTGCCGAGTATATTATCCTGCCGAGTATATTATCCTGCCGAGTATATTATCTTGCTGAGTATATTATCCTGCTGAGTATATTATCCTGCCGAGTATATTATCCTGCCGAGTATATTATCCTGCCGAGTATATTATCCTGCCGAGTATATTATCTTGCTGAGTATATTATCCTGCTGAGTATATTATCCTGCCGAGTATATTATCCTGCCGAGTATATTATCCTGCTGAGTATATTACCCTGCCGAGTATGTTATCCTGCTGAGTATATTGCCCTGCCGAGTATATTATCCTGCTGAGTATATTACCCTGCCGAGTATATTATTCTGCCGAGTAAATTATCCTGCTGAGTATATTATTCTGCTGAGTATATTATCCTGCCGAGTATATTATCCTGCTGAGCATATTACCCTGCCGAGTATACAACCCTGCCGAGTATATTATCCTGCCGAGTATATTATTCTGCCGAGTATATTATCCTGCCGAGTATATTATCCTGCTGAGTATATTATCCTGCAGAGTATATTATTCTGCTGAGTATATTACCCTGCCAAGTATATTATCCTGCTGAGTATATTATCCTGCCGAGTATATTATCCTGCTGAGTATATTATCCTGCTGAGTATATTATCCTGCCGAGTATATTATCCTGCTGAGTATATTACCCTGCCGAGTATATTATCCTGCTGAGTATATTATCCTGCTGAGTATATTATCCTGCTGAGTATATTACCCTGCCGAGTATATTACCCTGCCGAGTATATTATCCTGCCGAGTATATTATCCTGCCGAGTATATTATCCTGCTGAGTATATTATCCTGCTGAGTATATTATCCTGCCGAGTACATTATCCTGCCGAGTATATTATCCTGCTGAGTATATTATCCTGCTGAGTATATTACCCTGCTGAGTATATTATCCTTCCGAGTACATTATCCTGCCGAGTATATTATCCTGCTGAGTATATTATCCTGCTGAGTATATTATCCTGCTGAGTATATTACCCTGCCGAGTATATTATCCTGCTGAGCATATTACCCTGCCGAGTATATTATCCTGCTGAGTATATTACCCTGCCGAGTATATTATCCTGCTGAGTATATTACCCTGCCGAGTATATTACCCTGCCGAGTATATTATCCTGCTGAGTATATTATCCTGCGGAGTATATTATCCTGCCGAATATATTATCCTGCTGAGCCGTTGTGGCGAAGCATTTGGGCTCTGGGAAGGGAACGCAAAGAATATGATGTAAATATGTCTCCAGTATCCTGTTATGCCCTGGTTGAAACTTGATGATGAAAATAATTTAGTCGCTTGCATTAGGTACTGGCTGGCGGCTGGCTATAGAATGGATAAAAGAGAAAAAAGGTGAATCATAATGAAATGGTAATTGGAAAGTTTTCCAAAGGTATTTATCAACAGATTTTAGATGAAAACACAATGTTAGGCCAGAAAGTGTTAGCTCTTTAAGACGGAAATTTGGAGAGAAAATGTTTTGCTTCAAAGTCAAAAGCATTATATTCTCATGGAGGAATTTCTTTGACCTGAATCATTCTAACTTTCCCAAATATAGTGGAATCGGTCAAGCATAGGTCGAAGGTGATTGTCATTAAGTAGAAGGAATAGTTTACCGACTGAGCTAAGTGCACCACACTGGAAGGTGAAGAATATAATATCTTGCAAAGGCTGAATCAAGAGGCCACTGAAGGAGAATCGAGGTCACACATATTCCACTTAACCTTAACTGTGCAAGGAAATGCAGGCTCTCATACCAGGAGCTAATACAGTGCCAGTAGATAATTTAAGTGTGTCCTTTGTGGCCCAGTCTAATAACCCTGGGGCTTTAAAAGTCACAAGCAGGTTGGATGATTTTGTTACAAGGGCCCTGAATTTCCTTCTTGACTTCAGCACAATACGAAGATAGGAAATAGGGGGAGAGCACATTTGGCTTGTTGGGCCTGCTCCACCATTCAATACGTTCATGACTGATCTTAGGCATCAACTCCACTTTCCGGCCCGCTCCCCATGTCCTTGGATCGCTGCAAGGCCAAACGTCTATCCACGTTATATTATTTCTTATGTCCGAATAATGTTCGTAGTCTTCCAGTTGAAGCAAATGCTTTATTGGGTAAGTTCGCTCTCTCTCCAGAGCTTAACCTAGACGTTATATGATAAAGATATAAAATAAGAAATGCTAGAGGTAAGCTGCCTGCGCTGAGCTGTCTTTGAATGCTGCTGGTCACTAGCTTCTGGTCCTGTGAAGAGACTGATCCTGGTTTCCATCTGTCTATTTATACATCTCTAGTGCTCCCTCTGGTGATTACTTAATTGTAGTGTATTTACATTAACCCCTTGTGTACATGCAGATATCCAGATCACTACATCCCCCTTTTTTCTTTTTACATATTTTCTGTATGGTGTTAAAGAAAATTGTTCAAAACAGGTAGATAAATGATGATATGTACATCTGTACCAGTTGTGATGATATTAATAATTATACAAAGTACATTAATATTCATGAGTCCAATCTTTATAAAAAACATTTATGAGTCCAAACTTTATAAATTTAGTCAGTTGAGTTTCTTTCTTCTTCTGTTGAAGTGGTGATGTTGATATTTCAGAGTCTTTGTGAATGGCGTCAGTGTTCTTGTGTTGCAGTAACCCACAAGTCATCATGAGGTGTTCGAATGGTCGAATCACTTTTGTTGTCGGACCTGGACTTTTTCCTGTGCTTGCGGTATTAATTCTGTATGTCACCTGCCTTGAAAACTGGTTTGCTTGTTTGTTGTGGAGCAATTATGAATTTATGAGATTTGTTGTCATGCCATGTTATGTTTGTACTCTGGCCATTGTTTCGCAGTGTGCGGTGGCATTGTCCTTCATGTGCAGAGTTGTACCATGTTGTACAGGTTGTTGTTTCATTGTTGTTGTTTTTCTTGTTTCTGTTGTTGTTCTTGTTGTTGTTTTTGTTGTGCTTGTTGGTTCTGTTGTCTTTGTTGTTGTTTTTGTTATTGTTGTTGTTTTTGTTATGCTTCTTGTTGTCGTTTTTGTTGTGGTTCGTATTGTAGTTTTTCTTGTTGTTCTTGTTGTGCTCAATGACTGTTCCTTGTGGATAATTTGAGTCATTCTCAAAGTTATTGGTATCAGTGTCATTTGTGGTATCTGATGACTCATTGAGCATTTCAACTTGAGGTTTGTGAGAATGATCTGATGTTGCATTCATTCTGGTGACATCAGTTATTCAAGGTTGATTTGTTTCATCGTTTATCTCTTGGTGCTGCTCTTCTGGAGTCAACATCGTCAAGGTTTCAGTTTCTTGTAGGTTGTCAAGAGTGGATGAGGTTTTAATTGATGCGATCTCACTGGACTCATGAATAGTTTTACTTTGAGTGTTGAGTGCTTCTGTACAGACGAGCTGAGATCTGTCAGTCTCGCTGTGATCTTGCACATCGTGTATGCTGATTGTGATCACTGTGTCACAATTCGCACATACAATGGTTAGACCTTCATAGTCTTCTTCATGCTTGGTTGTCACTCCGGAGTCTTTAATTGCTTCCATTCTGGAGTCTGTCAACAAGCTCTCTGTGGAGGCTTGATTCACTCTCTCTGTGGAGTCTTTCATCTTCTCTGTGTGGAACTGTGTGGTGTTCTCTCTGTGGATTCGATCAGTACTCTGTGTGGTGTCATTTTCTTCTTGGCTATTTGACAGGTTATTGTCATCCAATGTATCTACGATCTGCCATTGCATCATGGTATTGGATTCATCTATGATGAGTAGAGTCATATTGAGCTTTGCAATCGTGTTGCTGATGCTATGATAATCATATCCAAATAACTCAGCCACGTCTGAGTAGTATTCTTTGCTAAACAAATCATCTTCTGTGGTTTTGGATTTGTTTTTGTGATCTTCACTTTTAATTAACAAAACATCTTCTTTAGTTTTGGATTTGTTAATGTGCTCTTCACTTTGGATGCTGCAAACTGCTTGTTCGATGGTGCTGCAGAAGTTATTTTCAACTGCTGGTTGAAGTTCAGGCAATGTTGTGCTTGTTGAGGTTAAATCTTTGGGTTTTGTATCTTTAAGAGTCTTTTTGTGATTTTTGGGCATTTCCCCTTTAAGTGGGTGTGGTCTGACATCAAGACGCTCGTGACATTATGGGTACTAATCGATTGTGCATGCGCAAATCGATCATCGGGCATTGTGCGCTTTTTCTTCAACTGCGTATGCGTGTCTTGTGCATGCGCAGATCGATCCTCGAACGATGTGCAGTCTTTTTCCAACTGCGCATGCGATTTTCGCCCAATGCATCTTTTCTCAACTGCGCATGCGTGGCTTCGGTTTCCTACGTATGCGCAGAACTGAATTTTGCTGGTTTGCATCTTTTGTTGATGTGCGCATATGTTTGAATCAGAGGCGCGCGATGAGGAAGCTGGATTGAACAGAGACACCATTTTAAGTTTCTCAGCCTCGTGGAGAACTTTTTCGGCATTCTTTGTTTGTGAAGCTAAAGGTACTGATTATTATTTCTTTCTTGCGATATGTACTTTTCAATCACGATTTCCAGCGTTAAACCTTTCTGTTTTAATAATGATTGTCTGAGTTCCGCATCATCTATTCCCTGTACAATTTGGACTCTGAGCATTGAATCTCTCAAAGCAGCATAATTGCAGGTTACAGTGATCTTCAAATTTTTCGAGTATCACTTTCAATTTAGTTTAGTCACCATCCAAGTAATTAAAGGAGTGAGAGATCTCTCCAGCTTGATGTTAAGGTATTGCTAGTAGCAGTGCTATTTTTTTGTCTTCAGAGGCCGTGTTCAAATCATTAGCTACCATATATATTTGGAACATTTGTTTAAAAATTTCCAGTTATCACTTAAGTTACCGGTTGTTTTCAGCTGCCGTGGAGGTCGAACATGTTCGATCGAATCGGTCGGTTATCGAGAATCCATATGCTGCGAGGTCTTCCACAGTCAAACAGTGGTGCTTTTGTTTCTGTCTTTTTGTCTTTAAGTTTTCCTGAGGTCACGTCCTGGTACCATATATTATTTCTTATGTCCGAATAATGCTCGTAGTCTTCCAGTTGAAGTAAATGCTTTATTGAGTAAGTTTGTTCTCTCTCCAGAGCTTAAACTAGACGTTACACGATTAAGATATAAAATAAGAAATGCTCGAGGTAAGCTGCCTGCGCTGAGCTGTCTTTGAATGCTGCTGGTCACTAGCTTCTGGTCCTGTGAAGAGACTGATCCTGGCTTCCGTCTGTCTATTTGTACATCTCTAGTGCTCCCTCTAGTGATTACTTAGTTGTAGTGTATTTACATTAACCCCTTGTGTACATGCAGATATCCAGATCACTACACATCTCAGCAGTGGTAGCACAATCCCTTCAACAAGGCGTTCTCCACAGACCACAAGACCATCAAAGCCAATTGTGCAAGACTTCTCAGACCCCAGCCAATAGTGAGTTTGCTCGAGGCCCAAATGCATAATTTAATTCGGAACCTCATGTCCCCAGAGGCACCAAGATTGAAGACCTTTCATCAGATAGCAAAATTGGTTAAAGAACATTTCAACCCAAGGATCTCGACTATTCTCGAATGATATAAATTAAATTCTGTAGCGAGGGATCATGTCTGTTTCAGCCTTCACAGCCAGGTTCCAACAGCCAGCTGAGCACTGAGAGAAACATAGAAAATAGATGCAGGAGGAGGCCATTCGGCCATTTGAGCCTGCTCCGCCATTAATTACTATCATGGCTGATCATCAAGTTCAGGAGGCACGGTAGCACAGTGGTTAACACAGTTTCTTCACAGCTCCAGGGTCCCAGGTTCGATTCCCGGCTTGGGTCACTGTGCGGAGTCTGCACGTTCTCCCCGTGTGTGCGTGGGTTTCCTCCGGGTGCTCCGGTTTCCTCCCACAGTTCAAAGATGTGCAGGTTAGGTGGATTGGCCATGATAAATTGCCCTTAGTGTCCAAAATTGCCCTTAGTGTTGGGTGGGGTTACTGGATTATGGGGATAGGGTGGAAGCGTGGGCTAAGTAGCGTGCTCTTTCCAAGGGCCGGTGCAGACTCGATGGGCCGAATGGCCTCCTTCTGCACTGTAAATTCTATGATCTATGATCTATTTTTTTTTTAAATTTAGAGTACCCAATTCATTTTTTCCAATTAAAGGGCAATTTAGCGTGGCCAATCCACCTACCCTGCACATCTTTGGGTTGTGAGGGCGAAACCCACGTGAACACGGAGAGAATGTGCAAACTCCACAAGGACAGTGACCCAGAGCTGGGATCGAACCTGGGACTTTGGCGCCTTGAGGCCGCAGTGCTAACCCACTGTGCCACCGTGCTGCCCCTATGATCTAAGATCTATGATCGATGATCTAAGACCCTGATCCCGCCTTCCCCTCCATATCCCTGGATCCCTTTAGCCCCAAGAGCTATATCTAATTCCTTCTTCAAATTACACAACGTTTTGGCCTCAACTACTTTCTGTGGGAGCGAATTCCACAGATTCACCGCTCTCTGGGTGAAGAAATTTCTCCTCATCTCAGTCCGAAAAGATTTTCTCCTTATCCTGAAAGCATGACCCCTAGTTCTGGACTCCCCCACCATCGGGAACATTCTTTCTGAATCTACCCTGCCTAATCCTGTTAGAATTTTATAAGTTTCTATGAGATCCCCTCTCACTCTTCTAAACTCCAATGAATATAATCCTAACAGACTAAAACCTTCGCTGCACTCCCTCCATAGCAAGAACATCCTTCCTCAGATA
This sequence comes from Scyliorhinus torazame, assembly GCF_047496885.1. Lineage (NCBI taxonomy): Eukaryota > Metazoa > Chordata > Chondrichthyes > Carcharhiniformes > Scyliorhinidae > Scyliorhinus > Scyliorhinus torazame. The sequence goes on from NC_092725.1 coordinate 144,043,760, forward strand.
AGGACACCAAAACTGCCCACAATACTCCAGGTGTGGCCTCACCAATGCCCGATACAATTGCAGTAAAACATCTCTATTCCTATACTCAAATCCTCTTGCTGTGAAGCCAACATACCATTTGCCTTCTTTACTGCCTGCTGTACCTGCGCGCTTACTTTCAGTGACTGATGCACGAGGACACCAAGGTCTCGCTGAGTAACCGCCTCTCTCAATTTACACCCATTCTAATAATAATCTGACTTCCTATTTTTGCTACTGAAGCAGATAACCTCACATTTATCCACATTATCCTGCATCTGCCATGCATGTGCCCACTCACTCAGCCTGTCCAAATCCCGCTGAAACATCTCTGCATCCTCCTCACAGCTCACCCTCCCACCCAACTTTGTATCATCTATACATTTGGAGATAATACATATCGTTTCCTCATCCAGATCATTAATGTATAATATGAATAGTGGGTCCTAGCACAGATCCCTGCAGTACCCCACTAGTCACTGTCTGCCAATCAGAAAAAGACCCATTTATTCCAAATCTTTGCTTCCTGCCTGCTAACCAGCTTTCTATCCATCTCAAGGCAGTATCCACAATCCCATCTGCTTTAACTTTACATATTAATCTGCTCTGTGAGACTGTTGAAAGCCTTCTGAAAGTCTAAATAAACCACATTCCTGGTCAATTCTACTGGTTACATCTTCAAAGAATTCTAGTAGATTTGTCAAGCATGATTTTCCTTTCCTAAATCCATGCTGACTTTGTCTGATTATACCGCTGCTTTCCAAATGCTGTGCTATGAAATCCTTGAAAATTGACTCCAGCAACTTCCCTACTACCGATGCTAGGCTCACTAGTCTGTAGTTCCCTGTTTTCTCTCTGTGGTAGTCACCACTGTTTGTATAATACGTGTATTAGAGGTAATACAGTAAGGCTCCTGCAGATCCCTGCCTGCTGGCTCCGCCCAGTAGGCGGAGTATAAATGTATGTGCTCACCGAGCTGCTGCCATTTGGGTAGCAGCTGCAGGAGGTAACACATCTCTGCTTAACAAAGCCTCGATTACTCTCTACTCTCGTCTCGTTGTAATTGATAGTGCATCACTCTCAACCCCCCTTTTTGAATAGCAGGGTTTTGTTGGCTACCCTCCAATTTGTAGGAACCATTCCAGAGTCTAAATAATTTTGGAAAATGACCACCAATGGATCTACTATTTCTCGGGCCACTTCCTTAAGTGCTCTGGGATGAAGATTATCAGGCCCGGAGATTTGTCCGCCTTCAGTCCCATTAATTTCCCCAAAACCATTTCTTTGCTAATACTAATTTCTTTCAGCTCCTCACAAAAACTTGTGTTTCTGAGAATGTCTGACACATTATTCATGTCTTCCTTTGTGAAGACAGAAGTAAAGTACAAATTTAGTTCCTCAGCCATTTCTTTGTTCCCCATTATGAATTCCCCCATTTTTGACTTTAAGAGGCTTTCAATCAATCTTTTTCTCTTTACAGACTTATACAAACTTTTACAGTCAGTTTTATGTTCCCTGTTAACTTACTTTCAAATTGTATTTTCTCTTTCTCAATCAATCCCTTGGTCTGCCTTTGCTGAATTTTAAATTGTTCCCAATCCTCAGGTCTATTGCTTTTTTTTGCTAATTTGTTTGCCTCTTCTTTGAATCTAATACGAGCTCTAATTTCCCTTGTAAACAATGGTTTGGTCACAGTTCCCTTTCTACTCTTGCGCCTAATAGGAATAAACAACTTTTGCAGTTCATCTATTCATTCCTTGAATGCTGCCATTGCCTGTCCGCTGTCCTTCCTTTTGGTAACGTTGCCCAGTCCATCGTTCCCGTACCAGCCTCCCCGAACAGACGCCGGAATGTGGCGACTAGGGGCTTTTCACAGTAACTTCATTGAAGCCTACTCGTGACAATAAGCGATTTTCATTTCATTTCATAGCCAGTTAATGCTGATTTGAAAATTCAATCAAAATTAAGAAGTCAAACTTTTTTGTACATAGGTATCTGAGCGCAGGCTGTTAGAGAACAAAAAGCTGTTAGCGAAAGGAATTTTAGAAGGCGATTAACATTCATTAATGTCAAAATCTGTCTGCAAAATGGCACATTGATGTTTGTAAAAAATTAATTGAAGACTAATTACCATCTAGTACAACCACTTTGTGAGCTGTTATCAACTAAGCTCAATCAAATTAAATGGAACATTACACTTCACCTTTTGTTGAACCACATTAAAAAATGGAGGGCTTCAGCCTTTGAATGACCAAATCGTGAAAAATGCTGACCATTGTGTGTAAAGCTTAAAATCTCTTTTTAATAAATCACAGATTATAAAAGTAAGCAACAAATAAAAGGTTGTTACTGGAAGACATTACCATAAGACCATAAGACATAGGAGCAGAATTAGGCCACTCGGCCCATCGAGTCTGCTCCGCCATTCAATCATGGCTGGTATTTTCTCATCCCCATTCTCCTGCCTTCTCCCCATGACACCTGATTCCCTTATTGATCAAAAACCTATCTATCTCTGTCTTAAAGACACTCAGTGATTTGGATTCCACAGCCTTCCGAGGCAAAGAGTTCCACAGATTCACCACCCTCTGGCTGAAGAAATTCCTCCTCATCTCTGTTTTAAAGGATCGCCCCTTTCGTCTGAGACTGTGACCTCTGCTTCTAGTTTTTCCTACAAGTGGTAACATTCTCTCCATGTCCTCTCTATCCAGATAAAGGCTCGCAGGCCAAGACAATTCTCAACAATTAAATAATGACCAGAAATTAGGAATAATTGAACCTTGTAAGAATAATAAAAACTTTTACGTTAGTTTTAAATAGAACTTGCACATAGACAGACAAGAGCCACAATTGCTAAGAGTGATCTAATCTAATTAAAAACTGTATAAAAATAAGAACTTCACCATTAAAAAGTGAAAAGTATCGAAATCTTCAAATCAATGCTTCTCATTAAAGCCAACTGCTCAGCTGGAAACCTGAATTGAAGAGGGACGTCCTGCTGAACAGTCGGCATTTAATGCTCGAGGCACTTAATGGTTATTCTGAGATATTTTTGACTCGCATTGTAGAGGTTTTACTTTTGCATTCCATATTGGAACTAAGATTACGGGGGGGATTTTCTGTTACGTTTTTGGTGGGTGGGACCAATGCGGGAGCAGAAAATCCCATGTGTAACCCAAAACACGATTAATGCTGGAGGGATTTGCCATGGCGATTGTACCTGCCAATGACTAACAGGAATCCGGACATTCAATGGCACAATCCGCATTGTAATACATTTACATCTGATTATCAGGCCTCTACGCCTGAAAACCATGCTCCCCCCTTACACAGTCCATTCACGTTGGTGTGCCAATCATGACAGGTGTCCCATTGTGTGCACCTGGTGAGCAGGACCTATCAGAGGGGTTCAGGTGAGTGCATCGTTCAGGGAAGAGGGTCATGCCCGGGCACTGCCCTGGGACTGTCAGGAGACAGTACCAAAAGACAACCCCAGGGTAGGAGGGGAGGCGTCTTGTTAGTTGGTGGGGGCATGTATTGCCTGGGGGCATTGCGTGTGTGTGGGCGGAGGGCGGTGTTCCAGGAGTGTGGGGGGGCGGGGGGGCGGGTGTTCATGGAGTGTGGGCGGGGGGGGGGGTCCGGGAGTGGGGGGGGGGGTAATCCGGGAGTGTGGGGGAGGTATTCCGGGAGTTGGGGGGGGGGGGGTTTGCATGGGAGGGTTTGTTCTGGGGGGGAGGGGGAGTTATATTTTTAATTCTTTAAAACTGGGTGCCCTTTATAAAATCTTTAAAAGGTTAAATTGCTGGGGGGCGGCTCAGGCATCATGGGACCCATGTCAGTTGTGGGCACATTATTCAGCAATAGTTGCACTTCGCGAATGAAGATGGTCCTCTCATCCCCTCTGATTGACAACAGTTGGCAGCTTTGTACTTTCCGGTTTTTACTTTCCACCTGTCCACTGACTACAGATGACAACCAGAATGCGGGAGTCACGTGATGTGAGCGTGGGAGTGGTTGCATTTTTGCGGGTTTCGGCTCTGATCGCCTTCTAATCCTTAATTTCATCCTGGTGCACATTTCGGGTATTTGCTTTCTCTTGGACTGCACGACTTGCGCTATGACCCTGGAAGGTCATGATTGGTGTTTTTGCAAGAAAGAACCAAGGTAAAATGCTAAAATCCTGGTTTCTTCCTGGTGGTCGGAGTGGGCTGGGGCCCACCTCGCAGTGACGCAGTCACTGCTGAGCGGGTTGTCGCCCTGGTGGTGATCCAGGGGATGGCCGCCATCGAAGATGTCGTGGCTGAGGACCTCGGCTCTGCAGCACAGGTTGTTAGAGCTCACTTTGAAGAATGCAAGATACTTTTAGAAGAGCAGCAGACGAGCTCGAGAAGGTTCTTGCCCTTGAAACACCAAAAGGTTGGGAGCATCAGATTCGAGGGAGCACAATGTACCCTTTCTCCGAGGCCCAGGGTTGGTTAGGCCCACTGATCGCTGATCACATATCGTCCTATTCCTGGTGCTTGTCGTGAGGGGTTGAGGTGGCTGAGCAGGTCCAGTCATTACCCCCCTGGCCAGACCAATGGATGAAATGGAAATAAACTGATAGAAATAAAAATGGGGTGAATGTGGTTGAGATCCTTGGTTGAGCCACAGGTGAGAACATGATTGAGAGGAAGATGTGTTTGGTGGTGGCATCAAGAGTTCTTAACCTGGTCCGACTCATTTCCCACACCTCTGCCCTCACCCCTTCCCCTCCCTCCCAGAATTAGGAGAGGGTCCCCCTTGTCCTCACTTTTCACCCCACCAGTCTCCACATTCAAAGAATCATCCTCCCTCAGTTCTGCCAACTCCAGCATGATGCCACTGCCAAACACATCCTCCCCTCACTCCCCCTGTCAGCATTCACAGGACCCGTTCCCTCCGGGACATTGGTCCACACCTCCATCATCCCAACACCTCACCCTCTTCCACGACTCCTTCCCATGCAATCACAGAAGGTGTAACACCTGCCCCTTTACCTCCTCCCTGCTCATCATCCAGGGGCCTAGACAGTCTTTTCAAGTGAGGCAGCGCTTAACCTGCACCTCCTTATCTGGTCTACTGCATTCGCTGCTCCCAGTGCGGTCTACTCTACATTGGAGAGAGTAAACGCAGACTGGGTGACCACTTTGCAGAACACCTCCAGTCCGTCCGCAAGCAGGACCCAGACCTTCCTGTCGCTGCCATTTCAACTCACCGTCCTGCTGTCATTAATGTAGCGTTTTGGGCGTGACCACTCCGGCTACCCACAGTACAGTTGAGGTGACTGAATTGACTTCTCCCAGAATCCTTTTCTGCCAACTCTACTGGATCTCAGGAATCTCTCGTATACCTCGGCATGCATGAATTTCCAAGGCAGGGGATACTGCATTGGTTCCCAATTTGTGCTCCCAGGGGGAACGTAAATTGGCAACAATTCTCCTCCGGCAGGAGAACAAAGGGCGGGATTCTCCGTTTCCCGATGCCGATATTGTAATCGGCGATTGGGTCGAGAATCCACTCCGACGCCCAAACCGGGGCTGGTGTTGGTTAGATGTCAGTCAGCCATGCTCCGCCCACTCGGAAGTGGCATAATCGCGTCACGCGCCGCTCGCCATTGCAACAGCATTGGTGCATCATCGGCAGGCCCTCCCGCGATGCTCCGCCCCCGATGGGTCGAGTTACCGGCCGCGAGGGGCACGTGTGGTCGGGAACCAGGCATGGCGGCTGCGGACAGTGTCCAATACCGCCACATGCGGCCGGGATCCATGCAGCTGGGGAGGTTTCTGCGAGGGCTGGGGGGACTGGTGTGGGGTGGCCAGGCATTGGCCAGGTGGCGTTCTGTGGGATCGCGGGAGGCGGGTCGGGTCGCGCACGGCCGGCACATGCGTGACCACCGACCCGGCCATTCTCCGGCCGTTTTTGGTGTAGGAGCTGGGTGTTTCACCCGGCGCCACTGCTAGCACCTCACCGGTCCCGGAACTGGTGAGGGTTCGGCACCAATTTTCAGGTCATAAAACGCCTGCCAATTTTCATTTAAGCTGGCACTTAGCCGCTAAATCGGAGAATCCAGCCCATTGTCTCCCAAATGGAGAATGTCACCCATTCTGTTTAAATTTAAGCAAGCAAGTCATGGGATTTGAGTGGAATGGAGATGATGTAATTAACGGGAGGAGCCAGGGCTCTAGCAGGCAGACTTTAGTTTCCCTTTGGCTGTGAACTGAACCGCCAAAACTTGCAGAAGGCTGTCAGGGAATCAGCATTAATCTGACAGGATCACTCACTCACTCTATTCAAGCAGTCTCTCAAAAGATCTCTCTATCTAAAGATTGGCAAACAAGCGTGTTCGCTAACTCTTTTTAAAAGTGTTTTTTGACCGGTGATGGGTTTTGCTTGATTGGAGATAAAGAAGGTATCAGTTAGAAGTTGAAGTGTTCCCTTTTATTGTTCAGCATTATTTAACTGCTAATTGTAAGCTATATTTCTGAGATGTTAAGGTTACTGTATTAATAATAAAGTTTGTTCTAATATACCGTATCCCTATTTTTGCATGGAATCACTTCGGGAGCAAAGTATCTTTTCCTCACTTTTTATAAATTAAAATAAAAGTATTGGGGTTCCTGTCCGGTACCCTAGCAAATGTTAGGGTCGGTTCCGGAATCGTAATAAGGGGCTGAAATACAGGGGCTGCAAGTCCTGTAGCTCCATCCACAGCGTAGGACTGAGTGAGGACATGGCTTCACTGAGTAGGATGGATGTGGAGCTGCCTGTAATCTTCATGGAGATCACTAACCTCATTACAGGGGGCAACCTCAATTGCAATCCACAATTGCCATGAGCATAGGGAGACCTGAGACCTACAATCCTGCCATGAATTCCTCCACCTTATCGTGCACTAGTCATTAGAGAGGGCATGCATTTAATCATGAAAGAATTTTGTGGCTCTGGGATAGTAATTTGATTCATGCACCAGATCTATTCAATCCCAACTTCCTGGGGGTCAACTACAGTCGTGTCTTGGGCCCGAATAACTCTGGTTGCATCAAGCCTGATCCTCGGAACAGCATTGCTCAACCTGCTGAAGCAAACCAAAGAACTACTAAGCAAGGTGCTACATGATTTGCCGTTTAGCAAGTCGTACCCTCCGCTAAGGATTTAATGTGAACTTTAAAAGGAAATTTCCAAACCCCATTATTATTTGAGGGAGACCAAAAAGAAAATGCTGGAAAATCTCAGCAGGTCTGGCAGCATCTGTAGGGAGATAAAAGAGCTAACGTTTCGAGTCCCGGGGCGAGATTCTCCGACCCCCCGCCGGGTCGGAGAATCGCCGGGGGCTGGCGTGAATCCCGTCCCCGCCGGTTGCCGAATTCTCCGGCACCGGATATTCGGCGGGGGCGGGAATCACGTCGCGCCGGTTGGCGAGCCCCCCCCCCCACGATTCTCCAACCCGGATGGGCCGAAGTCTCGCTGCTAAAATGCCTGTCCCGCCGGCGTAGATTAAACCACTTACCTTACCGGCGGGACAAGGCGGCGGGGGCGGGCTCCGGGGTCCTGGGGGGGGGCGCGGGGCGATCTGGCCCCAGGGGGTGCCCCCACGGTGGCCTGGCCCGCGATGGGGGCCCACCGATCCACGGACGAGCCTGTGCCGTGGGGGTACTCTTTTCCTTCCGCCTTCGCCACGGTCTCCACCATGGCGGAGGCGGAAGAGACTCCCTCCACAGCGCATGCACGGGGATGCCGTGAGCGGCCGCTGACGCTCCCGCTCATGCGCCGCCCGGAGATGTCATTTCCGCGCCAGCTGGCGGGGTGGAAATCAGTCCGGCGCGGTCCTAGCCCCTTAAGGTTGGGGCTCGGCCCCCCAAGGTGCGGAGGATTCCGTACCTTTGGGGCGGCGCGATGCCCGACTGAAACGCGCCGTTTTGGGCGCCGGTGGGCGGACATCGCGCCGATACCGGAGAATTTCGCCCCTGATAACTCTTTGTCAAAACAAAGGGTCATCTGGACTCGAAACGTTCGCTCTTTTCTCTCCTTACAGATGCTGCCAGGCCTGCTGAGATTTTCCAGCATTTTCTTTTTGATTTCAGATTCCAGCATTTGCAGTAATTTGCTTTTATTATTTGAGGGAGTCCTGATTTAAACTCTGAAAACCTTGATCAGGGGTTTTCCATCTCTAGAAACTTAAATCTGGGTCTTACAATCACTGCCAGTAAAACACTCCTCCTGTACTTGTATATCTAAAACACACATTTTACATATGAACATAAGCATGAAATACTGTTACGGCTTAAAACATGTTGGGTGTTATTTTGAGATAAATTGTAGCCCTAACACGTATGAGACAATTCTAGATCGGGAGTGCTTCGCTGCTAATCACCCTCACTTTGAGTTCAAAACAGCCAGCTTCTACAGACACATGTCTGGGTCTGAAGCGATGAACTATTTCCCCCTCAGAGAGAACGGCTAACAGAAAATGTTTCAGACAGGTGTTTTTAATAAGCAGCAGCTGGGTTACAGTTACCCGGATATTATAAATATCTGGGTAACCGGGGCAGCACGGTAGCACAGTGGCCAGCACTATGGCTTCACAGGGATCCTGGGTTCGATTCCCGGCTTGGGTCACTGTCTGTGCGGAGTCTGCACGTTCTCCCCGTATCTGCGTGGGTCCCGAAAGTCAGGTAATTTGGACATTCTGAATTCTGCCTCCGTGTACCCGAACAGGTGCCGAAATGTGGCGACTGGGGACTTTTCACAGCAACTTCATTATAGTGTTAATGTAGAACACTGAATATTACAGCACAGTACAAGCCCTTCGGCCCTCTATGTTGCGCCGACCTGTGAAACCACTCTAAAGCCCATCTACACTATTCCCTTATCGTCCATATGTCTATCCAATGACCATTTAAATGCCCTTAGTGTTGGCGAGTCCACTACTGTTGCAGGCAGGGCATTCCACGCCCTTACTACTCTCTGAGTAAAGAACCTACCTCTGACATCTGTCTTATATCTATCTCCCCTCAATTTAAAGCTATGTCCCCTTGTGCTAGACATCACCATCTGAGGAAAAAGGCTCTCACTGTCCACCCTATCCAATCCTCTGATCATCTTGTATGCCTCAATTAAGTCACCTCTTAACATACTTCTCTCTAACGAAAACAGCCTCAGCCTTCCCTCATAAGATCTTCCCTCCATTCCAGGCAACATCCTGGTAAATCTCCTCTGCACCCTTCCCAAAGCTTCCACATCCTTCCTATAATGCGCCGATCAGAATGACACGCAATACTCCAAATGCAGCCGCACCAGAGTTTTGTACAGCTGTAACATGACCTCATGGCTCCGAAACTCAATCCCTCTACCAATAAAATCTAACACACCGTACGCCTTCTTAACAACCCTCTCAACCTGGGTGGCAACTTTCAGGGATCTATGTACATGGACACCGAGATCATCCCTGCTCATCCACACTGCGAAGAATCTTACCATTAGCCCAGTAGTCTGTCTTCCTGTTATTCCTTCTAAAATGAATCAAACTCCATTTGCCACCTCTCAGCCCAGCGTTGCAGCTTATCTATGTCCCTCTGTAACTTGTAACATCCTTCCGCACTGTCCACAACTCCACCGACTTTAGTGTCATCTGCAAATTTACTCACCCATCCTTCTACGCCCTCCTCCAGGTCATTTATAAAAATGACAAACAGCAGTGGCCCCAAAACAGATCCTTGTGGTACACCACTAGTAACTGGACTCCAGTCTGAACATTTCCCATCAACCACCACCCTTTGTCTTCTTCCAGCTAGCCAATTTCTGATCCAAACTGCTAAATCACCCTAAATCCCATGCCTCCGTATTTTCTGCAGTAGCCTACCACGGGGAACCTTATCAAACGCTTTACTGAAATCCATATACACCACATCAACTGCTTTACCCTCATCCACCTGTTTTGTCACCTTCTCAAAGAACTCAATAAGGTTTGTGAGGCACGACCTACCCTTCACGAAACCGTGTTGACTATGTCTAATCAAATTATTCCTTTCCAGATGATTACACATCCTATCTCTGATGAACCTTTCCAAGATTTTGCCCACAACAGAAGTAAGGCTCACTGGTCTATAGTTACTGGGGTTGTCTCTACTCCCCTTCTTGAAGAAGGGGACAACATTTGCTATCCTCCAGTCTTCTGGCACTATTCCTGTAGACAAAGATGACTTAAAGATCAAAGCCAAAGGCTCAGCAATCTCCTCCCTAGCTTCCCAGAGAATCCTAGGATAAATCCCATCCGGCCCAGGGGACTTATCTATTTTCACACTTTCCAGAATTGCTAACACCTCCTCCTTATGAACCTCAAGCCCTTCTAGTCGAGTAGCCTGAATCTCAGTTTTCTCCTCGACAACACTATCTTTTTCCTGTGTGAATACTGACAAAAAATATTCATTTAGCACCTCTCCTATCTCCTCGGACTCCACGCACAGCTTCCCACTACTGTCCTTCACTGGCCCTACTCTTACCCAAGTCATTCTTTTATTCTTGACATGCCTATAGAAAGCTTTAGGGTTATCCTTGATCCTACCTGCCAAAGACTTCTCATGTCCCCTCCTGGCTCTTCTTAGCTCCCTCTTTAGGTCCTTCCTCGCTAACTTGTAACTCTCGAGCGCCCTAACTGAACCTTCATGTCTCATCTTTACATAAGTCTCCTTCTTCTTCTTGACAACTGTTTCGACTGCTTTAGTAAACCACGGTTCCCTCACTCGACCACTTCCTCCCTGCCTGACAGGTACATACTTGTCAAGTACACGCAGTAGCTGTTCCTTGAACAAGCTCCACATTTCCATTGTGCCCATCCCCTGCAGGTTTCCTCTCCATCCGATGCATCCTAAGTCTTGCCTCATCGCATCATAATTGCCTTTCCCCCAGATATAACTCTTGCCCTGCGGTATATACCTATCCCTTTTCATCACTAAAGTAAATGTAATCGAATTGTGGTCACTATCATCAAAGTGCTCACCTACCTCCAAATCTAACACCTGACCTGGTTCATTACCCAGTACCAAATCCAAAATGGCCTCGCCTCTCGTTGGCCTATCCACATACTGTATCAGGAAACCCTCCTGCACACATTGGACAAAAACGGACCCATCTAAAGTACTCGAATTATAGCGTTTCCAGTCAATATTTGAAAAGTTAAAGCCCCCATAACAACTACCCTGTTGCTTTCGCTCCTATCCAGAAGCATTTTGGCAATCCTTTCCTCTACATCTCTGGAACTTTTCGGAGGCCTATAGAAAACCTCTAACAGGGTGACCTCTCCTTTCCTGTTTCTAACCTCAGCCCATACTACCCCAGTAGACGAGTCCTCATCAAACGTCCTTTCTGCCACCGTAATACTGTCCTTGACTAACAATGCCACCCCTCCCCCTCTTTTACCACCTTCCCTGAGCTTACTGAAATATCTAAACCCCGGCACCTGCAACAACCATTCCTGTCCCTGCTCGATCCATGTCTCCGAAATGGCCACATCATCGAAGTCCCAGGTCCCAACCCATGCCGCAAGTTCACCCACCTTATTCCGAATGCTCCTGGCATTGAAGAAGACACACTTTAAACCACCTTCCTGCCTGCCAGTACACTCCTGCAACTTTAAAACCTTACTCATGACCTCACTACTCTCAACCTCCTGTATACTGGAGCTACAATTCAGGTTCCCAAGCCCCTGCTGAACTAGTTTCAACCCTCCCGAAGAGCATTAGCAAATTTCCCCCCCAGGATATTGGTACCCCTCTGGGCCAGGTGTAGACCATCCCATTTGTAGAGGTCCCAACAACCCCAGAATAGGCCCCAATTATCCAGAAATCTGAAACCCTTCCTCCTGCACCATCCCTGTAGCTACGTATTCAACTCCTCTCTCTCCCTATTCCTCGTCTCGCTAGCACGTGGCACAGGTAACAACCCAGAGATAATAACTCTGTTTGTCCTAGATCTACGTTTCCACCCTAACTCCCTGAATTCCTGCCTTACATCCCTATCCCTTTTCCTACCTATGTCGTTGATACCTATGTGGACCACGACTTGGGGCTGCTCCCCCTCCCCCTTAAGGATCCCGAAAACACGATCCGAGACATCACAGACCCTGGCACCTGGGAGGCAACACACCAACCGCGAGTCTCTCTCGTTCCCACAGAATCTCCTATCTATCCCCCTAACTATGGAGTCTCCAATGACTAATGCTCTGCTCCTCTCCCCCCTGCCCTTCTGAGCAACAGGGACATACTCTGTGCCAGAGACCTGCACCCCATGGCTTACCCCTGGTAAGTCCCCCCCCCAACAGTATCCAAAGCGGTATACTTGTTACTAAGGGGAACGACCACAGGGGATCCCTGTACTGACTGCTTCCTCCCAGCCCCTCTCACCGTCACCCATCTATCTTCATTCTGTGGAGTAACTACATCCCTGAAGCTTCTATCTCTGACCACCTCTGCCTCCCGAATGATCCGAAGTTCATCCAGCTCCAGCTCCAGTTCCCTAACACGGTTTCTGAGGAGCTGGAGATGGTGCACTTCCCACAGATTAAATCAGCAGGGACACTGACGGCGTCCCTCACCTCAAGCATTCTGCAGGAGGAACATTGCACTGCCTTCCCTGCCATCCCCTCTAGATAAAGAAAGAAAAAGAAAGAAAGAGCTTACCTGTTATTCACTCCCCTTCTCAGCAAGCACTCACTCATCAATCTCTGCGCCCCGCCCGATAACACCTGAGGGAAAATAAAAGAAAAACTACTTACCAGTCACCAGCCAATCCCTTACCTGCAGGCTGTGACATCACGGTTCAACTTCTTTCTACTTCTACCTGCCCTCGAGCCTTACTCTTGATCTTTACAGCGGTTGGGTTTTTTTTGGTTAGAGGAGGGGGTAGGAAGGGAAACACTGAAGAAGTGTTTCTGGTTTAAGTGTCACTTAACAGCAGCTCCTCCACAAACCATCTTCAAGTTAGAGTGACCGCACCGGACGTATGCAAATTTCCCCCGCAACAGCCAATCAGCAGTTCCGCTCTGCTGCCCTCTGCTGGATGCTTGGCTTCACTTGAACAGCTAGGGTCTCTTGCACAAGTACACCTTCAAGTTAGAGTGACCGCACTGGACGTATGCAAATAAACCTACTTGTGACAATAAAGATTATTATCATTATAAATGTCCAGAGAGCCTCTCTTAAAAAATGTATACCCTCAGTTAGGAGCAACAGAGAAGGATTCTTTGGTGTTGTATACCGAATACTATGTTAGATGTTTATATTAATAACTTATTTAAAACTGTATTAAAGAACAACTTTATGTGGCTGTACATCACAGTGTTAAATATTATTGAAAGAAAGCAAAACATTTATTCTAATATACAATGCAAAAGTTAAACCTTTGCAATTCTACAGACAAAAGTATCTCAGAATATCATCAAAAATCTGAAGTGCCTCGAGTAGTAAATGCCGACTGCTCAGCAGGGCGTTCCTCTTCACTATGATTAGAAGGTTCCAGCTGAGCAGTTGGCTTTAATGAGAAGCATTGATTTGAAGATTTCAACACTTCTCACTTTTCAATGGTGAAGTTTTACTTTGATGTGGTTTTAAGTTAGATCACCCTTAGCAAATGTGGGTGTTATCTCTCTGTGTGGGTTCCACACCTCTTTATTATTAGACCGATACTTGAAGAGAAAGCATTTACATTTCTGCGAGAGAGCTGGGGAGTGGTACAGGCAATGATGGGAAATAAGGCCAGCTTCAGCATTGCATCATTCTGTAAATTCTCCTTGGATTCATCAACAGATTTCTGCTGCATCAGGTGTCGGAATGTGGCGACGAGGGGATTTTCACAGTAACGTCATTGCAGTGTTAATGTAAGCCTACTTGTGACCATAAAGATTATTATTATTACAAACTCCATGCCCACTGATCCTGCAAAGATTAGTAAGTTTTATCATCCATGCCACCTGTTTACCCATAACCTGGATGATTTTACCCGAAAACTTGCAAAACTCGAATCAATTTCTTGATCACATTTGTAAAATGTCACTCATGCTCTCACAACTTGCACATCTTCTTCGTATGAAACATGAATAATATTTTCTGAGTCTCACTGGAAGTGGATTGTTGGTCATTTATTTTCTGTCCATGCAGACAATTGTGAAAAAAATTCACAAGGCACCTGAACATCAATTGCTGAAATAACAAGACGCTCGAGAAAACTGTTCCTATTGATGAAGATTTGGCCACAAATCTAGACAGCACGGTACCTCAGTGGTTAGCACTGTTGTCTCAAAGCGCCAGCGTCCCAGGTTCGATTCCCGGCTTGGGTCACTGTCTGTCGCTCAGGGGCCTCTGTGGGGTCGTGAGGGCCCCCCCCCCCCTTTCAGGACCTTCACGTTAAATCCTCAACCTTTATGAGGCCACTTCATATCCCCCCTTCTCGCCCCCTACCCTTCATACTCCCCCTCATCCCCCATTTCATGGGAATGGTCCCATCAGGCCCAGACCCTTGGCTGTCTGACCCTGGAACCTGGGTACTCTTGAACTGCCACCCGGGCACCATGCCCCTGCCAGACTGGCAATGCAAACCAGGCAACTTGGAAATGCCAGGGTGGCAGTAGGAAGTTGGCAGGCTAGTAGTGCCAATGTGCCCAGGTGCCAGAGGAGAGCCAGTGGGCTACGCTGCCCTGTCACTAACCAGCCAGAGGTCTCCAATGGCCAGGGGAACACTCCAGGTGCCGTTACACCTGATCCACGTTTGAGTGGACCAGTAATAAACGGCACCTGATTGAGGCCTTGCTCATTCCGGGGCACTGGGAGAATATGGCACAGGCAAACAAAGAAATAAAGACCAAAGAACAAAGAAATGTACAGCACAGGAACAGGCCCTTCAGCCCTCCAAGCCCGTGCCGACCATGCTGCCCGACTAAACTACAATCTTCTACACTTCCTGGGTCCGTATCCCTCTATTCCCATCCTATTCATGTATTTGTCAAGATGCCCCTTAAATGTCACTATCGTCCCTGCTTCCACCACCTCCTCCGGCAGCGAGTTCCAGGCACCCACTACCCTCTGTGTAAAAAACTTGCCTCGTACATCTCCTCTAAACCTTGCCCCTCTCACCTTAAACCTATGCCCCCTAGTAATTGACCCCTCTACCCTGGGGAAAAGCCTCTGACTATCCACTCTGTCTATGCCCCTCATAATTTTGTATATCTCTATCAGGTCTCCCCTCAACCTCCTTCGTTCCAGTGAGAACAAACCAAGTTTATTCAACCGCTCCTCATAGCTAATGCCCTCCATACCAGGCAACATTCTGGTAAATCTCTTCTGTACCCTCTCTAAAGCCTCCACATCCTTCTGGTAGTGTGGCGACCAGAATTGAACACTATACTCCAAGTGTGGCCGAACTAAGGTTCTATACAGCTGCAACATGACTTGCCAATTCTTATACTCAATGCCCCGGCCAATGAAGGCAAGCATGCCGTATGCCTTCTTGACTACCTTCTCCACCTGTGTTGCCCCTTTCAATGACCTGTGGACCTGTACTCCTAGATCTCTTTGACTTTCAATACTCTTGAGGGTTCTACCATTCACTGTATATTCCCGACCTGCATTAGACCTTCCAAAATGCATTACCTCACATTTGTCCGGATTAAACTCCATCTGCCATCTCTCCGCCCAAGTCTCCAAACAATCTAAATCCTGCTGTATCCTCCGACAGTCCTCATCGCTATCCGCAATTCCACCAACCTTTGTGTCGTCTGCAAACTTACTAATCAGACCAGTTACATTTTCCTCCAAATCATTTATATATACTACAAAGAGCAAAGGTCCCAGCACTGATCCCTGTGGAACACCACTGGTCACAGCCCTCCAATTAGAAAAGCATCCTTCCATTGCTACTCTCTGCCTTCTATGGCCTAGCCAGTTCTGTATCCACCTTGCCAGCTCACCCCTGATCCCGTGTGACTTCACCTTTTGTACTAGTCTACCATGAGGGACCTTGTCAAAGGCCTTACTGAAGTCCATATAGACAACATCCACTGCCCTACCTGCATCAATCATCTTAGTGAACACCTCGAAAAACTCTATCAAGTTAGTGAGACACGACCTTCCCTTCACAAAACCGTGCTGCCTCTCACTAATACGTCCATTTGCTTCCAAATGGGAGTAGATCCTGTCTCGAAGAATTCTCTCCAGTAATTTCCCTACCACTGAAGTAAGGCTCACCGGCCTGTAGTTCCTGGGATTATCCTTGCTACCCTTCTTAAACAGAGGAACAACATTGGCTATTCTCCAGTCCTCCGGGACATCCCCTGAAGACAGCGAGGATCCAAAGATTTCTGTCAAGGCCTCAGCAATTTCCTCTCCAGCCTCCTTCAGTATTCTGGGGTAGATCCCATCAGGCCCTGGGGACTTATCTACCTTAATATTTTTTAAGACACCCAACACCTCGTCTTTTTGGATCTCAATGTGATCCAGGCTATCTACACACCCTTCTCCAGACTCAACATCTACCAATTTCTTCTCTTTGGTGAATACTGATGCAAAGTATTCATTTAGTACCTCGCCCATTTCCTCTGGCTCCACACATAGATTCCCTTGCCTATCCTTCAGTGGGCCAACCCTTTCCCTGGCTACCCTCTTGCTTTTTATGTACGTGTAAAAAGCCTTGGGATTTTCCTTAACCCTATTTGCCAATGACTTTTCGTGACCCCTTCTAGCCCTCCTGACTCCTTGCTTAAGTTCCTTTCTACGTTCCTTATATTCCACGCAGGCTTCGTCTGTTCCCAGCCTTTTAGCCCTGACAAATGCCTCCTTTTTCTTTTTGACGAGGCCTACAATATCTCTCGTCATCCAAGGTTCCCAAAAATTGCCGTATTTATCCTTCTTCCTCAGAGGAACATGCCGGTCCTGAATTCCTTTCAACTGCCACTTGAAAGCCTCCCACATGTCAGATGTTGATTTGCCCTCAAACATCCGCCCCCAATCTATGTTCTTCAGTTCCCGCCTAATATTGTTATAATTAGCCATCCCCCAATTTAGCACATTCATCCTAGGACCACTCTTATCCTTGTCCACCAGTACTTTAAAACTTACTGAATTGTGGTCACTGTTACCGAAATGCTCCCCTACTGAAACATCTACCACCTGGCCGGGCTCATTCCCCAATACCAGGTCCAGTACCGCCCCTTCCCTAGTTGGACTGTCTACATATTGTTTTAAGAAGCCCTCCTGGATGCTCCTTACAAACTCCGCCCCATCTAAGCCCCTGGCACTAAGTGAGTCCCAGTCAATATTGGGGAAGTTGAAGTCTCCCATCACCACAACCCTGTTGTTTTTACTCTTTTCCAAAATCTGTCAATCTATCTGCTCCTCTATCTCCCGCTGGCTGTTGGGAGGCCTGTAGTAAACCCCCAACATTGTGACTGCACCCTCCTTATTCCTGATCTCTACCCATATAGCCTCACTGCCCTCTGAGGTGTCCTCCCGCAGTACAGCTGTGATATTCTCCCGAACCAGTAGCGCAACTCCGCCTCCCCTTTTACATCCCCCTCTATCCCGCCTGAAACATCTAAATCCTGGAACGTTTCCTGTCAATCCTGCCCTTCCCTCAACCAGGTCTCTGTAATGGCAACAACATCATAGTTCCAAGTACTAATCCAAGCTCAAGACGTATTAATCGAATGGCTCATTTAAATATCGCCCAGCGAGACCCAGGTGGTGACGGCTTGCAGGATTTGAATGAATGTCACGGGATGTTCCAAATCTCGAGAGAGAGAGAGAGAGAGAGAAGCCTCTCGCGGATTTCAATGGCTTCATCGCGTCACCAAGTCAGGCCCAACAATTCCATTAAATCGCACCCACACTGTTTTGTCCTCAACTACTTCCTGTGGTGACGAGTTCCACAGGCCGACCACTCTCTGGGTGAAGAAATGTCTCCTCATCTCTGTCCTAAATGGTCTCCCCGTATCCTCAGACTGTGACCCCTGGTTCTGGACACCCCCACCATCGGGAACATCCTTCCTGCATCTACCCTGACCAGTCCTGTTAGAATTTTATAGGTTCTATGAGATCCCCCCTCATTGTTCTGAACTCCAGCGAGAACAATCCTAACAGATTCAATCTCTCCTCATTCACCAGTCCCGCCATCACAGGAAGCAGTCTGGTAAACCTTCTCTGCACTCCCTCCATAGCAAGAACATCCTTCCTCAGATATGGAAACCAAAATTGTACACAATATTCCAGGTGTGGCCTCACCAAGGCCCTGTACAATTGCAGCAAGACATCCCTGCTCCTGTACTCGAATCCTCTCACTATGATATCCACAACACTCTCCAATGCCACTCACAGATGCCACACAATATCCCCAGCTGCTGCTCCAGCTCCGAAATCCAGGCATCCAGGAGTTGTGCGATTTAGCCCACATGCTGGCTCCAGGCACTGGAAATGTTCACGACTTCCCACATGTAGCAAGAGGAGCACACAATGGCTCTGAGCTCTCCTGCCATGACTTACTTCTTTAAATTATACCTTTTTAAGATGTTTGCTTTCAGATTATATCCAATTCTCTAGGGCCCTTCTTTCCTGGAATTTACTACTCCTGAATATAGACCTCACAACTATAAAGCACAAACAGATCTCTCAAACAACAAGTGATAAAATTAGTAAATACTGACCCGACTTTCCCCACTACCTGCCAATCAGGTCTCCCCCTTTTGCCCTGCTGCAGCAGGGCAAGTCCCTCTCTGAAGATCGAAAAGTTAAAAAGCGAGGAGAAAAAGCAAAATGCACCTATTTCCGTTCTGCACCGAATTCCCACTCTGTTCCAAATTCCCGATACCCAAACTCACTCTGGCTGTGACTCACTCTGGCTGTGACTCACTCCATAGAACATAGAACATAGAACAATACAGCGCAGTACAGGCCCTTCGGCCCACGATGTTGCACCGAAACAAAAGCCATCTAACCTACACTATACCATTATCATCCATATGTTGATCCAATAAATTTTAAATGCCCTCAATGTTGGTGAGTTCACTACTGTAGCAGGTAGGGCATTCCACGGCCTCACTACTCTTTGCGTAAAGAACCTAGCTCTGAGCTCTGTCCTATATCTATTACCCCTCAGTTTAAAGTTATGTCCCCTCGTGCCAGCCATTTCCATCCGCGGGAGAAGGCTCTCACTGTCCACCCTATCCAGCCCCCTAATCATTTTGTATGCCTCTATTAAGTCTCCTCTTAACCTTCTTCTCTCCAACGAAAACAACCTCGAGTCCATCAGCCTTTCCTCATAAGATTTTCCCTCCATACCAGGCAACATCCTGGTAAATCTCCTCTGCACCCGCTCCAAAGCCTCCACGTCCTTCCTATAATGCGGTGACCAGAACTGTACGCAATACTCCAAATGCGGCCGTACCAGAGTTCTGTACAGCTGCAACATGACCTCCTGACTCCGGAACTCAATCCCTCTACCAATAAAGGCCAACACTCCATAGGCCTTCTTCACCACCCTATCAACCTGGGTGGCAACTTTCAGGGATCTATGTACATGGACACCTAGATCCCTCTGCTTATCCACACTTCCATTAGCCAAATATTCCACATTCCTGTTATTCCTTCCAAAGTGAATCACCTCACACTTCTCTACATTAAACTCCATTTGCCACCTCTCAGCCCAGCTCTGCAGCTTATCTATATCCCTCTGTAACCTGCTACTTCCTTCCACACTATCGACAACCCCACCAACTTTAGTATCGTCTGCAAATTTACTCACCCACCCTTCTGCGCCTTCCTCTAGGTCATTGATAAAAATGACAAACAGCAACGGCCCCAGAACAGATCCTTGTGGTACTCCACTTGTGACTGAACTCCATTCTGAACATTTCCCATCAACCACCACCCTCTGTCTTCTTTCAGCCAGCCAATTTCTGATCCACATCTCTAAATCACCCTCAATCCCCAGCCTCTGTATTTTCTGCAATAGCCTACCGTGGGGAACCTTATCAAACGCTTTGCTGAAATCCATATACACCACATCAACTGCTCTACCCTCGTCTACCTGTTCAGTCACCTTCTCAAAGAACTCGATAAGGTTTGTGAGGCATGACCTACCCTTCACAAAGCCATGCTGACTATCCCTGATCATATTATTCGTATCTAGATGATTATAAATCTTGTCTCTTATAATCCCCTCCAAGACTTTACCCACTACAGACGTGAGGCTCACCGGTCTATAGTTGCAGGGGTTGTCTCTGCTCCCCTTTTTGAACAAAGGGACCACAGTTGCTATCCTCCAGTCCTCTGGCACTATTCCTGTAGCCAATGATGACATAAAAATCAAAGCCAATGGTCCAGCAATCTCTTCCCTGGCCTCCCAGAGAATCCAAGGATAAATCCCATCAGGTCCCGGGGACTTATCTATTTTCAGCCTGTCCAGAATTGCCAACACCTCTTCCCTACGTACCTCAATGCCATCTAATCTATTTACCTGGAGCTCAGCATTCTCCTCCACAACATTATCTTTTTCCTGAGTGAATACTGACGAAAAATATTCATTTAGTATCTCGCCTATCTCTTCAGACTCTACACACAACTTCCCATCCCTGCCCTTGACTGGTCCTACTCTTTCCCTAGTCATTCGCTTATTCCTGACATACCTATAGAAAGCTTTTGGGTTTTCCTTGATCCTTCCTGCCAAATACTTCTCATGTCCCCTCCTTGCTCGTCTTAGCTCTCTCTTTAGATCCTTCCTCGCTACCTTGTAACTATCCATCGCCCCAACTGAAACTTCACACCTCATCTTCACATAGACCTCCTTCTTCCTCTCAACAAGAGATTCCACTTCTTTGGTAAACCATGGTTCCCTCGCTCGGCACCTTCCTCCCTGCCTGACTGGTACATACATATCAAGAACACGCAGTAGCTGATCCTTGAACAAGCTCCACTTATCCAGTGTGTCCAACACTTGCAGCCTACTTCTCCACCTTATCCCCCCCAAGTCACGTCTAATGGCATCATAATTTCCCTTCCCCCAGCTATAACTCTTGCCCTGCGGTGTATACTTATCCCTTTCCATCCGTAACGTAAACGTCACCGAATTGTGGTCACTGTCCCCAAAGTGCTCACCTACCTCCAAATCCAACACCTGGCCTGGTTCATTACCCAAAACCAAATCCAATGTGGCCTCGCCTCTTGTTGGCCTGTCAACAAACTGTGTCAGGAAACCCTCCTGCACACACTGTACAAAAAACGACCCATCTAATGTACTCGAACTATATCTTTTCCAGTCAATATTTGGAAAGTTAAAGTCTCCCATAATAACTACCCTGTTACTTTCGCTCTTATCCAGGATCATCCTCGCCATCCTTTCCTCTACATCCCTAGAACTATTTGGAGGCCTATAGAAGACTCCCAACAGTGTGACCTCTCCTTTCATGTTTCTAACCTCAGCCCATACTACCTCGGAAGATGAGTCCCCATCTAGCATCCTCTCCGCCACCGTAATACTGCTCTTGACTAGCAGCGCCACACCTCCCCCTCTTTTGCCTCCTTCTCTGAGCTTACTAAAACACCTAAACCCCGGAACCTGCAACATCCATTCCTGTCCCTGCTCTATCCATGTCTCCGAAATGGCCACAACATCGAAGTCCCAGGTACCAACCCATGCTGCCAGTTCCCCTACCTTATTTTGTATACTCCTGGCATTGAAGTAGACACACTTCAAACCACCTACCTGAACACTGGCCCCCTCCTGCGACGTCAAATCTGAGCTCCTGACCTCTATACTCTCATTCTCCCTTAGCCTAAAACTACAATCCAGGTTCCCATGCCCCTGCTGCATTAGTTTAAACCCCCCCCAAAGAGCACTAACAAATCTCCCCCCCAGGATATTTGTGCCCCTCAGGTTCAGATGTAGACCATCCTGTCTGTAGAGGTCCCACCTTCCCCAGAAAGAGCCCCAGTTATCCAGAAATCTGAATCCCTCCCGCCTGCACCATCCCTGTAGCCACGTATTTAATTGCTCTCTCTCCCTATTCCTCATCTCACTATCACGTGGCACGGGCAACAACCCAGAGATAACAACTCTGTTTGTTCTAGTTCTGAGCTTCCATCCTAGCTCCCTGAAAGCCTGCCTGACATCCTTATCCCCTTTCCTACCTATGTCGTTAGTGCCAATGTGGACCACGACTTGAAGCTGCTCCCCCTCCCCCTTAAGGACCCGGAAAACACGATCCGAGACATCACGTACCCTTGCACCTGGGAGGCAACATACCAAACGTGAGTCTCTCACGCTCCCACAAAATCTCCTATCTGTGCCACTGACTATCGAGTCCCCAATTACTAATGCTCTGCTCCTCTCCCCCCTTCCCTTCTGAGCAACAGGGACAGACTCCGTGCCAGAGGCCCGTACCCCATGGCTTACCCCTGGTAAGTCGTCCCCCCCACAAGTATCCAAAGCGGTATACTTGTTTCTCAGGGGAACGACCGCAGGGGATCCCTGCACTGACTGTTTTTTCCCAGTCCCTCTTACAGTTACCCATCTATCTCCAATCTTTGGTGTAACTAATTCCCTGAAGCTGCTATCTATGACCCCCTCTGCCTCCCGAATGATCTGAAGTTCTTCCAACTCCAGCTCCAGTTCCCTAACTCGGTCTTGGAGGAGCTGGAGATGGCAGCACTTCCTGCAGGTAAAATCAGCAGGGACACTAACGGCATCCCTCACCTCAAACATCCTGCAGGAGGAATGCACTCCAGATGTGTCTCACTCTAGCTGTGACTCACTCTGCCTGTGACTCACTCTGGCTGTCACTCACTCTGGCTGTGACTCACTCTGGCTGTGTCTCACTCTGGCTGTTTCTCACTCTGGCTGTGTCTCACTCTAGCTGTGTCTCACTCTAGCTGTGACTCACTCTGGCTGTGACTCACTCTGGCTGTGTATCACTCTGGCTGTGTCTCACTCTAGCTGTGACTCACTCTGCCTGTGACTCACTCTGGCTGTGACTCACTCTGGCTGTGACTCACTCTGGCTGTGTCTCACTCTGGCTGTGTCTCACTCTAGCTGTGACTCACTCTGCCTGTGACTCACTCTGGCTGTCACTCACTCTGGCTGTGACTCACTCTGGCTGTGTCTCACTCTAGCTGTGTCTCACTCTAGCTGTGACTCACCCTGGCTGTGACTCACTCCAGATGTGTCTCACTCTGGCTGTGACTCACTCTGGCTGTGACTCACTCTGGCTGTGACTCACTCTGGCTGTGTCTCACTCTGGCTGTGACTCACTCTGGCTGTGACTCACTCTGGCTGTGACTCACTCTGGCTGTGACTCACTCTGGCTGTGACTCACTCTAGCTGTGTCTCACTCTAGCTGTGACTCACTCTGGCTGTGACTCACTCTGGCTGTGACACACTCCACATGTGACTCACTCCAGATGTGTTTCACTCTGGCTGTGACTCACTCTGGCTGTGACTCACTCTGGCTGTGACTCACTCTAGCTGTGTCTCACTCTAGCTGTGACTCACTCTGGCTGTGACTCACTCCAGATGTGTCTCACTCTGGCTGTGACTCACTCTGGCTGTGTCTCACTCTGGCTGTGACTCACTCCGGCTGTGACTCACTCTGGCTGTGACTCACTCTGGCTGTGACTCACTCTAGCTGTGTCTCACTCTAGCTGTGACTCACTCTGGCTGTGACTAACTCTGGCTCTGACTCATTCCAGATGTGTCTCATTCTGGCTGTGACTCACTCTGGCTGTGACTCACTCTGGCTGTGACTCACTCCAGATGTGACTGACTCCAGATGTGTCTCACTCTAGCTCTGACTCACTCCAGATGTGACTCACTCTGGCTGTGACTCACTCTAGATGTGACTCGCTCTGTCTGTGACTCACTCCAGATGTGACTCACTCCAGATGTGTTTCACTCTGGCTGTCACTCACTCTGGCTGTGACTCACTCTGGCTGTGACTCACTCCAGATGTGACTCACTCTGGCTGTGACTCACTCTGGCTGTGACACACTCCACATGTGACTCACTCCAGATGTGTTTCACTCTGGCTGTGACTCACTCTAGCTGTGACTCACTCTGGCCGTGACTCACTCCAGATGTGACTCACTCTAGCTGTGACTCACTCTGGCTGTGACTCACTCTGGCTGTGACTCACTCCAGATGTGACTCACTCTAGCTGTGACTCACTCCAGATGTGACTCACTGTAGCTGTGACTCACTCTGGCTGTGACTCACTCTGGCTGTCACTCACTCTGGCTGTGTCTCACTCTAGCTGTGGCTCACTCTGGCTGTGTCTCATCTAGCTGTGACTCACTCTGGCTGTGACTCACTCTGGCTGTCACTCACTCTGGCTGTGTCTCACTCTGGCTGTGTCTCCCTCTGGCTGTGTCTCACTCTAGCTGTGTCTCACTCTGGCTGTGTCTCACTCTAGCTGTCACTCACTCTGGCTGTGTCTCACTCTAGCTGTGACTCACTCTGGCTGTGACTCACTCTGGCTGCGTCTCACTCTGGCTGTGACTCACTGGCTGTGACTCACTCTGGCTGTGACTCACTCTGACTGTGACTCACTCTGGCTGTGACTCACTCCAGATGTGACTCACTCTGGCTGTGACTCACTCTGGCTGTGACACACTCCACATGTGACTCACTCCAGATGTGTTTCACTCTGGCTGTGACTCACTCTAGCTGTGACTCACTCTGGCCGTGACTCACTCCAGATGTGACTCACTCTAGCTGTGACTCACTCTGGCTGTGACTCACTCTGGCTGTGACTCACTCCAGATGTGACTCACTCTAGCTGTGACTCACTCCAGATGTGACTCACTGTAGCTGTGACTCACTCTGGCTGTGACTCACTCTGGCTGTCACTCACTCTGGCTGTGTCTCACTCTAGCTGTGGCTCACTCTGGCTGTGTCTCATCTAGCTGTGTCTCACTCCAGATGTGACTCACTCTGGCTGTGACTCACTCCAGATGTGACTCACTCTAGCTGTGACTCACTCCAGATGTGACTCACTGTAGCTGTGACTCACTCTGGCTGTGACTCACTCTGGCTGTCACTCACTCTGGCTGTGTCTCACTCTAGCTGTGACTCACTCTGGCTGTGACTCACTCTGGCTGTCACTCACTCTGGCTGTGTCTCACTCTGGCTGTGTCTCCCTCTGGCTGTGTCTCACTCTAGCTGTGTCTCACTCTGGCTGTGTCTCACTCTAGCTGTCACTCACTCTGGCTGTGTCTCACTCTAGCTGTGACTCACTCTGGCTGTGACTCACTCTGGCTGCGTCTCACTCTGGCTGTGACTCACTCTGGCTGTGACTCACTCTGGCTGTGACTCA
The DNA here is from genome assembly GCF_047496885.1 of Scyliorhinus torazame. Classification (NCBI taxonomy): domain Eukaryota; kingdom Metazoa; phylum Chordata; class Chondrichthyes; order Carcharhiniformes; family Scyliorhinidae; genus Scyliorhinus; species Scyliorhinus torazame. The sequence continues at coordinate 144,069,141 of NC_092725.1, forward strand.
CTCTGACTGTGACTCACTCTGGCTGTGACTCACTCTAGCTGTGTCTCACTCTAGCTGTGACTCACTCTGGCTGTGACTCACTCCAGATGTGTCTCACTCTGGCTGTGACTCACTCTGGCTGTGACTCACTCTGGCTGTGTCTCACTCTGGCTGTGACTCACTCTGGCTGTGACTCACTCTGGCTGTGACTCACTCTGGCTGTGACTCACTCTGGCTGTGACTCTCTCTGGCTCTGACTCATTCCAGATGTGTCTCATTCTGGCTGTGACTCACTCTGGCTGTGACTCACTCTGGCTGTGACTCACTCCAGATGTGACTCACTCCAGATGTGTCTCACTCTAGCTGTGACTCACTCCAGATGTGACTCACTCTGGCTGTGACTCACTCTAGATGTGACTCACTCTGGCTGTGACTCACTCCAGATGTGACTCACTCCAGATGTGTTTCACTCTGGCTGTGACTCACTCTGGCTGTGACTCACTCTGGCTGTGACTCACTCCAGATGTGACTCACTCTGGCTGGGACTCACTCTGGCTGTGACTCACTCCACATGTGACTCACTCCAGATGTGTTTCACTCTGGCTGTGACTCACTCTAGCTGTGACTCACTCTGGCCGTGACTCACTCCAGATGTGACTCACTCCAGATGTGTTTCACTCTGGCTGTGACTCACTCTGGCTGTGACTCACTCTGGCTGTGACTCACTCCAGATGTGACTCACTCTGGCTGTGACTCACTCTGGCTGTGACTCACTCCACATGTGACTCACTCCAGATGTGTGTCACTCTAGCTGTGACTCACTCTGGCTGTGACACACTCCAGATGTGACTCACTCCAGATGTGTTTCACTCTGGCTGTGACTCACTCTAGCTGTGTCTCACTCTTGCTGTGACTCTCTCTGGCTGTGTCTCACTCTGGCTGTGACTCACTCCAGATGTGACTCACTCTGGCTTTGACTCACTCTGGCTGTGACTCACTCTGGCTGTGACTCACTCCAGATGTGACTCACTCTGGCTGTGACTCACTCTGGCTGTGACACACTCCACATGTGACTCACTCCAGATGTTTTTCACTCTGGCTGTGACTCACTCTAGCTGTGACTCACTCTGGCCGTGACTCACTCCAGATGTGACTCACTCTAGCTGTGACTCACTCTGGCTGTGACTCACTCTGGCTGTGACTCACTCCAGATGTGACTCACTCTAGCTGTGACTCACTCCAGATGTGACTCACTGTAGCTGTGACTCACTCTGGCTGTGACTCACTCTGGCTGTCACTCACTCTGGCTGTGACTCACTCTGGCTGTGTCTCACTCCAGATGTGACTCACTCCAGATGTGTTTCACTCTGGCTGTGACTCACTCTGGCTGTGTCTCACTCTTGCTGTGACTCACTCTGGCTGTGTCTCACTCTGGCTGTGACTCACTCCAGATGTGACTCACTCTGGCTATGACTCACTCTGGCTGTGACTCACTCTGGCTGTGACTCACTCCAGATGTGACTCACTCTGGCTATGACTCACTCTGACTGTGACTCACTCTGGCTGTGACTCACTCTAGCTGTGTCTCACTCTAGCTGTGACTCACTCTGGCTGTGACTCACTCCAGATGTGTCTCACTCTGGCTGTGACTCACTCTGGCTGTGACTCACTCTGGCTGTGACTCACTCTGGCTGTGTCTCACTCTGGCTGTGACTCACTCTGGCTGTGACTCACTCTGGCTGTGACTCACTCTGGCTGTGACTCACTCTAGCTGATTCTCACTCTAGCTGTGACTCACTCTGGCTGTGACTCACTCTGGCTCTGACTCATTCCAGATGTGACTCACTCCAGATGTGTCTCACTCTAGCTGTGACTCACTCCAGATGTGACTCACTCTGGCTGTGACTCACTCTAGATGTGACTCGCTCTGGCGGTGACTCACTCCAGATGTGACTCACTCCAGATGTGTTTCACTCTGGCTGTGACTCACTCTGGCTGTGACTCACTCTGGCTGTGACTCACTCTAGATGTGACTCACTCTGGCTGTGACTCACTCTGGCTGTGACTCACTCCACATGTGACTCACTCCAGATGTGTTTCACTCTGGCTGTGACTCACTCTAGCTGTGACTCACTCTGGCCGTGACTCACTCCAGATGTGACTCACTGTAGCTGTGACTCACTCTGGCTGTGACTCACTCTGGCTGTCACTCACTCTGGCTGTGTCTCATCTAGCTGTGACTCACTCTGGCTGTGACTCACTCTGGCTGTGACTCTCTCTGGCTATGTCTCACTCTTGCATGTGACTCACTCTAGCTGTGACTCACTCTGGCTGTGTCTCACTCTAGCTGTGTCTCACTCTGGCTGTGCCTCACTCTGGCTGTGACTCTCTCTGGCTGCGTCTCACTCTGGCTGTGTCTCCCTCTGGTTGTGTCTCACACTAGCTGTGTCTCACTCTGGCTCTGTCTCACTCTAGCTGTCACTCACTCTGGCTGTGTCTCACTCTAGCTGTGACTCTCTCTGGCTGTGCCTCACTCTAGCTGTGACTCTCTCTGGCTATGTCTCACTCTTGCATGTGACTCACTCTAGCTGTGACTCACTCTGGCTGTGTCTCACTCTAGCTGTGTCTCACTCTGGCTGTGCCTCACTCTGGCTGTGACTCTCTCTGGCTGTGTCTCACTCTGGCTGTGTCTCACTCTGGCTGTGCCTCACTCTGGCTGTGACTATCTCTGGCTGTGTCTCACTCTGGCTGTGACTCTCTCTGGCTGTGTCTCACTCTGGCTGTGCCTCACTCTGGCTGTGACTCTCTCTGGCTGTGTCTCACTCTGGCTGTGACTCTCTCTGGCTGTGACTCACTCTGGCTGTGACTCACTCCCGATGTGACTCGCTCTGGCTGTGACTCACTCCAGATGTGACTCACTTCAGATGTGTTTCACTCTGGCTGTGACTCACTCTGGCTGTGACTCACTCTGGCTGTGACTCACTCTGGCTGTGATTCACTCCAGATGTGACTCACTCTGGCTGTGACTCACTCTGGCTGTGACTCACTCTGGCTGTGACTCACGCTGGCTGTGACTCACTCCAGATGTGACTCACTCTGGCTGTGACTCGCTCCAGATGTGACTCACTCTGGATATGACTCACTCTGGCTGTGACTCACTCTGGCTGTGACTCACTCTGGCTGTGTCTCTCTCTGGCTGTGTCTCACTCTAGCTGTGACTCACTCTGCCTGTGACTCACTCTGGCTGTGACTCACTCTGGCTGTGACTCACTCTGGCTGTGTCTCACTCTGGCTGTGTCTCACTCTAGCTGTGACTCACTCTGCCTGTGACTCACTCTGGCTGTCACTCACTCTGGCTGTGACTCACTCTGGCTGTGTCTCACTCTAGCTGTGTCTCACTCTAGCTGTGACTCACCCTGGCTGTGACTCACTCCAGATGTGTCTCACTCTGGCTGTGACTCACTCTGGCTGTGACTCACTCTGGCTGTGACTCACTCTGGCTGTGTCTCACTCTGGCTGTGACTCACTCTGGCTGTGACTCACTCTGGCTGTGACTCACTCTGGCTGTGACTCACTCTGGCTGTGACTCACTCTAGCTGTGTCTCACTCTAGCTGTGACTCACTCTGGCTGTGACTCACTCTGGCTGTGACACACTCCACATGTGACTCACTCCAGATGTGTTTCACTCTGGCTGTGACTCACTCTGGCTGTGACTCACTCTGGCTGTGACTCACTCTAGCTGTGTCTCACTCTAGCTGTGACTCACTCTGGCTGTGACTCACTCCAGATGTGTCTCACTCTGGCTGTGTCTCACTCTGGCTGTGACTCACTCTGGCTGTGACTCACTCTGGCTGTGACTCACTCTGGCTGTGACTCACTCTAGCTGTGTCTCACTCTAGCTGTGACTCACTCTGGCTGTGACTCACTCTGGCTCTGACTCATTCCAGATGTGTCTCATTCTGGCTGTGACTCACTCTGGCTGTGACTCACTCTGGCTGTGACTCACTCCAGATGTGACTGACTCCAGATGTGTCTCACTCAAGCTCTGACTCACTCCAGATGTGACTCACTCTGGCTGTGACTCACTCTAGATGTGACTCGCTCTGTCTGTGACTCACTCCAGATGTGACTCACTCCAGATGTGTTTCACTCTGGCTGTGACTCACTCTGGCTGTGACTCACTCTGGCTGTGACTCACTCCAGATGTGACTCACTCTGGCTGTGACTCACTCTGGCTGTGACACACACCACATGTGACTCACTCCAGATGTGTTTCACTCTGGCTGTGACTCACTCTAGCTGTGACTCACTCTGGCCGTGACTCACTCCAGATGTGACTCACTCTAGCTGTGACTCACTCTGGCTGTGACTCACTCTGGCTGTGACTCACTCCAGATGTGACTCACTCTAGCTGTGACTCACTCCAGATGTGACTCACTGTAGCTGTGACTCACTCTGGCTGTGACTCACTCTGGCTGTCACTCACTCTGGCTGTGTCTCACTCTAGCTGTGGCTCACTCTGGCTGTGTCTCATCTAGCTGTGACTCACTCTGGCTGTGACTCACTCTGGCTGTCACTCACTCTGGCTGTGTCTCACTCTGGCTGTGTCTCCCTCTGGCTGTGTCTCACTCTAGCTGTGTCTCACTCTGGCTGTGTCTCACTCTAGCTGTCACTCACTCTGGCTGTGTCTCACTCTAGCTGTGACTCACTCTGCCTGTGACTCACTCTGGCTGTGACTCACTCTGGCTGTGACTCACTCTGGCTGTGTCTCACTCTGGCTGTGTCTCACTCTAGCTGTGACTCACTCTGCCTGTGACTCACTCTGGCTGTCACTCACTCTGGCTGTGACTCACTCTGGCTGTGTCTCACTCTAGCTGTGTCTCACTCTAGCTGTGACTCACCCTGGCTGTGACTCACTCCAGATGTGTCTCACTCTGGCTGTGACTCACTCTGGCTGTGACTCACTCTGGCTGTGACTCACTCTGGCTGTGTCTCACTCTGGCTGTGACTCACTCTGGCTGTGACTCACTCTGGCTGTGACTCACTCTGGCTGTGACTCACTCTGGCTGTGACTCACTCTAGCTGTGTCTCACTCTAGCTGTGACTCACTCTGGCTGTGACTCACTCTGGCTGTGACACACTCCACATGTGACTCACTCCAGATGTGTTTCACTCTGGCTGTGACTCACTCTGGCTGTGACTCACTCTGGCTGTGACTCACTCTAGCTGTGTCTCACTCTAGCTGTGACTCACTCTGGCTGTGACTCACTCCAGATGTGTCTCACTCTGGCTGTGTCTCACTCTGGCTGTGACTCACTCTGGCTGTGACTCACTCTGGCTGTGACTCACTCTGGCTGTGACTCACTCTAGCTGTGTCTCACTCTAGCTGTGACTCACTCTGGCTGTGACTCACTCTGGCTCTGACTCATTCCAGATGTGTCTCATTCTGGCTGTGACTCACTCTGGCTGTGACTCACTCTGGCTGTGACTCACTCCAGATGTGACTGACTCCAGATGTGTCTCACTCAAGCTCTGACTCACTCCAGATGTGACTCACTCTGGCTGTGACTCACTCTAGATGTGACTCGCTCTGTCTGTGACTCACTCCAGATGTGACTCACTCCAGATGTGTTTCACTCTGGCTGTGACTCACTCTGGCTGTGACTCACTCTGGCTGTGACTCACTCCAGATGTGACTCACTCTGGCTGTGACTCACTCTGGCTGTGACACACACCACATGTGACTCACTCCAGATGTGTTTCACTCTGGCTGTGACTCACTCTAGCTGTGACTCACTCTGGCCGTGACTCACTCCAGTTGTGACTCACTCTAGCTGTGACTCACTCTGGCTGTGACTCACTCTGGCTGTGACTCACTCCAGATGTGACTCACTCCAGCTGTGACTCACTCCAGATGTGACTCACTGTAGCTGTGACTCACTCTGGCTGTGACTCACTCTGGCTGTCACTCACTCTGGCTGTGTCTCACTCTAGCTGTGGCTCACTCTGGCTGTGTCTCATCTAGCTGTGACTCACTCTGGCTGTGACTCACTCTGGCTGTCACTCACTCTGGCTGTGTCTCACTCTGGCTGTGTCTCCCTCTGGCTGTGTCTCACTCTAGCTGTGTCTCACTCTGGCTGTGTCTCACTCTAGCTGTCACTCACTCTGGCTGTGTCTCACTCTAGCTGTGACTCACTCTGGCTGTGACTCACTCTGGCTGCGTCTCACTCTGGCTGTGACTCACTGGCTGTGACTCACTCTGGCTGTGACTCACTCTGACTGTGACTCACTCTGTCTGTGACTCACTCCAGATGTGACTCACTCTGGCTGTGACACACTCCACATGTGACTCACTCCAGATGTGTTTCACTCTGGCTGTGACTCACTCTGGCTGTGACTCACTCTGGCCGTGACTCACTCCAGATGTGACTCACTCTAGCTGTGACTCACTCTGGCTGTGACTCACTCTGGCTGTGACTCACTCCAGATGTGACTCACTCTAGCTGTGACTCACTCCAGATGTGACTCACTGTAGCTGTGACTCACTCTGGCTGTGACTCACTCTGGCTGTCACTCACTCTGGCTGTGTCTCACTCTAGCTGTGGCTCACTCTGGCTGTGTCTCATCTAGCTGTGTCTCACTCCAGATGTGACTCACTCTGGCTGTGACTCACTCCAGATGTGACTCACTCTAGCTGTGTCTCACTCCAGATGTGACTCACTGTAGCTGTGACTCACTCTGGCTGTGACTCACTCTGGCTGTCACTCACTCTGGCTGTGTCTCACTCTAGCTGTGACTCACTCTGGCTGTGACTCACTCTGGCTGTCACTCACTCTGGCTGTGTCTCACTCTGGCTGTGTCTCCCTCTGGCTGTGTCTCACTCTAGCTGTGTCTCACTCTGGCTGTGTCTCACTCTAGCTGTCACTCTCTCTGGCTGTGTCTCACTCTAGCTGTGACTCACTCTGGCTGTGACTCACTCTGGCTGCGTCTCACTCTGGCTGTGACTCACTCTGGCTGTGACTCACTCTGGCTGTGACTCACTCTGACTGTGACTCACTCTGGCTGTGACTCACTCTAGCTGTGTCTCACTCTAGCTGTGACTCACTCTGGCTGTGACTCACTCCAGATGTGTCTCACTCTGGCTGTGACTCACTCTGGCTGTGACTCACTCTGGCTGTGTCTCACTCTGGCTGTGACTCACTCTGGCTGTGACTCACTCTGGCTGTGACTCACTCTGGCAGTGACTCACTCTGGCTGTGACTCTCTCTGGCTCTGACTCATTCCAGATGTGTCTCATTCTGGCTGTGACTCACTCTGGCTGTGACTCACTCTGGCTGTGACTCACTCCAGATGTGACTCACTCCAGATGTGTCTCACTCTAGCTGTGACTCACTCCAGATGTGACTCACTCTGGCTGTGACTCACTCTAGATGTGACTCACTCTGGCTGTGACTCACTCCAGATGTGACTCACTCAAGATGTGTTTCACTCTGGCTGTGACTCACTCTGGCTGTGACTCACTCTGGCTGTGACTCACTCCAGATGTGACTCACTCTAGCTGTGACTCACTCTGGCCGTGACTCACTCCAGATGTGACTCACTCTAGCTGTGACTCACTCTGGCTGTGACTCACTCTGGCTGTGACTCAATCCAGATGTGACTCACTCTAGCTGTGACTCACTCCAGATGTGACTCACTGTAGCTGTGACTCACTCTGGCTGTGACTCACTCTGGCTGTCACTCACTCTGGCTGTGTCTCACTCTAGCTGTGGCTCACTCTGGCTGTGTCTCATCTAGCTGTGACTCACTCTGGCTGTGACTCACTCTGGCTGTCACTCACTCTGGCTGTGTCTCACTCTGGCTGTGTCTCCCTCTGGCTGTGTCTCACTCTAGCTGTGTCTCACTCTGGCTGTGTCTCACTCTAGCTGTCACTCACTCTGGCTGTGTCTCACTCTAGCTGTGACTCACTCTGGCTGTGACTCACTCTGGCTGCGTCTCACTCTGGCTGTGACTCACTGGCTGTGACTCACTCTGGCTGTGACTCACTCTGACTGTGACTCACTCTGGCTGTGACTCACTCCAGATGTGACTCACTCTGGCTGTGACTCACTCTGGCTGTGACACACTCCACATGTGACTCACTCCAGATGTGTTTCACTCTGGCTGTGACTCACTCTAGCTGTGACTCACTCTGGCCGTGACTCACTCCAGATGTGACTCACTCTAGCTGTGACTCACTCTGGCTGTGACTCACTCTGGCTGTGACTCACTCCAGATGTGACTCACTCTAGCTGTGACTCACTCCAGATGTGACTCACTGTAGCTGTGACTCACTCTGGCTGTGACTCACTCTGGCTGTCACTCACTCTGGCTGTGACTCACTCTGGCTGTGTCTCACTCTAGCTGTGTCTCACTCTGGCTGTGCCTCACTCTGGCTGTGACTCTCTCTGGCTGTGTCTCACTCTGGCTGTGTCTCACTCTGGCTGTGCCTCACTCTGGCTGTGACTATCTCTGGCTGTGTCTCACTCTGGCTGTGACTCTCTCTGGCTGTGTCTCACTCTGGCTGTGCCTCACTCTGGCTGTGACTCTCTCTGGCTGTGTCTCACTCTGTCTGTGACTCTCTCTGGCTGTGACTCACTCTGGCTGTGACTCACTCCAGATGTGACTCGCTCTGGCTGTGACTCACTCCAGATGTGACTCACTTCAGATATGTTTCACTCTGGCTGTGACTCACTCTGGCTGTGACTCACTCTGGCTGTGACTCACTCTGGCTGTGGTTCACTCCAGATGTGACTCACTCTGGCTGTGACTCACTCTGGCTGTGACTCACTCTGGCTGTGACTCACGCTGGCTGTGACTCACTCCAGATGTGACTCACTCTGGCTGTGACTCGCTCCAGATGTGACTCACTCTGGCTATGACTCACTCTGGCTGTGACTCACTCTGGCTGTCACTCACTCTGGCTGTGTCTCACTCTAGCTGTGACTCACTCTGGCTGTGACTCACTCCAGATGTGACTCACTCTGGCTGTGACTCACTCTAGATGTGACTCACTCTGGCTGTGACTCACTCCAGATGTGACTCACTCCAGATGTGTTTCACTCTGGCTGTGACTCACTCTGGCTGTGACTCACTCTGGCTGTGACTCACTCCAGATGTGACTCACTCTGGCTGGGACTCACTCTGGCTGTGACTCACTCCACATGTGACTCACTCCAGATGTGTTTCACTCTGGCTGTGACTCACTCTAGCTGTGACTCACTCTGGCCGTGACTCACTCCAGATGTGACTCACTCCAGATGTGTTTCACTCTGGCTGTGACTCACTCTGGCTGTGACTCACTCCAAATGTGACTCACTCTGGCTGTGACTCACTCTCGCTGTGACTCACTCCACATGTGACTCACTCCAGATGTGTGTCACTCTAGCTGTGACTCACTCTGGCTGTGACACACTCCAGATGTGACTCACTCCAGATGTGTTTCACTCTGGCTGTGACTCACTCTAGCTGTGTCTCACTCTTGCTGTGACTCTCTCTGGCTGTGTCTCACTCTGGCTGTGACTCACTCCAGATGTGACTCACTCTGGCTTTGACTCACTCTGGCTGTGACTCACTCTGGCTGTGACTCACTCCAGATGTGACTCACTCTGGCTGTGACTCACTCTGGCTGTGACACACTCCACATGTGACTCACTCCAGATGTTTTTCACTCTGGCTGTGACTCACTCTAGCTGTGACTCACTCTGGCCGTGACTCACTCCAGATGTGACTCACTCTAGCTGTGACTCACTCTGGCTGTGACTCACTCTGGCTGTGACTCACTCCAGATGTGACTCACTCTAGCTGTGACTCACTCCAGATATGACTCACTGTAGCTGTGACTCACTCTGGCTGTGACTCACTCTGGCTGTCACTCACTCTGGCTGTGACTCACTCTGGCTGTGTCTCACTCCAGATGTGACTCACTTCAGATGTGTTTCACTCTGGCTGTGACTCACTCTGGCTGTGACTCACTCTGGCTGTGACTCACTCCACATGTGACTCACTCCAGATGTGTCTCACTCTAGCTGTGACTCACTCTGGCTGTGACACACTCCAGATGTGACTCACTCCAGATGTGTTTCACTCTGGCTGTGACTCACTCTAGCTGTGTCTCACTCTTGCTGTGACTCACTCTGGCTGTGTCTCACTCTGGCTGTGACTCACTCCAGATGTGACTCACTCTGGCTGTGACTCACTCTGGCTGTGATTCACTCTGGCTGTGACTCACTCCAGATGTGACTCACTCTGGCTATGACTCACTCTGGCTGCGACTCACTCTGGCTGTCACTCACTCTGACTGTGTCTCACTCTGGCTGTGTCTCCCTCTGGCTGTGTCTCACTCTAGCTGTGTCTCACTCTGGCTGTGTCTCACTCTAGCTGTCACTCACTCTGGCTGTGTCTCACACTAGCTCTGACTCACTCTGGCTGTGTCTCACTCTGGCTGTGACTCACTCTGGCTGTGACTCACTCTGGCTGTGACTCACTCTGACTGTGACTCACTCTGGCTGTGACTCACTCTAGCTGTGTCTCACTCTAGCTGTGACTCACTCTGGCTGTGACTCACTCCAGATGTGTCTCACTCTGGCTGTGACTCACTCTGGCTGTGACTCACTCTGGCTGTGACTCACTCTGGCTGTGACTCACTCTGGCTCTGACTCATTCCAGATGTGACTCACTCCAGATGTGTCTCACTCTAGCTGTGACTCACTCCAGATGTGACTCACTCTGGCTGTGACTCACTCTAGATGTGACTCGCTCTGGCGGTGACTCACTCCAGATGTGACTCACTCCAGATGTGTTTCACTCTGGCTGTGATTCACTCTGGCTGTGACTCACTCTGGCTGTGACTCACTCTAGATGTGACTCACTCTGGCTGTGACTCACTCTGGCTGTGACTCACTCCACATGTGACGCACTCCAGATGTGTTTCACTCTGGCTGTGACTCACTCTAGCTGTGACTCACTCTGGCCGTGACTCACTCCAGATGTGACTCACTGTAGCTGTGACTCACTCTGGCTGTGACTCACTCTGGCTGTCACTCACTCTGGCTGTGTCTCATCTAGCTGTGACTCACTCTGGCTGTGACTCACTCTGGCTGTCACTCACTCTGGCTCTGACTCATTCCAGATGTGACTCACTCCAGATGTGTCTCACTCTAGCTGTGACTCACTCCAGATGTGACTCACTCTGGCTGTGACTCACTCTAGATGTGACTCACTCTGACTGTGACTCACTCTGGCTGTGACTCACTCTAGCTGTGTCTCACTCTAGCTGTGACTCACTCTGGCTGTGACTCACTCCAGATGTGTCTCACTCTGGCTGTGACTCACTCTGGCTGTGACTCACTCTGGCTGTGACTCACTCTGGCTGTGTCTCACTCTGGCTGTGACTCACTCTGGCTGTGACTCACTCTGGCTGTGACTCACTCTGGCTGTGACTCACTCTGGCTCTGACTCATTCCAGATGTGACTCACTCCAGATGTGTCTCACTCTAGCTGTGACTCACTCCAGATGTGACTCACTCTGGCTGTGACTCACTCCAGATGTGTCTCACTCTGGCTGTGACTCACTCTGGCTGTGACTCACTCTGGCTGTGACTCACTCTGGCTGTGTCTCACTCTGGCTGTGACTCACTCTGGCTGTGACTCACTCTGGCTGTGACTGACTCTGGCTGTGACTCACTCTGGCTCTGACTCATTCCAGATGTGACTCACTCCAGATGTGTCTCACTCTAGCTGTGACTCACTCCAGATGTGACTCACTCTGGCTGTGACTCACTCTAGATGTGACTCGCTCTGGCGGTGACTCACTCCAGATGTGACTCACTCCAGATGTGTTTCACTCTGGCTGTGACTCACTCTGGCTGTGACTCACTCTGGCTGTGACTCACTCTAGATGTGACTCACTCTGGCTGTGACTCACTCTGGCTGTGACTCACTCCACATGTGACTCACTCCAGATGTGTTTCACTCTGGCTGTGACTCACTCTAGCTGTGACTCACTCTGGCCGTGACTCACTCCAGATGTGACTCACTGTAGCTGTGACTCACTCTGGCTGTGACTCACTCTGGCTGTCACTCACTCTGGCTGTGTCTCATCTAGCTGTGACTCACTCTGGCTGTGACTCACTCTGGCTGTCACTCACTCTGGCTGCGTCTCACTCTGGCTGTGTCTCCCTCTGGTTGTGTCTCACTCTAGCTGTGTCTCACTCTGGCTGTGTCTCACTCTAGCTGTCATTCACTCTGGCTGTGTCTCACTCTAGCTGTGACTCTCTCTGGCTGTGCCTCACTCTAGCTGTGACTCTCTCTGGCTATGTCTCACTCTTGCATGTGACTCACTCTAGCTGTGACTCACTCTGGCTGTGTCTCACTCTAGCTGTGTCTCACTCTGGCTGTGCCTCACTCTGGCTGTGACTCTCTCTGGCTGTGTCTCACTCTGGCTGTGTCTCACTCTGGCTGTGCCTCACTCTGGCTGTGACTATCTCTGGCTGTGTCTCACTCTGGCTGTGACTCTCTCTGGCTGTGTCTCACTCTGGCTGTGCCTCACTCTGGCTGTGACTCTCTCTGGCTGTGTCTCACTCTGGCTGTGACCCTCTCTGGCTGTGACTCACTCTGGCTGTGACTCACTCCAGATGTGACTCGCTCTGGCTGTGACTCACTCCAGATGTGACTCACTTCAGATGTGTTTCACTCTGGCTGTGACTCACTCTGGCTGTGACTCACTCTGGCTGTGACTCACTCTGGCTGTGATTCACTCCAGATGTGACTCACTCTGGCTGTGACTCACTCTGGCTGTGACTCACTCTGGCTGTGACTCACGCTGGCTGTGACTCACTCCAGATGTGACTCACTCTGGCTGTGACTCGCTCCAGATGTGACTCACTCTGGCTATGACTCACTCTGGCTTTGACTCACTCTGGCTGTGACTCACTCTGGCTGTGACTCACTTCAGATGTGACTCACTCAGGCTGTGACTCACTCTAGATGTGACTCACTCTGGCTGTGACTCACTCCAGATGTGACTCACTCCAGATGTATTTCACTCTGGCTGTGACTCACTCTGGCTGTGACTCACTCTGGCTGTGACTCACTCCACATGTGACTCACTCCAGATGTGTCTCACTCTACCTGTGACTCACTCTGGCTGTGACACACTCCAGGTGTGACTCACTCCAGATGTGTTTCACTCTGGCTGTGTCTCACTCTGGCTGTGACTCACTCCAGATGTGACTCACTCTGGCTGTGTCTCACTCTGGCTGTGACTCACTCCAGATGTGACTCACTCTGGCTATGACTCACTCTGGCTGTGACTCACTCTGGCTGTGACTCACTCCAGATGTGACTCACTCTGGCTGTGACTCACTCTGGCTGCGACTCACACTGGCTGTCACTCACTCTGACTGTGTCTCACTCTGGCTGTGTCTCCCTCTGGCTGTGTCTCACTCTAGCTGTGTCTCACTCTGGCTGTGTCTCACTCTAGCTGTCACTCACTCTGGCTGTGTCTCACACTAGCTCTGACTCACTCTGGCTGTGACTCACTCTGGCTGTGTCTCACTCTGGCTGTGACTCACTCTGGCTGTGACTCACTCTGGCTGTGACTCACTCTGACTGTGACTCACTCTGGCTGTGACTCACTCTAGCTGTGTCTCACTCTAGCTGTGACTCACTCTGGCTGTGACTCACTCCAGATGTGTCTCACTCTGGCTGTGACTCACTCTGGCTGTGACTCACTCTGGCTGTGACTCACTCTGGCTGTGTCTCACTCTGGCTGTGACTCACTCTGGCTGTGACTCACTCTGGCTGTGACTCACTCTGGCTGTGACTCACTCTAGCTGTGTCTCACTCTAGCTGTGACTCACTCTGGCTGTGACTCACTCTGGCTCTGACTCATTCCAGATGTGACTCACTCCAGATGTGTCTCACTCTAGCTGTGACTCACTCCAGATGTGACTTACTCTGGCTGTGACTCACTCTAGATGTGACTCGCTCTGGCGGTGACTCACTCCAGATGTGACTGACTCCAGATGTGTTTCACTCTGGCTGTGACTCACTCTGGCTGTGACTCACTCTGGCTGTGACTCACTCTAGATGTGACTCACTCTGGCTGTGACTCACTCTGGCTGTGACTCACTCCACATGTGACTCACTCCAGATGTGTTTCACTCTGGCTGTGACTCACTCTAGCTGTGACTCACTCTGGCCGTGACTCACTCCAGATGTGACTCACTGTAGCTGTGACTCACTCTGGCTGTGACTCACTCTGGCTGTCACTCACTCTGGCTGTGTCTCATCTAGCTGTGACTCACTCTGGCTGTGACTCACTCTGGCTGTCACTCACTCTGGCTGCGTCTCACTCTGGCTGTGTCTCCCTCTGGTTGTGTCTCACTCTAGCTGTGTCTCACTCTGGCTGTGTCTCACTCTAGCTGTCATTCACTCTGGCTGTGTCTCACTCTAGCTGTGACTCTCTCTGGCTGTGCCTCACTCTAGCTGTGACTCTCTCTGGCTATGTCTCACTCTTGCATGTGACTCACTCTAGCTGTGACTCACTCTGGCTGTGTCTCACTCTAGCTGTGTCTCACTCTTGCTGTGCCTCACTCTGGCTGTGACTCTCTCTGGCTGTGTCTCACTCTGGCTGTGTCTCACTCTGGCTGTGCCTCACTCTGGCTGTGACTATCTCTGGCTGTGTCTCACTCTGGCTGTGACTCTCTCTGGCTGTGTCTCACTCTGGCTGTGCCTCACTCTGGCTGTGACTCTCTCTGGCTGTGTCTCACTCTGGCTGTGACTCTCTCTGGCTGTGACTCACTCTGGCTGTGACTCACTCCAGATGTGACTCGCTCTGGCTGTGACTCACTCCAGATGTGACTCACTTCAGATGTGTTTCACTCTGGCTGTGACTCACTCTGGCTGTGACTCACTCTGGCTGTGACTCACTCTGGCTGTGATTCACTCCAGATGTGACTCTCTCTGGCTGTGACTCACTCTGGCTGTGACTCACTCTGGCTGTGACTCACGCTGGCTGTGACTCACTCCAGATGTGACTCACTCTGGCTGTGACTCGCTCCAGATGTGACTCACTCTGGCTATGACTCACTCTGGCTTTGACTCACTCTGGCTGTGACTCACTCTGGCTGTGACTCACTTCAGATGTGACTCACTCAGGCTGTGACTCACTCTAGATGTGACTCACTCTGGCTGTGACTCACTCCAGATGTGACTCACTCCAGATGTATTTCACTCTGGCTGTGACTCACTCTGGCTGTGACTCACTCTGGCTGTGACTCACTCCACATGTGACTCACTCCAGATGTGTCTCACTCTACCTGTGACTCACTCTGGCTGTGACACACTCCAGGTGTGACTCACTCCAGATGTGTTTCACTCTGGCTGTGACTCACTCTAGCTGTGTCTCACTCTTGCTGTGACTCACTCTGGCTGTGTCTCACTCTGGCTGTGACTCACTCCAGATGTGACTCACTCTGGCTATGACTCACTCTGGCTTTGACTCACTCTGGCTGTGACTCACTCTGGCTGTGACTCACTTCAGATGTGACTCACTCAGGCTGTGACTCACTCTAGATGTGACTCACTCTGGCTGTGACTCACTCCAGATGTGACTCACTCCAGATGTGTTTCACTCTGGCTGTGACTCACTCTGGCTGTGACTCACTCTGGCTGTGACTCACTCCACATGTGACTCACTCCAGATGTGTCTCACTCTACCTGTGACTCACTCTGGCTGTGACACACTCCAGGTGTGACTCACTCCAGATGTGTTTCACTCTGGCTGTGACTCACTCTAGCTGTGTCTCACTCTTGCTGTGACTCACTCTGGCTGTGTCTCACTCTGGCTGTGACTCACTCCAGATGTGACTCACTCTGGCTATGACTCACTCTGGCTGTGACTCACTCTGGCTGTGACTCACTCCAGATGTGACTCACTCTGGCTATGACTCACTCTGGCTGTGACTCACTCTGGCTGTGACTCACTCCAGATGTGTTCTCTCCCACTCTCATCAAAGTAAATGCTATCAGCGTATTCAATATTTTTCCCTGTCATACTTTTGGACTCATTCGTTGAAGTTTTAACATCAACAGTTGTTTCATTCTCTGAGGCAACACCTTTCATAAAATTGATCACCAATTGTGCAAATTCTTGAGTTCACAAATCTTACGCCTTGCTTGCAGAGATGATTGTTCTGCATCCTTCACATTCCAGGCCATGGCTGGAAACTCAGACAATTATGCTGTAGAATGAATCTTTCCTGAAGGTCCATTATTGCAGCTTATCCCAATTTAAGATACAGTGGTCCACAGAGGTCTTCACTCATTCAATACAGATGGACATACACTCAAGCACTCTGACACCAAAGGCCACAGTTTCATTATGGCGCAGTGTGTTTAAACTAATTGCCTGTCATTTCTGCAGCAGGATGATGGTGACACTCACTTCTTTAGATTTATTTACAAAGCATTCTTAGTGATCTCTGTACATAATAGATTCTGGTGCCTGTTTAACTAGGCTTAGAATGTTGCTGTAGCCTTATTTTTTAAAGAGTGATGTGATAAATTGCCTTAACACACCAGTCATATCGCTATTCCCCATCATATTCTTATCGAATCTATCCTGTAAAAGACCTTCCCCTTCACCAGTATCTGGCCTGTTTTGTATGGAGAAGTTGTTTTTCTTGATATTCTCTGCAATCCATCTTTCTATTTGCCATTACCTATTTCCATACCAAGATTGATTTGTGTATTTTACTCTTACTAACCTATTATAGTGCAATGATGTCAGGTAGTGACCTTTCCAAATAGTGCAGTAATTCAACACAGTTACACAGCTGTAAATTCCCTCGTCCCTGAAAGGTTAGTACCAGAGGGCTGCCGGGTCGCGAGCATAATTCCTGTATTCAAGAAGAGGACAGGACCTCTTCAAGGAGTTACTGATCAGTCAGCTTAACTTCAGTGAGAGGAGAAATAATGGAATCCTGACCACAGCAGAGAATTAGAAGAATATCTGGAAATGGGAAGTATGAATTTTAAAGGGGAAACTTCACAATGAATTTCAGCGGATGTAAGAAGGTGTCTGGACAATGGGAACACAGGTGTGAGATTTATCTGATTTTCAAAAGGCTTTTGATAAGGTGCCCATAAAACATTAGCGAATAAGGTCAGAGAATGTGGAGTCTCGGACAAGCGGCAGATTGGATTGCTAGCTGGATTCAGGACAGAAAGCAGAGAGTGGGAGTAAAAGGTCGTTATTTAGGATAGCAGAAGGTGTGAAGTGGTGGTCCACATGAAGACTGCTGGAACCTCTGGCGGTTCACGGTTTACATTATCGATTTGGACAGGGTGGAATTTTCTGAAATCCAGCACATAAATCAGTGCGATTCCCCAAGTGAAAAACAGTGCGCCTGAGGGGCCAAATGTCTGATTCCCCCACCCTGGGGGGCCCTCAGCACTATAATGAAGGGGGTTGCTGCATTTAAACAGCTCAACCGTACACCCTCTCATTCAATCCAGGAGATGGCAGTGAGGAAACCAGCTCCTCGATTCACAGAGGAGACTCTCACACATTCCTGGAGGCCGTGGGGGAGGGTCAGGCTACAATGAATCCTGGGGCTGTCAGAAAACCCTCCAGCAAGGTGACAAATCCCACCTGGGAGATGGTCAGAGCACTGGGTCACTGGTCAGAGCCTGGGTCACTGGTCAGAGCCAGAGCCAGAGCCTGGGTCACTGGTCAGAGCCAGAGCCAGGGTCACTGGTCAGAGCCAGAGCCTGGGTCACTGGTCAGAGCCAGAGCCTGGGTCACTGGTCAGGGCCAGCAGCCAGGGTCACAGCACTGGTCAGAACCAGAGCCAGGGTCACAGCACTGGTCAGAGCCAGAGCCTGGGTCACTGGTCAGGGCCAGCAGCCTGGGTCACTGGTCAGGGCCAGAGCCAGGGTCACAGCACTGGTCAGAGCCAGAGCCTGGGTCACTGGTCAGGGCCAGCAGCCTGGGTCACTGGTCAGAGCCAGCAGCCAGGGTCACAGCACTGGTCAGAGCCAGAGCCTGGGTCACTGGGCAGAGCCAGAGCCTGGGTCACTGGTCAGGGCCAGCAGCCTGGGTCACTGGTCAGAGCCAACCGCCTGACCAAGTGGACGCGTGTGCAATGCAGAAAGAAGATGAATGACCTACTTTGATCAGGGGCTGTTTAGCACAGGGCTAAATCGCTGGCTTTTAAAGCAGACCAAGGCAGGCCAGCAGCACGGTTCGATTCCTGTAACAGCCTCCCCGAACAGGCGCCGGAACGTGGCAACTAGGGGCTTTTCACAGTAACTTCATTTGAAGCCTACTTGTGACAATAAGCAATTTTCATTTTCCTGGGTAAGTGCTCCCTGTCTCCTCTCTGCACTCCACCCTCCTGTCACACCCCGGAATCCCACATGTCCCCAGCACCCGACCTCCCACAAGCTTTCTCAAACCCTCTGCAACGCATCCCTTCTGATGTGCAAAGCCTACACATGCTCGAAGTGATCATTATCTGACCTGCTAGGCAGCCCTCACATCACCCCCGTTTTGTGTTCCGACAGGAGAAACGTGCCCACAACCGTGGCGATTGAGAGAAGCTGGGCAGTGGGGTGGTTGAGCTGAGGATCTTGATTCGGTATGAGGAGAGATCCATGGAGTTCACAGGGAGGCATCGGAGTGGGCCTGTCTGAGAGCGAGGCAGACCTGCAAGAGAAAAGTGAGGGGCCACTGCACCTTCATCCAGATAACCAAACTCAGGTGAGTTCTGTGCAGTCCAAACCCTTGAGCAGCCCATGTACTAAAACCATGTCCATTGCCTTGCAGGAACATCAACCGAACAACCACGCCCGACACCATAGTGTCCCACTGATCACACTCGACAACACTTTGGAGGAGAACGCGGAGAAGCATCACGGTTAACAGCCGCACCATCCACCATCGTGGAGACATAAACTTCGATGGGCGACTTTAGCAGACAGGTTTCTGGGTCACTATCTGGTGAGCACCACACTAATTCTCTTGGAGGCAGGAATGTCCCAGGACCTCCCTCAGACATGAGCTGAGGAGTCAGCATGTTGGAGCAGACAGTCAGGAATCAGACATAAGCAGTAGCTGAAGAGCATCACAGACCATCCCTCACTGCGAGTCGTCATCACCCTCCTGCATTGACCAGGCAGCGGGCACTCAAGGACCTCTTAGCCCAGCACCCTGGTGGCTAACATCTGGGCCAACTTCACCCCCTCGTTACAGAGGAGGCACAGAAAAACGCTGTTGGTCAACAAGCTGGTCCTACTCCATAAGGCAGGCGACGATGAGGGCACCACTAGCCCTCCTGCCCATGCACACCGTGGCTCCCACCTGGGCCTCCATCCTCCGGATCCTCAGAGGTCTCTTCCTCAACTCCCTCCTGAACATCCTTCTCACCCAAGGACACGTGCTGCTCCTCGAGGTCTTCCTCTAGGCAGGGTGTCACACTGCTGCAGAGCACGTTTATGTAGGGCACAGCAGACAACCACGATGCAAGAGGCCCTGTGGTGGCTGTACTGGAGGGCCCCACTGGACCTGTTGAAGCAACGGAAGTGCATCTTCATAAGGCCGCTCTACCCCTATATTACCGGGGGATCTATCACACGTTGTACCGGAACTTTGCTGCGGTCTCTGACTTCCGTACTGGGGCCATCAGACCCGACCTCGGGGGCCATCCCTTGTCCCCTACAAGCAATCCCTGCAGCCTGAGGTGACCCCTGAAAATACTAGGGATCTGCGATTGGCCGAGGACGTAACTACCGTGCACACTGCCTGGAAAACATGCTCACATGTGCAGGACTTGCAAATGGAGGTCAGACACCAGCTGCACTTTGAGGGAGAGGAACCGCATCCTGTTTATGAAAAGGTAAAGAAACAAATCTGCAGTTGATCGCCCCCTGTACCTGTGACAGACCAGCAGTGTTACCAAAGTGGCAGTCCTCCCGGCCGGCCGGGCCTGGTCCAGGTCAACATGAATAAAGTCCAAAGCCCTCGCAGAGAGTGCTTCTGTGACTTCACGGACACATTCATGGGCAGGTGCCTGTGAAAGGTCACACAGGTCACCCATGGAGCCCTGGAAAGACCCCGGTGGGAAAGCATTGAGGGCTGCCGTGACCTTTATGGCCA
Source organism: Scyliorhinus torazame (assembly GCF_047496885.1). Classification (NCBI taxonomy): domain Eukaryota; kingdom Metazoa; phylum Chordata; class Chondrichthyes; order Carcharhiniformes; family Scyliorhinidae; genus Scyliorhinus; species Scyliorhinus torazame. The sequence continues at coordinate 144,089,324 of NC_092725.1, forward strand.
CAGGGAGCGGGTGTCCTCTGCCGCCAGGCGGGGCCACATCAGCAAAGATGTGGCACAGGGACCGTTCAGGGACTCACAGTCACCCTGGCGAGGCAGGGTCTGCGATGGCGCACGTTGTCCGAAAGCTCCAGGAAGGGCACTGGAGTCCTGTATATTCTTGGCCTCCTGTGCCCTCGTTCCCCCTGCACAGCTACCGCCCTGGGGCCTCCTGATCTCCTGCTGCTGGGTGTTTGCCTCAGTACCGCCTCACGTTGCTGCTACAGTCTGTGCTCCTCCAGCCCTGTGATAAGTGGAATAGCCAATTCCACCGGCCCCATATCGGTGTCGATTGGATTTCTGCGATGGATGGTTGGTGCAGATCAGACGGGCCGAAAGGCCTCCTTCTGCACTGTAGCGATTCTATGACAGGTACCCTGGAGTTGGTGCTCTCCCCCTCCCCCGCCCCCCCCCAATACCACCACCCGGCCAGGGTGCGAACTGTGTTGCATTTGCTTTCGGGGTCTTACCCACTTCATTGGGCCCGGCCCCTCGACTCATCAACCTCCCTCCAGCCGCAGCCACCCCTTAGCCCCAGCCCCCAGCCGCCCCTTTCCCCCCGGAGTGGTTCGCGCCCCGGCGGGAAAGGGGCTTGGCGCCACGCCAACCGGCACCGAAGGGCCACCACCGGCCGGCGCAAGTCGCCGCATGCGCAGAGGGATTCACTTCCACACCGGGAATTCCTGTGCGGAAGGCTAGAGTGCCCCCACGGCATAGGCCCGCCAGCGGATCGGTGGGCCCTGATCACGGGCCAGGCCACCGTGGGGGCACCTCCCGGTGCCAGATCCCCCCGCGCCCCCCCCCCCCCCCCCAAGAACCCCGGAGCCCGCCCGCGCCGCCAGGACCCGCCGGTGAGGGACTTACTCTAATTTACGCCGGTGGGACTGGCAACGGACGGGCGGGACTTTGGCCTATCGCAGACCGGAGAATTCGTGGGGCCCATTGAGTCGCGCCGGTCCCCGCCATTCTCCGAAGCGGGCGGCACGACTCACGCCTGGGCAATTCTTGGGGGGCGGGAGGATTTGGAGGACGGCGAGGGCGGGATTCACGCCGACACCCGGCGATTCTCCGACCTGGCGGGGGGTCGGATAATCCCGCCCTGTATTTCTAATGTTTACCCAGACACATACGAATCCCTTAAAATATGGGGAAAACATTTTTGTTAAAGTGCATAAACATAGGAAGAGAGGAACATAGGAGTTAGGAGCGGAATTAGGAGCAGAAGTCGGCAATTCAGCCCCTCGCGTCTGCTCCGCCATCCAATCAGATCATGGCTGATCTCTTCCTGGTCTCAAATCCGCCTCACTGTCTGTTCCCCATAAGATTGTATCGTGATCACACCGCCAGGGCCAACAGGAATCCAACCGAGTTTCTCGCCAAAAATGACACTCAGCCATTTTCCAGGGAACTTCGGCTCCTACTTCGAATCATACCTTACAGGTAATATCCTCCAGTGGACAGACCCAACAGAGCTGGCGGGGGGCACAGTGGTATATGGTCGGGAGGGAGTTGTCCTGGGAGTCCTCAACATCGACTCTGGACCCCATGAGGTCTCCTGGCTTCAGGCTAAACATGAGCAAGGAAACCTCCTGCTGATTACCACGTACCGGGGAACGTCAATGTCTATCACCAAGAGTGGCTTGGTATTGACTTCAGCTGGCCGGGGTCTAAAGGACAGAGCTGCTAGACTGGGACTGCAGCAGGTGGTGAGGAACCAACAAGAGGGAAAAGTATACTTGACCTCAACCTCACCAACCTGCCTGCTGCAGATGAATCTGTCCGTGACAGTATCGGTAGAAGTGACCACCGCACAGTCCTTGTGGAGACAAAGTCCCAAAGTTGTGTGGCACTACCACCGTGCTAAATGGGAGAGACTTCGAACAGATCTAACCACTCCAGGCTGGGCATCCATGAGGTGCTGTGGACCATCAGCAGCAGCAGAATTGTATCAACCACAATCTGCAACCTCATGGCCCAGCGGATCCCCCACTCCCCCATTACCACCAACTGCTCACAGTGGTCTTGCTCGTGTCCACAATTCTCACAATAGTGCAGAAGCAGCGGCAATGCTCAGCGGTCAAGTAAGCAGAAACAGGCACTCCCCTAGAAGGGTCAGCCCATCCACCCTGAGGCCCCTTGCAGTACTTTGTCATCTTTTCCACCACTGTAGAGGGAGGCTTTTGTGAGTCTAATTTGAAATGACACCACTGCCCCCCTCCCCCCGACCTTGACCCCCCCCCCCCCCGACCTTGACCCCCCCCCCCATTCCCACCACCCACTCTGATCTTCCCTGGCAAATATTCCATCCTCTGGATATCAAACATGGAGGTGACTGCCTGACATAAACAGGCTCAGGGGAGTCAGGCTAAGGATATCTGCAGGCGTGGGACACACACATGGTGTTGTTGCCGGGACTCTGATTCTCCCAGGAAAATTCAGCTCAACAGGTCCAAATACTTCTGTCCACACCAGCTCAAACTCTCTTTTTCCTGCTTATGAACAAGTCTAAATAAATTGAGCTCAATTCTACATGGGCATTGCTAACTTCACCACCCTCAACTCTAACTCATCCATCTCTTGCGAACAGTAGCAGTTGCTGATGTGTCTCACAAGTCCCAGTCATCAATCACACGCATTCCCTCAAGAGCCGCACTGTTTTGACAGCAAGATCTGCTCGAACGTACAGCAAACATCACTCAAAGCATCGCAGGTCTAAAACATTCCAGCTCCTTGCAGGTTTAGTCAGATTACTGTGTTATCTTTACAATGTATCAGCAAATGAATCAGTAAACCAATCAATGGTAACTTTATTCTTGATAATTTCATCCAACATTTTTAAGAGACCCCAACTCTTATCACATCATCATGTGACATTCATTTTGCACAAATACACCACATGATAAATGTACATTCTTATCTCGAAATTCAGCTGGTGCCCAGCAGCAGATTGGTTTACACTTTTTATATCTTCACGTGACAATTCACACACTACAATTTTTTCTTAAATGTATTAATGCCAGAATCATGTCATTCAAAAATAAAAAGGAGAAACTGAATTTAAACCTCTGATATAAAGGAGTTAAAAATGGGTTCAAGTGTTAACAATTCAAAAGCAATTGGCAGATGCTGGAAATAGTCAGCAGGTCCGGCAGCAGCTGTGCAGAGAAAAGCAGAGTTAATGGCCTGTCAACTGTGCCAAATACGGAGAAGTGCCTGGAAATCAGAAGTCCCGTCCCTGAACAGGGTACTACCATTTTTGCAGGGGGAGAGTGCATGGGGTGGGGACAGCTGTCAAACTGTCAAGGCGTTGAAAAATCCTGCCCTTTAAATCTTTCAAAAAATATCTTTGAAGTGTTTTTTAAAAAAATCATTGCCCACTATTTAACTCTGTTGACATAAGCCTGAGACCTTCCAATACTAAATTAGTGCTGCATGAATGATTTCACAACCATTCATTATCACAATAGGATGCCTGCCATTTCACAGTTCAATTGACAACTACAAGTAGTTATAGACTCTGAAGTGGGGCGATGAACTCCAATAATTGTTTGTATAAGACATTACATAGTCCAGGGAATATAAATGTAATGAATTGCTTTTATGAATGAGAGCAATTTTGGTATTGGAAAGTCCACAATAGAACTACTTCATAAATCTTTATTTTATTGGGGGATTTCTCACTTCCGTTTTTGGGGGCGGGATTGACAGCAGGAGCAAGAACTCCCAAGGGAGTCCCAAAGTGCAATTAACATTGGCAGGATTTCCTGTTCCGATCATCTCCACCCCTGCCAATACTGACGTTGAATGTCGGAATCCCCATTTGAATGCATTTAAATTTAATTATCAGGCCTTCATGTTTTATAGTCGCTGACCCTTCCACCTCCACCCCCATTATCCATTCACCTTGGCGTGAGGACTTGCTGACATGAATCATGACATGTTCACCATGACATGCATCTGCAGAGCAGAACCCACCAGAGGCATGCATATGTGTACATCTCACAGTGGGGGAGAGGGTCATGCCTGAGCTGTAACATAGCACTGCCTCCTGGCACTCGCTGTATCTGGTGCCCGATCTTTTAAAAGCTAAGTCTCTGGCAATGAGCCCATCCCACCAGCGTGATATCGTGGGGCTCGCCCCTTAACTTGTTTTCTACAAGTCCCTAAAAATACGGCTTCCTAGCCCTATTTGCCACCCACTGCACTACTCTGCTGGAAAATCAGACAGTTCTACCCCTCATCTCTGCACGGACCCTGAGGTCTGCCCATGACGGATACTGTGTGAGTTGGCCTGGCAGGTGTGAAAGGTGAATGTTGATGGGTGTTGGTATGGGTTGGCACTAAGTTGGCACAGGCATTATAAAGGGCCATGGAGAGGGTACAGGGCCATGGGTTCGCATGGGGGGGGGGGGGGGGGGGTTGAGGGCTTGAAGGCAGGGTGCATGTTTCATGTTTTATTCTTTTTTTGACTTCTTGGACAGTGTTCCGGAGCCCCCGGGCAGGCCTTTCCAGCCTGCCTCACTGCATTCCACTCACTACTTCCAGGGATACCAGGCCCAACATCAAATATAGCCCCCCCCCCCCCCCCCCGCCACCACCACCACCCCATGGGACCATATCTGGCAACCAGGCAGTCATTTTTAAAAGTTGGCTTCATGGAACTATGACATTTTCTGACTTTGATGAAAATCTAGGCCAATATGACATTGAGTATTTCCAGCATTTTCTGTCTTTATTTCTGGCAGTAGTTTATAATTCAGTTTCATGTTATTGGAAAATGACAGCATTGGAGCTGAAAGCATGGTTGGATGGTAATGTTACCATTCCATTTTTCCATGTGGTTTAACCCTGCGTGTGGAACACCAATTGACTTCCCAGTGAAAATACTATGTTACCAGTTTGATGTTGCATGTCCGAAATGAGGTGAAGCTTTTCCAGCACATGTATTGTAAATCTCAGAGAAAGAATGGATTGCACTGTATGTGTAAATATGGAGAACTTTACATACTTCTGCTTCAATGGATGCTGAAGGAAAGAAGCAGGAATGAAGAGGCCATGATGAAGGTGATATCCAGGAGATAGCTCGGTATGTGGTGTAACAGCAACTTTGGAGTCAGAAAAGCCGTCTATTAGTAGATGAGAGTTCAACAAGTAGAGGCACATTTCTGCCAAATTTTTGTACCAGCTGTATAAGGGGTCACAACGTCATCTGCACAACCTGTAAATCATTTGCGCAGATTGTGTTTTGGTGCTGGGGTGATGATCTTTCATGGTTGTGGAAGCCTCACTGAGCTGTATTTAAGTAGAAGGAATCTGTTTCATCATTCTAACTAACGTGCATCAACCACACTGCCTGTCCAATGCTGCCTTACAGAATGTGATCCACTAATTGCAGACAAGGAAAAGATTATTCAGAACACTTTCACTTAGAATTATGCCAACATTTTATCCTTTCAGAAACAGTGATTAAAGTTTACAAATTACTGTTCAGAAATATCACATTTACATTAGAATGACTCAGTACAATAATCAGTCCCCCCATGCTTTATCTTATCTAAAACTCCTCAACTAGTTTGTGAAAGACATAGATTCACAGTGCTAAATAGCTTATTGCAATCAGGAATCACATCCCCCTGTGCATTTCATCTATTTCTGTGTTTTACCTTTTTGGATTTTCTTTCTTACCGAGTGGGAATCTTTTTGATTCTTCTAGAAAGCACCATCACTGAAGAAGGGAGGTACATTGAAAAAATGATCTGAAATTTGCACTGAGGGGGTGATACAGATTAGAGGAATGGCAAAACGATAATTACAGACGTTTCAGTGCTGGGCTGTGATCTGAGTGTTGGGAGAAGTTGCTTCAACTCCATCAGGAGCTTGGGTCAAGTGAAGCTGCTTGCTTATATCAAACAACACTTTGGAGAGAACTGGAGGCGTGCATTGCTGTTGTCTCAGGAAAGTCTAGATTGAAATGTTGGCAAAGTTCTAATCAAGGAAAGTAAGGATTTAATGTCTTAATTTAGAGATTTCTGTATTTTAACTCATTTCAAATTCCTTGGATGTATATTTCGGTAATTGTGGATCCACATATCAATAGTAGTCCTTCCTCAAAATGAAATGGAAAATCTTTCACTCTCCATTCTGTGTTAATTGCTTTATTTATCTCGCTGATGATTGCCTTCAGAAATATGGCACTGAACGTGTCACAGAATCACATAATTGTTACAGTGCAGTAGGAGTCTGCCCTGCCTCTCTGAATGAACATTTTGCCTTGTGCCATTCTCCACGATGGAGCCATCTCAGATGGACACCTGCAAAGGACCATGAGAATTATGGCCAACCCAGGACTCAGACACACTCAGAGCTTGTGTGTGTATTTGCAACCCAGATAGCTCGACGCGATCGAAACCCCCGCTCGTTTGCATTCTAATGGCCCATTTCCCCAGAACAAAAGGACTGTACTCAGGTAACCGATACAGATGCAGACTAACTGGCACCACTCCCTTTGCTAAGAAAGCCCAAACAGCCAAGGTCAATGACTGCTCAGGACACGCCCAGCCATCAAGTCACCCGCCCCTTTATTGGCCAAAATCGAAGGCAGTGATCGAAGCCTGCCGAATTATTGGGTCCAAAGCTAAGGACCGCACCAAAGAGCGCAAAACCCCAGAGGGAGAAAAAGAGAGACTGCCGTGTGCTCGGTCTCTCTTGGCCCCGACCTACGCCTAAAACCAAGCGTAGCATAGCGACCAGAAGACAAGTTCAAGACCAACGATCGCTACCAGACGGATGAGCCCAGCAGAAACAAAACCACTTCTTCCACCCAGCCACGCAAGACCCGGACAAAGGCCTTGTCCATCTGCACAGAGCCGGTTGCCCTGAAGTTAAGTATAGGTTATTGTAGTTGTTAGGTGTAGTTTAACATGGAGTGTTTTATGTTGCTTGTCGAAGTAATCCTTGTGTGTAAATAAACTATCTTTGAACTTGAACTGACTAACTGGTTGTTTGGTCTTTGATCGATATCCGGTAAAGCCTTGTGGTATCATTTGATACCTGGCAACTCTGAAAAGCAATATTATCATTAATAACTGCCATATCTAGTTAATTTGGCAACATTATTGGTGACGCTGGTGGGATAGTATTCCACTCATTAAAAAGAGCAACATTATTGGTTTCTCCGGTGCAAATTGGCAACATTATAATCCTGCAAATTGTGGCTTTTCAAATAATGGTTTAAATACCTCTTGCACACCTTGATTGTACCTGTTTCACCCACACGCCCAGGCAGTGCATTTCATACCCTAACCGCTCGCTGTGTGAAAACGTATTTCCTCGTGTAACTTTTGTTTTTTTTGCCAATTATGTTAAATCCGTGCCTCTCGAACTTCATTCGTTCACGAGTGGGCACAGTTACCCCCTCCCTACTCTGTCCAAGCTCCTCAGGATTTTGAATACTTCCATGCGATTTCCTCCCTGCCTTCTGTTCCCCAAGGAAAAGAGCCCCAACTTCTCCAATCTGTCTCCATAACTGACCCTTTCAGCCCTGGAAACATTCTCATCAGTCTTTTCTGCACAGCCACCAATGCCTTCTCATTCTTCCTAAAATGTGGCATCCAGGGGCGTCATTCTCCGACCCCCCAGCGGGTCGGAGAATGGCCGTTGGCCGCCGTGAATCCTGCCCCCGCCGGTTGCCGAAGTCTCCAGTATCGGATATTCGGCGGGGGCGGGAATTGGGCCGCGCCGGTTGGCGGGCCCCCCCCGCTGGATTTTCCGGCCCGGATGGGCCGAAGTCCCGCCGATAAATTGCCTGTCCCGCCGGCGTGGATTAAACCACCTTTTGAACGGCGGGACAAGGCGGCGTGGGCGGGCTCCGGGGTCCTGGGGGGGGCGCGGGGTGATCTGACCCCGGGTGGTGCCCCCACGCTGGCCTGGCCCGCGATCAGGGCCCACCGATCCACGGGCGGGCCTGTGCCGTGGGGACACTCTTTCCCTTCCGCCTCCGCCATGGTCTCCACCATGGCGGAGGCGGAAGAGACTCCCTCCACTGCGCATGCGTGGGAAACTGTCAGCGGCCGCTGACGCTCCCACGCATGCGCCGCCCCGAGATTTCATTTCCGCGCCAGCTGGCGGGGCAACAAAGGCCGTTTCCGCCAGCTGGCGGTGCGGAAATCCCTCCGGCGTCGGCCTAGCCCCTCAATGTTGGGGCTCGGCCCCCAAAGATGCGGAGCATTCCGCACCTTTGGGGCGGCGCGATGCCCGTCTGATTGGCACCGTTTTGGGCGCCAGTCGGCAGACATCGCACCGTTTCGGGAGAATTTCCCCCCAGAACTATATTAATACTCCAGCTGATGTCTCACTGGTATCTTATACAAGTTCCACACAACCTCACTCCTCTTGCACTATACACCGTTATTATTAAACCCTGGAATATTGTTTGCTTACTAACTGCACACTCAACCTGTCCTTCCATCTTTAATGATTTATGCACATATGCACCCAGGTCTCTGATTCTGCACCTACTTTCGAGTTGTACCCTCTCTTTCATGCTGTCGCTCCATCTTCTTCCTACCAAAATGTACCATCTCACATTTCTCCACACTGAACATCTGCCATTTATCCGCCCATCCCAACTTGTCCATATCCCTTTGAAGTTCTACACTGTCCTCCTCACAGTTCACAATGATGTGGAGATGCCGGCGTTGGACTGGGGTGAGCACAGTACGAAGTCTTACAACACCAGGTTAAAGTCCAACAGGTTTGTTTCGATGTCACTAGCTTTCGGAGCGCTGCTCCTTCCTCAGGTGAATGAAGAGGTCTGTTCCAGAAACACATATATAGACAAATTCAAAGATGCCAAACAATGCTAGGAATGCGAGCATTAGCAGGTGATTAAATCTTTACTCCATCTTCATTAAAGATTAAAGATTTAATCACCTGCTAATGCTCGCATTCCTAGCATTGTTTGGCATCTTTGAATTTGTCTATATATGTGTTTCTGGAACAGACCTCTTCATTCACCTGAGGAAGGAGCAGCGCTCCGAAAGCTAGTGACATCGAAACAAACCTGTTGGACTTTAACCTGGTGTTGTAAGACTTCGTACAGTTCACAATGTTTCCAAGTTTTCTATCATCCCCAAATTTTGAAATTGTTCCCTGTATATCAAGGTCCAGATAATTAATATACATCAGACAAGAAAGAGATTCAATACTGGAGTCACACATATGCACAAAATACTGACTTACCGCAACTGAAGTACTCTATTCACGCAGAAAGCATCGCGCAGTAATAGTGGTGTGATGTTGGGTGTTGTAGGGGTGCGAGTGTTTTGTTTGTATCGTGAGCATATGTGAAGTGTAGTGTGTGTGGTGTGTATGTCCATGATTAATTAAACTGGGGGGAGGTTAATAAAGACAGCATGTCTGTGAGAGCGGGGAGATAGGTAAAAGGAACAAAGGTGTTTGGTTCATCAGTTTGTAATGGGGGTAATGGTGAGGCTGAATTTACAAGTAAATAGGTTGGAATTAAAATTTGCATTATGAGATAAGTACTTGACTTTTCAACTATTGAATTTCAAAGGCAAGTTCTGAAGTGACAAGCAACTTTTTCAACTTACAAAGGTATTAGAAGTAAATGGAGAAAGGTATTTAAATTTTATTGGCCCAGAAACGGAGACCATATGAAACTAGGAAGGATTCTTATATTTTGAGAAGTGTTTGAGGAAAATGGAATCTGAGATGAACGGGACAGGGATATTTAAGGGAAGATGTTTAGCGGAGTTGATGTCTGTCTGGGAGAAAATGTCCGAAGACCAGGGGTTGGATTCTCCAGTTGCTGATGCCGAAATTGTGTTTGGCGAACGGCTGGAAAGTCCAGGTTTCTGACCAAATCAGAATGACCAAGTCACGATGCTCCTCCCCCTCAAAAGCGGTGTACTTGCGCCGTATCGATGGCCTCAGGACATTGCCTGAGGCCCGCTGACCCGATGCCCCGCACCCGACCGGCCGAGTTCCCGACGGCGTGGCACACGTGCGGTCTCACCCTTCAAGAAGTCGGCTTGGCGGCTGCGGACTCAGTCCAGCGCCACCACAGCTGGGGGTGGGGTGGGGGGGAGGGCGGTCCGCGGGCAGGGGGGACATTATTTGGGGCTGGGGGCACTGGGGGGGGGGGAGGGGGTGGTCCTGGGCATGCGAGCTGGCCAAAGGGGGGCACTATTTCACGGGCTGGGTCCATGGGCTGCGTCCACCATGTAGCACGGCGTGGCCGCTGCAGGCACGGACCCGGCAATTTTCCAGGTGCTCTACGCTGCCGTCCTGCAAGCCCCCAGCAAACGGGGATCGATGGCCCTTTTGCGCCAGATGTTCTGGCATAAAACGGCACCATTCCCACACAGGCACGGGGACGTAGCCCCAGAATCAAAGAATGGAACCCCAGATCTGTTCTGGGAGAAGATGTGAAAGTTGTGAGTTTGAAAAAGCCATCGAGTCAAGCCAAAAATGTATTTGTTTTCAGAAAGCAATCTGTTTCTGAAGCTTCCTTTTGAATTTCCACAGTAAGAAGTCTTACACACCAGGTTAAAGTCCAACAGGTTTGTTTCAAATCACTGGCTTTCGGAGCACTTTGAATTTCCATGTCAGAGTAGAAGTGCCTGAGTAGTTGTGTGGTATACTAAAATAACAACACTTCTTTTACTTGGGTGATATTATTGGATTTTTATACTTAAAGTCTCTAAGGGAGTTGTTGCCAAGAATGTAGTTCACTTGTGTATTCTGATCAAGTGGGTTTACTGGGGTGCTGGGTAGGAGTGGGGGGGGGGTTGTTCTATAGGACTGTTACAACTGTAACTTTAATCTTCTGCGCTTGAGGTTTTATCTTAATAATAAGTCTTTTAATTTTTTTAATCATAAAGGCTTTCTATGCTTCGTGGGTCAGTAGCTCTTCCTCCTCATTTCAAAATACAAAGAAGTTGGGCGCGATTCTCCAAAATGGAGACTAAGTGTTCGTGCCGTCGTGAACATCGTTGCGTTTCACAACGGCACGAACAGGGCCCGGACATGACCTATTCTGGCCCCCACAGGGGTTCACGCCGCTCCAGCGTCCTTATGCAGCGCCAAATGGGCGCCGCGCCAACCCGCGCATGCGTGGGGAATGTCTTATACGCACCAGCCCCTCACCAACATGGAGCTGGTGTTCTGGGGCCACGCGTGGAAGGAGGTAGGCCCGGGGGGGGAGAGGCCGGCCCGCCGATCAGTGGGCCCTGATTGCGGGCCAGACCCCATCGGAGGCCACCCCGGTGAAGGAGCCCCCCTCCTCCCCCCCACAGGCCGCCCCCACCCCCCCCAGCGTTCCCGCAAGCAGCAACCAAGGGTGGACGGCGCCGGCGGGAACCTGTCGTGTCGTAGCGGCCGCTCGGCCGATCCGGGCCGGAGAATCGCCGCTCGCCGGCTCTCCGAGCGGCCTGGTGCGAATCGCACGCCGCTGGTTTCCGGGAGGTGGGAGAATCACGTGCGGGGATCGGGGCGGTGTGGTGCGATTCGCCCCAGCGATTCTCCCACCCGGCGTGGGGCGGGGGGGAAGAATCGCGCCCAATGTTTCTGATCAGCGAGGCACATTTCCCTTCAGGATCTGACTTGCTCTGCTCAGCAAATAACATATGGTTGTAATAATAAACAGAACTATTTTCCGGTGCTTCATCAATAACCTTCCCTCCAACGTCAGGTCAGAAGTAGGGATATTTGTTATGATTTCAGTATTGGGTAACACTCACAACTCCTTAGGTGAAGCAGGATGTGACTTGATGCAGCAAGACCTGGACAACATTCCGGCTCAGTCTGTCAAGTGGTAAGAACATTTGCATCATACAAGTGTCAGGCAATGCCCATCTCCAACAGGAGAGTATCTAACCATCTCTCTCTAAATGTTCACCAGTATTATTATCATTAAACATCTTACCATCAGAGGCTGGGACCCCTGCAGTGATTAACTCATCCCCTGACACCCCCAGAGCCTGTCCACCATCTACAAGGCACAGGATCATGATGGATAATTCTCCAATTTCCTGGATCAGTGCAACTCCAACAAAACTCAGGAAGCTCAACACCATCAGGACAAAAGCAGTCTGTTTGATTGGCATCCCATTCACCAAGTTTGACATTTATTCCCTCCACCACTGACGCACAGAGACAGCAGGTGTGTGTACCGCCTACAAGATGCATTGCAACACCTCTACCACCTTGAAGAACGAGGGCAGCAGGTGCAGGGGAACAACACCAACTGCAAGTTCCCCTCCAAGCTGCACACCATCCTGACTTGGAAATATATCAACATTTCTTCCGTGGTGCTGCGTCCTAACAGCCCTGTAATTGTCTCTCCACCAGATGGACTGCAGTGATTCAAGAAGACAGCTCACAACCACCTTCCGAAAGGAAATTCAGGAATGGGCAATGAATGTTGGCATTACCAGAGATGCTCATATCCCAGGGATAAATTTTAAAAAGTAAAAACAACGTGAAGCTTTCAATGAAATTTCAAATTGTAACTTTCCGGCTGTGATCCAGCACCCTGGTGACCACAGTTGTAAATCCCACTGTGTCCGTTAAATCTCATGAGCAGCCAAAAATAGGATTTGTGACGATGAGATTTCAGTTTGAGATCGTCCCAGCGGTGACATGATCAGGTTCATATACATATTTTAACGTCATAATAATGTCATTAAAGGGCTTGATGCCATAGCACCCTCCCCCACCCTGGCAGTGTGCGTTTGCGGGGGGGGGTGGGGGTGGGGGGGGGGGTTGGAGCTTGCTTCACCCTGGATTCGCAGTAAACTCTGACTAAGGTTATTGCCTCTTTTCTGTGGGTTCACAAGTACTTTGCTGAACTCAGAGTATAATTTGTTTAAAGCAGTTTAAAAACTCATTTAAAACCTAATCTGTGGAATGGACCCTTGAACAGACATTAGTTTGTTATTAAAATTCGAGTAGATTCCAGTTGCAGATTGTGTAGTCTAGTGAGGAGAGGCAGCTGTAAAATTACTCGACTTAAAATGCAATATGCGCACCTGCTTCTCAATGTGTTCTGCCCTTGCTGCACCGAGAGAGCCCCAATTATGGTGCTGAGTTAGAGTAAATCTCTAATTACTTGTTTGAAACAAATTTTCTGATAATATCCTTGCTTCAAACCTGCAATTCCGAAATCCGCACACGCTGAATGGTCAGTCTGAGTGGTCAGTCTGAATGGTCAGTCTGAATGGTCAGTCTGAGTGGTCAGTCTGAGTGGTCAGTCTGAATGGTCAGTCTGAGTGGTCAGTCTGAATGGTCAGTCTGAGTGGTCAGTCTGTGTGGTCAGTCTGAATGGTCAGTCTGAATGGTCAGTCTGAATGGTCAGTCTGAGTGGTCAGACTGAGTGGTCAGTCTGAATGGTCAGTCTGAATGGTCAGTCTGAGTGGTCAGTCTGAATTGTCAGTCTGAGTGGTCAGTCTGAGTGGTCAGTCTGAGTGGTCAGTCTGAGTGGTCAGTCTGAGTGGTCAGTCTGAATGGTCAGTCTGAGTGGTCAGTCTGAATGGTCAGTCTGAATGGTCAGTCTGTGTGGTCAGTCTGAATGGTCAGTCTGAGTGGTCAGTCTGAATGGTCAGTCTGAGTGGTCAGTCTGAATGGTCAGTCTGAGTGGTCAGTCTGAATGGTCAGTCTGAATGGTCAGTCTGAATGGTCAGTCTGAGTGGTCAGTCTGAATGGTCAGTCTGAGTGGTCAGTCTGAATGGTCAGTCTGAATGGTCAGTCTGAGTGGTCAGTCTGAATGGTCAGTCTGAATGGTCAGTCTGAATGGTCAGTCTGAGTGGTCAGTCTGAATGGTCAGTCTGAATGGTCAGTCTGAGTGGTCAGTCTGAATGGTCAGTCTGAGTGGTCAGTCTGAATGGTCAGTCTGAATGGTCAGTCTGAGTGGTCAGTCTGAATGGTCAGTCTGTGTGGTCAGTCTGAGTGGTCAGTTTGATTGGTCAGTCTGAATGGTCAGTCTGAATGGTCAGTCTGAGTGGTCAGTCTGAGTGGTCAGTCTGAGTGGTCAGTCTGAATGGTCAGTCTGAATGGTCAGTCTGAATGGTCTGTCTGAGTGGTCAGTCTGAATGGTCAGTCTGAATGGTCAGTTTGATTGGTCAGTCTGAATGTGGACTGAAACAATGTTTTCACTTTGGGCAAAATTCTCCGTTTGTGAGACCATCGTTTTTTCCCACCAGAGCTGAATTGCACCTGATTTACACACCCAGCAACTCACTATGCCCCGCCTTTCAAATTTATGTGACGCAATAGTGAGGTCCCGTGTTCAGTCACCACCCCCACTGCACTGCAACTCAGTCCCCCACTCCCGTCCCCACATCGCGAATCAGCCACTCCCTCTGGATTTTCTGTGTTCCTTCTTCCTCCGAGTACAGAGGTGACCCACCCCACCTGCCCCCAGGGACCCCCTAAATAGGGAGACACTCTCAGAGACACTCTAACTAAAGGGACAGCCCCCAGAAACCCCCTAAGTATGACCCCCCCCCCCACATAGCTCCCCAAAACAGACCCCTGTCTGGAAGCTAAAGAGCAGTCCAAAAGGGACAGTTAAAAAAGCACTTACCTGGAAGCACCACATGTCCATTCCTGGAAAGAGGAAAGCAGTGACCTGTGTATAAATGGCTCAGATATTTTAGTTTCAAGCCACTCATTCATTTCCCGTCGTGGGCTGCGATTGACAGCTTCCACAGGACAGTTGAGAACTTTGCTTCATTCATCGTCCTTCATGGAGGAGTAATTCTGAAGTGCTGTAACAGCAATGTTTACAAGCATCAACCGCTTCAAAGAGAGTTAAGTGCTGTCAATTTCCAGCTCAGCACTTCAAAATCACTCAAGTGTGAAGGGCAGTGATTGGAAAGCACTTAACTCTCTTTGATATGGTTGATGTTTGTAAACATTGTCATCAGGACCCATTTGCATCCATTAGCACCCTCCTGCTGGCATGCGGGCATGAATCCCGATCCCGCCGACAGCGGGGTGCTGGAGCATAGCGATTCTCCACCCGATCGCAATCGACGTCGCTGACGTCGCGGGGCGGAGAATCCAGCCCATTGTCTGACTCATTCAGAGAGAAATTGGAGGGATTTTAGGTGCTGCTCACCCCATTTGTGGGTTGGAAGAAGAGTTACAAGAATCCCATATTTTTGAGTGGGGTTTGTTCATTCAGAATTGAAAACATGCTGCTCCCTCAGTCTGGTGAGCAAATTGAATGTTTAATGTTGCTTTTGAAGCTGGCTCCTTTGCTCTACTTTCCAGCCAACAGGCCTTGCCCAACTGTTGTCCCATGAGACGTTGGTAATTAGTCAAGGGGCGGGATTCTCCGACCCCCCGCCGGGTCGGAGAATCGCCGGGAGCTGGCATGGATCCTGCCCCCGCTGGTTGACGAATTCTCCGGCCCCGGATATTCGGCGGGGGCGGGAATCGCGCCGCGCCGGTTGACAGGCCCCCCCCCCCGGCGATTCTCCGGCCCGCGATGGGATGAGGTCCCGCTGCTGGAATGCCTGTCCTGCCGGCGAGAATCAAACCACCTCTTTTACCGGCGGTACTAGGCGGTGTGGGCGGGCTCCGGGGTCCTGGGGGGGGGGGGGCGCGGGGAGATCTGGTCCCGGGGGGTGCCCCCACGGTGGCCTAGCCCCTGATCGGGGCCCACCGATCCGCGGGCGGGCCTGTGCTGTGGGGGCACTTTTTTCCCTCCGCCTTGGCCACAGCCTCCGCGATGGCTGACGTGTAAGAGACACCCCCCTGCGCATGCACGGGGATGACGTCAGCGGCCGCTGACGTCCGCCGCCCGGCAAAATCCTTTCACCCCGGCTGGCGGTGGGGCTTGGCCCCTAAAGGTGCGGAGAAATCCGCACAATTGGGGCGACCCGACGTCGGAGTGATTCCCGCCACTCCATCCTGCCGGGACCCCCCGCCCCGCTGGGTGGGGGAGAATCCTGGCCATGAAAAGGGAGGAAAATAGCACCACCATCCCAACAGCAGACTTTCTCTCTCATCAAATCTCCTCACAATGACCTCTTTGCCATCTGGGGGACGGAAATTCCTTTGACCTGCACCTTGAAGACGGGCTTGAGCATGACCAGAGTTTGACGTTGCGTAATAAACACTATGTTTAATATTTGATACCACCTGGCGAGATATTTTAGACATGAATATTTAAATTATTTGAAACAGATGTAATGACCTATTCATAGACGGGAGTGGGTAGGAAAACAAGGTGCAAAGAAAACCATGAGCAGGATTGATAGTCAAAGCTGGAGCCTGCAGCCCATAAAGGGGATAAGAAGCCAATTAGAGAATTATTCTAACTGGAGTAGGGTATTTTCAAGCTTTAAGGACCAGAAGGGAATAAAACATTTTGTGAGTTCCTCTGCTAGAATCTGCTGGCCTACAGCCCAGGTGGTGTAATTACCAATGCAGTGCACAAATTAGCACAAAAGGAGACCATTTGATGCTTCGTTCCTGCCCAGATCATCTTGCCTTTCACTATAATTCAGGTTAAGTTCCATGTTTCATTAAGAGTGATTTGGCTTGGTTCATTAACCTGCATTCCTGCCTTCAAAAGTCTGGAAACAGGGGCTGACTTGGAAATAGCTGAGGATATATTTTGGGTGCGATTCTCAGCTTGCCACCGTCGAAACTGAGAAATGCGAAATTGCCTCCGATGCCAAAACCGTGGTAGGAGCCAGTTTGACACCAAATCGGGATGCTCCGGCACTCTGAAAATGGTGTAAAAGCGTTGCATGCCGTGCAGCGTTAAAGTACAGTCGGTATATCATTAGTGGGTCTGACACCCTATTCGTCGGGGCTTCCGAGGTTCACCGCCTCCAAAGGGCCGAGATTCCGACGGCACGGGTCGCTTGTGCTCTCAAAGATTGTGAACCTGGTGACGTGGCTGCTGAGCGAGAGAGGAGGTAGGAGATGGCATGGAGTGACTCCGGGCTGCTGGCCCGGACACCGGCCTGCTGACTGTGGTGGGAAGCCCTGACAGGGCCAGAGGAGAGGGGGGGACAGACCGAGCAGCCGGGGTGCCACCCCACAGAACTGGGGCGGCCACCTTGCTGAGCACCCACTGACCACCCACCTCGGCCCCTGCTTCTACTCAGTGACACCGGCCGTATGGTGTCATGATATCCAGATTAACATATCATGGTGCAATCACACACACACTGACGGACAGGTAGATGGACCAATCAACACACACACATCGCAGCCAATCACCAGTGAGAGCACACGCACTATAAAACAGGGAACACCACAGTTCCCGCTCATTCTACCAGGAGATAGCTCAGAGCACAGAGCTCACAGCGTGCCACTCAGACATACACCATGTGCTGAGTGCCTCTCAAAGATAGTGTTAGGGCTGGGTCCACAGGTTAGCTGGTGAAGTACGAACCACAGCCAGAAGTTAACAGTTGTTATTATACAGAATAATAAAACAGAGTTGTACCATCTACACCCGTGTTGGTTCGTTTGTGTATCGGAACACCCAACACGACATATGGGTGCCCCCACCCCGCACCCCACCTCCTCCCCCCGCCCCAAACACCCCGCCCAACCAGCCGCCACTCACCGAGGTCCACCCAGGGCCACACTCACGGCAGCCCCCAGTGAGGGCAGTGCCAGCCAACGGTGCTCCTGACAGCAGGGATGCGTGCCAGGACCAGGGGCCCACACGGTGCTGGATACCAACGGTGCAGGGGTGAGGGGGTGGGGGAGGAACATGCGGGACTGGCTGTGAGCGGGGGTCTCTGGATGGACCGGCCCCATCTCCTGCAGGTCCTGCAAGACAAGCCGACCTGTATGATCAGACAGTGGGCTGGGTGTGTGTGTGGAGGGGGTGAAGGGGCTGAGGGGGGTTGAGGGGGATGAGGGGGTTGAAGAGGATGAGGGGGTGGGGGGGGGTGAGGGGGTCTCGACACATGTGTCATGGGCAACTGCAACTCAGCAGGGTCTCACTTGCTCACCCCTGACCACGCTCCACCCCGGCAACATCCCTTTCCTCTGGGCCACTAACCACGTCCAGTGCCCTCTGCTCGGGCATGGTGAGGGGCCGCAGTGCTGCTCATTCACTCTCCAGTCTTCTCCCACTCCGGGCGGTTGTGTGTGGCCTTCTCCTGGAGGGGGGAAACACAAACAATGAAACTGTTAGACGGTCCGATGCATGCAGCCCAGGAGTTGGGTAGGTGATGGTATCAGTGGCCTGGGCACCAGGCCATGGCGGATGGGTTCTGGCATGTGGGGTAGTGTGGGGGTTTGGGGGGGGGGGGTCGAGTTGCGGGTGTGTGTGGGGGGGTGGGGGCGGGGACAGCGCTGCTTACTCACCCTGGCCGCCCTGAGGAGTTTGTGCAGTTTCTTCCGGCACTGCATGCCAGTCCGGATGACGTTGCCCACAGCACTGACCATCTCTGCCACCTGCGCCCAGGCACGGGGAACGGCTGCACCTGATGGCCTTCCTCCCTGGCCGGGGTACAGGGTCATCCGCCTCTCCCCCGAGGCGTCCAGAAGAGTGTCCAGCTCAGCGTTCCTGGACCGTGGCACTGCTCTCCTTCCAGCCATCTTGTTCACTGAGGCGGTGTGAGTGGGGGGAAGGACCGTTTAAGTGCGGCTGCGGCGTGTCAGTCTCATGTGCGCCAATCACGGACCCCGCGAATCCGGTGCCGTTTCGCATGGAATTGATTGCGTTCCACGTGGTGACGGTGCTGGCCCATTGAAAGTAGCTGAATTGGTGCAAAGGCTGCGCCGATTTTCTGTCGTAAAACGCCACACATCCTCCACAGTCGCCAACACTTAGCCACAGAAACGGTGAATCTAGCGCGTTATTGCTCAACAATTTCCTCAATGAGAATCTCAGCTTTTTTCATAAATGGCTGAGCTGTTGAATCTCGGTTCCTCTGCTCCCTTCCCCCTCCTGATGTGACGGTCAGGATTTCACATAACACAGATATCCAGTCTCAACATATTGAGGATAAGCATCTTGATATAGCAACAAACACATCAGCATCAGCAACAGATATAAACTGACTAGAGGCCTTGCTCTTTGCACAGCATGGTTAGCTCAGGAGAAAGTGTTCAATTCCATTATTGTTATCTGTACTATGTGAGTTCAGACAAGTTCCACATGGCCTCAAATTACACCTTCCCTTTTTACCCACATAATGCATTAAACATTTGTAATCACTTATGGCAAAGCAAAGAAAAATGAACTTCATCCTTCATCAGACAAGTTGTTTAAATTTATAATGTAACACACTATGGACCTTATGGTTACTTAGAGCTGGATACTCAACAGATATGCATTTCACGGTTTTGAGTTTTCACCTTGTGACCTGGTGATAACTTTATCATTCGTCTCGGCTATTTCATGGGAAATTGGGTCTGCAGAAGAGTAAGATGCTTCATTGCAATAATATTGAAGTGCCGTATTGCTAGAGGGACCTTCTTTCAATTGATACATTAAACAGAAACAGCATCACCATTTGTTCAGGTAAAACGTAAAAGATTCCACGACACTCTTTGAAGAAGAGCTGGATTTTATCCCCGGTGCCTCAATCCCTCAATCGAAAACAGATTACTGGTGGATTACCACAATGCTGTTTATGGTACAGTGCAGCATGCAAATTGATTGTTGTGTTTGATGACATAACCACAATGGCTGATCTTTGGGCTTTGTGAAAGGCACTCTATACAAGCAACTAAAAATAGAAAATGGTGGAAATACCCAGCAGGGCTTGCAACATCTGTGGGGAGAGAAAAGAGCTAACGTTTCGAGTCCGATGACTCTTTGTCATGCAAGAACAAGGTCACCCAGATCTTCTGACAATTCACTGGAGGTTTTGATGGAAGAGATGGTGGAAAGGAAAGGTGCCCTGTACACACAGGGTGGCAGGACACCCTCCATATCCATATGAAGAGGGTAGGGGCTGGTTTAGCACAGGGCTAAATTGCTGGCTTTTAAAGCAGACCAAGGCAGGCCAGCAGCACGGTTCAATTCCCGTACCAGCCTCCCCGAACAGGCGCCGGAATGTGGCGACTAGGGGCTTTTCACAGTAACTTCATTTGAAGCCTACTTGTGACAATAAGCGATTTTCATTTCATTTCATTTTCATAGGCGAAATTCTCCAACCCCCCGCCGGGTCGGAGAATCGCCGGGGGCTGGCGTGAATCTCGCCCCCGCTGGTTGCCGAAGTCTCCGGCACCGGAGATTCGGCGGGGGCGGGAATTGCACCGCGCCGGTTGGCGGCCCCCCCGCTCGATTCTCCGGCCTCGGATGGGCCGAAGTCCAGTCGATAAATTGCCTGTCCCGCCGGCGTAAATTGAACCTCCTACCTTACCGGCGGGACAAGGCGGCGTGGGCAGGCTCCGGGGTCCTGTGGGGGGCGCGGGGCGATCTGGCCCCGGGGGGTGCCCCCACGGTGGCCTGGCCCGCGATCGGGGCCCACCGATCCGCGGGCGGGCCTGTGCCGTGGGGGCACTCTTTCCCTCCACTGCGCATGCGCGGGAAACTGTCAGCGGCCGCTGACGCTCCCGCGCATGCGCCGCCCGGGGATGTCATTTCCGCGCCAGCTGGCGGGGCAACAAAGGCCTTTCCCGCCAGCTGGCGGGGCGGAAATTCCTCCAGCGTCGGCCTAGCCCCTCAAGGTTGGGGCTCGGCCCCCAAAGATGCGGAGCATTCCGCACCTTTGGGGCGGCGCGATGCCCGTCTGATTGGCGCCGTTTTGGGCGCCAGTCGGCGGACATCGCGCCGTTTGGGGAGAATTTCGCCCCTTATCTTCACTCTAGAGACAGTGGAATCAAATAGTAGTGGAGGTCAATATCAGGAATGTTTTCTCCAAGGATGTGGATGGAGTGTAAGGAGAAATCTAAGAATCCAATGTGAGTTGCCAAGGCGGCTGGGTTTGTCTTCAAATGGAATACTGCAAAGGTTCTTCCTGCTTATTCCCTTATTTCCACATTCTTTATTTTGCCATTATAATTTTTGATCTATGGGTGATTAATGGACATGTGTCTTTAAGTCAAGCAGAAGAGAGGAGTGAGGAATTCAGAAGTTGCACAAGGGAACACTCTGCTAGTCTCTGCTGGTTTGAACAGGAGACCCCAGACTTTTCAGCA